>NC_133163.1:11337500-11962500 GCF_040802235.1 Manis javanica | reverse complement strand
ATTTTTGAAACATTCAGAAAATGTGAAGGGCTTTGTAATGTTAAATAATGAGGTAAAATCCAGAATAACAACTTGGAATGTGATAACCCACTCTTAAAATAATCTGTCAAAGGACGTCACAGAGTAATAGAAAATATCTTCAATATCATGTGTTATTTCACTTTATTCTATACAACTGTGTGTCTCGTGGGTTTTTTTGAAGTTATTCTTTCCCCTTTAACCTTATCTAAGGTTCCTGGACATCAATCAGTTTTTATGAATGAACCAAGACTGTCAGACTTCAAACAAGTTCTTTTACGGGAGGGGATTCAAGCTGAATTTGTAGGAGGTGTACTTGTTTGCAACAATCAAGTAGCAGTCCGTAGAGTAAGTATGTTTTTAATAAGGACTGAACTGAGCAAATGCTTCTGATGTTTTGTCATTTCGAATACTGTAATTCTGGATTGGTAATCTCACAAACTGAAGATCAGTAATTTATATTCATAATGATGACCTTGAAGGCTTGTAAAAGTGACTCAAAGAAATGATACAATTTTATTATAAACTTTATTATTTGAATCCTGGCATGTCTATAAAATTCATGACTTGAATGTTATATCCATATTCTGTGAATCAGAGCAACCCATTTCTGGACCAATCATAAAATAATCTCGTTAATATATTTTAGTTATTATGTCTGCATATTAATGAGTAGAAAATGTACTAAATAACTTTTTTTTTTAACTTGGTTTCTAGACGGAAACTGGACGCATTGGATTAGAAGGATGCCTTTGTCAAGATTTTTATAGGATAAGAGACCTTTTATATGAACAGTATGCCATTGTATGAAGGACTTGATGTCAGGAAATACCTGTTTGACCTTTCTAAGAAAAAAGGATTATCTTATTCTAACCTTTTGTTTTTCTGTTTTGTAACATACAAAAAGAATTTCCAAAATAATTTAACATGTGCTAGATTTTTAAAAAATGTAAATAAAGACCATTTTGCTAATGCTCAAATGAGCATATGTACCTTTGGGCTTTTTCAGAGCACTGAAGCCCCTGACAAGGGCACAGGCCCAAGAGTTGAAGGTGACAGGTCCCCTTTACAGACCCCTTACAGAAGGGCTTTTTACTTGAATAAAGCAATGCAATTTAGGAAACCAGTTCATGGCCTTAGAGAAATATGTTTGCATGACTTCTTGCAAACTTTAAAAAATTTTCTGGAATGAAAAGTGAGAATTATTTGCAAAAGATGTGCTGTAAAAAAAACATAAAACATTTTTTTGAGGCTTATCTATTTAAAGAACAAAGAGTATGTGATACAACTCTTCTTTTCAATTCTAATATGCAGTTGTCTTCACATGGAGCATATCTACTCCATGCCCCTATGTCCTAGCGATTTACTCTACTGTGACATAGTGCACATTTGGTTCAGAAATGAGTTTTTATTTCTATTTCTTGTTTTATGAAGATCTGTTCGTCAGTTTGAATTATAAACCACATATGAATAGACATAACTTCGTGATGTGTTAGTCTTATTAGTTCTTCATACATTTTAGATGCATCTTGACTCTCAGCTAGGGTACCGTATTGGAAACTGTTTGGTGCTGTTGATTAAGGAAACAAATGTTGGACCTCACCTTTTATAAGGTAACGGCATAATTTAATTAAAAGTATAAGTGTTTTCACCTCTTAGGCTTGCTCTCCCCTTAGATTGTCCAAGCAGTAGTTAGATTTTATACACATTTGTACAAAAATAATACTGAAGTTGGATAAAGTCATCTTTTCTGTGTTCATAATTTTCTTGAGGCTAGCAGCCCTTATACAGTATAAACCACTTCTGTGAGAGTAAAAACTGAATATATGCAACCTTCATTGAACTTAAAAATGAAAATCATGTCACCCTATTGGAATCTGTTGATGTTTTTTTAGAATATAGCTGAATGATGGCAGTCCTTGATGTTTATGTCTTAAATATTTAAGCCCTGTTTTTAACACTTAGCATTTTTAGGACGATCAGTCTTTTTGTTTAACTTAAATGGAACCATGTATACTACAACCCAGTGATATCAGACTAGAATTAATATTTCATTCTTTTCCAGATGCTTACAAAGCTTTTATTGTGGATTATAGGGCTAAGGCAAAGTTTACAGCCTTCCGATGCTGAAAACTAGGCATACAAAACAATGTTATGGAAAATGAAGTTAGAGAAAATGTTTTCTTTGTAGAGCTTTGAAGAAATTTCACTGAAACTCTCATTACTGAATAGAGTAAATCTAGAATCCTATTTGTATTCCAAGAGAAAGAAAGTCTGCATTTGTTTCATGGCTTAAAGCATCTGGTGATACATACTGCATTGTAATACCGATACTGAAAAATTGTTTCTTGAATAGCCTATGAACTATGAACAGGAATTAAATCTTAAAGTACTTCAACAAGATGGCTGTGCTAACTAATGTCATTGCAGGTGCAATGCTTTTCTCTGTTTTCTAAATGACAATATCACTAAAATTTCTAAATAAAGGCATTTGTTTAGCTTCAGTTGCTTAAGAAAAATGTAAGTTTAAAAAAGGACTATGGGATAAATCATAAATTCAGAGGAACTTTCAGATCTTTACTATTTAGAAGCAAAATAAATATAAGTGGACTGTCAGCTGATAGCTGTAAATAATTTGATTAAAAATAAATTTTGCTATGGTATCTGTTGTAGTGGGCTTATAAATGTCATATATCACTGCAGACTTTTCTGAACCAGTAGGTGGTCTGAAGCATAAGTGAGGAAAAAAATTTTCTAAAGAAGGTCATTGCCGTTTTTAAAAGTTGAGATCTGATTCACATACCATAAAATTCAGTCTTTTAAAAGGTATAGTTCATTGTTTTTTTAGTATATTTACTGAGTTGTGCAACCCACTATCTAATTCCAGAATACTGTCATCACTCCAAAAAAGAAACTATGTACCCATTAGCAGTCACTCCCCATTCTCTCTTCTTCCTAGCTCCAGGCAACCATTAATCTATTTCCTGTTTCTATTAATTTGCCCATTTTGGATATTTTATAAAAATAGAAGCATATAATATATTGCCTTTTGTATGACTTCTTTCACTTTATATATTTTCAAGATCCATTAGTGCTGTAGCATATATCAGTATTCTTTATATGGCTGAGTAATATTCCATTATGTAGCTATACCACATTTTGTTTATCTATTTATCAGTTGGTGGACATTTGGGTTCTTTCCACTTTTTGGTTATTGTGAATAATGCTGCTGCGAACATCGTGTACAAGTCTTTTATATGGACATATGTTTGCAGGTTTCATGGACTTATACTGAAGAGTAGAGTTGCTGGATCATATGGTAACTCTGTGTAACCTTTTGAGAAAGTGCCACAATGTTTTCCAAAAGGGTTGCACTATTCTACATTCCCCCTAGCAGTGTATGAGGGTTCCAATTTCTCCATGTCCTTGGCAACGCTTCTTACTCACCATCTTTATTTTAAGCATCCTAGTGTGTGTGAAAAGTATTTCATTGTGGTTTTGATTTGCATTTCCCTAATGACTAATGATGTTGAAAATCTTTTCTGTCCTTATTGGCCGTTTCTTTGGAGAAATATCTGTTAGATCCTTTGCCTGTATTTGAGTTGGGTAATTTATCTTTTTATTGTTGAATTATAAGAGTTTCTTAAACATAACCTGGATAGTAAATCCTTATCAGTTATGATTTAAAAATATTTTCTCCCATTCCATGTGTTTATTCTCTTTCTTGATAGTGTCCTTTGAAACACAAAAGTTTTCATTTTGATAAAGTCTGATTTACCTGTTTTTTGCCTTTGGTTCCTGTGTTATTGTTGTCGTATCTTAGAAACCATTGCTTCATCCAAGGTCACAAAGATTTTATCTGTTTTTTCCCTAAGAGTTTTACAATTTTAGCTCTTATTTTTAAGTCTTTGATCCATTTTTACTTAATTTTTTATATATGATATAAGGTAGGGGGTCCAATTTTATTCTTTTGCATGTGGATATCCAGTTGTCCCAGCATTGTTTGTTGAAAAGACTTTATTTTCTCATCAAATTTTCTTACCACCTTTATCAAAAATCAGTTGCCCTTAAACAGTGAGTTTGTTCTTGGACTCAGAATTCTATTTCAATATTCTGTATATTCTGTCCTTATGTCAGTACTGCATTGTCTTGATTATTGTAACTTTGTATTACGTTTTGAAATCAGCAAGTATGAGTCCTCTAATTTTGTTCTGTTTCAGGATTATTTTTGCTATTCTGGTTCCCTCATGTTTCCATATCAGCTGACCAGTTTCCGCAAAAAAGCTACCACGGGGGAAAAAGAGGATGAACTTCACAACTTAAAATCTTAAAATGCTATGACTGAGAAGGGACTGTAATATTCATCTAGTTCAACACATTTATTTTAGTATTGAATGAATGAGCCTATGGAAGGGAAGGAATTTGCTTGAGAGCCACGTAGCTAGTCAGAGAAAGAGTTGGAATTGGAACCCAGCCTCATAGAATCCATCATTCAGTACTAAATTCATTACTAAACAAATGAATGTAGAATGCTTGTGGAATCCATTCAATACTAAAATGTGTGTGGAACAAGATTCTACAGTCCCTCTCAGCCATATCATTCTGAGATTTTAAGCTGTAAATTCCAACTTTTTTTCTTCCTGCACTGCTGGCTGCTTAGTTCCTTAGTTATGTTACTTTGCTTAGGGTAATACATTCAGCTTCTGTGCTCTAAGAAGGGCACTTGGCAACTGTTACTTGAGATAAATGGCATGAGAGAGAACTTCCATTTTATGTGATGGCCAGGAAAGGTGGAGAGAAAGGGTAAATGTCACCTTCTGTACTTTTCTTTAGTTGTAGGTTTCTTAGAGTTTTATCACAAGGGTATTGTCCTTTTCATATCAATGAACAGATTACCACTCAAGGCAAAGGAGATAAGTAGTGGTTGAATAAAAAATTATTCAACATTAGACTGTAATTAAAAGTAGTCAAATATACCAGAAATCATAAAGATACTCTAATTTCCAAAATCATCGGTAAGTCATGGTTCAGGTTATATTTTTTCATAATTAAGTATCAAAGGACATAAGTCTCCAGTGAATTTATGTAAATCCCTTGTCAGTTACAAGAAAAAGCTAACTTTCCTTAATGTACAGGATTCATATTCCTAAGATTTTTCAGTATCTGATATTTGTGATTTTTTTTCAAGGAAGCAAACTATTGCAGGAAGAAAGAAGAATGTTTAATGAGGAAGATTCAGTGCATTGTGCATTTTTAACTATTGAGCAGAATTTTATCATCTATTTTATTGGCCATTAAGGAAAGTTTCTCTCATTTATTTCAACTGTTCCTTTGAATAGTTTTACCTAAGATAATGAAACCACTGAACAGAGATTTTTCTGGTAGTACAAAAGCCAGTATAATAAATTCCTAATAGCTGAAAGAACACTTGGTTTTTTAAACTTATTTTGAAATAACTTTAAACTGACAGAAGTGGTAGAAGAACATTTGAAAAGATCCTGTATATCCTTCCCCTAGATTCTCTTGAACGTTTGCCACACTTACCTTATCATTCCATCTACATAGACATAATATTTTTTTAAGTATTTGTTCATCAGTGCGGTGGTTATGATGTCCCATTAGCCCTCAACATTTCAATATGTATTTGTTGAAAATAAGGACTCTCCTGCCTAACTACAGTACTTCCATCAAAATCAGGAAACCAACCTTGTTAAAATTCTATCATTTAATCCACAAAGCCCATTCAGATGTTACTGATTTCTCCAGAAATGTCCTTTCAGTAACATGTTCCTGTTTGGTTTGGTCCAGAACAATGCATGCATTGAGTTATGTTTTCCCTTCAGTCTTCTTCGATCTGAAGCACTTCCTCAGTTTTTCCTTGTTTTTTTATAACCTCAACCTGTTTTAAGACTGCTGGCCACTTTGTAGGATGACCCTTACTTTGGGTTGTTTGATGTTTGCTCCTGATTAGATTCAGGGTTGAAGTTCTGACAGGAACACCACCAGAGAAGGGAAACTGTTCTCTGCATTATCATCAGGAGGCAGTCGTAACATCAGTTTTTCCCATTGGTGGTGATGTTTATTTTTTATGGTTATGTCTGTAAGGCTTCTGTGAAGTTAATGAATATTTTGTATTAATTAATGAGAAGTAAGTATTTTGTGGGGAGCTACTTGAGACTATATCGATATCCTATTCTTTATAAATTTTCATCTTCTAGTTTTAGGATTCATTGATGATTCTTGTCTGAGTCAGTTATTGCCAAATGGTGATTTTGTAAATACACTATTGCTTCTGCATTTAATTGGCATTAGTGTGAGCACTTTCTCTTCTCCCTCATTCATTTATTCATTTGTTATTTATGTCAGTATGGAATACGGATTCTGTTCTATAATCTACAAACTGTCATGATTTATTTTGATGCTGCAGTTGTCCTAGATTGGCTGTGAGGAGCACCTCCAAACTGGCTTCTGTGTTCATGTGACAGGTTCTCAAGTTCTTTTTTAATCGTGGTAAAAACACATAACAATTGTACCGTCATAACCATTTTTAAGCATACAGTTCAGGAGTGTTAAGTATATTCACGTTGTTGTGCAACAGATTTCTAGAATTTTTCATCTTACGACACTGCAACTATACCCACTGAACACTGACCCCCCCACTGCCTGCCCTCACTCCTCATCACTCCAGCCCCTGGTAGCCATCTTTGTACCACTTGCTGTTCCTATGATGTTGACTAGATAATCAGTGGAGTCATACAGTATTTGTTCTTTTGTGACTGGCTTCTTTCACTTTACGTAATGTCCTCAGGGTTCATCCATGTTGTAGCATATGACAGGATTTCCTTCCTTTTTAAGGCTGCATGGTATTTTGTTGTATGGAAATGCTACGTTTTTTAATCCATTCATCTGTTGATGGGCATTTGGTTGCACCCACCACTTCGTTGTTGTGAATCATGCTGCACTGAACATTGGGTGTGCAAATATCTCTTTGAGATCCTGACTTTAGTCCTTTTGGATATATATCCAGTGGGATTGCTGGGTCATATGGTAATTCTAGTTTTAATTTTTCAAGGAACTTCTGGCTATTTTCCACAATGGTGCACGTGCCCATGGGACTGAGCACTCTTTACTCTCAGACACCATGTGATGTTCCAGGTTCCATCTTGTGTTTTCCCACAACCCCAGGCCTAGATTCAACCGTTTCTCCAAAAAGTCTTGTTTCACTTTAGTGGAGAATGGTATTTAGAACCGACATCTGGGTGCTAGTGTGCTCATTGCCACTATGGTGTCGTTGCTCCGAGGTCTTTTCAGTGGGCAAGTAGGAACTACATCTGTGCTTGTGTCCTCATTCCCCCGTCTGTATTAATATAAAACACAAGTTCACTCTGATACCCAACTCCACTTCTAGTCTAAAAAGTTCATTCTAGTCTTCTTTCTTTCCAGTTTTGTACCTCCTTTAACCTATGGTAAAAAAATGGGGCTCCCACAATCCTCAGTATGTTCACTTTTTGTTCACTCCCCCTGTGACTACCCAGCCTCCTGACCGTGGACTGGCTGCTTTGCTCCAAGCCCTCTGTGTGCGGCTGCTACAAGGACTGAGTTTCCTTCCGTTCCCCAATCTATGGCAGCACCTGCCAACTGAACCCTCTAGTAGGTATTTAAAGAGGACACCTTTGGCTCAGATGGCAGTGCCACAAAAAGGCGTTCTGTTCCAGTTTACGTGGTGCTGTAGCAATAAACATAGATTCCAGAGGTTTCTACTTTGAATAAGACTGTATAGTATTTGGGTGTTTGTCTTGGTTTTTTTGTTACAATATTTTCCTTATTACTTTGTACTCTAGTAAAGCCAGGCAAAGTAATGGTCCCTGAGGAGTGGGGTTAGTGGAGGGGAGTATGAAAAGGAAGGTGGAAACCCAGTCTTGAGGGGAATAATGGGTGTGGTGGAAGGACGCCACACAGTAGCATTCATAATCCAAAATGCTCTTTAAGCTTAAACACGCTGGCAGTTAAAGATGTTAAATTCTGTGTTAATACTATTTTATAACGTCCTTGTAAAAAATGTTGCCTGTCAGTTCATCATTTGGATCATCCACCCCCTTAACTCTTGTCTTAGGAGTGTCAGGACCAGGTTCACTTTATTGAGGTGTTCTTTTATCAAACAGTCAGCAGTCTTCAATCCTAACAATTTGTAGTGGGAGGAATAATATCATACCTCTGGACAAATGATTCCCTTAGTAAGCTCAGGATAGAGTCCGGTTATGTAACAAGTGTGGGAACCTGTATAATAATTATGAGAACTTCTTCCTACTTGTGGGAAAATGGAGTCAGTGGCCACAATTATTTCTGTTTTATAGATTTGTTTCACCTAATGAGAATAATTGCTCAGGTGGTTTTTTAAAATAACTGAACCCCTAGCTCTAGTAGCTGATACTGAGTGTTTTCTGTTTCTATGAAGTACTGTGCCGAGTACTTCACAGGCATTGTCCCATCTAATCACAGTGATTGTGGGTAGAATGGGCCCTGTTACTACTCCTTTTTATGGGTAAGGAAACTGAAGCTTAAGGTCCATCATTAGTTCTCCAGTTCTTAGTCATTACAGTGTGTACCCGTTTTGATATATTATCAGTTAAAGTTCTTTAGTTTTGAGCAAAATAAGCCATCTCTGGCTAACTTAGGAAAAAAGGAAGTTTATTCCGACAGTAACCCTAGATAACTTGAGATCCAGGTGGCAGTTTTTCAAGGCACCACTAAGGGAATTAATGTAATTTGGGTCCCTCAACATACAAAGTCACAAGAGAAACCCATCATTTGCGTGGCTTTTGTTACATGCTGACTCTCTGATGAGGGGTGGGTACCATGATTGTCAGTCTTACCACAACGCAGATAGGGAGTCTTCACAGAATTTGAGGGGCTATTACCACAGGTTGGGAGAATGGATACTGGGAGGCAAAAACACAACAAATACCTACTCAGTAGGAGCTGCAGCAGTTAAAGAGCACAGGCTCTTGAGTCAAGGACTTCAGAGTCCAAGGCCACCACTTTCAGTGTAGATTCAGTTACTTTATATCAGCACTACAAATATATGGGGATGGTTATTGACCACTTCCTAGGGTCACATGAGATTAAATGACATGAACCATGTAAAGCACATAGTAAGCCCCTCAACACATGTTAGTAATTCAGCACTACTTGCACATACATCGCCTCATTTACTCATTTCAACCCTAAAGGCTGTCATCACCTCTATTTTGACAAAGCAGGATCTGGGGGTGGGATCTAAGTGGTTTACTCAGAATCACACAGTGATTGTAGTGAATTGGGCTCATTTACTGTGCCGCTTGATCTACAAAAAGATGTATGTTTACCCTTTTAGTTCTAGACAAGAGGCCTTTAACTTCTGTGTATTACAGTTTCCTCTAAAACAGTGGAATTTATACCATATGACCTAATGTAGATCTAAGACATTTTTAATTTTAGACATTTTATAAGCCAATTTAAATGTAGCAAACTCTCATTTGGTCAAAGTGGTAATCTAGAGATACTGAGTCTTTTCTCATCTTTATTGCTGCTTTTTTGCTGTTCCCCATAGAGTTACAGAAAACAGGCATCCCTTGGGCAAAAAAATAAGAAATTTCACAGGTTGCATGAGCATCTTATTTATCCAGGAATGCTTCTACATTGGTTCCAAAAAGCTGTCTAAACATTTTCCCATAAAGTCTTTATGGATAAGAGGGAGAGATAGGAGTTGGGTTAAGGTATAGCCAAGTGGGTTTCTAACCCTTCCAAAGCTATTTCTAAAGGCTCATTGATGGATATGTGCTAGTCTGAATTAGTACACTCTGACCTCACCTTAACCTGACTTGACATTTTTATCAATTTTCTGGCTGAAGATATTGGTGGCAAGTTAAGAAAATTTGCAAATGATTGCCATTGGAAGAGGTAGCTCTTGTATGAAAAGACAGAATTAGTATCTACAGGGATCCCCACAATTTGGACAATGGATAAAATCTAAGAAAATGCAAGGTCACCTGCCTTTCTAAACCCATGGCACAAATATATAATGCAGAGAAAATGCCTAGAAGCCTATCTTTAAAAAAAAAGTGTTTTATTGGACTATAAGCTGAATATAAAGTTGGCTGCCAAACAAGGTAATGACTTAGGGCCACATTACTAATAAATTAATGGACTCCAGTTACTCCTGGGATGTTTAAAATAAAGGTGGTGATGGTCCTGTTTCCTTCTGCTGGTAAGACCTTGCTTAGAGCCCATCATTCAGTAAACATTTTTCTCTCAATCTCTTCCCCCCCCTTTTCTTAATCCTCTCTAATAAGTAATAAATGAATATTATAGGAACTTTAGAGGGTAGAAAGTATAAAGAAAACAGGAAAAAGCCCTATACTAAATATAGTACTTATAGTATGTTGGCCTTATTTCCATCTTTTTTCATTGAAATATGTATGTAATTGAAAAGTATATAACTTTTCATTGTGCCTTGAGAGAAAATTTTCCCATGTTTATAAACATCTTTTAATGGCTACAAATACCTCCTCTTACAGTTGTATCATTATTTATTTAGCTCTTCCCAGTTGTTGGATGGGTTCCAGTTTTTCTCTATAACCTGAAATACAGATTTATTCATGAACTCATGCATTATGGTGGTGATGATGCTAGCACATAGTTGCAAGAAGGCAAAATGCCACTTTTTAAGGACGTTAATATCTGAGGGCCAGACGAGAGTAATCACCTTGTTAAATGGCCTGGAAACCGTAGTGCATAGGTACTAAGGATATGGGCTGGAGTGTGCAATAGGGCTCATTTTTGGAAAAGAGTGTACCTTAAAAGGAATGAGCTAAGGATTACTAAAGTCACCTAAGAAGCTGACGATCAAGTAAATTGCTGTGTTCTTCAGTGACCTGGCTTTATGTACTCAATTAAAAAAAACAAAAAACAAATCCACTTTCTTTGGAGAAGAGGCGTTCAATGTCTTCAGCATTGGGCAGCTAAATGAGAACATCAGTTATCTACCCACCACCAACTGTACCAAGGATTTGCTTCCAATGCCAGCATCTTATATGTGAATCATCTACATTTATTTTTCCTTTTGCTTTTTTTTTCTTCTTCCTCTATAGGGCTTGTCTCTCTCAAAATTTTGGGAGACCACATTTGATCCCGACCATCTCAGGGGAGCCAGAACAAAAATTTTTAAAAAGATTTTTAGGAACTGCCATACTCATCATTACCTTATTGCTAGTTATTATTAAAGATATGTTTCACAGTGGGAAAAGGCAGAACTATTGTGGCAACTATTCAAACTCATCCATAGGCATCAGCCTCCAGTAGCCACCCTAAGAAGTACCCATGCTTAAGTCTTGGGCGAATTCTTCATTCCATGCCTTTGGTTTCCTGAAAAGTGAGGGCGAGATTAGCATGTTTAGCTAATCGATTAAGTTGTATTGGTGATCCTATGGAACTTGATGGATGACAGAAATAAATTGTAGTAATAAGGCAGGTTATACAGTATTTAATACACGAGGGAGGGAAAAATGTTTCTATTTAGTTGCTGATCCAGAATGTAAAGGACTAATACTGAACACACGGTGTATCACACACTTGCCCTGCATTACTTTTATTTAATCCTCATGGCAGCCTATACCAGATCTAATAAGTCATCCTCACTTTATATTTGAGGAAGTGAAGACTCAGGCTCAGACTTTTTTTACTAGGTGTCAATCACTAGTAAATGAGAACTAGACCCAGGATACAAATTCAGATTTCTGAGTATTCCAAAGTCCACACTCTTGGACTAGGATATATTAGACTTCAAAAGAGTGACTCCAAACACAGACTGGTGCTAATGCTGCAATAAATAGGTATTCAGGAAGGGAGTATTCAACAAATAGATACTCAGTGATCAGTTGTGTGAATGTGAAGGTATTCAGAAAACAAGCATTATTTTCTATCTTTCAGAGAAGGAAACCTCCGTATTTCTGTCCATTGGATTGAAACTAGCATCTGTCTGTATGTTCCAGGGTTTCATCCTGCCCTTTTCAAAATGACAACAATGTCAGCTAAAGCTGGTATTTAATCTAGAACCATGTGATCTTCCCCTCTTTTAAATGCTTTCACGGCAAGACACTGCCTCACCTGCCCCACTTGGGGAGCATTTTTCTGCTGCCTGTAGAACTGCCCCAGACAGATTTAACATTTTGAGATCTCCACCTTTGAGGTAAAGTAGGGAAAGTACTATGTCAAATGCACATTCAGAAGTGAAGGAAAACCATGAGCTCAGCAAGCAGAGATGCACAAAATGAGCGGGGCTTTGCAGTTGCTGACCTTGACTTCCATTCTAATTCTCTTTCTGGTCATGAAGGCACCAATAACTGAGGAAGAAAGGGATCCTGATTTGGAGGTACTGTATCACAGGCACCTGGCTAGGCATTTTATTACTGATTTTTTTTTTCAATAGCAAACCTGATTTAACACTGGACATCCATGAACACGGAGTAGTTGAGTTAATTATGGTGTCTTCATACCACAGGATTTTTAGCACCTATTTAATTTTAAAATTAAAAAATTTTTAGACATCCAGGAGATTTGTTAGTAGAAGGAGATTTATTAGTGGAGGGTAGCACTTATTTTATAATTTTTTGATTGACAGACTATATATTGACTTAGAAAGATATGTTACATTAAAATGACAAGTTGGTATGACTTCATTTTTGTAAAACCGTATATGCAAATGACTAAGGGAAGATTCGAATCCAGCTCTGCTTTAGAGATTTTTTCCCATTGTTCAGTTCATGAATTTTACTAATTCTTGTCTTGCCTCAGAGAGTACTAAGTCTGAAAGGCAACTGTTTTGGATGTCACATGAAAATTCTCACTCTCCTTTCCTCAGCAAACTTCAGTGCCGGTGTACAGTAGAACTGCAGAGCGGCAGCAGAGGAGGTGATGGGAGAGAAGCGAGGAGGGCGGTGGAGCAGGCTGCAGGGAATGCCCATGGCTTTCATGGCCCTCCCATTGTCCACCCTTTCAACGAGTAGACTCCTGTCTCTGTAGACAGCTCAATGTTAGTTCCATCAATGCCCATCTCATTTGTATCTATGACCCATTAAATCCTTTAAAGATTGTAAAGTCTGGACAAGTTCTGATATCAAATACGGCTTCAGGTGAGACGTTTAAGAGCATGTACACCTGGTTTGGCCCTAGTATTCTGGGTCTTGTCCAACCTTGGTCACCCAAAATTGTTGGAGAGTGTGGTGAGAGTAGGTGAGTGTCTGTAGGAAGAACACTGGAGATTTGGGAGGCTTGGTACTGCTACTTACTGTGGGACTTCTGCCAAGTCTCTGGTCCTTTCTGATCCTCAGTTTATTTGTCTGTTAAATGGACCTGGGGTGAGGTTAGTCTGCATAATGTACAAGGTCCTTTTCTACATTATGATTCTAAGTCATCCAAGTCAAATATGTTGTGGTGCTTAGGGCATGACATGCTATTTTTTAGATGCAAGACACTGGGGAATAGGTAATAAAAGCATGACCTAGCAAATGAATGGCTTTCTGGGTCCCTGTGGCTCTCTTCCTCTACATGGCCTCCCCTTCCTCATTATCATTATATAACCCCGTAGGGAGAAAGCAAATACTACATTAATTCAGCCCACTGTTCTCAGCAAAGGGGAAAGCCACTCACTCACAATATTCAGCACTTGCAACCACCACTCCTTTGTTGGATGGATTTACTATAGATCTCCTCAAACCTGAACTGGGGAAAACCTTTCTTGGATAAATGGTTGAACCCTGGAGGTATCTTCATATTGAAACCACAATTTCTTAATAATAAATAGATTTTATTAATAATTTTCAATGATGGTAAACTTAAAGGCTTCGACCTAACCTCTAATCTTAAAAAGGGTAATTAGCTGGAGTTATTAAAACTCACCATCCCACAGATTTTTGAAAACTCATGTAGGGTGTCAGGAAACATTAATTCCCCTTTCTTCTGCAAAATAACCTAAGCAGATGAGCTGTTCCTTAGACATAGAAGTCAGATAAAGAGCAATGGAGATGATACATCTTTACTGTCCTGTGTAGTCCAACTATTGTCACCCTGAAGTAGGGGACAGAATCTAAAGAAAGCATATTAAAATTTGAGGGAAATGAAATGCATTAATTTATCTGTATCTTTAGAAAAAATAAGAATCCCAAAGAATGGAAAGAAAGGTTAAAAGAGGCTTTTTTTTTTTATTGTGAGGAACTAGGCTAAGAAAGGACACCATTTGGAATTTTTTTTCCAAAAAATACACTAAAACAACTGAAAGATGCTTTGATTAGGAAAATGACCCTAAGACGAATTCATGCCCTATGTAATACGAAATTGCTCCCATCCACTCTGGAACAGTCTGTGGCTTCTGGAATAATCTGTGATCAGAAAATTTAGAAATAGAAATAAGTAATGCCTGTGTTGCACTGTGCTCTCTCTGTCTCATGAATGTTAACCCTCAAGTCACCCCAAAAATGGGGCTATTGCAAGTCAGAATCATTCACTGAAAACTGACTGTATGCAAGGTGCTGGGCTGGTTGACGTGAGGGAGAAGGGAAATCACAGTCCCTGGCATCGACTAGCTATATGTTTGGGAACATAGACACAGCAGTCTCTCAAATAGGTCAGAACTGTATGGATTAGAGAGGTGTGCCCAAGAGCAGGGTGATGCAGAGAAAGGGGGATGCGGGGGAGCACTATTGAGCACCTCCTCCTGGCCAGGGAGCCAGATGGGGCAGGGCCAAGGCAAAGAGAAGTGGAGGCTGCGGGCTGGATGGCCTTCCCTTGGCCTTCCAGCAAACCCCAAGAAAGAACACGAGGAGGCTTGACTGTTGACTTACTGTGTACCTGGGAATTCAACGCTGTGGCTTTTCAGGGGAGGTGGGGGAAGACAACGTGAAACAGGGTAGAATGGGTATTTCTAACGATGCGTAGAAGTTTAGAGCCAAACAGCAGGTTGTCAGTTTAACCATTTTAAGGCATGTTAATGGATTTCTCTCCACCTATGTGCAAACAGGCTGCGGGATCTGAAGTCTGAGATCTGGCTTTGGGATCCAGGACCATGCCTCTCTGCTTCAGTTTTCCCAACTGAATAATGAGAATGGTGAATGCAATAGACTTCTGTAGTTTTTGCCTACCCAGCGACCATTCCCTTCTGTGGTTAGCACCTGGTTTTCCGTGGAGGGACCCACCCCTCTGGCTCTCATGTTATTTGCCTGGAAGGGAAATGACCATTCTCCAGCCACAGCGATTGATTCTGAGTTGGGAATGTGACTCTGGCCAGGGTAGAGAGGCCCAGCAGCAGACTTACTGAAACACTTGTGGGAAAGGACTTTGCTTTCCACTGGGCCGCTACCCTGGTGGGATCTAATCCTGGGGGGTGGAGGTGGTCATTTTTGCTTCTTTGCTACTTCTTGGGGGATAATCTGCTTGAGAATGAAGCACACACAGAATAAAGCTAAAGGTGGAAACAGAAGCAGGGGTGGAAAGAGAGGGGAGTGAGTTATGATGATACTGTTTGAGGTCTACTGAACCCACCCCTTGAATTTCTTATATGATCCAGTGAATTCCCTTTTTTGGTTTGTTTGTTCAAACTAGTTTGAGCTGGTTTTTCTAAAACTTGAAATTTTCTGACTAAAGAGCGCCTACCCCATTAGAACAAAAATCATGAGAACCACACAAGTGTTAGGTTGTTTTCATTTTTCTCTAAACCTAGGCTTTTCTGAGTGCGAACTGTAGATAATACTTGCTCTGCTTACATCATAGGGTCAGTGGGATCAAGAAGGACAGACAGACAAGCCCTTTGAATATCAAAATGCTGTACAACTCTTCAGCTAAATGATTCTTAGTTTTAACTGTTCTCTCAAATCAAGAGTCTTTGGGGAATTGTAAGTAGAATGGAAATGTTGCCAGATCAGAGATATTTTTTCTTTTTTCTTTTTCTTTCCCCTTGGTTTTCAAAATAGGACACCACATTCCTTTTTCAAACTTTCTTTTTTTCTTGCAAGAAAAGCCCTAACCCGGCCCTGAGGAGAGGAGAGCCAGTTGAGTTTGGATTTCTGAAAGTTTCCTATCGAAAGAGGAAGTGACGAAGTACTAGAAAGAAGGAGGGTTTAGGTTGGGTCAGAATTTGCTGGCGCTTGATCTGGAAAATTCTTTAGATATTGAATCTCAGGAGATAGGATGTTTTTGGTTACATATATGAAGACGGGACTGGCAGGACCTGGGGAGCTGGGTTAGGCCTCCAGCGGGGCCTCCCCGGAGCCTCCTTGCCTGCCGCTCTCCCCCGTCTTTCCCCCGCTCCATCCCGCTCTGCCCTTTTCTCTCCATCACTGAGGGACCCTAGGGAAGCCAGGGTCACAGCTAGACATAGTACACCTCTTTAGAGTAAATCTGAAGAAAAAGGACAAGGCTTGTTGAACTTAGCCTGCTCACCCCTCCAACGCAGTCTTCTGTAGATCTTGCAAAGAGAAAAGCAGGACAGGGCCTTCCCAGCTGATAAGTAGGAGGGTTGGGAATGGGGGTCTCCACTCTCCTTCTCTCCCCACACTGGGGCTTGGTCCTTTCTTTCATCCCTGCCCTTCCAGCATTCCTGCTGCCCAGCAACAAGCCCTCCTGTCTGCTCTCTGAGTTCACTGCAACTAGGATCCCAAGCGGGGCTCAAGGCAATGTCTGATGGACAGTAAACACCTCCTATCTACCTGCGGCCCTGCCTGCAAGGCGGGCCCTCCTACTCCTCTACTTGCACGCTTCTCAGGGAGGAGGGCCATGTGGTGGGAAGCATGCAGGGTTCCTTGTCAGAACGTGTGTCAAAACCACTTGCCCTCATTTTCCATGCGTCCTTGAGTGCATAGTGTACACCAAGGTCATGGTTTCTGCACCTGTAAAATGGGGACTCACATTTCATCCATTCCAAGAAGCACATGTTCTCACACTTAACACCTCTGAAAGTGGGATGAGTCTTGAAATTGTGCATCAAACGCTCACCAGTGGCATTTTCCCCTTTTCTTCATGGAGGGCCTTAGTGCTGATGAAAAATGGTCACGTATTTACCTCTTGGGGCTATCGTGTGGGCTGAAATGATCTGTGTAACAGAAAACGGAGTCATCTGTTGTTTCCGCTCTCTACCATCAGCCGGGAGGCTGTTCCCTGGAACCAGCCTGAGGACACCCACTCACTGCGGACTCTTCCCCAGACGTCAAGGCCCTGCCTTGTAGGACCTGGGGCCTAGCTGCGAGCATTCTGCACAGCCTGCCCCTGAGTTCTCTGTCTGGAGGAGGTGCACTGCTGGAGCTGGTAAGGATCCTGGAGGGACCAGGCTGGCATGTGGCCTGGGGAAAGGAGTTGTTCATGGGGGCAGATCCAGCACAAGAACACTGGGGAACCTGAGGGTTTCTAACTGGACGAGCTGGGGAGGCTGAAGCTCCGACCTTCTGTCCCACTGGGTGTCTCTTCCCTTTGAAGGGGTGGTAAAGGTGGACATCGGGTAAACAGTACCTAGCTCAGTAACGTGGCTAAGGCTTGCTGTGGCCTAAGAGCCATTCTGGCTATTCTTGAGGCACAGCTGGGGTAAGTCAGCCATGGGCTTTGAAGCAAGACTATCAGGGTAGCTGTGGACATTTCTGTGCCTCTGTTTCTCCATCTGTAATGTTATAGATGGCAGTTACAATATTATCTACATTATTGTAAGGATTAAATGAGGTTATAATTACGAAACACAAAGAACAATGTCTGGTGAATAAATGCTCAATAAATGCTAACCGTGTTGTCTAAGGTATCTGAAGAATTCTGATTTTATCTACTTTATGTGGATTATATAATTTACCCACAGAAGTCAATTTAGCTTTAGCATTTCCAGGTCATTGGGAGGAAACTGTGGTACGCTTTGCCTGTCCTGAGTATCATCCACATGTGTTGTTTCATTCACTCAGCATGGAATTCTGTCTCCCTGAAGCTGACAATTTGGTCTCTTTCTGCCTTTGTTGCCTTCATACCCAGTAGGAATCCAAAATCCATCTTTTTCCCTCACTTCCCTCCTTCCCATCAGAATTGCAGTATCTCCAGGATATTAGAGGCAGGTGGGTCTGACAGGTTATTTGGTCCAGCATGCTCTTCTCGCAGATGGGGAAAAGGAGGCTCAGAAGGGAAAGTGACTCACCCAGGTCACGCAGCAAGTAACAGGGCAGAGACCCACGCAGGTCTCCTCATTCCCAGCCACCGTCCTGCCCATGTCTGCAGTCCTCGGGGACAGTGAGGTGGGGAGCAGGGCAACACCCACCCAGAGAGCCTTAGGGGATTCCTGACTGACCCTTCCTCCTGTCAGTGCTCAGTCTCCACTAAAGGGGGCACCAGTCCTTTGCAGGTGGCAGTTGCGGATGAGCCACCAGTTGAAAGGTTGCCCTAATCCTTCCCTCTCCACCCTTAATTCCCTGAAAATAATCTTCCCAGGCTGGCTTTAGCCTACTTACCTGGGGCTGGAAGGCACATGAGGTAAGCCACTTGGCTTAACAACAGGGTGCCAGGCTCTGAACCCACAGCCTGCCACTAGCACGAACCACCCAGAAGGTTGGGTGCTGGTACCCCATTTCATAGGCCAGCAAGTCCCAGGCCACACGGCTCTGGGGTTTGAATTCTGACCCAGCACCATGAAGCTCCAGCTGGGGAGACGAGGCCCACACTGCGAGGGGTTCATTATTTATGAGGCCTACTTCTTGGCTCCTGGGGCCTGTCTGCCTTCCTGGGACTATGCTGATGAGTGAGCCTCATTGCAGCAGCCCCTGAGGGGAATGGCCGTTTAGTGTTCCTCAAGTGACTGGTGGAGTGGCTTGCTCACCACCACCACTAAGGCTGATTTTTGAACAAGCCACACGGAGCCACCTCACCTGGCACCTGCACGCATGCAGGCCAGCTTGTGGGTAGGTGGGTGTCTGCTGCAGGACTCGACATGGTGGCCGGACCACCTGCAGCAGAAGAGCTGACTCAATTTGTCAGAGGCTTGATGAGATCCCCATTCATTCAGGGAAGCTACTGTTAAAACACCTACTGTGTGTCAGGCACTGTTGCAAGAGGCTCACATGCTAGTTCTCAGAGCAATCTTAGATAGTAGGTTCTATCATCAGCCCCAGTTTCTCTGTTTACAGATGGGGTGACTGAGGCACAGAGAAATTAAGTTACTTGTCAAGGTCAGGTTGAGCAGGTTGGCAGAGCAGAGATTTGAACCCACCCCATCTGTCTGCAAAGTCGTCATATTCTTAACCACTGGGCTGCACAGTCGCCCTTGAATGTTGCTCCCATGCAGCCCTTAGAGATGGCGAAGATGGAACAACCTACCCCATGAAAGGTACCAACTGGAACAGCAACAGCTATTGTGCAAGGCACAGAGGCAATATGCCAAAAGCAAAGTGCAGACAAAGCTCCCAGGACTCAGAGAAGGGGGATCGTTTATTGATTTAATTATTTAAAAGTTTTTTTGTTCAGCTTTATTTATTTTTTCCCTTGCTTATTGTCTGGTTTTCCACACTAGAAAGTAAGTTCAGTAAGAGTAGGGACTTTATCTCACTGCCTCTATCCCCAGCACTTAAACTAGCACCTGCCATGTGACAGGTGTTGATATGTATTTATTGTTTAATAAATGTGGTAAATAAAGATGGCGGTAAATTCTTTGCTAATTCTCCCATTGAAAGGGTTCTAATTCTCATTGAAGCTGGTCTTGCCTTAATGACTTGCTTGGTCCATACGGCAGAGCGGTGTTCTGGACCTTTTGAAGCTAAGTCATAAGAAGCATTATAGGTTCCACCTGGGTTTTTTAGCCCAAATGAGCATTCAGGTGACCTCAGCTCCAGCCAGTGTGTGGTGGCAACTATCCAGGAGACCCCACGTAAGAACCACTGAGCTAACCCCAGTCATCCTAAGAACTGTGAGAGAAGTGGGGCTGGTGTGGTTCTGATGTGGAATGAGAGGGAAGGTGGCAGCATGCCTGTGCTAAAACACCATGTATGTCTCTATGTTCATTTATGTAAATGAAATTTATGTAAAGTCACATATGTCTGCATGAGCAGGCATAAAGAGGGGCTTGAAAGACAATTATCAGATTGTTAATGGCAGTTATCTCAGTAGGGTGACATCCAGGTGATCTTTACTTTATAATCCAATGAACTATTTAGGTTTTTAACAATGAATATATAATATTTATATAATTACATATAAGCATGGGATGAGGTGGGAGAATAACAATAAACTCAAGGGTTTTGTACAACACAGTGGAAGGCCTTGAAGATTATCATGGCTATTCCCTTTAGGTGGTAGAATGGAAAGGACTTAAATTTTCATCACTAGGCATCTTTTTAGATCCTGGCTCAGGAGAGGTTAAGGAACTTGCCCAGTGTTGCAAGGCTAATATATCAGCCAGGGATCCTGTTTGCAACAGAAACCAGCCCTGGTTGATGTAAGCAGAAAAGAAGTTTATTAAAAGGTCATTGGGCATCTATTCACGATAAAAACACTCAGTGAACTAGGAATAAATGGGAACTTTCTCACCCTAACAGAAAGCATCTATAAAAACCGACAGCTATGATCATATTTAATGGCAAGAGACTGGACACTTTCCCCCAAAGGCTGGGGAGAAGTCAAGGACATCTGCTCTTATCACTTCTACTCAACATCCTAGTCAGTGTAAGAGCCAGAAAAAGAAATAAAAGGCATAGCATAGGGAAGAAAGAAAATTATAAACAATATGGTTGTCTACATAGAAAAGCCCATAGAATTTACAAAGACATGATTAGGTCTAGCAAGATAATTTGGCAAGAATACAAGATGCAAGTGTTGGGGGAAGGGTGTTGTATGTTTTCCTAGGTTCTTGTCCCTGCCGCAACAAAGAATTGAAGGGCAGAGACACAGTAGTGAAACAGAGCAAAAATTCTATTTAAAGTTACTTAGAAAGTGCAGGTGACCTCAGAGAGAGAGGAGCACCCTGAAAGGTTGGGGGTTCCCCCTTTTAAGGATTTTTTCAGGAATGTGACATAGGGCTAGGGGTGTGGACTTGTTAAGTGGTCCCAAGTATCTTTGATGAGACATTAAGTTTCTTATCAGTCCTCTAGGTAATTCTGCAAAATTAGCTTAACACAAGAAATTGACTGCTCTGGTTCCCTCCCAGGATAGCAGCTTCCCGGTTTGGGAGCATATCAATCAAGACTGTCTGCCCTTCCTCCAAGGTGGGCAGTTACTTGTTTGTTGTTTGCTTAAGAGTATGTTAAGAATATTTCTTCTTAAACTTCCTGTTTTTTTTCAAAATGCAATTTTGGCTTTAAGGTGGGATCTCCCTGTCTTTATTATGCTGTTCATAGGTGGGCCTTTTAGCAGGCTGGAGTAAATCTTACAATGATCTAATTGACACAATGAAGACATGGGCTGTGCTCTGAAACTTCTCTTTATCTGGGAAATAGTCAAACATTCAAGGCCAAGTTGCTCTTGACCTTTTGAGCTTTAACTGATTAACTCTAACTCTGAGTCTTTTCTGGCTTTCCAGTTTTAAATGGTTAACTGAGTCCTTCCTAGGGGATTTACTGACCTTATTCTCTGTCCACCCCGCTCATACCTATTTTCCTGCCTAACACAAGGTCAGTATATTAAAGTTTATTTAATGGTATCTTTATATGCTAGTAAAAGTACAAATGGAAATGGAAATTTTTTTTAAAAAGTGCCATTTATAGTAGCACCAAAAACATGACATATTTTGGGATAAATAATGTCCGAGATTTGTAAGCTAAAACCTGTAAGGTATTGAGACATCAAAGAAGACTTAAATAAATGGGATATACTGTGTTCATGTATCAGAAGACTTGATATTCAAGATCTCAATTCTCCCAACCAACCCTGGGCCTTCCCTAATGAAGATGTTCTAATTATGTGAGATAATAAAGCCTCTTATTGTTTAACCCACTAATTGTTGAGTGTTTTGCTCTATACAGGTGATGGACACAGAAATCAACTGGTGTTGATTTCTCCAAATCCCCAGCATGTAGGACTGTATTAGGAGCTTTATAAGGTAATTAATTACATTATCTCCATTTTACACTTGAGGAAACTGAGGCTTGTGTGCACAAGGTCACGTATAAAGTGCCAGAGGCAGGACTTTAGCTGTTGTGACTTTAAAAATGTATTGGACATTTACTCTGTGTTCGGTGCTCTCCAGGGGCTGGGGATGCAGTACAGACAGACAAAGTGGGGCTTTATGGAGGTCCCATTCCAGTAGAAAAGGCTGCTAGATGACATACTTTGGGGAAAATAATGTGCAATAAGAAAAGTTATTTTAGATCAGTGATAATTGCTAAAAATTTAATAAATAGGATGATATGGTGGAAAGTAACTGGGGTTTCTGGTGTGTTGGGAGGGGAGGGAATGGAACATGTTAAATAGGGCCACTGGGGAAGGCTTTGTTGAAGAGTCATGTTTGAACTAACCTTGGCAGACACAAAGGAACTGCCTTCTCCATGTGAAGGCCAGGGAAGGACCCTGCAGGCAGAGGGAGCAGCTAGTGCAAAGTCCCTGAGGCAGCAAAGGGCTGGGACATTTGAGATGCTGAAAGGAGGCCATTGTGACTGCAGCTTAGTAAGGAAGCAGGCAGGTAAGATTGGAGAAAGGTGGGAGCCAGCTCCTGTAGGATTTTGTGGGCCACGATAAAGGGTTCAGATATTTTTCAGGATGAGGATGGGTCTCTCTGGATGCTGTGTGGGAATTGGATTGTAAGGAGTAAGAGTGGAGGCAGCAAGATGTCTTTTGGCCCTAGAGAGAATGATGGCTTGGGATTGGGGGCTGGCTTGGCGAGGGGTGAACAGATTCCTACCAAGTTCCCAAGGCCTGGACAACAGGGCTTACCAATGGGTCCTATGTGCAGGGTACAGAAAAGGAAGGAATTGAGGTTGACTCTTCAGGTTGAGGCTTGGGCACCTGGGTGGATGGTGATGCCTCACGGGAGAGGGAGAGGTTTGGGGCAAAATCAAGAGTTCTGTTCTGGAGTCCAGAGCCGGTCTTCTCTTTCCACGCTACTCCATTGCCTCCCTAAAGTTAATAAAGTGCAAACCTACACTTGGAGTTATTACTGTCCTGTAGGCAGTCTGAGTGGATGGTGATGTGAAGGTGGTAATGGGAAGTGTGAAGGGACTCCCAGGTATGGCAAAAGCCCTAATGAAGCATTTTCCTATTACCTCCAAAGTGCTTATAAAGTTCAAGTTGCGTTATTTGGCTTCTGGGATTATTAAATCAGCACAGTGTTTTAGAGCAAGCCGCCCCAGAGGCAGGTTCTGAGACAAAGATGTGAATGCATGTGGTTTGACTGAGAGGTGATCTCAGGAAGCACTGGTAGAACAGTGGGGATGTGAGAGGAGGGAAAGGGGCCAAGACAGGGTTTACTAGTGAGCAGGTCACCATTGTGGCCCACTGGAGAGAGCATAGAACATGCCTTCAGAATAAACGCTAGACTATTTATCCTCCAGACCCTGCTCATGGACTGAGGGGTGCTCCCAGGACATCAGCTCTCAGCACTTCTGTCCTCCCCTCATACTGGCCCCCAGAAGAAGCCTCCAGATGGGATGTCACAGGCTGGCTGCAGGAAAGTGTCGTGTGCTCTGGAATGGTCAGTGCAGAGGGCATAGGAGAGGGGGCACCAAGAGCTTCTACTATTGCTGTGCCAGCAATATACTTTCACTTCTACTAACCCTTTAGAGTGAGTCTCAGAACAACTAGAAGGATGCTATTTAAAGTGTAGTCAATAGGTCCATGTCACAAATTGTTACCATTCATAACAAAGAATTTGTAGATCAACCCACTGCTTCCTTCACTGAAGAGTCTTGCTATAAAAAGGCAGCTGGTCTAGAGAGTGTGCCTAGTGATGAAAATTGATTGACGAGCTGGTGCAAGCTCCGTATCTTAGCACAGATTGGTAGCAAACAGTCCACCTGGCTCGACAGATCCCTCCAGGATGAGCTCTCTCCTAGGAGACCGACATAAATTGAAGTCAAGCCCAGTGTCTTTATCCCCCTACAGAATGGCGCATTGGGTTGTTTCTGTCCCTAAGGACCAGTCTTGCAGCTAAAGCTCTTCCCCATCTCTGCTTCTGTCTGGAACAGGCTGCTTTCCGTTCCTAGGAAACAGAAACACTGAAAGCTCTCTGGATGAGGCTGATGATGACTGCATGATTCCTCAGTGAAATGGGGAAACTCGGGCATTGGAGTTGCCTTTTGGTGATTATTCTTTTAACCATATTAGGCTGGCAAAGGACTGAGAAAATCTTGAGAGTTCCTGCCAAGGGAAGACCCTTTGATCATTGGCACAGTGACTCAGGCAGAGAGTGAGAGGGTCCAGTGGTTGGGTAGGTTGGATTATGCTGCAGGAAACACCCCCCAGGTCTTAGCACTTTAACACAGTTTATTTCTTGTCCAAGGATGTGTTGGCAGGGGATCTGCTCATGTGCTCACTCAGGGACTCAGGCAGGTGGAGGCTCCATCCCGACACGGGCTGGTAAGACCACGCAGCAGTGAAGGGAGAGGAGCAAAGTGAACAGCTCACTGGCTCCTCGAGCTTCCACCTGGAAGGACGCCTGCCCTTTGGCTTTCATTGGCCAGAGCAACTCACGTGACTCTCCAAACTGTAGGAGAGGTGAGGAGGCGAAACCCTGCCGTGCGCCTGGAGAGCATCAGCACTAAAGGACAGCAGCACCTATGACAGTCCAGCTGTGCCCTCTGCGGTGGCTTGTTCCCCGCCTCTCCCTGTTCTCTCACATTTATGTTGGTGACATGGTCTGAAAAGCATTTAGATTTGCTGACCGTTGAGCAGGAGAACTTGAAGCATTCCATGCTCAGCTCTGTGAAACTCGCCGTTTAGTAACCCAATCTCAATCCTTAGGTGTAATCAGGACTTTTGCCCTTATAACTTGCCCACTACACTTCTCCTTGCCCTCCTGTTGGGGTGTTAACTCCCTGCTCCTGGACTCTCCGTGAACATCACATTGACCCCATGCCCTCTCTCTCCCTGGGATACTATCGGTTGTCAATCGCCTACTCTTCAGGCACCATGGTCTTGGCTGAGTGAGGGGGGCTTTTTTCTGGCATTCACTATTCCTTCCTTCCCCGGGGCTACTCCCAGCCCTGTTCTTCACTGTCCCACCGTGGGCAGGTCTAGAATCAGCCCCTACCCCCCTCCCATCCATTCATTCCATTCAACTGGCCTTTTCCCCATACCTTTCAACCCCAGGGGATATAGCCAAGATTTATGTAACACTTGCCTCAGTCCTCCCCCTCCTGCTAGAGCCCTGGTTGCTATGTGGAAGAATGCTTTGTGTTCCTACTTGCAGTGCCCAGCCTGAACACCACCCACGGTGGGGTGAAGGGTGGAGGTGGGGGACATTTCTGGAATGAAAGGGTGTCAGGACCATGTTGAGCTGGGAGGCACGTCTGCTAAAGACAACATTCCCAGTGTGTGTTGGGTGTAAGTCAGAAAACTGTCGAGGGGAAACCAAGGTCAAGGCCAGAAAGGCCGTGCCAAGTGCAAGAGGCAAGGCGGATGGGAACATGGGGCACAAACCTCAGGGTCTCTGCCAGGAGGATCACGAGTAGGCGTGGGGTTGACAGGGCGCAGACCAAGGCTATAAACAGCCCAAGTGCTCCCTGCTCCCCAGGCTCTGAAAGCACTTCTAATCCATTGCCAGGAACATTGGCTTAAGCAACCAAGAGACAAGCAGAAGCTGAAAATCTGTGTGCCTGTGGCTGTGAATCAGCTTCCTCTCAGCGAGTGCAATGAGCCGAAGGGCAGAACCAAGAACAACGGATGGGAAGCTTTCGGACTGGAGGACTTTGCACGGGCTCCTGAGAGGACGGGGACACAGGGTTGGAGTCTGTCGCATATCCGGGCCTGGCCCTGCATGGCTGGGAACCGTGGAGGGGCCGGCGGAGCTGAAGGGCATCAGCAGAGTGGAGGGCTTTGGTGTACTGCTTGGATGCCCAATGTGAGGCCAGGGAGGTGCAGCTCCCTGCCCCTTGTTGATGGATCCCAGAGTGGCTTTACCCGGGATGGCAGAACCTTCTGCGCTCCTCCCACTGGCAGTTGTTCCCCCTGGCATGCCCATCTGCATCCCCCCATTGTGCCAGCAAGAATGGCTTCACAGGCAGCAGACCCCAGAGGGACCCAGGAGTGGAAGAACCCAAGGACCTCTCCTGAGTATGCAGGAACCGCCTTTGGGGCTCCCCGAGATGCTGGGGGAACTTGCACAGGGCAAAGGTGTAATGCAGTGGGTGGGAGGGGAGGCCCCTCACATGAGACTGTATTCTGATTGGCTGAGGAAATCTCAGGTACCATGGGCATCAGGTACCTGTGCTCTGCAACTTCCCTAAGGAAATGAGGGTCCAACAGGTAAACCTCGGCCTCTGAAGGGCCCTTCTGCAACATTTTTGTCATTTGTGGGGTTGGCAGACATTCGGGGAGATTTCCATCTACAGGGTCAAAACAGCCACATTGCACCTGCACTGGGGGCTGCACTCCCAAATCTCTGGCTTGTCAGGGATTCCTCTGGCTGTGTTTTATGCCCTTGGGGTTCACAGGGGGCACATCACCAGCACCAGGGTGCCTCATGCTCTGTACCCTGAGGGCAGTGGGGAGTACACCACACCCCCGTGGTTTTAGGGGAGAGGTGGGTGAGGATCCTCTGTTCCACCTGTGTGGGCAGTTATTTCTCCTTCTCTTGGTTCGCTCCAGCCACATCTTTCCCTGCCGTCATCTTACCTCTTCCGAAGAGAACACAAAACTCTGTGTGCTAACTGAAGTGATGTCTGCTAGCAGTAGACCCAACGGAGCCCCTCAGAACCCTCTGTGCTTCCCTTCTTCCCTCTGTCTCTTAAAACGAGAGAGGAGTGAGGTCCTATGTTGGGTGTCCTGTCCTCGGATGTCCTGTGGGAGGCAGAAACACTCACTGCTTGCCGTAGGCGACCCTGTGCTGCACTGACCCACCGAGTTGCCTGCTCGCTTCACTGAAGCTTGAGACAAGACAAGTCCTGGATCCCATCACCTCAGTCCCCCAGGAGCATCTGCTGCCTTCGGGGCTTCGGCCAGTACAACCCCCCCACCTCCAGCAGTGGCCCCCCTTTCATGACGATGCAGCGCACCTGCTCAAACAAGGTAATTTTGCATGCATAGATGTTTTTTTTCTTTTTGGCTTATGTCTAGTTTATGTCAGAATCCTGAGGGAAATTTGCAAGAGAATCGGTCAACTCCATGATCATTGTGCCTGAGAGATTATGTAGAGAAACTGCCCCCCACCCGTGCAGACATGGTCTCGACATGTTCTGATTAAGCAAGTTTCCAAGGAGGGATTCTGCTAAGCTCACACTTAACTGAAAGAGGTCACTCGGAAGTCAATTTATTAGGGAGCTGGAAGGAAGCCAGTACGAATAGTTGCCAAGGGCCCCATGCAGAAGTGCTGAATGTGTAAACCGTATTCTTGTTTAAAAATGAGCCAGCCCAGAAGCCTGCCTTCAAAGCTTTCAGCCTCAAACAGCAGTGGGAAGCAGCAGACAGGAGAGGCTAGCCTGTGATCATGCACACACCAGAGGTGTGCTTGCCCTCTAAGGCATTCCGGCCATGGGTGGCAGCAGAGAGCAGGCGCGACTCCTCTGGGGTCTGGAAGGCCAGCGCTGTGGAATGGCAACGCAGGGCACACAGAGGCCACAGCGTTTGGGAAGCAGTGCTCCAGAGGCAGGTAAGGGAGAGAAAATAAAAGCAAGGGATGAGAATGAAGATGTGTTTGCGTACCTAGACAGTGCCTGATACACTGTAGACATGCAGCAAATATTTGTGGAATGAATGCCTAATGCATGCCAGGAACTGCTCCAGGTTTGGGGGATACATCCATAGCCAAACAGAAAGTCAGACTTTCCTAGTAGAATCTCCATTCTAGAGACAGGGGAAACAGACAATAAACCTGCCAGATACAGGCATTACAGAGCATCCTAGAAGGAGTTACATGCCTCAGAAAACTAGAGAAGGCTAAGGGGCTTTGAGTGCTGAGGTTGGGTGAGTTAACTGGAGAAGTTGCTGGAGTTGTAAGCAGGATGGCCAGGGTGGGCCTCCCTTACCATGTCATAGGTGAGCAAAGACTTGGAAAGGATAAGGGAACTGGTTACGTGGGTACCTGGGGCAGACTGCTCCAGGTTAAAGAACGCAAGCCTGTGCAGAGAAGACTGTCCACACAGATGCCTGCACACGGAGCTTTGTACAGCTGTCTCTGTAAATGCCCAAACTTAGAAGCAACTGAAATGTCCTTCAGCAGGTGAACGGATAAACTGGAGTACTACTGTTCAGCACTGGAAAAAAATAAAGACCTATCAAGCCATGAAAAGACCAGCAAGACCTTTACATGCATATTACCAAGTGAGACGAAGCAATCTGGAAAAGCTACACTGTAAAATTCCATCTCTATGACATTCCAGAGAAGGCACAGCTATAGAGACTAAAAAGATCAGTGGTTTCCTGGGTTTGGCAGGTGGGAGGGGCATGAACAGGCAGAGCACAGAGGAGTTTTAGGGCAGTGAAACTACTCTGCATGATACTGTAACGATGGACACAGAATGTACAGCCCCAGAGCGGAGCCTGATGTAAACCACCCTTTGGATGATGATGACGTGTCACTTGGTTCCCCAGTTGTGGCCCATGAACTGCTAGGTGGATAGTGGGGGAGGCTGTGCCCGTGGAGGGGAGGAGGGATATGGGAACTCTCTGTACCATCCATTCAATTGTGCTGTGAACCTAAAACTGCTCAAGAAAACATGAAGTATTAACTTAAAAACTGCAAAGGAAAAAACAGTCCTGTGCCAAGGTGAGAGAGTGAACCTGGGGAGCCCAAAGCATAGCGAGCTGGCCAGAGTGGCTGCAGTGGGGAGAGAGACAGGACAGAGACAGGAGATGAGGTCAGAGAGAGCACGGAATGCCAGGCAAGGTCGCGGTCTGAAGCCGGAGCCGCGCTCATACGGGATGATTGGAGGAGAGTTTAATTAAAGGACAAAGTGCAGAGTAGACAGGGTGTGCAGACCCCCTGAGGGGCACTTCAGTATCCCCAGATGCCATTGCCACCCCTAGAATTGAAGGGCAGAAAGAAGTTACTGGAACCTGGGGGAAAAGGGGAAGGCTGCAGGACAGTGGAGGGACGCAGCAGGCCCATGGGAGCCCTGTTGGGAGGAAGCTGGGGAATGGTGCCCGCTTCACTCTCCTCTCTCCCTCCGTCTCTGCCCCATGTGGGAACCCACTGCAGGGCAGCCTCCGGGGGTGATAGTGGGGTGGGGAGTGGAAACAGATGGGCCCACCAGTGCTGCCCGGGGCAAGGTGGACTATGCAGGGCCCTGGGGGCCACCTAAGGACTTCGGCTTTTACTCTGAGCCAGATGGGAGCTTCTGGGGCTGCTGGGCGGAGGAGTGCCATGATCTGGCTTCCATCGTGAATGGACCCGCTAACCTCAGTGCTAACGTTAGTGACCGGGCGCTGAGGGGAGAGCATGAGCCCTCAAGGGTCAGTGGAGAGGGAGAGGGAGGACATCAGTCAGGACACCTGCAGGACTGCCACGGAGACACCGGCCTCACGGGTGTGCTCCTGAAACGTCCTGTGGGGACTTCATCAAGCCACAAAGGGCAGCCTGCATTTGCCTGTGTGTTACCCTTTGCTTACTGTTAGTGGGCTGTGTCCCCCACAACTCCTACCTAGTACCTCAGAATGTGACCTTATTTGGAATAGGGTCGTTGCTGATATAAAAGTTACCATGAGGTGTGCTAGGATGAGCCCTAGTCCAGTATGACTGGTGTCCTTATAAGAAGAGGAAGATGACGTGCAGACAGACTCTCAGGGAGAAGACATGTGACGGCAGAGGCAGAGACTGGTGTGATGCAGCCAAGCCAAGTAGCACCAGGATCAACAGCCCCTCAGAAGCTGGAAGGAGGCAGGAAGGATTTTACCCGGAATCTCAGAGGGAGTGTGGACTGCTGACTCCCTGATCTCAGACTTCCAGCCTCCAGAACTGTAAGAGAATTAGTTTCTGCTGTTTTAAGCCACCCAGTTTGTGGCAGCCCTAGCAAATGAATGCCCTTACCACCCCCTGCGCTTCGTTCAAATGCCTGAGTAGGTAGGTGTTTTCAGCCCACTGGGCTGTGCAGGCTACATTATGCTGGCTCCCTGACTGGGGTTCTTTTTTTGGGTGCCCACAAAAATTTCACAGCCAGACTGAGCAGGAAAAAGTGGCCCCTCGCCCGGCATGCCCTGGTCTTCCCTGGCTTGCTGGGGACGATAACTGCAAATGGCTTTGGGCCAGGTGCCAACTGAGCTGAAGGTGGAGTCATTCTTTGAACCATCCTAGGCCTCAGGTGGGGGTGTTGCAAAGGAGACCTCACTCTGCTGCCATTTGATAAAGACTTCATGAGGGAACTTCTCAGGACTTCCAGGTTACTTGTGGGTTAAATGGTGGCTTGCAAAAATATAGATTCACATAGAAATCCTGGGAGCCTGCAACTGTGACCTCGTTTAGGCAGAGGGTCTTTGTAGATGTAATGAGTTAAGGCCCTTGAGATGACATCATCCTGGGCTAACTGGGTGGGCCCTACAACTAATGGATAAGTGTCCTTATCAGAGACAAGAGGGAACGAGGCAGAGACACAGAAGGGAAGGGGATGTGAAGACAGAGGCAGAGACTGGAGGGACGTGGCCGTCAACAGCCACTGATGCTGGAAGAGCAGGAAACAGGCTCCCCTAGAGCCGGTGGAGGCGGTGAGGCCCCGCTGACACCTTGATTTGGACTTTGGTCCTCCAGAACTGTGAGGGAATAAATTCCTGTTATGTCAAGCCAACCAGTTTGTGGCAATTTATTACAACAGCCACAGGAAACTAATAGAGTTGGTAACCTTAACGAAGGAGAAGGCCATCTCTGCTGGTGACAGGAGCCCCCAATGACTAAAGAAAGGCTCTGGGTTGCATTGAGTCCTCAGCTGGGCTTGGGAGGGCTGGATTCTCAGAAGGGCCAGGGTGAGTTAGATCTGCTGATCCAAGAGGCAAAACCCAGACAAACGTACTTGCCTGGCCTTGTGCCCCGAGGTGCCCTTGCAGCTGACCTCACCAGTCGTCCTGCCCTCTCACAGCACAAGTCAGAGCACCAGTGCGAGCTCTGGGCCTCTGCCTTCCTTGCCCACATCTGCTTTTGGGTTCTGATGGCTCTTCCAACCAAAAGAAAATACAAGCGTGCAATGAGAGATGAAGAAACCGAGGATGTTGATTCAGCTCAGGAAAGAGGAGACGAGAGGGCCTGGGGATACAAGCTCAGATATGGGAACGGAACGATCGAGGGGCCTGCTCCAGAGATTCCTGACCCAGAGAGGGTAGGTTTAAGAGACAGAGTTTAGCCTTATATGTAAACACAAACACGGTTAGCTGTCAGAGTATTGGGCATGGAGTGCTTTCCCCACCATCTGCCCATTTCTGTAATACCACCCATCCCAGGGCCTCAGCTGAAGGAGCGGGTCCGACGCTTTCCCAACCTCTGACAGTGCAGCCTGGGATGACTGGAGCTAGGGGCGCCACCCCACCCACGCCAGTCAGCCCACTGGCTGGACAGCGACCAATCAGGTTCTCTCCCCTGAGACTTTGGACCAAGAGACAGTTTCCTCAGAGTAGATGCTTTCAGGGTAACTGCCAATGCCAAGGTATTCCCTCTACCCTCATCTTTACACACCCAAGGCAGCTTCCTGGGTGCTCCTGGGTTCTCCATCTGAGCATTTTTGACTGGCAGTGGGGGCATGCTAAGCCCATGCACAAGGCAGGCTGGGAATGCCAGAGAGTTAATGTCCCCATAAGCAGTCTTAACATGATGAGCAGATCTAGTGGATAAATATATAGCTTCCTCAGCCCTCAGTTGGGATAACTCTGTTTTCTTGAGTTTCCCAGGAGGATTGAGGTTCTACTGCCTGTGGTAGTAGCTTGCTGGATAATTCCCCCTTTACTGGCTTTCTTCTCTGTCTCACTTCCTCACTGCACCCCCACAGTGTAGGGTGCCTCCCCAATAATCTACCTACCTAGAATCCTTTTGCCACAGTCTGCTCCTGGAACAACTCAAACTAAGACAGGGCTGGATCTAGTAGGTCTCTTAGGCTTAAGGAGGGAGGCCATTTTGGTCCAACATTAGCAGGAAGTCCAGCCAATAAAAAGATAGGGTCTGAGAGAAGCTGAGGGTCCACATGGCCTCTGAGAGGCAAGAAGTAGAAGTCACCTGTCACCGGAGAGCTAGAGGGAACAGCTCTGTCCACACAGCCCCCAGGCCCCTTTCCCTCTCTTGCAAGATATCTGTTCCTTCCTTATAACCTAAAACCTTAACACCACCACCAAAGTTAATCGTATGTAACTTATGATACACTAGGCAGTGTTCTAACTACTACTGCCAGATTCAGCAGTTAAAAATCCAGGATATCCTGCAAAATTTGGGAATATTTTTACTAAAAATGTATTATCTGAAATTCAAATTTAACTGGGTGTCCTGCATGTCACCTGCCAACTCACTATAATTTTTAGTACTCACTATAATTATAGTACTCACTATAATTTTACAGGAGAGGAACCAGAGCGGTTGAGGAACTCACCCAAGCTTACACAGCTACTGAGTACAGGGCTGGGCTGTGTGCCCGGCAGTCTGACTCCAGAGATCTCTTTCTCAGCTGTCTTGGTAGAGCGTTGACTGGTTGCATATCACTCAACAGTGAGGTGCACTGTATCTCAAAGGAGGGAGTTCCTTTTCACCTGTTTTTGTGGTTAAGCAGTTGTGGAGCACCATGGACTGGTGTTTTATTCTAACCTGGGATACCTTTAAGGCAGGAGAGATGGACTTGTGAGCTGTCTTGGAGGAGGAAGGTGAGTTATTACTGTGTGGGGACCACAGCTTGTTGGGGCATGAACGTGTGGATTTTCCCATGGACCAGTTGTGGGCCACTGATAAACAACCACCTGCCCTACTTTGCCAGGGACAATTCCAGCTTAGACTGTTGTCCTAGAGTCTTATCCTGTTCAGCATCTCAGTTTTAAACAAAGTGTATTGGATCTGTGGTTCCATTCAAACAGACTACATGGGTTTGGTAGGACTCCACTAAGTACTTTGAGCTTCCACCATCATCTCATCTCATAGTGTGTGACACATGTGGGTCAATCCAGAATTTCCTGGCAACATCTCTCTCTTCCTGTTGTGCAACTTAACCAACACCTTTCTTTCAAGGATAGTTTGCAGAGAGCTGGCAAATAAGTGAGGTGCCCGACAACGTGAGTCACTAAGGAAAGCTAACTGCTGCCAGTCTTGTCTGGTGGCAGGAGAGTATTTGATGTGGCTGATCCAGTGGCCATTCAGTGTGCCAGCCGGTTGTGCCAATGGTTTGTACCAAGAGGCTGTGTTGTAGCCTGCAAAATGCTCAAAGCTGCCAGGCTGTCAGTTGATGGTGTCAGCAAGAAATATGGGAAATTTTTATAGAGTAGGTGTATGGAAAATATGTGTGGGGAAATAGAAGCTAAGCAGTCCTGTCCTGGAGCAGACAGAGTGAAGTCTGAGTGCTCTTGCTACAGCGGTGTTGTCACTTATCATATGGTGTGACTCCACTTATTTATTGTATTGTTTGGTAGCGCTTTTTATAGTTTTCAGTTAAACCCTTCCAGCCATAATGAGCCCAAAAACATTTGCATGCGTTTTTAAATGAAAATTTAAGCACCACATTTCTGTTTCTCAAGAAAGTTGATGATGAACGTGTATCTAGGAAAATGTTGATGCTTATCAAGACACATTGCAGGCCACAGTCGCCAACCACATGAAAACCAGAAGACACAAATCTGTTGAAGAAGCTTCAACATCTGCTGCAAAAAGTCATAATTTTAGAAGATGATGCCCGAAGAGATGACTTAACATGTGCAGCTACAGAAAAGTATGCTTATGCACCACTCTATGAGCCAAGAGTTTTTGTTCATATCAAATGATCATTCTTTAAAATTAATCTTGCTCATTTTTTGGTGAAAGGTCTTGAATAGACATCTCTTCAAAGATATACAAATGGTCAAAAAGTTCATGAAAGGTGTTTAATGTCACTAATCATTAGAGAAATGCAAATCAAGTCCACAATGAGATACCACCCCTCCTCCCCACCCATTAGGATGGCTATTATCAAAAAACAGAAAATAACTAGTGTTGGTGAGGATATGGAGAAACTGGAACTCTTGTGCATTGCTGATGGGAATGTAAGATGATGCAGTCTCTATGGAAAACTGGTATGCCATTTCCTCAAAATACTACACATAGGATTACCAGATGATGCAGTGATTCCACTTCCAGGTATAAATCCAAGAGTTGAATTTGGGGACTTGAACAGATGTTTGTACATCCATGTTCATAGTAGCATTATTCTCAACAGCCAAAAGGTGGAAACAACCCAAATGTCCATCAACAGATGAATGGATAAATAAAATGTGACATATATACAATGGAATAATATTTAGCTTAACAAGGAATGAAATTCTAATACAATGTTATGATATGGATGAACCTTGTGGACATGATGCTAAGTGAAATTAGCCAGACACAGAAAGACAAATACTGTATGACTCTACCTACATGAGGTATCTAGAGCAGTTAAATTCATAGAGACAGGAAGTAGAATAGTGATTACTGGCAGCTGGAGGAAGAGAGAAATGGGGTGTTATCACATAAGGGGTACAGAATTTCAGATTGGGATGATCAAAGAGTTCTGAAGATGATTGCATAACAGTGTGAAGGCACTTAATGCCACTGAACTACACCCTTAAAATAGTTAAAGTGGTAAATTTTATGTTATGTATATTTACCACAGTAAAAAATTATTTCTGTTCATTTTTGATTCCAAGTTTTCTTGTACATGTACCAAGAGACATGATAACTGTTAATGTGTGGGCTCCATTGGCAGAAGAACAACTTTGCAAACACTTAAGTGATGCCAATTTGATATCAATGCTATCTAGTGTTTTAAGTAGATCAGATAACTTCAATGGGGATTTAACTTTTTTCAACCAACTCATGGAATCAAAATTAAGCTTTAGGAAATTTATTCTGCCAAAGGTACAACATCCAAGATTAATGTAAACGCTGTTGTAAAATTAGTTAAAGTATCTGGCATTGAAGATAAAATTGTTTTTGTGGTCTCAATATAAATATATGTTTTGGTGAAACACAGCTTCATGATAAAAACAATGTTTTTGCTAAATTAAACTATCAAGCAGCAATGACCTTGGAAATGGTTGTGATACATGTGTAATTTCTAGTTCATACAAGCCAGCTGTGATATTCTACCTACTGCAATAGAAACTGCGATTGTTAAACATTACAAATATTGTTACACATTCTCAGAGTAACTGTGGTAAAGCTGATACAGCATAAAAAGTACTTTGGCATGGTAGTATATGTTTTTTTTCTTTGTTGCTAGTCCCTACTCAGATGCTAAAATGCTTGAACTTTTTTTTTCGTTGTTAATTCATGCAAAGACTTTATTATTTTTCATTCCCATACCATTTTCATTCTTCTTCCACTGTAGACACCCATTCAAAATATCTTCATACTTGAATATACTGTTACAAAGTTGTAACTTTTTTAAAAAATTTATTTTGGTATCATTAATCTACAATTACATGAAGGACATTATGTTCACTAGGCTCCCTCCCTCACCACGTCCCCCCCACATACCTGTTCACAGTCACTGTCCATCAACATAGTAAGATGCTGTAAAATCACTACTTGTCTTCTCTGTGTTGCACAGCCCTCCCTGTGCCCCCCCCACACTATACATGTTAATCATAATAAATTGCTTGAACTTTTGCAGAACTACTTTGTACATCAGCCAAAGAGTCTTACAATGGTACCATTTTTTTTTTAAAGGGAGTCCTCTACATTTTTTGTCAAAAATCAGTTGGAAATCTTTAGTCAAAATACTGAATGAATGGGGCACTAAAATAAAACTGCAGCTTTTAAAATATTTTAGCAAATTGCAGTGATGGAAAGCAAAGCTTGCAAGTGGGAAGGCATGGAAAGCTTTCCCTGAGGAAGGAAGGGTGGAACTGAAAAAATTCAAGGATGAGCACTTATAAAACGTAACCCCAAACCGTACTTTGAGAAATCTTAACTTCAGGGGCGACTGGGGAAGGAGCTTCTCTTTTGAACTGTACAAATTTACATTCTTTACCAGAATGGAATACAATTGAGAAAGGCTTACAATCTAAGTTTGGCAAAACATTCAAAAGAGCCACAAATAAAGATTTCTAATTTGATGCTGTTTTACTCTGTAATAATACTTACCAAAGAAAAATAATCTGAAAGGAGGCAAAAAGACAGTGCCTGTGAAAATATTTGGGCTGAAATATTACACATTTCAATATGAAATAAATTAGAAATGAGAATATCCCTCATATAACAGAATTTCCTTTGAACTCACCAGGCACCTCAGCACTTGCGGAGAATAGTTTCTCAATTAAAAATTTCATAGAGGAGTTGTTTGAAGATGTCAACAATTTCAAATTAATTAACAGTTAAATGCCACTTTGAGGACAACTTCAGGCTATGTTATAAAAATCTAAACGTAATGAACCCAAATTGAAAAACAAAACATTCTTTCAGGAGAATATTTTAATACAGCATTAGAATTAGACATAGTTACAAAATGGATTAAAGTACTCGTTTGTGCGCCCCAAGTGATTATTCTTCTAATGTTTTTTAATTGTTCACATAATTAGTAGAAATTCTGAAACATTTTTGCTCATATGCAAATATATATGCTATTTTATTTTGAGAATTTAGTTTTAAATATAGTTTTTAATAAAACTACTTTTAGGTCCTCTGATGTAATAAAACCAATTTGTTGATCAATATGTAAGTATTTCTACGTAATTTCAATTACTGTAGTTCCCTAACCCCCTGGGGGAGAGAGCACGCTGAGTTTTAGGTCCTGCCCAGAGACTATTGGAAAGGCTATGGGACTCGACAGTGACTGCGTGGAGTGAGTGAGTGGGCCGCAGGAAAAGAACAGAACCTCTGCCCACACGGAGGTGTTTGCAGTTGCAGAGGGTTCCATCCAGCTGGAGCTACTGCAGGACCCAGGATCCAGAGATGGCACTACATCCGCTCCCCGGAGCCGGAGGTAGGTCTCGCCTCACTCTCCTTTAGTATTTTCCTGTCCTGTTTCTTCCCATCTGTCGTCCCTTGGCATACTGACCTCAGCGTTGGTAGGCAGCAGTGATGTTAACCTCCTTCTGTGGTTGAGGAACAGGCTGGGAGGCCAGCTTGGGATCCCACCTCGCGTAGATAGAGGCCCGGGATTCGGACTCCAGGTTCTGTCATCCCCCGCCCCCGCCCGGGGTGGCTGGTACTCCCGTTTCCCTGCAGGGACCGTAAGTGTGCGCATGCCCAGTGGGCCAGGAGCGCTGGTCGGCAGGCGGCGGCTGGCAGAACTGGCAGGCCAGGGGAAGAGCGGCGTCTGGGCGGATGCCTGAGGGCGGCCGTCTGAAGTCTTGAGTCACAGGACTGAGGTCTTAACTCGTAGCTTTAGTCTCTAACTACGTGTTCAGGCTGGGTTCTGAGGTGCGAGTTTGCGTCTGGGGTCCATGCTTGAGCGTGGCCTTAGACTCCCGCCCAGGACCTTGCCCCAGACTGCCAGTGGGACCTGGCACCAGGAGGCCTGGCAGCCTGAGTCAGATGGAACTAGACGGGCCAAGTATTCAGGGGCTCTGCCAGGTAATCTGGTGGGCCTGTGCTCAGGGGGACCACCTTACCCCCTGCACATTGCCACCTGCGTGGCCTGGCCCCCCAGGCCATCACCGTTGCCCGTGGGCTGTTGTCCCCCGAAGCTGGCTGGGACGACCTGCTGAGCCTTTGGTACCGCCAGAGGTGCCCTCCTTACCAACCTTGTACCAAGGAGCCTCCAGACCCTGCTTCTCGCATGTTGCAGTGACTGAGGACTCAGATGGGCATGCTGGTGCCCCGGAATGGGCGGATGGAGGGAGCCTCTTGTGTGCAGAAGCTCAGGTAGCTCCTCAGAACCCCAGGCAGCTCCTTGAAACCCTGGCTGGAGACGGTACCTCTGGTTGCTCCTGAAGCACCTCTCACCAGTGCCCAGGTAGAGCCCGCCCTGACCTCTAGTCCTCCTCGGCTGCCCGGAGCCAAGCTGGGTGACTCAGTCCTGCTCCTCGCCTACCTTACAGAGCCCCGAGATCCTGGCCTCATGCCCTGCTGTCCAGGAGGGTGAGTGTTCTGCCCACCTAGCCCCAGGGACTTAGAGATTTCAGAAATGCCAGATGAGGCTCCCAGAATATGGCACAAAGTTTGCCAATAAGGAATTGCTTCTAGAGAGGCCTTAAGGTTGGTGTTAAGTGGATTCCATGTAGCCTGAGAGAGTAGAGAATGTTCTAGAATAAGAGGGTGGTTGGGCAGGCTTGGCATTTGTAGCTCTGGTTCTAGAATAGGGTTCACAAATTACCATCTCAGACTAAATTTGGCCTATTGCCTGATTTGGTATGTCTTGTGAGATGAGTATGGCTTTTGCATTGTTAAATGGTTGAAAAAAAATGGAAGGAATAGTATTTCTTGACAGATAAAATGACATGTAATTAAAATTTCATTGTCCATTTATTGGGTCACAGTCATGCCCACTCATTTATATTTGTCTATGGCAGTTTTCCTGCTATGATGGTCTGGTTGAGTAGTTACAAAAGAGACCATGTGGTCCACACAGACAAAATATTTATTGTTTGGCCCTTTGCATAAAACTTTTGACAATCTCTGCCCTGAAGGCATGGTGTGAACCAGTTTGGGATAACTGGAATGTTCTAGAATTTCCCACAAATTACCTAAGGCTATAGGTCAAAGGGCAAGCTCTATGGTTGTGGGAAGGAGAGCTAGTTTGGACTTATAATTCCAAAAAGGTGCTGGAATCATGGGTGGAGGATGACTCAACTAGAGAGTTCTAGAATTTGGCATTTTGCCTGCGGTTCTAAATTAAAGGAACCTGGGCTGATGAGAGTGTTCTGGAATGATGAACAGATCTGTCTGGTTCTATTCAGATGGGTGAGGTCTAGAACTATGGAGCAAATAAAGCATACCTACAGTTCTAGACCAACAAAGGCTGTTCTAGAACAGTGGGCAGGGCCGTCTGGCTCTAGAGCTAGAAAGTTTTAGAGCAGTGCTGTATAATAGAAACATGTGAGACATGTGTGCTTTAAAATTTTCTAGTTCTCCATTAAAAAAATAAACAGGTAACATTTATTAATTTTCAATTAACTCAGTATATGTATAATGTCCTTTCAAAATACAATCAATATATTACAATTATTTTACATCTGCTGCATACTGAATCTTCAAAATCCAATGTGTGTTTTGCACATAAAGCACATCGCCATCCAGGCTATCCACATTTCAAGTGTGCAATACCCACATGTGTCTGGTGGCTACCATATTGGACAGCATAGTTCCAGAACCCCAGAGTGGAGCTGTTTGTTATTCCAGAATGCGTAGATTGTGAAGGACAATGGGCAGAACTTGCTGTGGTTTAAATTTACTTAGGGTTATTCACACTGGGAACCTGTGGTTCTAGGTTGTGTTCTTGAGTCTTGACTTTTGTTGCCTAGATGGGGAAGGAGGCCCCGAGGTGGGGAGGGACCTGGCTGGGTAAGGTACACCTGTATAACATGATCCACACAGCATGTTGCTGAGTATTTGGAACCCTCCTTGGTGGACACTGCTGGAAACTTGCTTTGACCCTGAGGAAACTGAGGCCCAGGGAGGTGAGAGGTCACACAGCTCCCACCTTGAAACTGCCTGGCTTGTCTGTGTTCTCAATCACTTCTCGAGGGTGCTTCTAGAATTGAGAGCCTCGACTCCAAATCTCTATTTTGGGTAAACAGAGGCCCAGAGGTGGCTGCAGCTCACCAAGAGGTCCAGCAGTCCCCTGGAGGCCCAGCTAAGCTAACAGGATGTGAAGTCACAGATGTTGGTGACCATAAGCATTGCCCACTGCCTGCCAGTCACTTCAGCCATCATCTGTTGGCCCCATGCATGCGATCATCTGGGTATCTGCATGGAAGATGGCATTGAGATGCCCCCCAACCCCAGGAGGTGGTGGGAAGCAGATAACCCCAAGCAGCACAGCCCTTCCTGTCCCCTCCAGATCTACAGTTTCCTCTGGGGAAGCATCGCTGAGCGTGGGGGTGTCCTTATGGGGCACCTGCATCCAGGAAAGTAACAGGCAAAGTGTGGTGGCCATGCCACATGTCCACATTACTGAGCTTCTCAGTGACGCCCACAATGAAGTGTGCAGGCGGTGTCCAGGGAAGACCTTCTACCAGCCCAGGCCTGCCCCAAGCTACCCATCTCCTCTCCTGTCTCCCAGGGCCACATCAAGTGATGCCAGCCACCACCTACCACCTGCTCACAGGAAGCAGCCCTTGTACCTGTGACCAGCCACCACTGTGCCCTTAGCCCCCGCCAGTCCTGGAACTCTGTCTGCGGCACCTCCTTGGCTGGTCAGGGTCCCAAAAGATCCTTGGCTCTGTTATTTTCTGAAGTAAAAATTAAATGCTTACCAGCATGGGCACAGTCTCATACTGAGGTCTGGGGGTGAGAAAGGAAAGGCAACCCGGCTCTTGCGCCTCATCCACTAGAAGCCAGTGGTGTGAAAATACTGTTTATGAAAGATGGGTGGAGGATTCCATGTTCCACACAGGAAACCAAGTCCCAACTCCAGGGAGGAAAAGGGAGGACAGGCCAGCTAGCCACCTGGGAGGGGTCATGAGTTGGTGACTGGGCCCCAGTCATAGCCCTCTTTGTCAGAAGACTCCACATCACAGGCTTAGGTAAATGTTTTTCTCAGTTTCCTGCTCATATGTCCTGGGGATCTGGAAATAGAATAGAGGCTGTGGGTATGAACTTACCTACCTTAATTGAGCCGACTCTGTGTTAGGCACAGTGGGTGTGGACAGAGGTGAGTAACTAGACTGGACATTTAGGGATCAGGCCCTGTTTAAAAAACTTCTACACATTCTTTAAAGCCCCAGTTCCAGTGTCCCATCCTTCAGGACACCTTTCCAGTCCTCCCAGGAAGATGAACCCTACTTCCTTGTCCCTGACTACATGGGGCTTAGCTTTATCCTGCCCACCAAGTTAGGAGCACCATGGTGGCATAGCTTGGTTCTAGGTCTCCTTTCCACTCCGCACACCTGAATCCCAGGGAATGGGTTTGAGGGGTCCCAGTCTGGAGTATGAGGTCTGTTCTATCACCACTGACCCTGGGGATGCAGCCATCCACCTTGGAGAGGGAGAAAGTAGGCTAACACTTCCCCCAAAAGTATTTTAAGCCAGGATGAATAATCACCCCCATCCCACCTCCCCACCTTTGCCCAGGCAGTGCTACCTACCAGCTTTCTTCTTGCCCCCACACAAATCTTCAACTAAGTCCCAGTTTGATGTGAAGGCTGAGATCCTTTAGACTGTCAGAAAAGAGGGAATTGGGTTTTCCATCTCTAAGATTCCTCAAAGGGCTGTCATTGGGAGTTCATAAATGAGTTTATGGAAAGTGCTTAGAATAGTGCTTGCCCCAAAAGCAGGCTGCTGTGGACAGTTGAGCAGGTTGGGCACTGAACAACCCCAGGGTTATTGTCTGGTTAGAATGTTTATTAAAGGTGGGAGGAGGATTCCATGTTCTATACAGGAAACCAAGTCCCAACTCTAGGGAGGAAAAGGGAGGACAGGCCAGCTAGCCACCTGGGAGGGGTCATGAGTTGGTGACTGGGCCCCAGTCATAGCCCTCTTTGTCAGAAGACTCCATAGAACATGGAATCCTCCACCCATCTTTAATACACATTCTAACTAGAAACATTAGAGGTGCTCCATCATTTTCACAGCAAGGCACTGTGCAGCTGAGGCAGGCCATATAGAATAAGTGCTAAATAAATATTTGTTATTGTTAAATACCCAACTACTGTGGGCTGGGACTTGGGCGAAGTATATTAAGTTTCACATATTACCCTGTGATCTCAGGACTGTTACCTATTCTTGTATCCCAAATAAGGAAACTCTTGCAGAGGTGAAAATGTTTGCTTTAAGTTGTTCCATGACTCAGTGGTTCAGACACCCCAGGTCCAAATCCCAGATACAGATCTGATCAGAGAAGCTTCTGTTTGCTGGCATCCTAGCAGGGACAGGCTCCCGAGTATGTCGACTCTATCCTAAGACCCTTGCCGGTGCCACCCTCAAGGGGCTCACCCAGGCTCCCATGACCTGCTGGGGTCCCCTCATATATGTCTGTGTGGGGCCTGCACTTGCTGTCTGGGTAGCCCTTGCTATCCATGCAGACCCCACTGTTTGTCTCGTAATCACTGTTCATCTGGCTGTCACAGCTCAGATCTGTGGGGCTGTTGGCCAGGCTGCAGTGAGGGAGGTCCAGGTTGCCCTCTGAGTTGGTGTCCAGCTGCAGGGTGGCATGGCCTGGTGAAGCCAAGCCCTCCCATCCCAGTTCCTCTCTGATCTCAGACCAAACCTGCATATGGGACACAGTCCTGCAAACTCCAGTCCTAAACAAGGTGAACACCTTGAACATCCTCAAGTTGACCTCTGACCCTCAACCCTCAAAGCTTGACACTTGACCCCAGGATGAGTTCTAAACATTGACCCTTGCTTTTCTCAAGGATGAGCCCCAAATCTGAGATGAGCCCCAGTCCTTGGTGAAAGCATCAGGAGAAGACCCTAGTCACCAAAACAAGTCCCCCAATCCCATCTCACCCCAGGTACCAGGTATCAGGTAAAACCGTGGGAGCTGGAAGTGGTAGTACCACCACCCCCTGGGACCAGAGATGGTAGTACAAATGCCCATGTGAGAAAGGTGTGCAATCCAGTCACACTCACAGAGCTTGAAGCTATCTTACAATAGTACCAGTCAAGTAGCAAATCTTCTGCCCAGACCCCCCCACAGCCCGCCCTTTCCCTGCTTTCCATCCCCAAACTCCAACCCATAGGAGCCAGAAACCAGAAACTGGAGTTAGGAAGTAGGGGGAAGAGGAGAGGGAGATAAAAACCACCGCCTGCCTTCTCCCAGGGCGGGGGATGCGCTGGAGCGCCAGGCAGCGAGGCGGGACGTGGGCCGAAGTCGGCCTGTTGAGTCAAGACTTCACGCTGACTGAACTGGAGACTTGAATTTCTGAACTGAGACGATGGTTGCAAAGAAAATTACTGTAGGACTTCTGAACATCAAAGCTCAGAAAACCTGAGGGGCTGATAGTGATGAAAAGGAAGGAAGCATCGATGCATGCCACAATGGAGACGAACCTCAGAAACATATTCTAGGAAGAGAAGGCCGACTCAAAAGCCACGTATGTATGATTCCATTTATATGAAACACCCAGAATCGATAAATCCATAGACAGTGTTCTAGCGGTTGCCAGGGGCTGGAGGGAAAGGGGGCGGGGAGGGACTGCTAGTGGTGTACAGGGTACTGGGTTCTCTTTTGGGATGATGAAAATATCTTGGAACTAGGTAGAGGTGGGGTTTGCACAACACTGTGGGTGTACTAAGTGCCAGTGAGTCGTACACTTTAAATGATTAATGATCATGTTATGGGAATTTTATCTTAATTAAAAATAAGAAAAAACAAGGGGCTGCCCCAAATGTTCACTCAACGACAGAAGGACGCCCCCTAGTGGGAAGGTTTAAAGGACAGTGTTAGAAGTTGAACTTTTGTAAGGATTGTACCCTGTGCATTCTGGATGTAACACATATTACCAAATAGGGCTGTATGCGTCCAAGCACATCAACTTTACTCTCTGGGGGATTTACAGAATTTTCAAGGGCAAGCTTTGACTCTACTGGAACTTCGCCTAATGTGTTGAATTCAGAACATTAACTCTGCGTACTCGTAACAGCAGTAAAGCATTAGGCAGGTGAAGGTGAAATGAAAAGAAACACCCTGAAGTGTCTCACTTAGAGCGAAGTCTCATCAATAGGAGAGTTCTAGGCTGGGGTGAAGTTCTGCAAATTTCAGCTGCTGCAGACGCTGGTCCACTTTGGATCCAGAACCAGCCATCACTCTGGTATTCCTGAGGTCCAGCTCTTTAGTGTGTCCTAAGTTCCCCTGCCTCTGAATTCTGACTGTAAATCCCCAAGTCCTAAAATGGATTCTGTGCCTAGCAACCAAAGAGCTGGACGGCGTGGAGTCTAAGAAACCTGCTAACTTGGAAAAAGGCTCTTGTCTCAGAAGACAAGTGACTGGCAGTTGGCAGCCATCCTGGGTGTCTGCACTGGCGGTTGGGTGCCCAAGGGAAGGTGAGCAGACTATTTAAAACACTGGCAGGGTGTTATTAAGTTTTAAACTTATAAATATGCTTTAAAATCAGAACTCATTAAGCCAGAGAAGTAGGGAAGTAATTAGGATCCAAATGACATTATAAACTCAAGTGACCAGATCACCTGACCTGTCCATGTCTCAGTCTTCTCTGCAAAATGGGAATCCTTTTGATTTAACCAGGGATTGTCAGAATAAAATGATATAGATATATATGGAAATGCTTTGAAAAGTACATAAGGTAGTACAAAACACAAGAATTTTACCCAAGTTGATTTAAATAGGAGCTTACTCAGAAACACAGCTAGTCGCAAGAAGAGAGCTTTGAATATTTAGGGATGAGGTGGGCCCATGGATGGACCTACAGCCAGGCCTTACTGTCTTATGCAGGGTTGGCAGATCTGTTTGGGCTGTGTACGAGCCCCCGTTCTGAATTTGTCATTTATTAGAAGGAGGAAACTAGCTAGAAGGGGTAACCCCAAATGGGAAAAATTAACTACCAACCTCTCATTATAATTGCCTTTGTTTTTCAGGATTAATAAATTCTAGATCCTCAAAATGATACAGTGATTTCAGAGTTTAAAATGTGTGTATTAATTAGTGCAAAGAACAAATTGTTAGAGTTTCTTCTTTGTTTACTTAGGTGGGTAGATGAAGCATTTGTATTTAAGTTGGATTCTTTGGGACTGAGTTAGAACGGCATGCTCCATTCTTTATCACTCAAGATGACGTTCAGTTCAACTTAGCAGATATTTATTGAATTTCTCTTTTGCCCCCAAGCTGGGGACACACAGGTGAATGAGACAGGTTCTTTACCTTAGGTTGCACATAAGCTCTTAGAGATCAACCCTAACCTTAACTCTGGGGTTTGAAGGAGATAGGCAGCCAAAACCTGCAGACATACACATCAGACATGCTTGAAAATGTATTCTGGTTAGGGGTTTCCATGGATTTTGCACCAGCAGAGGTGGACACCAGGTTTGAAACTATACCTTCATATAACTAGAAAGCCCTCCAGTCCCTTAAGGACAATCTTGAATCAAGAGACTGATATTTAAACTGACAGCCCCACATCATATTTGAAGGGCAGACATCAGAAATTAGGATGCCCAAGGATCAAGAAAGCAGAAGATGATATTTGCTGATGTTTTTTCAAGGCAGCATGTTTTCAGATACTACGCTCATCTGCCTGGTTGAAGGGTTTCCTTTTTAGAAAACTACCAAAACCCCAAACTAGTTTTCAGTGTGAGCCCTGTGGTTTTATTCCAATACTGAACAGATGGGCTCTGAGTTGAGTTTCCCTGAGTCTAAGGACCAGCAACCTCGTCTAGTTCAGAAATACAATAAGCAGGACTCACTCCAAAGCACAGGAACACTTACTTTAAAAGAAACGTATCCCTCCCAGGATCATAAAATACTTGCCCTGAGCTGCCTGCTTATATGAGTTTCTTCTGGGGCCTCCAGTCTCCTGTCAGCTACATGAAAGACCAGCCAAATCCTCAGATTTTCATGAGGTGTTTGTTTCCCAAAGAGGTCTGGGAAGCATAGGCTGGAAAGAGGCTGAGGATTTCACTTTGTCATTTGTTGAATGAAAGGAATCTCCTCTTTTGCCTTGTTAGCACCAAGAGGCATAGAGTTTCAGAGCTGGTTGACACCTTAGACTTGGTCCAATGACCCCTCTTTATTTTCCATTTCCAGAAAATTTTCATCTTTCCCAAACTGAAAAACTACTCCCTAAACTACTCCCTAGCTCTCCATTCTCCCCTCCCCCCCAGTCCCTGGCACCCACCATTCTACTTTCTGTCTCTGCGAATCTGACTAGTCCACCATCCTCATATAAGTGGGCTCATACAGTATTTGTCTTTCTGTGTCTTGCTTATTTCACTTAACACGATGCCCTCAAGGTTCATCCATGTTGTAGCATGTGACAGGCTTTCCTTCCTTTTAAAGGATGTGTAATATTCCATTGTATGTCTGTACCATGTTTTCTTTATCCATTCACCTTCTGATGGACATTTGGGTTCTTTCTGCTTTTTGGCAAATGCTGCTGTGAACATTAGTGTTCAAGTATCTGGGTCATGCTTTGCATTCTTTTGTGTATAGACTCAGAAGTAGAAGTAGTGGATCATATGATAATTCTATGTTTATTTTTTTCTGAAGAATGGCCATACTGTTTTCCACACCGACCATTCCATTTTATATTCCCATCAGCAGTGCACCATGGCTCTAATTTTTCCCTGTTCTTGTCAACACTTGTGATTTTCTGGGTTTTTTTGACAGTAGTCATATCCTAATTGGTGTGAAGTGGTATCTCATTGTGGTTTTGATTTGCATTTCCCTAATAGTGATACTGAGTATCTTTTCATGTACTTATTGGCCAACTGTATGTCTTTTGTGGAGAAACTCTAGAACAATATTAACGTGCATATTCTTTGACACTGCCCAGCCCTACCCTGTAATTTCCTCAAATGATCCTTTGATAAACTAAAGTTTGAAAGCTATTGTCTTAGTGATCACCTTAGTCTTCTGCCTTTAAAATTTCAGCTGTAGTTCAAACAGTGGGAGATGTCAATATCACGGCCAACCTTCTACCTTTCAACGGGGATACAGAGAGAAGCAGAGGTACTCCTGGTCCCACTTCTAGCACATGCTAACTGGGTGATGCTGGGCAAATCATTTCATGTTCAGTTCATTCTTTTGAAATAGTCTTCTCATCAGTAAAATGGGAAAAATAACATCTGTCTTTATAAAGGATCATTGTGATTCTGGAGGACCCACTTGGGCCAAAAGCACTTTGGAAATTATAAATTTGCAAATGCAAAGGATTATCTTAAAAAACAGAAAAGCTTAGGGCAAAACTCTGTGTCAGCTTGTGGAAAACTAATTTTACTTGGGCCTTGGTCATAGGCAGAGTGGGGTGAATGCAGAGAACAAGGAAAATGTAAAATATTTTGGTATTGGTTCTAACTTAATCAAACCATAAATTTACAAAACCTTTGAATTTTGACTACCTCCAAAGAGAGAACGTCTCTGCCTTAAAGTTAAGTTGCTAAATATACACTAGTACATGTGACTCTTGGAGAGTCACTCATGAACTCACAACTTCACAGGCTTTCTCCAATTCAAGAGTCAGTAGGGTTTCGAAAGCTAGTGAGTTGTTTGGAATTTAAGTGTTCATTTCACCATACAACCAATGTCATGAATACTGTTTGAGTTCCTGGGCTAGCCCATAGCCCATAAGTAGCAGAAATGATATGTGAAGGAGCGTTATTGCTTACAAAGCATTTCTATCCATAAATTTGAAACCTTAACTATCCTCTGAGGATGGACTTTACATCCACTCCATTGCAAAGATGAGGAAACTGAGGCTTTGGAGAAGTCAAGGGAGTAATGATTATAGAATAGTAAGTAACAGGCCAGAAGCTTGAATCTGGTCTGCTGATTTCAAGACTAGTACATATTTATGGGCCTCTAGACCAGTCCCAAGAGCAGAGTTCTAAGGATTACACCTTGGACTGCCATGTACATACAAGACCTGGAATTTCCCTTCACCTGCTTAGTCACCTACCCGCCAATGGGGGAGATTCAGCAGGACAGGGACAAGGGCAGAAGTACCCTCTCAAGAGTCTCTTTGGTGGTTTTTGAGGGATACCTTTTGGCCCGTGGACTGCTAGTTACACGTTCATTCCCAAGGGTCTGTTTCATCTCTAACTGGAGCAAAGTTACTGTCTCGAATTTGCTTAGGATTCATTCTTGCTGCTAATGATTGAGACCTGAAATAATATTGGCCTATATAAAGATGGAGGATTGTCTTTTTTCTGACCTAAAATAAAGTCCGAGGTTTGGTAATACCCTGGTGTGGTAGTTTCAAAAAGTCCTGAGGGACTCGGCCTCCTTCTGCCTTTATTTCTAACATCCTTAGGTCTGGGTACCATTTTCAAGTACACTTTATGGCTGCAGAGTAGCTCCCACCATATCAGTATTCCAGATAGAAAGAACGGAGAAGAAGGGACAAGGAAGCGAATCTCCTGGACGAATCAGTGCTTTTAAAGCTGGGTACCTTTACATACCCAACAGACTCCAGGTTTTGTTTCTGAGGAAGAAGGGGGAATCGGTACTGGCCACTCTGCTTTGTTGGGATTCTGGGCAGTTCATGGAACTGAAGGACCAGGGCCAATCAGGACATCTCAGGAACACACACATAGTTTCTTTAGGAAGAGTTATGGGGTAACTGCCCTCTGCTGCCTTCATTCCCTGTGAATATCCTTGTAAGATTCAAATCCCCAGGAGAAAAAGAGCCTGAATTTGAGTTTGCCTTAGCTGGCCATTGGGCAGTCCGGGAGGCAGACCTGCTCAGTTGACATCTCACCAGTTACATGGGCTGGGGCAGCATCCCTGCCTGAAAGGAGGGGCTCTGGGCAGAGAAAGTCACACGTGTCTTCCAGGCTTCATTTACTTTTATTCCACCTCATCCAGCCACAGACATTTCTTAGCAAGGGAAGTCATGGTGGAGTGTGGCATGGAAAGAACAGAACTCCTGAATAAACACACCTATGTGTAATCACGGTTCTGCCGTCTACCAGCCGTGTGACGTTGGGCCCATTACTTGCTGAACCTCAGTTTCTGGAGCTGTTGAAATGAGGATGATCCTACATACCTTGTAGTTGGCTGTGAGGATTAATATATGAATAATGGGATTTTCACCATCTTGCTAGTCTTGAGTACAAATAGGGTCACTTTGACAGTGATGACTTAAATCCCATCACAGTGACTCACGGGCCCCGCTTCCCCTGTGGCAAATGTTTGTGAGGGCATTTAGGGAATGCCCTACACATGTACTTTCCAGGCAGCTGGCTGCCCAAGTACATTGGTGCTGCCCTGCCAGGCACCTTGACCAGTATCCTGCACTCAGCCTGGGAATCTTTTTCAAAGCTGAGGTATAATCTGGGAAAACTGTAAGGACAAACTCTTCCCCCTTTTGATGTTACTCTAAGTGGGAGGGATCCCGACTTGGTGCTCCTTAGACCCTCAGCTCTCAAAAGTTTTCTTGCAGCCTATTTTCCTGAGACTTGGATGCACAGCCACCAGGTGGACCAGAGGCAGACCTGAGGTTAGGCTTCTTGGCTGGGTCACCATGGCTGAAGTTCCTCGGTGCCTCTCCAGAAATCCATCTTCTCCTTCTCCTTCAGAAGTAAACACTGATTCCCAGCTGGGCTCCTTACCACCTGGAGTAAAAGACAGGATTTCTCTTGGCCTCTCTTGGAACTTAGTTTGTCTAGGACTAAGTTCTGGCCAATAGGGTGTAAACAGAAGTGCTGTATGTAAGGAAGCTGCTTAGAGAACTGACTCGGCTGGAAGCGTATCCCTTTTTGCCCTCTTCCCTCTTTCTTCTAATTTATTTTTTATTTATTTTTTTATTTTGGTATCATTAATCTACAATTACATGAGGAACATTATGTTTTCTAGACTCCCCTTTTCACCAAGTCCCCCCCACGTACCCCATTAAGTCACTGTCCATCAGCGTAGTAAGATGCTGTAGAGTCACTACTTGTCTTCTCTGTGTTGCACAGCCCTCCCTGTGCCCCCCCCAATTATACATGCTAATCATAATGCCCCCTTTCTTCCCCCCCCTTATCCCTCCCTTCCCACCCATCCTCCCCAGTCCCTTTCCCTTTGGTAACTGTTAGTCCATTCTTGGGTTCTGTGATTCTGCTGCTATTTTGTTCCTTCAGTTTTTTCTTTGTTCTTATACTCCACATATGATTGAAGTCATTTGGTACTTGTCTTTCTCTGCCTGGCTTATTTCACTGAGCATAATACCCTCTAGCTCCATCCATGTTGTTGCAAATGGTAGGATTTGTTTTCTTCTAATGGCTGAATAACATTCCATTGTGTATATGTACCACATCTTCTTTATCCATTCATCTACTGATGGTCACTTAGGTTGCTTCCATTTCTTGGCTATTGTAAATAGTGCTGCGATAAACATAGGGGTGCATCTGTCTTTTTCAAACTGGGCTGCTGCATTCTTAGGGTAAATTCCTAGGGGTGGAATTCCTGAGTCAAATGGTATTTCTATTTTGAGCTTTTTGAGGAACCTCCATACTGCTTTCCACAATGGTTGAACTAATTTACATTCCCACCAGCAGTGTAGGAGGGTTCCCCTTTCTCCACAACCTCGCCAACATTTGTTGTTCTTTGTCTTTTGGATGGTGGCCATCCTTACTGGTGTGAGATGATATCTCATTGTGGTTTTAATTTGCATTTCTCTGATGACAAGTGATGTGGAGCATCTTTTCATGTGTCTGTTGGCCATCTGAATTTCTTTTTTGGAGAACTGTCTGTTCAGCTCCTCTGCCCATTTTTTAATTGGATTATTTGCTTTTTGTTTGTTGAGGTACATGAGCTCTTTATATATTTTGGATGTCAACCCTTTATTGGATCTGTCATTTATGAATCTGTTCTCCCATACTGTAGGGTACCTTTTTGTTCTATTGATGGTGTCCTTTGCTGTACAGAAGCTTTTCATCTTGATATAGTCCCACTTGTTCATTTTTGCTTTTGTTTCCCTTTCGTGAAGAAGTCACTCATGTTTATGTCCAAGAGATTTTTGCCTATGTTTTTTTCTAAGAGTTTTATGGTTTCATGACTTACATTCAGGTCTTTGATCCATTTCGAATTTACTTTTTGTATGAGGTTCCCTCTTTCTTTTTGCCAGCAATCTGAGTTATGATGGCTGGAGCTGTAATAGCCATTTTGGACCACGAGGAAAACTTGTGGTGATGGAAGCTGTATCTCTGAATGGGAGCGCAGAAAGATTGAAGTCTGTGTCCCTAATGACACCATGGAATTTCCATGCCAGTACTGCACCATCTGTTCTGGACCTCTTTGCATGAAAGAAAAATAAACTTCAACCTTATTTAAGCTACAGTGATTTTGAAGAGTTTTTTCCTGCTATATTCTGTTGAAACACATGCTAATGGATGGTGGTTCACTCACACCAGGTAACTTCCTGTTCCCCTGGGAGTGGGTCTCTCCCAGGAGGTCTCTCAGTCCTCAGTGCAAGTGAACCTCTCATGGGGTTTCCCTAGCAGCATTTCAGATACGTCCAGACATGCCTGAATCCCACTTGGAATCAAACTGGGATCCTTACAACCAGTTTAAAGTGCTTAGCACCTAGACTGTTTTCGTCCCACTGTAGCTATTCTTATAATACATGGTCTGGCACAGTGCTGAGCACACAGGGTTCAATAAAAGTCAGTCAGAGCTCTCTCCTTTATAGGCAAAGGTGGTCAACTCCTTCCACCTGTGAGGTCTGGGCTGTAAAGTACAGGACTGAGCTGGGGTGGGGAAAATTCTACATATACAGCTATGAACAGATTTGTGTCCTCAAAGTCACTTTCCATTCTCCATCCTTGCTTCCTCTTTAGGACTTTGCTGGGAAAGACCCTGAGGTCAGAGGGGTATCCACTATCAGTCAATAACACTCCCTGCTTAGCCATGAGAGGTGGGAGTGGGGGATCCTGAAGGAAGAAGGAGCCCCTATGCTCAGAGGTGTCTCTACCCAATGGAGACTAATAACACCAAATGATTTGGGCTGAGACTGGGGGATGTCAGGAACAACATGTTAACTTGGACTGTCTGCTCCAACAATCCATAATGACCTTCTGAGGTCTGACTTGTCCCAGATAGTCTCCCGGTTTCCTGGGCTACCTACTCCCCACCCCACCCCATGCTGACCTGAATCCAGGCAACTGTTGATGGAGGGTCCTCATTATTATTAGACTCATGGGTAGTTAGAGTGACTTTTGTTGCTTTCATTTTTTTTTAAAGCAGGAAATCATATCTCAGCCAATTGTAGAAATACAGCTTGTTAAATGAATTGAACTAAGCAAAAGGAGAATAAAAAACATTCTCAAACAAATGGAATTTATGGGCCAAATCAGGAGATGGCTTCTTTCCATGTCTCTGCCAAACGTGGAAATTGTGCTTCCCCTGGGCTGGGATTGTGGGGCTGGGAGCTGCCATCTCCCCTGCTCCCCCACCTCCTTCTACCTCACCGCAGGCTCGACTGGGGAGTCTGGGCTTTATTTTCCACCAAAGACATCTGAGGAATCTGGGCATCAGGCACAGTCCGGCAAGCCAGTCTCAGACTGTCCCAAGTCTGCATGCAGGTCACCTTCCCTTCAGGAGTCTTACATTAAGGCCTGGGATAGTCTTTACTCTGCAGAGGCCCTGAGACAGCAGAAGAGAGAGAGGCAGACATGTGGGCAGCAAGGTCCAAAGGAGGCTCAGGAAAGCACCCCAAGCCAGCTTCCTAAGGAAAAAACGCTCCTGAGGTGGTTGTGTTTCCCTTACAAAGTACTTGCTTGACTGTGGAATCCCCTTCCTCAGTTCTGTGGAAGTAGCCTCAGTTCCCCGTGTCCTGCAAGCCCACACTCCTTGCGCGTGTGTGGGATGGAGGCCGAGGTGTGGAGGGAGAAAGATTTCCTGCTGGTAACCCAAATGCAGAGCTGGACCAGGAAAACTTTATGGAGTAAATCCACCCCTCTTGGCAAATTCTGGTGGACTCTCATATCCTGCACTATGCACATACTTTCTATAAAAGTATAAATTAAATGGTGCCTTGGGAGACAGGGCCGTGGGGTGTCTTGTGCCACACCCCAGGAGAGCTTACAGGTCTCCTTCATGTAGTCCTTATCAGGCAAGATATGTTTTTATTGCAGTCAGCTCCCGATTCACATGTTCATTGTGAATCCATTACAAATGACAGTATCTCTTTGAAACTCTGATGGTGAGAAGATCTTAAGAGTATCTAGTATGTAAGGGATGGTAAATGGAGTATAATGGTAAAGTATTCTTTACTATCAATATAATGCATAAATTGTCACTGACAGTCTATTTTATTTGTGTACTAGTTATCTGTTGCTGCATGACAAGTACTCCTAAACACTAGCAGCTTGATGCGAATTTATTATTTCATAGTTCCTGTGGGTCAGAAATTAGGAGTCGATTAGCTCAGAGCTCTTGCTCAAGGTCTCTCAGGCGCTGGCAGTCATTGTCCATGGCTGCAGTCTCCTCTGAAGGCTCAACTCCGGTGGGGGATCTATTTCCAAGCTTATGCTGTGGTCGTTGGCAGTCCTTGTCCCTCACTATGTGGGGCTCTCCACAGCACTGTGTGACGTGGCATTGGCTTCCCCAGAGTAACTAGTCTGAGAGAGGATGAGGCCCAGGATAGAAACCACAGTCTTTTTATAACCTAATCTTGAAAGTGGTTAGATCTGCCATCTATCTGCTCTTAGATCATAGGTGGCCCTTAGATCTGCCGTATTCTATTTGTTAGAAGCAAGTCACTTGATCCAGCACGCAGAGGCCAGGGATGAGACGAGGGTGTGGAAGCCAGGAGGGAGCCATCACTGGGAGCCATCTCAAAGGCTGCCTTCCACATTTTCTACCTCTTCTTTTTTTAAAGCATGATAAATATTCCAGGGATTTCTTTGGCTCAATCATTACCTTGTTGTTGCTATTATTTTTCTTTAAGTTTCTAAGTTCCTCAAGTTTACCTGCCAAGGAAGTTTTCTGGAATCTAAGGCTTGGTATTGGAGAGGGAATTCTATCCTGTGGTTATAAGGTCTTTACCTTCCATGATTTGGGGATAAATGTTCCAGAGTGGATTTTCCCGACAAGTGAGAGTTTTTCCCTTTGAGCACCCAAGTTCCCTCCATATTGTAAAGGAGACCCGTATTGTTCTGAAATATGGTTCCTGAAACCATTGAGAATACCTAGATTATGAAAGAAAGGTGTGTATATATGCCTGGATGTCTCAACAATTACAATCCTATGATGTCAACTGTTTCCTACAAATATTCCCACATATTAAGCTAAAAGTTTTGGTAAAATCTCTTTCACTTGATTAACAATATTTGTGCTGTTTGGAGCAATTTCTGAAATAGCTTCAAGAATTTATTTTCCTTGTTTCTGAAGGACTTGATTATGTCCTAGCTATGACCCACCATTCAATTAAACACTCCATTCTTCTTTTTTTTTTTAATAAGTATAATCTTTTATTATAGGCCAGACCATCATTCAAGTACTTAGGCAACAGAGCATTCCTATGCATTTGAGTGGTGCAATCTATTAGAGGATAAACTTAGACCCACCAAGAGGTGACTGGAAAACTTCAACAAAAGAACAGGCAGGGACCATTGGGTTTGTATTATAGCTGACCAAGATAAAACACAGGAAGTGGCTCTGATGGAAGAACAGATTATAAGTGATCTAGAAATGACATAAGTGACAAAAATTCAGATGTAGGTGGGGGGAACAAAGGTGCATAAGGTGTACATACATTGGGGTATAAATGAGACACTCCATTCTATAGGGCAGTGTATCTATTTCCTGTAGGAGAAGCACCAGTCTCCCCACCAGTCTCACTTTCTCTGTACTCCTATTACATCTCTAGAGGTCAGTTTTCTTTGTCACAGCTGACCCTTTAAGGAGTGGGGTACAGTGGTTGTGAGGGGAGGCTCTGGAGCTATGCAGTCTTGGCTCCACCCTTTATGGACATGGGACTGTAAGCCACCCACTTGACCCCTCTCTCTGGTTTCAGTTTCCTCATCTGAAAAAGGGGGCTTATTATAGTTCCTATTACCAGGCTGTGAGGATTAAGTAGAATGATCCATGTAAAGCTCTTCAGAAGGTGCCTGACACATAGTATGTGTTAGATGTGATGATTAGTGGTCATGGAATGAGAGACCACAAGGCCATATTGAGGGCAGATGCTGGCCATTGACAGGTATACCCACTAGCGGCCTAGTGTCCAAATTCTTGTCCCAACTAAAGGGCAAATCACTGCTTATGGAACCTTCAGGGGTCCTCAGGAGTAGGCACTAAGGGTCTACACTCCTGGGACTCCCTGCTGCTGCACTGAGAGAGCCAGGAGCCTGAGGTGGCCTTCCTCTTGGGATCCAGCTTCCTCAGCAGGAACCATGACTGACATGGAGCCAAGTCCTCATAGGCCTCAGAGGTGTGGGTTTGGGGGCTGTTAGCCCTTGAGCAAAATGCCCTGGGCTCTAATGTGTTTTGAATGTGTATGTTTGCATTTCTTAGTTTTCTGCCACCTTTCATGGCAAGCTATTGCCTGTTGTCATTGGCTGCATGTTTACCTCCAACAGCTCCTTCCTTCTCCTTCTGATTTCTTGATTTCATGAGCTGGGAAACCTGAGATGGAAACTTATTTGAATTTTCTGTAAAAGTCAAGGCTTTGAGTAAGGGCTTGAGGGCTGTGCCACAAGCAGAGCCTTGAGCTGAATGAAGCTGTGCACTGGGGTAGAGACAGCAGTGGGCAAGGAATTGAGCTGGTGGTCCCAAATCATCAACTTTTTGAAAGTTTTACTTAGAAAGTTATCATACAGACTGAGAGGAAAAGATGGCGGTGTGAGTAGTGTGGTGGAAATCTCCCAAAACCACATATATTTTGAAAATACAGCAAATACAACTATTCCTAAAAGAGTGAACAGAAGTAACAGTATGCCAGCCAATCTACATCTGGGAGAAGTCAACATCTCACGGAAAAGGGTAAAGTAAAAAGCCACGAGCCAGCGGGACCCGAGCACTTCCCCCACCCCAGCTCACTGGCGGGAGGACAACAATCAGAGCGGGGAGGGAGTGGAAGCGCAGGACTGCTAAATACCCAGCCCTAGAAGTCTACTCCGGGAGCACAGACACACATTGCATGGTGCTCTGGAGATTAGAGGGGCTGAAAACCAAAGTCAGAGACTAAGACTGTGAACAGGTTCCCACAACCACCTGCCCTGGGACAAAAGAAAAACAGGTGTTTTAATTCTTAAAGGGGCAAGGGTTTAACAGGTGGACAAAATCGTCCTAGCACACTCAGCCCAGCAGGCTGAGAAGTTTCAGGAGCTTCAGGCACCCTATCCCCCTGGTTGGCAACAAAGTCCCGAGGCCCCTCACCATTATAAGAAGCCTAACATTCCTTCCTCCAAGCTGGCATCTGTGGGTAAACTGGCTGTCCCCACCATTGCTGCAGACCAGCTGTAGCAGCCCCGCCTACAGCAACTACACAGCTTAATGCAGAGGCTTCTCCCTGCATGTGGCTAACTGGCCCAGAGCCAGAGGCTGCTCCCTGCGTGCAATTGAACGGCACAGACAGCAGAGATGGGCTCTAAGACCAGTAGGTACAAAAGGGCTTTGTTCTTGTGGCAGAACCCATGCCACTCACCTGTAACCCCTGCCATTTGCCCTAGGCCATCCCAAGGGCTGCCCTGCCCATGGCAGTTTAGGGGATTAACCCAGAGGCTGTGCGCAGTTAACAGGCACAGACAGCAGAGACAAGCATGGTGACCGGCAGGCAGGAAGGGACTTTGTCCTCCCAACTGACACCTGAGCCACTCTCTGGTGACCATTCCCATAGCCCAGGACTATGAAAGGCAGAAGAACCTTGTTCAATACAAAATCCCTCAATCACCAGAAAGAGGGCTCAGTGAGACTGAAATCACCAATCTTCCTGAAAAGGAATTCAGAATAAAAGTCATAACCATGCTGATGGAGCTACAGAAAAATATTCAAGAGCTAAGGGATGAATTCAGGAGGGAGATAACAGAAATGAAACAAACAATGGAAGGATTTAAAGCAGATTAGATGAGATGGAGGAGACTGTTAATGGAATAGAAATCAGAGAACAGGAATACAGAGAAGCTGAGGCAGAGAGAGAAAAAAGGATCTCTAGGAATGAAAGAATTTTAAGAGAACTGTGTGACCAACCCAAATGGAACAATATTTGCATTATAGGGGTGCCAGAAGAAGAAGAAGAGAGAAAAGGGGATAGAAAGTGTCTTTGAGGAGGTAATTGCTGAAAACTTCTCCAATCTGGAGAAGGAAATAGTCTCTCAGGCCGTGGAAGTCCAAAGATCTCCCAACACAGAGGACCCAAGGAGAACCACACCAAGACATATAATAATTAAAATGGCAAAGATCAAAGACAAGGACAGAGTATTAAAAGCATCCAGAGAGAGAAAAAAGATCACCTATAAAGGAAAACCCATCAGACTATAATCAGACTTATCAGCAGAAACCTCACAGGCCAGAAGGGAGTGGCATGATATATTCAATGCAATGAAACAGAAGGGCCTTGAACCTAGAATACTCTACCCAGAAAGATTATCATTTAAATTTGAAGGAGGGATTAAACAATTCCCAGATAAGCAAAGTTGAGGGAATTTACCTCCCACAAACTATCTCTACAGTGTATATTAAAGGCACTGCTCTAGATGGACGTGTGCCTAAGGCTAAATAGCTGTCACCAGAGAATATAAAACCACAGCAAAGGAAGTAGACCAACTAAATACTAACCAACCACAAAATAAAATCAGCTGCCCACAAAGCCAGTCAAGGGGTACACAAAGAGTACAGAATATGACACTTAACATATAAAGAGTGCAGGAGGAAGAAAAATAAAGGAGAGAAAAAAGAATAAAATAGTAAAGAAGCTGCCCCTGAACATTTGGTAACAACGAATCCAAAGCCTGCAATGGCAATAAGTACACATCTGTCAATAATCACCCTAAATGTAAATGGACTAAGTGCACTAATCAAAAGACACAGAGTTACAGAATAGATAAAAAACAAAGAACCATCTGTATGCGGCCTACAAGAGACTCACTTCAAACCTAAAGACATACACAGACTAAAAGTGCAGGGATGGAAAAAGATATTTCATGCAACTAACAGAGAGAAGAAAAGCAGGTGTTGCAGTGTTTGTACCAGACAAAATAGACTTCAAAACAAAGAAGGTAACAAGAGACAGAGAAGGACATTACATAATAACAAAGGGGTCAGTCAACAAGAGGATATAACCATTATAAATATCTATGCACCCAACACAGGAGCACTGACATATGTGAAACAAATACTAACAGAATTAAAAGGGGGAATAGAATGCAATGCACTCATTCTAGGAGACTTCAACACTCCACTAACTCTGAAGGACAGATCAACCAGATAGAAGATAAGTAAGGACACAGAGGCACTGAACAACACAATAGAACTGATGGACCTAATAGACATCTACAGAACACTCCACCTAAAAGCAGCAGGATACACATTCTTCTCAAGTGCACATGGAACATTTTCCAGAATAAACCACATACTAGGCCACAAAAAGAGTCTCAGTAAATTCAAAAATATTGAAATTGTACCAACCAACTTCTTAGATCGCAAAGGTACAAAACTAAAAATAAATTATACAAAGAAAATAAAAAGGCTCACAAACACATGGAGGCCAAACAACATGCTCCTAAATAAACAATGGATCAATGACCAAATAAAAACAGAGATCAAGCAATACATGGAGACAAATGAAAACAACAGCACAATGCCCCAACTTCTGTGGGACACAGCAAAGGCAGTTCTAGGAGGAAAGTATATAGCAATATAGGCCTATTTAAAGAAGGAAGAACAATCCCAAATGAACAGTCTAAATTCACAGTTATTGAAACTGAAAAAAAGAAGAATAAATGAGGCCCAAAGTCAGTAGAAGGAGGGACATAATAAAGATCAGAGAAGAAATAAATAAAATTGAGAAGAATAAAACAATAGAAAAAATTAATGAAACCAAGAGCTGGTTCTTTGAGAAAATAAACAAAATAGATAAACCCCTAGCCAGACATACCAAGAAAAAAAAAGAATCTACACACATAAACGGAATCAGAAGTGAGAAAGGAAAAATCACTATGGACACCACAGAAATATAAAGAATTATTAGAGAATAATATGTAAAATTATATACTAACCAACTGGATAACTTAGAAGAAATGGACAACTTTCTAGAAAAGTACAACCTTCCAATGCTGACCAAAGAAGAAACAGAAAATCTGAACAGACCAATTACCAGCAATAAAATCGAATTGGTAATCAAAAAACTACCCAAGACCAAAACCCTTGGACCAGGTGGCTTCACCCCTGAATTTTGTCAGACATTTAGAGAATACATAATACCCATTATTCTTAAAGTTTTCCAAAAAATAGAAGAGGAGGGAATACTTCCAAACTCATTCTATGAAGCCAGCATCACTGTGACACCCAAACCAGTCAAAGACACCACAAAAAAAGAAAACTGCAGACCAATATCCCTGATGAATGTAGATGCAAAAATACTCAACAAAATATTAGCAAACCAAATTGAAAAATACATCAAGAGAATCGTACATCATGATCAAGTGGGATACATCCCAGGGATGCAAGGATGGTACAACATTTGAAAATCCATCAACATCATCCACTATGTCAATAAAAAGGACAAAAATCACATGATCATTTCCATAGATGCTGAAAAAGCATTTGACAAAATTCAACACCTATTCATGATAAAAACTCTTAACAAAATGGGTATAGAGGGCAAGTACCTCAACATAATAAAGGCCATATATGACAAACCCACAGTCAACATCATACTGAACAGTGAGAAAGTGAAAGCTTTTCCTCTAAGATCTGGAACAAGACAAGGATGCCCACTCTCCCCACTTTTATTCACCATAGTTCTGGAGGTCCTAGCCACAGCAATCAGACAACACAAAGAAATAAAATGCATCCACTCTAAGAATGAAAGAATACTGAGAGAACTGTGTGACCAATCCAAACAGAACAATATTGGCATTATAGGGGTGCCAGAAGAAGAAGAGAGAGAGAAAGGGATAGAAAGTATCATTAAGGAGGTAATTGCTGGAAACTTCCCCAATCTGGGGAAGGACATAGTCGCTCAGGCCCAACACAAGGGACCCAAAGAAGACAACACCAAGACATATAGTAATTAAATTGGCAAAGATCAAGGATAAGGACAGACTATTAAAAGCAGCCAAAGAGAGAAATAAGCTCACATACAAAGGAAAGCCCATCAGGCTAACATCAGACTTCTCAGCAGAAACCTTACAGGCCATAAAGGAGTGGCATGATGTACTTAATGCAATGATGCAGAAGGACCTGGAACCAAGATTGCTTTATCCGGCAAGATTATCATTTAAATTTGAAGGAGGAATTAAACAATTTCCAGATAAGCAAAAACTGAGAGAATTTACCTCCCACAAACCATCTCTACAGTCTATTTTGGAGGGACTGCTACAGATGGAAGTGTTCCTAAGGTTTAATACCTGTCACTAGAGGTAATAAAAACACAGTAAAGAAAGTAGAACAGCTAATTACTAAGCAAATGCAAAATTAAATGAACTATCCACAAAGTCAATCAAGAGGTAGACAAAGAGTACAGAATATGATACCTAATATATAAATAATGGAGGAGGAAGAAAAAGGAAGAGAAAAAGAAAAGAACCTTTAGATTGTGTTTGTACCAGCATATTAAGTGAGTGAGGTTAGACTCTTAGATAGTAAGGAAGTTAACCTTGAACCTTTGGTAATCACAAATCTAAAGTCGGCAATGGCAATAAGTACATACCTATTGATAATCACCCTAAATGTAAATGGACTGAATGCATCAATCAAAAGACACAGAGCCACTGAATGGATAAAAAAACAAGACCCATCTATATGCTGCCTACAAGAGACTCACTTTAAACCCAAAGACATACACAGACTAAAAGTGAAGGGATGGAAAAAGATATTTCATACAACTAACAGAGAGAAAAAAGCAGGAGTTTTGCAGTACTTGTATCAGACAAAATAGACTTCCAAACAAAGAAAGTCACAAGAGGACATTACATAATGATAAAGGGGTCAATCCAACAAGAAGATATAACCATTACAAATATATATGCTCCCAACAGAGGAGCACCTACATATGTGACACAAATACTAAATTAAAAGGGGAAATAGAATGCAATGCATTCATTCTAGGAGACTTCAACACTCCACTCACTCTGAAGGACAGATCAACCAGACAGAAGATAAGTAAGGACACAGAGGCACTGAACAACACAATAGAACAGATGGACCTAACAGACATCTACAGAACTCTACACCCAAAAGCAACAGAATACACATTCTTCTCAAGTGCACATGGAACATTTTCAAGAACAGATGATATACTAGGCCACAAAAGAGCCTCAGTAAATTTGAAAAGATTGAAATTGTACCAACCAGTATCTCAGACCACAAAGGTATGGAACTAGAAATAAATTACGCAAAGAAAATGAAAAATCCCACAAGCACATGGTGCTTCACAACATGCTCCTAAATAATCAATGGATCAATGACCAAATAAAAACAGAGATCAAGCAATATATGGAGACAAATGAGAACAATAATTCAACACTGCAAAATCTGTGGGGTGCAGCCAAGACTGTGCTAAGAGAAAAGTATATTGCAATATAGGCCTACCTCAGGAAAGAAGAACAATCCCATATAAGCAATCTAAACTCACAATTAATGAAACTAGGAAAAGAAGAACAAATGAGGCCCAAAGTCAGTAGGAGGGACATAACAAAGATTAGAGCAGAAATAAATAAAATTGAGAAGAATAAAACAGTAGAAAGGATCAATGAAAGCAAGAGCTGGTTCTTTGAGAAAATAAACAAAATAGATAAACCTCTAGCCAGACTTATCAAGAAAAAAAGAGAGTCTACTCACAAAAGCATAATCAGAAATGAGAAAGGGAAAATCACTGTGGACACCACAGAAATAAAAAGAATTATTACAGAATACTATGAAAACTATATGCTAACAAACTGGATAACCTAGAAGAAATGGACAACTTTCTAGAAAAATACAACCTTCCAACACTGACCAAGGAAGAAACAGAAAATTTAAACAGAGCAATTACCAACAATGAAATTGAACTGGTAATCAAAAACCTACCTAAGAACAAAACCCCTGACCAGATGGCTTCACTGCTGAATTTTATCAAACATTTAGTGAACCTAATACCCATTCTCCTTAAAGTTTTCCAAAAAATGGAAGAGGAAGGAATACTTCCAAACTCATTCTATGAGGTCAGCATCACTCTAAGACACCACAAAAAAAGAAAATTACAGACCAATATCCCTGATGAACATAGATGCAAAAATACTCAACAGAATATTATAGAATATTAGCAAACTGAATTCAAAAGTACATCAAAAAGATCATCCATCATGATCAAATAGGATTTATGCCAGGGATGCAAGGTTGGCATAACATTCGAAAATCCATCAACATCATCCACCACATCAACAAAAAGAAGGACAAAAACCACATGATCGTCGCCATAGATGAAGAAAAAGCATTTGACAAAATTCAACACCCATTTATGATAAAAACTCTCAACAAAATGGGTATAGAGGGCAAGTACCTCAACATAATAAAGGTCATATATGACAAACCCACAGCCAATGTCATACTTAATAGCGAGAAGCTAAAAGCTTTTCCTCTAAGATCGGGAACAAAACAAGGATACCCACTTCCCCACTTCTATTCAACATAGTACTGGAAGTCCTAGCCATGGCAATCAGACAACACAAAGAAATACAAGGCATCCAGAATGGCAAGGAAGAAGTTAAACTGTCCCTGTTTGCAGGTGACATGATATTGTACATAAAAAACCCTAAAGAATCCACCCTAAAACTACTAGATCTAATATCAGAATTCAACAAAGTTGCAGGATACAAAATTAACACACAGAAATCTGTGGCATTCCTATACACTAACAATGAACTAGCAGAAAGAGAAATCAGGAAAAGAATTACATTCACAACTGCATCAAAAAGAATAAAATACCTAGGAATAAACCTAACCAAGGAAGTGAAAGACCTATACTCTGAAAACTACAAGACACTCATGAGAGGAATTAAAGAAGATACCAATAAATGGAAACACATCCCCTGCTCATGGATAGGAAGAATTAATATTGTCAAAATGACCATCCTGCCTAAAGCAATCTATAATTCAATGCAATTCTTATCAAAATACCAACAGCATTCTTCAATGAACTAGAGAAAATTGTCTTGAAATTCATGTGGAACCACAAAAGACCATAAATAGCCAAAGCAATCCTGAGAAGGAAGAATAAAGTAGGGGGGAATCTCTCTTCCCAACTTCAAACTCTACTACAAAGCCACAGTAATCAAGACAATTTGGCACTGGCACAAGAACAGACCCATAGACCAATGGAACAGAATAGAGAGTCCAGATACTAACCCAGCATATATGGTCAATTAATATATGATAAAGTAGCCATGGATATACAATGGGGAAATGACAGCCTCTTCAACAAATGGTGTTGGCAAAACTGGACAGCTACATGTAAGAGAATGAAACTGGATTACTGTCTAACTCCATACACAAAAATAAACTTGAAATGGATCAAAGACCTGAATGTAAGTCATGAAACCATTAAACTCTTAGAAGAAAACAGGCAAAACTCTCTTGAATATAAACATGAGCAACTTTTTCATGAGCATATCTCCCCAGGCAAGGGAAACAAAAGTAAACATGAACAAGTGGGACTATATCAAACTAAAAAGCTTCTGTACAGCAAAGGACACCATCAATAGAACAAAAAGGCATCCTACAGTATGGGAGAATATATTCATAAATTACATATCTGATAAGGGGTTAACATCCAAAATATATAAAGAACTCATGCACCTCAATAACTGAAAAAGCAAATAATCCAATTAAAAAATGGGCAGAGGATCTGACAGACACTTCTCCAAAGAAGAAATTGAGATGGCCAACAGGCACATGAAAAGATGCTCCACATCGCTAATCATCAGAGAAGTGCAAATTAAAACCACAATGAGGTATCACTTCACACTAGTTAGGATGGCCAACATCCAAAAGACAAATAACAACAAATGCTGGTGAGGATCTGGAGAAAGGGGAACCCTCCTACACTGCTGGTGGGAATGTAAATTAGTTCAACCATTCCGGAAAGCAGTATGGAGGTTCCTCAAAAAACTAAAAATAGAAATATCATTTGACTCAGGAATTCCACCCCTAGGAATTTACCCTAAGAATGCAGGATCCCAGATTCAAAAAGACATATGCATCCCTATGTTTATTGCGGCACCATTTACAATAGCCAAGATATGGCAGCAACCTAAGTGTCCCTCCATAGATGAATGGATAAAGAAGACGTGGTACATATACACAATGGAATATTATTCAGCCACAAGAAGAAAACCAATCCTACCATTTGCAACAACATGGATGGAGCTAGAGGGTATTATGCTCAGTGAAATAAGCCAGGCAGAGAAAGACAAGTACCAAATGATTTCAATCATATGTGGAGTATAAGAACAAAGAAAAAATTGAAGGAACAAAACAGCAGCAGACTTACAGAACCCAAGAATGAACTAACAGTTACTAAAGGGAAAGGGACTGGGGAGGGTTATTGGGGAGGGAGGGAGAAGGGTGACTCAGATGACTCTGTAGCATCTTACTAAGCTGATGGACAGTGACTGTAAAGGGGTCTGTGGTGGGGACTTGATAATGGGGGGAATCTAGTAACCACAATGTTGCTCATGTGATTGTATATTAATGATGCCATAATAAAAAAAGTTATCATACAGTATAATTTGGCTCTTTTTCCTTTTTTGTACAGTTCTCTAAATTTTAGCACATAAATTTCTGTGACCACCACCACAATCAGGATCCAGAACAATTTCATTACCCAAAAGGTTCTGTATTACCAAAAAGTCCCCCCCACCGAGCCCTAGCAGCCACTGATCTGTCTCCACTACAGTTTTGTCTTTCCCAGAACTTACGTACATGTAATCACGCAGTATGTAATTCTTTGAGACTAGCTTCCCACCCCCAACATAATGTTTCTGAGATTCATCCAAGTTGTTATCTATCAACAGTTCATTCTTGCTTACTGCTGAGCCATATTCCATTGTGCTGTTTACCTACCCAGTGACGCACACTCGAGTGTTTCCAGCTTTTGGCTGTCAGAAATAAAATTGCTGTTAACATTTGCATCCAGGATTTTCTGTGAACATATGTTTTCATTTCTCTAAGGTATATATCCCAGGAGTGAGAATGCTGGGTTTTATGGACAGTGTAGATTTAACTTTATAAATAAACTGCTAAAGTTTCCAAAGTAGCTGTACTATTTTGCATTCCCACCAGAGATGTTCCAGTTCCTAGATCACTGGTCCGGAAAGCGTTCTTGTAGCACTTGGTATGTCTTTTTTTTTATTGTAGTCATCCTACTGGGTATGAATCGGTATTTCATTGTAGTTTTGATTTGCATTTTCCTTTCAATGGTTAATGATGGTGACCGTCTTCTTCCAAGCTTATTTCCCACTCTTATATCCTCTTTATTTGCTGAAGTGTCGATCCACTTTTAAAGTTGGTTGTTGGTTATCTTATTGTTGACTTTTAAGAGTTCTTTATATATTTTGGGTATAAGTCCTTTGTTGGATCTGAGATCCACTACTTAACTTAAGCCCTTCCTTGCCTCAACCCCACCCATTGAAAGGGGATAATGCACTTTTCTTTACCTGCTTCTCAATGATGTGCTGATGATCACATGATAAAGGCAAGTGAAATACTGAAAATTGGGAAGGGACCACCATTGCAAGTTGGAGAACCTATGTTCTTGTGTGAATAGTCTTGTGGCTCACAAGTGTTTCTTTATTTGCATAACATTATGCTCCTTCCAAGAATGTACTTTGACAGATTAAAAATGTTCAAAATAAAGAGGAATTGTGTGAAGAAACGGCCTCTGCTGGCAAGCTTTGCCCTTTAGTCTCAGTCACAACCTGGAGCACAGTTTCCTTCCCAAGAGCCCTTGAAGACTTGGCCAGGGAGTTGTGAGAGGTCAGATGGTGGTTGGGGTTGGGCAGCCAGCAGCCAGCATTAGGAGCTCCTCTGTAGGCCAAGTACACCCAGCCTTTAGAAAGCAGCTCTTGCTGGCTTTGGGAACAGCCTGGTGCTTTTGTTGAGAGGGTTACAGGTCACAGCTAAGGATTAAAGAGACATGCCAGGGAAGATGTTTTCCTAAGTGAAAGGAGGATTACTGGACCCTATTCTCCAGTTCCTATTGTTTTGTGGGGTCCCTTGTTAGCAAATGTTAGAAATGGCATGAAACTAAATGTGATTTATTCCCAGAGGAATTACCCTTTAAATAAAAGGGTGTTAACAAGAAGCCTACATGTCAGAACTTGTACCAGGGAATCACTCTGGCTGGGAGGGGGAGGGGATTAAGAGAGGGATATATGTCACTTCAAAAAAAAAATGCAAAAAAAGTTTTAAACCGGCCAATAAAATTAAGACAAGTGTAGTAAAAGCCTAATATGGATATAACTTGCTTAGGTGATGTGTGGGAAAGAATGTGAATCCTCTCGTACTCAGCCAGTGAGGAGCCAAGGGAGGTACTTGCAGGCTAAGGAATAAATTGCTTGTTGTAACCACCCTTTGTGAGCTTGCTTGCCAGACGCCTGATCTTGCAAGACTGTCATTAGAGCCTCGCTCTGCTGTTCTCTTTGACTAAGTTTGGACCCATGAGTGCATTTCTCACACAAGCCCAAGCTTAAGGAGACAGAGGTGGCAGAATATAACCCGTATTAAGTAGTTGACATAGTGGTGGCCTTCCCACGTCCATCCCTCCATTCCACAGAGCATAGTAGAACTTCAGTTTGAAGAATTAACTGTAGCTCCTGGGGTAGCCCTGAGGCATCTGAGAATAATCCCATTGACCTTGCTACTGACTGGTTCTGGAGTGGGCGAGGCCTAAATCTGCCACTGAGGCACGGAAGTGATTGCTGAAGGTTTCTGGGAAAATGTTCTACCTTTTCTGGGGACGTGAGAAGCCAGATCCGTTCTCTATGTCTCTCTTTGTCCATCTGTCTGTCTCTCTTCCCCTTGACTGGGTGCTAGTAGCCCTGACCACAGGGACCCAGACTTAGAATTAGTTCAGTGCTAAACATGGACGAGCAGAGATCTGGAAAGAACCCGAGTCCTTGATTCTGTCCTGAGCCACAGACTGACCTGCCCTGAAGCCCACCCTGTCTGGGTATCTTCACATGCAGTTGAAGATCTTCTCCCCAGTTTAATTCAGTGTGAATTGGGTCTCCTATTATTTGCAGCCCCAGACACAGTAACTGTTAAGAGCTGTCCCTTTCACCAAGCCTAGGAGCCCTCCTTACCTCACTAGTTAGATGCGGAGGGGCAGAGAGCTTCTCAGGGTGGAGGACGAAGGAAGAAGATGAAAGGACAGTGACCTCTTTTCTCTTTAAGCTCTGACAGCAACAGAGTTTCACAGGCCAGGTCTCAGTTGTTTCTCTCTTAATGTGGAAGCAATAAAAATCACCCAAACCTTATTAAAGTGGGTTAAATAGATGGGGGAGGCTGAAATAGAGCATGTTTTCAAAGGAGTGCCATTTTATTCTATTTTGAAGTGCACAGTAACTGGCCCACCACCGTGTAAGAGGTCCTGCTGGCCTGCTTTAGGGAAGACCCAATTAACATACTGTTGCCATGCCAGCACTAATAATTTCTTTGGGGATCTTTTCTTCACATATATGGGCATTGTGGCTAAGTCAATAGTGTAAACGAGGTAACAGAAGCAGCAGAGGGGGGTTTAACCTATTCTAGGGAACAGACTGTTTTCAAGGACTTGAGCGGTGGCCATTGGCAGAACAACACAGTCCTCCTAATCATGCATTCATTAAAGCAGGCTCAGCCACACCAACCCTGGCACGGCCCAAATGTTCACAGATTTTAAATCTGAACAATCCTGATGAGCAGTGCTCCATGGCACATACACCAGAAGGCCGTGCGCACACCTGGACTCCCATGTGCACGGGCAGGTCCGAGGCAGTTCACTTGAGACACCTTGGAAGAAACCTGCTTGAGCTCTGTGTGAAATCAGAGGGTTGTTTGTTGTAGGGAATGTGCTGCGTTTGGACTTTTTTAGTAACCTCTGGTTACCAAGGGAGCGTATGTACGTGCGTGCATGCATGCGTGTGTGTGTGTGTGTGTGTGTGTGTGTGTGTGTGTGTGTGTGTGTGTGTGTGTGTGGAGAAGGAGAACAGGGAGAAAAGGGAGAGGGAGAGACAGAGAGAAACAGAAGGAGAAAGAGAGAGGGAGGGATTGAGCACAGAGGGCAGGAGTGTCACTTGCTTTGTGATTTCTCACAAGCCCTCAGACCCCCGAGAGGAGAGTGCGTGTCCCTAGTCCTAACCCTACTCTGGGTTTCATTACCGATCTCTCAGACTGTTCCCTGAAATCTTACAGGAGCAAATTAGGCTTCCGTTTTCCCTAACGGGTGAAGACACTTATTTTAAAAGAAAAAGCCCTCTAAAATTGATGCAGGTGGGGGTCCTTTTAATAAATAGGAAATGACTGTGGCGAGGTGGGGTGGGGTTGGTTGTCCCTCAGCACAGGCCAGGTGTTGGAAGCATTTCTGAGCTACCTGAGATCCAGGTTTTCCCTCTTTCTTCCTTCATTCAGGGAAGAATGAGCACCTCCTACATGTCAGGCACTGTGCAGTGTGGATCCGAGGATGAACAAGACACAGAATCTGCCCTTGAGGGGCTCATGGTGTGATGGGAGACACACACACAGCTCTGATGTGTGTTGAGATGTACAAGGAGCACGGATGACAGAGGAGGAGGAGCATTTGAGCTGGAATTTGAAGGTGCACGAGCGTCCCCAAGCACAGGACGGAGAGCAGACGGCACACACAGAGGCATGGCAGCGGGAATGGAGGTGGTTTGTTTGGGGACCAGGGGCGACCCCTGCCTGGCTATATGGTGCAGTGGTGAGGGGCGTGGGCACTTTACTCTTTCTAAGTCTGTTTTCTTATCTGTTAACAGGGATAATGATCATACTTGCACAAGGTTGTGACAGTTCAATGAGATAATGCAGGTAAAGTGCTTGGAACAGAGCCTGGCACACAGTAGGCCTGTCATTCATTCCTGGGCATCGCTGTTAGAGGACTTTGCTTGTGCTTTGGTCCTTCCGGAAGCCGGCACTCTCCTGATTCTCCCTTGAGGCACTTTGGTCCAGCCAGGTATGTGAAAATCAAAGTCATGGAAACTATATACTTCTTTCAAAAAGTGAGATTCCGAAGGATACATTAAATTGCAACTATCAATGTAAACTCATAATCTCAAAAAGAAATATTTCCAGCTTTGTCACTGCCAGGGGTTAACTCCTTGCAGCCAGATTTTGATCTTTAACATTTGTTCTCCACTATCCACACTCCTGGAAGGTAGCTGATTTCACGTCTTGGGGTGGGAGGAAATCAGGATGGAAAGTTCTGAATTATTTTATTGTTGCCAGAAAGGAAAAATGCTTTCAAGGATGCCAAGGGCATCCTAAAAGTGCTCACATGGATAAGGTGACAATTTGGACATCTAATCAGGTGGCTAATGGAGCACACTCATGAAAGATCATGAGTTCATCATGATATGCTAATGAGAAAAGTTAATCTGATGTAAAAAAGGTAGTTGAATGATTTGAGGAGGATGACTAGTAGGGTATATTTACTTTTTATTCTAATTAGTAAGGGGGTGTTAATATACATGAATACTGTAGTTTGTTTATTTAGCCAGGTGTGTGACTGGTTTAATGATGGAGAATGTGTATGTGAGGTTCAGGTTCTCTTGGTCCTTCCACTCATCTGTCCTGCAGACACAGGGCCCAGCTCTTTGCAAGCTGCACTTCCCAGGGTTCTGCCTGGGCAGCCTGGGCAGGCTGAGAGTGGGAGCAAAGAAGCCAGGCGACTTCTCCCTACTCTTCTCTGTCTCCGCAGCCTCCTGCCTGGTAGCATCCCCGCCCTGCGCCACCTCCTCAGCTATAGCTGCTGTCCTGTTGGGGCCATACAGTGTCAGCTCTGGGCCCCCCAGCCCCTGGGATCCAGAAGCACCTTCTCCCTCTTTGTCCCACCAGCCCAAAGGCGCTGCAGTTTCCGCTCATTGCTAATCTTTGGGTTACCTCACCACCCCGTTTGGCTTCTCAGCTGTATAATCAATTCCTTTGATACATTCCCCCTGCATAAATTATTGAAATAACCTCTGTTTCCTGGTTAGCATCTGATAGACTATGTCATTGTTCTGTCTGCATAAGCAGGAAAGGTGGACACCAGCACTGCGAGTAAACCGAATAGTCTCTGGATAAACAGGAGCAAGGGCAGGACAGGCTGACGGGCACTGTGGTCACACAGAGGCATCCAAAGCTGGTCGTGCCCAGAGAGAAGCTCCTCAGAGGCCCTGAGGGGAGGAGCTCACTTTGCAGACTTGACCCCTCATCCCGTAGAAGACAAAATTTTAGATGGTTTTATATTAAATTAATTATGTAATTAATTTATTGTATTAATAATGCATCCTATTAAAGAATATAAAAGTCTCAAATAATATTGTCCATCCTATATTAATTATAATAAAATTCTAATAAGGAGAACTACATAAGCTCAAATAATATTGTCAGATCAGGTTAGCACATCCTAATAGGAAAATGGGTTAGATGCTGTCTACCAGCCAAGAGACACTTAGAGGTAGAATCAGTTCTGGGAAAGACCAAGAGGGGCAGGTGTCGTCAGTGCCCACCTCCCCTCTGCGCAGCATCTCCGTGCGCCAGATTGTGCGCCATGCAGCTCTGCCTGAGGGCTGTCTCTGGCCACGGGAGCCTGCTCGGCACAAAGAACAGCACGTATTGAATGTGTACAATTTGATGAGTGTGAAAATACATGAACACCAAAGGAAACATCACCACAATCAAGGTAATAGACATATCCAGTGCCTCCCAAAGTGCCTTTGTATCCCCACCCCCCATTTTTTGTTATTTGTTTTCTTAGCAAGTACACTTAGCATGAGATTGGACCGCTTAACAAATTTTGAAATGCACCGTACATATTTTTAACTTCTGTACTACATTGTACAGCAGCACTAGAACTGTCTCATTCAGCGTAACTGCAGCTTCATGCCGCTACTTCACCTGGTCATTTAACATACGTCAAAACTAAGAGATAAACATTGGCACAATGCTATTAAGTAAAATCCAGACTGTATCCAGGTTTTCTCAGTTTTTCTACTAATGTTCTTTCCCTGTTCCAGGATCCCATCCAGGGTCCCACGTTGCATGTCATCAGCATGTCTCCTTAGACCCCTCTGGTCTGCGATGGTTTCTCAGTCTGTCCTTGTTTTGTGTGACCTTGGCAGACCTGAGGAGTGCTGGTTAGGTATTTTGTAGAAAGCCCCTGGGTTTGGGTTTGTTAGATGTTTTGCTCACGGTTAGACCAGAGTGAGGGTTTGGGGGAAGGACGCTTGAGTAAAGCGCTCTTCTCATTACATCATCTCAGGGAAGACTAAGAAAATCTGTAAAAAAGACATGTGCTTTAAATTCTCAAGTCATTACAAGTGAAAGCTTTTTATAAAAAGGGACCCAACTCAGAGACCTGGGGCTTACATTTGGATCACCTTAAATTGTGCACACAGGTCCGTGTCCCAGCCCAAAATCAACTGGCCAATAGCCCAATTTGATGTCCTCAGCTTCTCTGAAAAAGTGTCCTCTGTTCTTTGGCAAGTCTATGGTAAGACCTCTCCTACCTCCCCAGGAAGGGATAAAATACTGAAACCCTAGAATGACATAAAAAATGCAATAAAGAATAAATAAATGCAATATATCAAGTGCCAATAATGAATTAAGTGGTTTGTCTGTTGTACAGGGGGCCTAAGTGTGAGTATGGTAACAAGTTGTGTAACCATTGTGTTTCTGGATGGCTTGTCCGTGGTTTGAGGTATTTGAAGTATTCAGAAGAATCAAATGCATTGTTTATAATTGCATTTTCAGTTGTTTAAGAATATCTGATTCACCCTATTTATAATTGAGTCAAATTGCTTTTATGAGTACTATTAATTAGATGTAAATGTAGCAAATTAAGCATTCAGGAAAGCCCGCAAAATTGCAGATGTTTCTTCTCCCATAGAAAAGCCCCTTGGGCATTAAGTCATCTACCAGTCGGTTACAACAGGACTGACGGCCTCCCTCCCAACCGCCTCCCATCTTTAAAGCTGTTCATTTTCAGGCCACTGAAATACTCAGGCCCTCTCATGGATGCTTTAGGCATTTTCCCATTTTCATCTCATTTTATCCTCACAAGACCAGTGATGTTATCTTCATTTGACAAATGAGGGAATTAAATGTGTCATTTAAAATGTATTTGACTGTAAGAAAGAGAACACTGGGCCAAAAATGACTCAAACAGCAATAGGTTAATTTTCTCCTTGAAAAGTACCCGCTTACTGCAGGGCTGGTTAGTTCAGGGTCACCATAATGCCACTCCCAGCTTCTCAGTGATTCTTTTGACTATTCCTCTTGGTCACAAGGTGGCTGCAGCAGTTCCAGGCAACCATAGCATCCTCTCGGAGGGCAAGCTGTCCCATGGAGCTGTGGTATTAGGGAGGAAACCCTTTCTTTAGCAGCACCTTGTTATCATCTCCTTATTGGACAGGACTGAGTCCTCTACTCAAGTCTAAGGCTGTCACCAACAGAGGGGTGGGATTACTTCACTGATTGGACTAGTCAACCTTCATCCCCTGGGGCTGGGATGAGGCCCCTGGGTCAATCTGCAGCCAGACCAGCAGGGAAGATGGGCATAGGCAGCCGTGGCTGTCAGGAGGTGCAGGGAGGGGCTTAGCTCACCTGTGCTCACTCTGCCAAGCCAGGATTGGAATTTTAGGTCCTGGCTTACACTCTTGACATGTCTCATTAGACCCTTCCTAGTCACCCTTTAAACGGTCTTCAACTTGAAAGGAGCCTCCAGAGACCTCTGGGCCAGTTTCCCTCTGACCAGCTGGTGAAGATGGGCTTAAACTACTCAGCATGCAGAGTTGTCTAGCTTCTTCCCAAGGACTGTCATGGCTCCTGAGAGTCCAAGGTCCAGGTGGTCCACACCTTTTATGGCACGGATGGGAACATTGGGGCGGGGTGGGGACAGGGGCTCACCTGAAATCAATTGAAGGCTGGAATCAAGGCCTTCAATTCTTGATTCTTGAGGCATTCCCCTTTCTGCACACCTGGCTGTGTTGCAGGTGGATCCTAATGAAAGTGAGTGTGTATGGGAGGCGCCTTAGATTAGCATTTGAACACATGGACTATAGGGCTAGATGGCTGAATTTATATCCTGGCTCAGCCACCTACCAGGGAGGTGACCTCAGGCAAGTTACATAATCTTTCTGTTACTTAGTTTCCTCATCTGAAAAATCGGTATAATAGGGCTGTTCCCTTGTTGTGAGGAGTAAATGAGTATATGTAAATGCTTTTGGAGCACCTTTTAAGCTTTTTAATTATAACTGCATGCCTACTATGTGCTTATATGCTGTATGTTTTGCCATTTTGCATCTGTCTAGTCCTTATGACACCTCTACTATTAACAGACGTATTTTACAGGTGAGGAAATTACAGCATAGAAAAGTCAAGCGATTTACACAGGGTTCCATGGCTAAGGCCATGCTGAGTGTCAGACCCACATCTGGCTGGCCCCAGACACCTGTGCTGCTAATCACCTTGTGCTCCGTCCCTCTCCACTGGGTGTTCTGCCTCTTGGGTCCCTACTGCAGATACAGGAACCAAGCCCAGTGAGGTCAAGCCCCTCATTCACGGTCATCTGGCTAGTCAATGAAACAGGTCCTAGAATGTCAGGGTCCTGTCCCACCCCCTTCAGGGACAGAGGCTTCTTAGGTTCTGACAGCAGGATGTGTCTCAGCCCATCTGACTGTCACACGGTTGTTCCTCAGTCAGACCAAAACCTGTCCTGCTTTAAGTTATGCCCATCCTCTTTCTCTCTAACAAAGTCTTTTTCTAGTCTATTTGAACAGTTAGCTTGTGAGGCAATGAGCCCTCCCACCTGCCACCCAGCTCTGTCCATTTCCACACCTCTCCTGGAGGACTGGCCAAGGTCTGCCTGTGCTGCCTTCAGGGACACGCGCACCAGGGACCTCTAGGGAGTGTCCACTCCCACCGTGGTCTAGCTGAGCTTCAGCAGGATCTGGTTTCTCCCAAGGCCTTGCAATGAAGGGTCTCCTTCCCAATATTATCTCTCCTCGTACTTCTCGGACTCCACACCTTCCCTCTGCTGGGGATGGTGTGGGTGGGGTGGCGTCCTATGACTATTTCCACTATGTGATCTGGGGGTGAAGATTCTGTCTTCTAGACTTTCACTGTCCAGTAGGGCAGGCACTCGTCATGCATGGCTATTTAAATGGGGTAAGATTTGAAGTCGAGTTCCTCAGCGGCACTAGCCACATTTCAATAGCTGCATGTGGCCAGTGGCTTCTATACTGGCCACTGCAGACATAGAACATTTCCACCATTGCAGAAAGTTCTATTGGATGGCACTACCTGTTGTTCTCAAACTCAGAATCACCTGGAGAACTCATTAAAATGCTCAGTGCTGAGCCTCACACCCAGTTTCTGCCTCAGTAGGTCTGCAGCGGGTTGGAGGATTTTCATTTCTAAAAATTTCCTAGGTGGTGCTACAGTGGCTGGTCCAGGGCCCACACTTTGAGAACCCCCTCTGGGAGAGACTGCTTCAGAGACCCCAGGGGCTGCTCCCAAGCTGATGGTGGGGAGGAGTGCCCGGCAGACACAGCTCCCTCAGGTGAGCCTCAGCGAGGAGCCCGACACTGGCTCTGCAAAGAGCGGATGATGGTGGGACAGTGGGGTGCATGTCTGGACTTGCCAAGACAACTCCCAACCCACCAGAATAATGCCGTACCCCCACAGATTGCCTGGGCTTTGTTTCCACTTGTCTGTAAATTCTGAGGAGAGCCCAGTTCGGGCCTTGATTACTGTCCTTCTCCCACGGTTAGGACACAGGGAGGAGCCACTCCAGTGTTACCTGAGATACTGGTCCTTGGTCGCAGTTTTCCTCCCACCTTGTCTTTCCCAAGACCCGCTGGTTCCTGCTACCTTATCTTCCAGAGAGGCTGGGTTGGGTATAGGAAAGAACACTGGATAACACCATATTGTTATAATAAAGTAAGCTAGAGAAAAGAAAATATTTCTTCTAAGTGCTGCAATTCTCCAAAAAATTTTCAATATATGTGGGTGTAAGTGGATCATGCAGTTCTAACCTATTGTTCAAAGGTCAACTGTACTTACTGTATAAGCTGCTTTATGCTCAAGTGATGTAATATGTGAATCTTATTTGTAAATCACAGAGTACTGTCCAAATGTCAGGTCCTGTACTTCGGTGTGTAACTATTAGAGCACAGGGCATATTTAAGCAGTCATTTGTTTATATGCACATCTCTTCATAGCCAGGAGCTCCAAGAGGCAGGGCTCTGTCTTATTCATCTATTTATCTTTGGGCCCCCTAATGCTTGACTGGAGGCCCAGCAAATACTTATACTAATAATGGTTATTATACTAAAACATAAAACATTTATTATGTGTCAGGCACTGTTCTAACATATTAATTCATTTTATTGCATTCCTACGATGTAAGTATTTCTGTTGTGAAATTACACACACTGGGTAGGTACCCAGTAAAGATCTACTGGCGTGTCTAGGGCAGCACTTCTCCAGCTTTAATGCCCAGGAACCATCTGGAGATCTTGACCTTCTTAAATACACATCCTGATTCAGCAGGTCTCAGGTGGGGCCTGGCGTTCTGCATTTCCAACGGGCTCCCACATGATGCTGCCAGTCAGCAGACCTCACTGTGGGTATCAAAGATCTAGATCATTTAACATATTGTCAAATACAAAACATCCAGTCCCTTGCAGGGTGGGAGCAAGCGCAGGAAACCCTTCAGAAAAAAATAATGCATGTCCTGCTCTGGTAGCTAGAGAATTACAGACCCTCAGGATAGACATTCTTTGAGGGGATAATGGAGTGAGTCAACCAAAGGCAGCTTTTAAAGTCTCTCTGGAATAGTCTGTTCTCATGGTGTCCAGCAAAGGAACAGGGCAGACACTTTTCAGCATCAGGAATGGAGCTGCAGGGGCTGGAGCCACACATCTGACCTTAATCAGGGAGCCCAGCAACTGCTGCAAATCATCTGGAGTCTGCCCTCCAGGGAGGGCTGTGAGACCCTCGCAAGGCAGCCTCAGGTACAGCTGGACCGAGGCCAGCGCCGCTAGTGGTGGAGGGATGTCCAGGGGTAGTGGAAGTGTGTACATGGAACATGTGGGCTCAAATCCAGCATCACCACTCGCTCTTCTACCTCTGGCGAGTTGCTGTCCCTGCGGTTCTGTCTTCTCACTGTAATAGGGAGAGAGTACTGGGTTTGATGGGGGAAAGGAGGGAGGAGGAGAAACAGCCCCACTTCTCCCTCCTCCACCACCTTCCAGTCTCCTGCACTGTCTCCCTTGGCAGAACATAGCTGGAAGCTGGGAGAGCCGGCCCTGAGGGGCAGCCTTGCTGCAATCCTGTGCAGAGCAGGAAAGGGAGGAAAGGACAGGCTCAGGACCTCGCCACAGGTTCAAGGACTTGGTAGGAAAGCCTGCATAAATGTGCTGAGCACAGTGCCTGCCACATCAATGGGGCATGTGCCCTTCCCCGCCCCCGAAACAGCCAGCCTCCGTGGGGTTTACCCTGTCTTATAGGATGACATTTGGCTATCAGCAGTTTCTCTCTACATCCCTATGTGTGGGGGTGTCCAGGCTCTGTAAAAGCAAGTGAATTCTTCTCCATCAGCCTTTGGGATCCTGGGACATGTAGGAAAGGGTGTCTCAGACCAAAGGACCCCCAGGAGGCCAGGGAAGTGTCTCAAGCTGGATGAAGGGACTTTGGCAAGGGCTGAGAGCCTGGACAGGCCTGTCTCTGTGTTGTTTGTTCATTCGTTCATGCCTTCACCCCTAAACGAGAGAGTATTGAGCCAGAATCACACTGGGTGCTAGCTGTGCAGACAGTGTCATAGTTTTCTGGGGGAAACAGGCCTGTAAATTAATGTTCAGTCAGGGCTATCTTGGTTGTAAGAAACAGACACCCATTAAAAAAGCTCAAGTTAAAAGGGGTTCTATTGAAAGGGGTAAGAGAATCTGAAGGAGTCAGACTTCACGGAGTGCAGCCAGACCTCACGGGAACTGTCCCCGTCATTTTCTCTGCCTCCTGCCTCTTTCCTCTCTGAGCAGCTGCAGACCAGATCCCACATTGCTCCTGCTCCCTCGTACCTTCTGCTCAGAGGTGACTTCTGACTTCCCTGCAGGCTGACTGAGGCCTTAACTCCTCGAGATCATGCAAGTCCAGCACATTCTCATCAACCAATGGAGATCACTGGTCTCTTTGGTTATGCCACTGAGAGAGACCCTGACCCTGCTGCTGTCTTGAGTCAGACTCCATGTCCCAGCAGGGTGCTGTGGACAGGCCAGGCTGTGGGAGGGGGTTAAGGACCCTGCAGGCTCTGATCAGGAAGCTGAGGACAGGGCAGGAAGTGAAACAAGTTTCCTGTAAGAAATAATCACTTATCTGGCCTAAGGAGATTATCAGATATGGAAAAGCTTTTAAAATAATAACCGTGACCACTTACCAAGTCTTTGTCTGACACTGTAAAAGTGCTGTTTATACCTTTACTCTTTTAGTTCTCACTGTAAGCCTCAGAAATTGGTTGTATTATTATCTCCATTCCCCATGTCATACATGAGGAAACTGAGATGTAGCAGGTTAAATAAGCTGCCTGAGGTTAGGCTGGTGGAGGTGGCAGCCGCAGACTCGAGCGTGTCTCTGAGCCACGAGTGTGAGTCCTGTTTCCAGCTCCCTCCAAGAGTACATCCTTCAATGAGGCTGTTTCCTACCCATGACCTCCAGGAAAGTTCTCTCCAAAAAGAACCTTCCTTTTGTTTAAGGTTTTCAGGTACATAGACTTGTGGGGGTTGATGTCCCCCATTTTATGGCTCCCCATCACCATCCATCTCGCTCACCTGCTCCTTTTTCTTGATTGTGTGTTTCAGGACACCACGTCACATTTAGTTGTCACGTCTCCTAGGGCTCCTCTTGGCTGTGACAGCATCTCAGACTTGGGTTCTTTTTGATGACCGTGACCGTTTTGAGGGCTGCTGTTCAGGTATTTTGTAGAACGTCCCTCAACTGGGGTTGTCTGATGTTTACTTGTGATTAGATTGGGGTTACAGGTTTTGGGGTGGAAGTCCACAGAGGTATAGTGCCCTTCTCATCTTATCCTATCAAACACCCTTGGCTTGTAGCCACATCACTCCGGTGTCTGCCTCTCTGGTCACACTGCCTCCTCTTCTGTCATCAGCTGTCCCCTGTGTGTTCTTATAAGGACTTGTCCCTGGGTTTAGGGCCCATCCGCATAATCCAGGATGATCTCACTGCAAGATCCTTAGCATTCTACAAAGGCCGCTTTCCCAAATAAGGTAACAGTCACAGGTCCCAGAGATTCAGGGGTGTACACATACTGGGCTCATCATTTCACCCACTGCATCAACTTATCAAGTTTTTCTTTCACAGATTGTGCTTTTGGTATACCTAAAAACTCGTCACTAAAACTAAGTTCATGTAGATTTTCTCCTGTTTTCTTCTAAAACATGAACTATCTACTCATGTATTTGGATCTTTGATTTATTTCATCAATGTTTTATAGTTTTTCACATACAGATTCTATGTATAGTCTGTTAGATTTAACCTAATATTTCATAGTTTGGGTGATTTGGACATGGGATTTTTTTTTCTCCAAATTTCAATAGTCCATTTGGTTATCAGAAAGCAATTGATGTTTGCATATTGATCTTCTGGCATGTGATGTAGCAATACTCACTTAGCTCCAGGAATACTTTGTGTAGACTCTTTGGGGTTTTCTACGTAGATGATCATGTCACCTGTGAATAAAGACAGTTTAATTCCTTCCTTTCCAATCTATGTAGTTTTTATTGATTTTCCTTGTCATTATACTAGCTGGGACTTCCAGTGTGATATTGAATAGGTGCAGTGAGAGAAGATACCCTTGCCTTGTTCCTGATCTTAGAGGGAAGCATCCTGTCTGTTAATTATGATTAGCCGTAGGGTTTGGTTGATATTCTTTATCAGATCAAGTTTTTTCTGTATTCCTAGTTTATTGAGAATTTTTACCATGAATGGGTATTGGATTTTATCAAAGCCTTTTCTGTATCAGTTGATACGATCAGTCCTGGGGTTTTTTTCTTAAGCCTGTTGACATGCTGGCACATTTAAAGTGATTATTGATGTAGTTGGATTAATATCTACCATGTTTTTAACTGTCTTCTATTTTTTGCATTTGTTCTCTGTTTCTATTTTGTATGGGCTTCGCTAGTTTAAAAAAATTATGGTAAAATATACAACACGTAAAATTTTTAAATGTACAGTTTAAACATTTTAACCACTTTTAAGTGCTCAGTTCAGTGGCATTAAGTGTACTCACCTTGTTGTACGACCATCACCCCCATTTACCTCCAGAACTTTTTAATCTTCCCAAGCAGACACTCTGTACTCATTAAACAATCGCCTTCTCTGGTGTTTTTAAAAATAGACTTTATTTCTTAGAGCAGTTTTAGGTTCACAGCAAAACTGAACAGAAGGTACAGAGATTTCCCATCTATCCCGTCCCCAGACATGCAGTCTCCCTCATTATCAGCATCCTCTCCCAGAGGAGTACATTTCTTACACTTAAAAAACAGGCCAAAGTCCATAACAGATACCTTACCAAAAAAATAAATAAATAAAGATAACACAGATGGCAGAAAAAGCATATGAAATGTCGTATGTCATCAGGGAAATGCAAATGAAAACCACAGTGAGGCCCAAATCTGGAACACTGACACCACCACATGCCAGTGAGGATGGGGAGCAGCAGGACCCCTCACTCCTTGCTGCTGGGAATGCAAAATGGGGCAGCCTCTTTGGAGGACAGTTCGGCAGCTTCTTACGAAACTCAACAGTCTTGCCATATAGTCCGGCAGTCACGTTCATTGGCATTTTCTCAAAAGAGTTGAAAAATTGTATCCACACAAATACTTTCACCTGGATGCTTATAGCAGCATTATTAATAATTTCAAAAGTTGGCAGCAGCCAAGATGTCCTTCAGCAGGTGAATGACTACATGAACTGTGGTACATTCAGACAATGGAATTGTATTCAGTGCTAAAAAGAAATGAACTATCAAGCCATGAAGGAGGAAACTTAAATGCATATGACTAAGTAAAAGAAGTCAGTTTGAAAAGGCTGCCTGCATACTGTATGGTTCCCACTGTATGAGATTCTGGAAAAAGCGAAAGTATGGAGATGATAATATCAGTGGTTGAGGGTATGGGGAATAGAACAGGCAGAGCAAAGAGGATTTGTAGGGCAGTGAAAATACTCTGTGTGATACTATAATGTGGGTTTCATCTGTATTTTTGAGAAAGATTAGTCCGTGGTTTTCTTTTACTATAATGTCTTTGTTGGGTTTTGGCATTAGGGTAATGACGGCCTCAGGAGGAGTTAGGATGTATTCCCCCTGCTTCTATCTTTTTGGAAGAGACTGTAGATTTAATTGGTATAAATTCTTCCTTAATTATTTGGTAGAACTCACCAGTGAACACATCTGGGCCTTGTGCTTTCTGTTTTGAAAGGCTATAAATTACTTATTTGATTGTGTTAATAGACACAGGCCTATTCAGATGGTCTGTTTCTCCTTGTGTGAATTTTGGCAAATTGTGTCTTTCAGGGAACTGATCTGGGTTTGTGGGCATAGAGTTGTTCACAGTATTTCTTTATTATCCTTTTAACGTCCATGAGATCTGTGGTTATGTCCCTTCTTTCGTTTCTGACATTAGTAATTTGTGACCTCTTTCTTTTTTCCTTAGCCTGATCAGAGGCTTATCAATTTTATTGATTTTTTCAAAGAGCACTCTCTCTTCAAACAGTGTTTTTTGTCTCTTGACATGTTTTATAATTTTTCTTGATGGCTGGACATGATATACTGGGTAAAAGGAACTGCAAATAGGCCTTTAATAATGCTGTGGTAATGTGTTGGGGTGGGTAGAGCATTCCATAGTCCTACGATGAGTCTCAGTCTTTTAGTGAGCATGTACCTGTGGATTGTCAACTTCACACATGATTCTCAGTTTTTTCCCTCCCTTTGAGGTGAGACAGGATGGCTGGAGGAGACTGGAGTTGTTATTTCCCTTCTCTGATTCGGAAGGATGGGGCTACATGAAACTGTAGGGGCCTCCTCATGACCTGGTCGCCCTGGAGTTCTGAGCTCTCAGATTTGCCCACACGGAGCCTCCAGCAATTCGTTTATTATAGTTCAGGTTTTCCTACTTTCACTGGTTCCCTCAGAAGCTGATTCTTGTGAGTTTCTTCACTGAAGAGACTGTTGGTCTCATTAATTTTGGGGGCAGCAGCTTGCTCTGTGACCTTACTTCTCTTGTAGACATACAGAGAGTTGTTGACTTTTCAGTTCATTCACCTTTTTACCTTTTGTTAGGAGAGCATCGTGACTTCTAAGGTTCTTACTTGCCAGACCAGAAACCATAAGTTTCCCTTCTCTAGTTTTAATTGAGCACTTCTTTATTATTTCATTTTACCTCTCCTCCTGGCATATTGATGTCTTAATTTGTTTTAGGGGTTGCCTCAGAGTTTCAACAAATGTGTTTTTAATTAATGTGAGTTCATTTTCAAGTACTGCTATCCCACTTCCCATGTAGCACAGGTATATTTTCTCCAGTTTCTCCGTTCCATCTCAGTGACATTGCTGTCATTCATTTCACTTTCCCACATGTGCAATCATACAATACACTGTTATTGTTGTTGCTTCAAACAAAGTTATATTTAGGTCATTTAAGAATAAGAAAAATAAAAGATCTTATTTTGCCTTCATTTATTTCCTCTCTGATGCTGTTCTTTTCTTCATGTAAATTAAGTTTCTTACCCATATCATTTTCTTCCGGCTTGTGGAACTTCTGTCGCTTTTTGCATGGCAAGTCTGCTGGTGATGAATTCCCTCAATTCTTGTTTGTTTGAGGAAGTCTTTATGTTTCTTTCACTTTTAAAGAATAATTTCACTGGATATAGAATTCTAGGTTGGTGGGTTTTTTCTTTCAGCATTTAAAATGTTCCACTCCTTTCTCTTTTTGCTTGCATTGCTTCTATTTGTAAAATTTCCATGACTCTTGACTTTGTTCCACTGTAGGTAACATATGTTCCTCACTCTCTGGCTTCTTTTAAGATTTTTCTGTGACTTGGGTTGCCTGTAGTTTGCATGTGGTGGGATTATTTTGTTTGCTTGCTTGTTTTTTTTCAGCATTTATTCTGCTTGGTGTTCTCTGAGCTTCCAAGATCTGCTTTGAAACATTTTGACCGTTATTACTTCAAATGCTTCTTCTGCTCCATTTTCTCTTTCTCATCATCCTAGTATTCTAATTATGCATATCCTACACCTTTTGATGTTATCCCACAGTCCTTGGATGTTCTATTCTGCTTTTGTCAAGCTTTTTTCTCTTGGCACTTCAATTTGGGAATTTCTGCTGACCTATTTCCAAGCTCACAGATTTGTTCCTTGGCCATGTTAGTCTCCCAGTAAACTCACCAAAGGCATTCTTCCTTCTGTTACAGTGTTCTTGATTTCTATCATTTGCTTTGAATTCTTCCTTAGAGTTTCCATCTCTCTGCTTATATTATCCATCTGTTCTTGTATGTTGTCCACTCTTTCCCTGACAGTCCTCTACATATTAATCATATTTATTTTAATTCTCTATCCAATATCCAACATGTGTATCATATCTAAGGCTGGTTCTGATGACTGCTTTGTCTCTTGAGACTGTTCTCTCTTGCCTTTTGTCATGTTTTGTAACTTTTTATTGAAAGTCAGATATCTATTGGGTGATAGGAACTAAGGTAAACAGGTCTTTAGTGTGAGAATTTGTATTAATCTGTCTAGGAGTTGGGCTGTACTTAATGTTTGCTGCAGCTACATGTTCCAGCGGCTTCAAATTCCTTTAGTGTCCTTGTTTCCATCTCCTTTGAACTTGAGCTTGCCTGTGTACTGCTCCTCAGGGAGAGTGTGTCTTGCAGACCTTTCAGCTGTAATCCCTGTTTTTATATTGGAGCCCCTGTAGGTGTGGTGGCTTTGCTGTTAGTTAGCTTTGCTTCTTCACTGAGGCAAATTCCTAATCTTTAAAATATGAATCATAATAGCCCCTTGTGGGGCTATACTGGGGATTACATGAAATCCTAAATGAAAACACCGAGTACACCATCCTGGTATAGACTAGATTTGTGGTTCTATCAACGGGCCTATTTGGTTCTAAATCATTAATTGCTACTGGCTTAGTGGGATGGTGACCTAGAGTATGGCTTTGCCTCCTTCATCCACATAGTTAGAATTAGAACTCATCTCTCCTCATCTCAGCAGCTCAGCTGTATGAGTGTTTCAATAGGCAAGTTTCTTAAAAATAAATGAAGTGTGCCTTCCAGGTACCCCAGATGCTTCAAGCAACACCTGATGACATATTTAAGTACAGGACCTGCCGGAACCACCCCCCTCTCTTGAGAAAATAATAACCTCCCTAATTGTACGCTGATCCAAGATACATTCTCCCAAGCAAATGATACTCTGTTCAGAAGCATCCTAATTAGGTATTTACGTTAGAGGTTGCAGTGGCTTCACACTGCTCCCCAGGGAAGCATTAAGCATCATATCAGGGCCGACAGGACTGAAAAACAAACCAGCGTCAAGAAAATAAACCTATCGATGATTTTCCATGAGAAGCCAGGGACTGGGGCTCTGAGGAGGAGGAGCCACTGGCCAACTGTAGGGTCAGGCTGCCACCCTGCTTGACTGGAGGCAGCCCCTCAAAGACAGCTGCAGGCCAGGGTAAGAGGCAGCCCCTCCTCTCCTGCCTCCCCGGAGGCAGGAGTTGGGGCTGCGCGGGTGACGCCTTTTGTCCAGTCGCAGATGACTGAAACAACAGCTGTCCTGAGGGCGGGGGCTCCAGCCATTAGGAGTCATGTTTGGCAGGAGGCAGAGAGGTCCTCTCAGCGCCTTCTCCCCGTTCTCATTGTCCCTGGGTCATCGGCCGTCCCCAAGGAGCCGTGGCCAGCCTTGCCTGAGGATGGAGACTTACCTGCTTCCTCTTCCTTCTCCCTTCGCTCTCCTTTTCTGTCTTCTCTGCCTCCTTCCATCTCTCTCCTCCTTCCTGCACTTCTCACTATCTCATCCTCCCACCTTCCCTTCTGTCCTTTAGCATCTCCCTTTCTTCCCTCAACACCCCCCTCCCCCTCTATCCTTCCTTCTCTCCTCCCTCCACCCCCTTCCTCCTCCACGTCCCTTCTTCTCTTCTGGAACTCTAGGAGGCCCAGACCGTCCTCACCACCCACCCAGCAAATGTCCCCTGGCTGGGCAGTGGTGGCCCTGAGGCAAGCCCTCTGGTGCTGGGAAAACCGTGAGGGTTTGGGAAAATCAACCTCAGTCTCTCACCAGGAACTGACGGGAGATGCTCCTCAAACCTCCTTCTTCTGCTTGCAGGCACCACCCACTGTGCCTCAGGACTGAATCATCCAGGCCAAAGATTTCTGCAGACGCACTGTGAGGTACACAGGAGCTCTCCTTGAGAGCTGTCAGATTGCACACTCAGAGGTGGGGGCCGGTGAGACTTCTCAGCACACTGGGGACAACCAGTGTTACAGTCAATGCAGGGAGCTTGGAGCACTTGGGTCTCCTCATCCCGGATGCCTGGGAACCTACACAGGCTGGTTCTCTCTCCATGACCCCAGCCTGCTGCTGCCTGGTGTCAGTCAAGGTGCGGCTATGCTGAGGGTACTAACCCTCTTTCCCTGCCAGAGGATCCTGACTGTGGCCCTCTTGGGGTCCAGATTGCTAAAATCCTGTTCCCTCCCCAATTGATATCCTGATATTTCTCAAAGATGCTTCTCTGCAGTGAATAACAGCTCTAACATTATTATACAGGACAGTTTAGCTTTTAATTCTCATACTCCCCAACTTGGCACAGTGAGAAAATTCATTGATGTAGTTTTCTCAAAACAAACAGAGCTTCGTTTTCTCCAGTGATGACTTCTGCAGCCATTCCTGGAGCAAGGCAGCATGAGAATAACACTTTATCTTGCTCCTGACCCCTGGAGCCGTAGAAAATATATTTGCATAATTGTTGCAGGCATTTATTTATTCACTCTAGATACATTTATTGTGGCATACCATATGCTGAGCACTGAGCTGGGATATGTAAACACAAAGATGAGCAAGATCGACACTGGTTCATGAACCGCGACCACCAGTGACATGGTGTCTTGCCAATGGGTTTCAGCCCCGGGCAAGTTCACTATGGATTCAGTGTGACAGAAGAAAATGACAGCAAAACGTTCTTTGGGGTGAAAGGGTTTATTACCCGGCTTGTTCTCCTGGCTGTAGGTGGAGCACTAGCAACTCTGCCTCCTCCCAGAGCTCTGGGCCAAGCCCTCTGTAGAGTTCAATAATAGCTTATTGCCTACAGGTGTGGAAGCGGTAGCCTAGCAACAGGCCAGTTACATCATCAGGTGGTTTAGGTTCAGTGAGGATCCTGGCCATAGGAACCCCAACTTCCTCACACTCCACTCCTCCAGGATTCTTGCCTTACAAATCACTACACACTTTCAATCTTCTGCAGTGGTCTCTGTGCGAGAAAGCTGGAGCACTGTAACCAGATTCCACAACAGCAACAGAGGATAACAACAACTTAGAGATAATAAAAATTAAGATACAGTAAGATTTTGATATAGGTAACAAAAATTATAATAATCCTCAAGCCAGAGGAGGTTCCTAATAACAAAAAATTTATAATAATTCCCAAGCCAGAGGAAGTTCCCAATCCTCAAAGACTTTAGAGGCGGTAAGACACAAGTTTTAATGCCACCAACATAGGCAAATCTTGTCCATCAGGTAGGATGCATGCAAGAGAGTGGTCCTGTGATAGGACTGTAGCAGGAAAGGGGTCCCTTCCAGGTCTAGCATACCATACTTTTTCCCCATGGGGGTTACTGAAGGGTCTATATATAGTGCTACTGAAGGTGCATGCACTGGCCATAATGATAAAGCAAAACTCCCCAGTAAGATGCTCCTACCTTCTGGCCATTCAGGATATACTACTGTGACCTTTGGGGGCCACTCTGCTGTTATTCCAGTAATACCCAGGGGCCCAGCTTCCAGGCCTTGTTCACAAGGTGCCAGGAGACCAGCCATCATTGGTCCATGTGTCAAAAGGTCCAAGGCCACGTCCACTCAATGGAGTCTTCAGGGTTCAGTGCAGTTGGTGCTGGCAGCAAGATGTTATTCTGGTGGCTGAACCTCGGCTTCAGTGATTCTTCCTTGGTTTGTACTTGCAGTTGTACAGGGGAAGCAGCCGTGTGTGTTAACATGTCTACGGGGCTCAGGGCTCCCTTTCAGGGTCTCTCGTTCAAACGCTGTATCACGGTCCATAAGTGGACTGACCATCCCCACAGACTGTTGGTATCTGACTTTAGTCCGGATTTTAACAAGCCATTGTGCCTCTCTATCATGCCTGCTGTGGTAGGATTGTATGGCACATGAAACTTCCACTTGATTCCCAGCTGTTGCACCCATTTTTGCAGTGTATGTCCAGTAAAATGGGTGCCCTGATCACTCTCAATTACCTGTGGTTGGCCATAGACAGGAAAGAGATGGTCCAGGCCTCTTTTGGTCATCTGCTGGTCTGCACAATGAGTAGGAAAAGCAAGCAGAAGTCCAGTAGCTGTGTCCACACAAGTCATCGCATACCGATATCCTTCTGACACAGGTAGAGTCCCAATATAGTCTATCTGTCACCTGATGAGGGGCATAGGCCCCTTAGCTATTGTCCCATGTTGCTGTGGAATTCGGTGTAAGTCCCTTTTGGAGCACATGACACGCTCCTGCTGGGCTCTACACTTCTTCAAAGGTCAAAGGCAAGCCCCACTGACAGGTTACAGCCCACATTGTCTTTTTCCCCACATGCAACAAACGCTGATGTAACCATTGGGCTACATCAGAGAAAAGCTTTCCTTCTAACCAACGTATCTGGGCCAATTTATCTGCTTCATCATTTCCTGGGGATGCCAGTGGCAAATGACCTGTCACATGGTATACTGTAATTATTTTAGTCTGACCACAGGCCCATAAGTCTTGCCAGAATTCTTGCCCCCACAGGGGTCAGTGACCAGCCAGTTGGCCTGGTACCAGGTTGATAGCCACAGGGTCAAGCCCCGATAGACAGCCCAGCTGTCAGTGTACACAACTATAGGAGAGGGCTCCTGGCTGGCCACAAGCTACACAGCCCACAACTCTTCCCATTGGCTGCTCTCCCCCTCACCATCTTCCATCGGTATTGTCTCAGTCTTAGGATGGAAAGCTATGGCTGCCCACGGCTGGAGCCATCTGTGTACCATGCATCTTTGGGTATACGGGCTCTTCCTTCCCAATAGGGACTCTCTGCTACTAATGGTTCAAAAGCAAGTTCTTCCTGCTTTTCACTAGTATATGTCACCGGCCCCAATAAGCGTTGGAGTTCTTCATTCAGGGGGCTACTAGAGAGGGCACTACACTGCTGTAGGTAAGCACCCCACTTGGCTAGTATGGGGGTTTGTGCCACACTACTTCTTGGCTTTTAGGCCCAGTCTCGTACCCACCCCAAGATGGGATAAGGGGTATTACCTTTATCAGGGCCATTCCAGTGATGGGTTTTGTAGCCAGCAAAGTGTGATACACAGCAGCCAGTTGTTTTTCTATCAAAGTGTATCATACCTATGCCTCTTTCCAGAGTTGTGACCAGAATCCAATGGGTTGGAAAGTTCATTCAAGCCACTGCCAGAGACCCCAGCCATAATCATCTCCAGTCACATGGACATCCAGCTCACAGGGCCTTGATGGGTCTATCACACTCAAGGCCTGCACGGCCTTGACTGCCTGTTTTGCTGTAGTAAAGGCAGATGCACATGTCTCATCCCAGTCCCACCTTATGACCTTTTGTACCAACTGGTATAAGGGCTTCAGAATTTGTGCCAAGTGTGGGATAAACACTCTCCAGTAGCCTAGAAGACCCAGAAGCTCCTGTAGCAATGCTATAGTTGTAGGGGTAAAGAGGCCTAGACTTTTTCTATAACTACTTCTGGTATAACTTTGGTCTTATCTGAACAGACAACCCCCAAGAATTTGATAGACAAACCAGGACCTTGAACCTTGGTGCTGTTCACAGCCCATGCTTTCTCCTGTAAATGTTGCAGCAGCCTAGGTGCTGCACCTTCTAGATCTGAAAGAGAATTGGATGTGAGCATGACATCATCAATATAATGGTACAGCCGCACCATTGGCGGTTTCTCCCATGTAGCCAAGTCCTGGGCTACAAGTCCATGACAGATGGTGGGGCTGTGGAGGTATCCCTGTGGAAGGACGGTGAAAGTCCATTGCCATCCTTCCCACGTGAAGGCAAACTGTTCCTGACTTTCCTGCTCAATGTCAATGGAAAAGAAGGCATTAGCAAGATCTACCACATGATGATATGTTCCTAGTTCATGGCTGAGGGTATCCATCAAGCCTGCAATAGAGGGGACAGCAGCATGCATAGGGGGTATGACCTTATTCAGTTCTCTGTAATCCACAGTCATATGCCAGGAGCCATCTGGCTTTTTTACAGGCCACACTGGGGAATTGAAAGGACTATGGGTGGGCTTTATAATACCCACCTTTTCCAGCTCCTGGAGAGTTTCTCCAATCTCTTTATGCCCTCCAGGCAGTTTTTATTGTTTGGTATTAGTCACCCACCAAGGCACAGGCAAAGCTATGGGTGGGTGCCTAGCACATCTGCTCAGAACTGCCTTACCACACATACTGTCAGTCTGAGCTCACCTGCAGTGGTCTGTAACCATAGACCCTGCAGGATATCAATCCCCAAAATATACTCAGAGATAGGAGATATATGCACAGTATACTCTTTAGGGGGTTGACGCCCTATTCCCAAAGGGATTTGGGCTTTTTTCACTCTGATACCCTTCCCCTTGTATCCATCTATGATAGTAGGGGTCCTGGGGAACTGCTCAGGGTTACCATAAATCAGTGAATATTCAGCCCCTGTGTCCACCAGAGCCAGGACACGTTGTATGTTCACTGGAGACCAATGGATAGCTATTTCAACATGTGGCCTCTGGTCACCCCCTGGTCCCTCAGGGCAGATACCTTGACCTTCCCTTCAATCAAACCATGTTCCCCAATCACCTTCCTGTGTGGGCTCAAGTGAGGTTGGGTCACTCTCCAGCAGGAAGTCTTGCAAACACACAGGCCAGACTTGTGGCTCTGTCTCTGACTTCTGCCTCTTTGGTCTTAATGGCTGGAACTGCTGCTCTGGTTTCAGCTGTCGCCATAGCTCTAGTAAGATCCTATTTGACTTCCCGTCTAATTTCCTTCCATCTGCTCCTGCCCGTATTAAATCAACCCACATCTGGGTCCTCATAACCTTCATGGGGCTCTGTAAATTCTACTTGTGAGTAACAGATCTTATTTCTTTCCAGGTTCTTGTTGTTTCAGCCTCTCCTAAGTTAGATACTGTATGTGTCACCTCACTTATGGGATGCCTTAAGTGAGGGGAAAGAATGGCTACTAGAGACCCAAAGAGGGATGTAGGAGCCATTTGAAGTACAATATTTCTCATCCCAGTAGTGAAAATCTCTTCATCTGGGCCATAATTCTCTGGACTATATATGGCATTTCTTATGCCTAGCTCTCATAACACCTGTTGGAGTTCAGCATAGGTCTGCCATCTAACAGAAGAGGATGGCAGATCACCCAGATTGGGCCACACAGTAAGAAGTGCAGCTCCAGTTGAGGAGGGCGTGACTCCCTGGAATCTGATGTGCATTTTGTAATGGCTGCCTCAAGGTGGGCTGCACTGTCAGGGAAGACAGCTTTCCCATCTCTGATCCCGACAGAACAATTCCATCCACCCGCAAGTCCCACAGATGCAGAAGCCAGGCTGATATTGACTCCTAGGGCTTCTGCCTAAACCAGGAGCTCAGCCTGAGTATGGGGCGGAGCATAGAGTGCTCCACGAACTGGGAGGGGGCTGCTCCTTTCCTGGGGGAACCCTTGGTTGCTGTGTCTTTATTTTCTTTACAACCACTGGGTGTGCTTTCAGTACAGGAGGGGTCAGTGCCCTGGCACCAGCCCCTCATCCTTCCCCAGCTCCTCCATTTCTGGGGCTGATGGCACCTTTCTCTCCCCTCCCCTGAGTGCCTCCTCTGCTATATCCTTTCCCTTTTCTACTGTGCCTTGCAGCAATGCCAGCTCGTCTTCAGCGGCTCTCTTACATGCACCTCAGTGCTTGGCAGCTGACGTTCTCATGCCACCTCCGCTTGTGCTTCCCTCAGGAGTTTGTCTTTTTCCTTGAAGGCCTCTTCCTCCTTCAGAACACCTGGCAGCACTGCCATCTCATCCGGTAAGAATTGTTTACCTCTCCAGTGGCACCTTGCTGCCCTTGGAGCATGTTGGAAATGCACATTGTCAGCCCAACCCCCACCTCCTGAATCACAATCTCTGGGGTTGGGGCCCTGCAATCTGCATGCTAAGAGGCCCTGCAGAGAATTTTAGAACCACTTAAGTTTGAAAGCCACTGGCACCATGGATGCTGTTTCTGTCCTACCCGAAGCCCTTTACAGGTTAGTGTGAGCAGCCTCCAGCTGCCATGAATGTGGGCTGCTAACCACTCCCCTTCTCTGAAGAATTTCCCTTGGCCCAGAAGCTGCCTCACCTCGGGGGGCACCTCCAGCCCCACCGCCACAGATCATGGCCAGTGACTGACGTGGGCTATAAAGAGTCATTGTCTCTGCCTCCGCTGGTGTGTGGCTGGCTCTGGGGTGCAGTGTATAACCTGGAGCTCCCTGAGTTCTCAGACTGAAGCTTCTCCCCAGCCGAGTACACGTACTTGCTTAGCTTGTCGCCTCTCCTCCCGCTTCTTTCACTCCCTTCTCCTGAGACCACCCACTAAATCACTTGAACAATAAACCCTGTCTCAGGCCCTGCTTCCAGGGACCAAAGTCAGAGGCTCCACTGAGGAAGGAAAGCTTGAACAAGGCTGGAGGGATATATACAAGCATGTCAGTCAGAAAAGTGAAGAAGAACATCCAGGCAGAGGGAACTGAACGTGCAAAGGCACAGGGGTGTGAGCCAGCATGGGAGGTAGTACACCGGTGATGTGGGGTGTCTGGGAGGCAGAACTTGAAAATTTTCTAAGTCCTACAAAGGAATATTGATTTGTTTCCCATGGACAGTGGGATGCCACTAAGAGGGAAGGGAGGATGGAGTGTGATTCAGTTTGCATTTTGGACAAAGTACTCTGGAAACAACAGTGGAGAGAGAGAGATTAGGGAGTGGAGAAACTGTTTTGAAGGGTGTCTCAGTAGTCCCATCCTAAATGGCAAGGGCCAGACGTAAAGCATTGATGGAGGAAGGTTGAGAGGAGAAGATCAGCTGGTGAGAGATGCAGACGGTACAATCACGGTCCTCTGCATGTGGCCACTAGCCACTTTAGTCATTTTTCAGTGGCACAGGGAGAGAGGTATAGGGGATACTAAGTGGCTGGGGAATGAATAAGGTGGAGGAGGGTTGAAAGGGGGGCACAGAAGCAGTTCCATGGAGCCTGGGTGCTATGGAAAGGAGACATCCAGGCATCCCTCTGATCCCCTGCACCCCTGCAAGGTCCTGCTCAGGACCAGTAGCAGGTCATGGTCATGCAGGAGAGCCAGTCATAGCTGGCTTCAGGCTGTGCATCCAGCTGAAGCAGAATCACCTGGATGCAGGAGATTCTAGCAGTGACCTCAGCCTCATATACCCGGCTTCACCCACCTGAGCTACCTGCCAGCACAGAGGGTAACCACATGCAGAAGCTTATGAGACATCTGAGTATATCACATTCGAAAATTCTCAACACCTTTGTGGGATATCAGCAGCTGGATTTGTGCATATCAGGACAGAAGAGCAATAATTTAATATGGCTGACATGATTTGAACATGCATTTTTCACTGGTGGACACTCAAGTGTGCTCTCCCAGGCAGTTTTTGGCAATGCTTTAAAGAGGCAGCCTAATCAATCACTTCTGATTCCCCAGCTGTTTATCGGAGCCATCAATCATGATGAGCTCTCTTGGCATTAATGGGAACGTCATCAGTGCTTCTATAGGATTCTCCCTGCACCTTAGCTTTAAATAATGAGATTATTATTTTTGACATGTTATTCAAGCTGGGATTTTTCCTCCCCTATTGTCTCATATCTGGGACACCCTCGCCTTGAAAGCAGGTCTCCTTCTGGTCTACCCCAAGGAGAGTCAATTTGCCTTCGATTTGGGGAATGGAACTAAGCCAAGATGACTTTTCACAGACTAATTAGGGTTGGGCTTAATTACAGGTGTTCTAAAATTTTTGCAAAGGTTGCAGTGTGTTTCTCTTGATGTTGAATACTTATAATCTTCCCAAGGCCAGGGGCGCTGTGTGCTTGGGCTTCCCCAGGGAGCTGACAAGTTGCTGGGATTCCTGGTGAACTTCATGTGGGTGTAGCGCTGATAACCTTGGTGCTCTGTGAAGTGGTCCTTCTTAAATCATAAAGAAGATGTAAAAATAGTGGCCAGCTATACCTCCCAGTGATTATTCTCTTTGAGCAAGAAAATCTGTGAATCAGAAGAGCAAGTGCATGTGTCCCAAACCAGTCCCCTAAAATGAGCATTCCCTGAGGACTGGTGAGATTAGAGGGCTCAGCAGAGAGGAGAGGAATGAATAAGTGACTGAATGAGTGACTGAGTGGAGGGGGCCTTGGGAGTGTGGAGCGGCGGGAAGAGAGAGCAGGAGAGCACGTGGGGCCCAGATACCCCTTGGACTGGCAGAGTCCCGTTTCAGTCTGCAGCGCCATAGTTCTGTCTACTCTGGCTTGACTCTGACCTTGGGTTCAAAAACTCCTCCCTGGCAACCCTCGCTGTCAGCCTGCCATCCCTGCTAGCCTGTCTGACCAGTTTGGGGATTACTGGGTCCCTGTTACATTTCTACTTTTGGCTCATTCCCGCAAGGAGTGACTGGGTGAAGCATGTCTGCACAGGGGCAGGAGGAATGGGGTCCAGGGCTGAAACCGACCCCCTCACAGTCTCACTGTAAGATCCGGAGAAGACAGAACCTGTAAAATGGACAACGGGGTCTGGGATGACAGTATTTGCTGCATTTTCCTCACTTACACCATTTCGCGTCCTCCCTGCCAGTTCCAAGGAAAGGAATGTGGGTTGAGTGAGTGTATGAATGAATAAAAGAGTAAATGTAGTTTACCTGTACTTTGCTTATTCTCCCATTGGACCGTCATTCTCCTCCCCGGTTTCAAGTGCTTTCCACCCGCCCCATTCTCCGGTCCCACCCTCACCATCTCTGAGACTCAGCTCAAATGCCACTTGTACCCACCTCCCTTTTGATCTTTCTAAAAGACAACCATGATCCTGTGACCTCTTTGTTTAGAACCTTTGAATGCCTTCTCCTTGTTACAAATCCATTCAACAAATACTGTACTCCTCATGCAAACAGTGCAGTGTGTCTCCCAGTGCCTGGGCCTGGGACTGGGCAACACTGTGGATAAAGATAAAGTCTGCCTCCTCTTCAAACTTCCATTCTAGTGGAGGCACTGAGCAAGTAAAAATAAACCAGGTGGTAGCACTTGGAGCACATGGTCTTGGACTATTGGCAGATGGACGGTCCAAGGTAAGTGCTTTGTAGACCACACTCTCAACTGGTTCACCTCTGCTGCTTGTTTCTTTCTCTGAATCTTTCTGTGCCTTTAATATACACAGCTTCAGTTTTCCTAGAGGGTTCCAGGAAGCTTGAAGTATCTGGGTCAGTAGTTCACACCAACTATGAAATGAAACTTGCAAGGGGCATGCCAGTGACTGTGGTTTAGGGTGAATAAAGGCCTTGATCAAGGGATCTCATGAATGGTATATTTGTCCAGGGCCTGCTGAAGGAAGGCAACTGGATCTAGGGGCCACCTCCCCTGCTCTTCAGCCTTTGTCTTCCCTCTCCTCCTTTCAGATCAGTCTGTGCAGACATGGTAGTTGGCGAGCCATGAGGAAAATTTTTTTCAATCCTAGGAGCCAGGAGAGCTTGGTTCTGGTCCTACCGCTGCCTTGGGAAATGTCTTTGCAGGCCTAGAATCCCCACAAAACCCCTAGATGACAGGGTTATATTAGATGCCCTCTGCGGCCCCTTCCAGCTTCAAGTGTGGCCAGGCATCTTACCTTCCCTGAACTTGGTGAGTCACTGATCTTTAGCAGCTTCCCCAGGGGCAAGTCTGCACTGAATAGTAGTTGAATAGTAGTTGTGATTTGAAAAACACTGTCAGGGTTGGGGGTGGGCTCTCATTTAATTAAGACTTTCAGATGATCTGTTGCATTTGTAACACCTACCCTCTCGATCCACTCTCTGTTACTGGTAATCAAGAGGAGGGCAGAATTCCAAAATAAGAAAAGTACAGGCAGAACAAACCTGCAGTCTCTACTGAGGTGGTCACTAGTGCCTATCTAGTTGCCTTCTGGTTAAGTGATAGGATCGTACTTCCTAACCCTCATATGGTTGGATGGGACCATGCAATTAGTTACAGCCAGGAAGTTGTGAGTGGAAGTGATGTGCGCATTACTGGAGCGTTTAGGTTATAGTGGAAACCCTTCAGAGTTCTTGACAATGTTTGAGAAGGAATCTGCTCTGTCAGTCTGGATCTCTGAATGACCATGTTAAGCAAATCTGCCACCTGACCCTAGACAGACACGTAACATGAAGGAGAAATACCCTTTGTTATATTAGGTCACTGCGATTTAGGGGTCGTTTGTTATTGCAGCATAACTCCATGTATCCTGACTATTACACAAGCCCAGGTTCCATTAAGGGCAGTGGGGAACATGACTACTTTCTTCTGAGCAATTTTCATTAGTCCTTCATAGGTGAGAGCAGTAAACACAGGATGCCTACTTGTAAGCCTAACCGGGTCTTTCCTTCCCATCTTCCAGCAATGCTCAAGGATAAAGAGGCCTGGGGAATGTGCTATGAATGTGATGATCTGTGCAAATTCCTGCCGTACCAGTTCAGGCTCTTTAGAATGAAGGACTGTCTGTCCTCTGCCTCATCTCCCCAGCCTGGCTCCACACTCCACAACAAGGCATTTTCTTTCCCTAAAAGCCCTTTCTGAGTCAGATGAATGGGGGAGAAGTCAAGAAAGAGAAAACAGGATAGCCTGATCTTTCAGCAATGAGTTTGAAAGTTCTTTCCAACCTATTACTTTACCCACCAGGCAAAAAAGAAAATATTCAGTAGGAAAGTATCTTTAAGAGCCCATGTGAGGGCTGAGAAGAACTTTCCACATTGTTTGTAGTAATGTGGGTAGATGACATGATTTACTATGAATAGAATCAAGAAGGATTATTAGTGCAGTCCAACCCACTCTTTGCCTCAGATGTTTATTACCAGGGGAAGCTGATTACACACATACAAATTTTAATGGCTAGCCAAGATCCCATAGTGGATGATTTGAGAAAATCAATAGTATGGACTTAGGAAGAAATTTTAGCAGAAAATTTTCTGTTGAGAAAACTCTACAGTTAACAATCATTCATGTACTATCATATTAACTCATTATCCCTAAAGTAGAATTTATGGGCATGTCCAATATAGGACCAACAGGTACTTCACCCAGCAAAAAGTGTTTGTGCCGTCATAATTATCAATGGTAGAATGTATATAAATCCTCTGGACATACCCCATTGGTACCAATGTCCCTGGCTGGATCCCAGGTTTTGTGTTAGAAGGCTTAGCTTCAAGACCCACCTCAGCTACTTACTACTGTCAACCCTTAAACAAATCAGTTTATTTCTCTGAGGTTTGATTTCCTCATCAACAAATGATTTTTTGTTGATTGTTTTTCTTCTTTTTAAGTGAGGCTCCACTGCTGGTCCCATTCTTCCACTTAAAGATTTCCATTGGCTTCTCATTGCCTTGCTGCTTTGTCCAGTGTGGTAGCCACTACCCACATCAGGCTATTCCAGCTTCACTTTATATTAATTAAGATGAAATGTAATTAAAGATTCAGCTCCTCAGTTGCACTAGCCACATTTCAAATACTCAACAGCCACCTGTAGCTGGTGGCTACTTTTGAACAATGCAGATATGGGACATTTCCCTAGTTGTAACAAGCTATATTGGACAGCACTGGATAGCACTAGATTTCAAATTCTTTGTTAAAATGAAATCTGTGAGAAGGTCTCAGATGAACTGCTCTGTTGAAACTAGGTGTGGGGCTGAGGCGCTGTCCTGTTTCCTCAAGAGAGCAAGCTTATGCTGACCCACTGTGTGTGCACATGCCTGTCCTGTTTCTGGCAGCATGGCTGCTGCCTGCAAAGCTCAGAATGGTCCCCAGTGCTGGGGGGCCTGAACTCAGGGGCTCCTCCTTCTTTGCTTTCACATATATTTGTTAGGCACCTACTGTGTACATGGCAGTATTGGGGACAGAACCCTGGCAAATCAACATAATCCCTTACCCTAATGAAGGTCAAGCTCTAAATAAAATAAAAAATAAATAAGTAAAACACGTATTTTGTCAAATGGCACATGGAGAAAATTAAGCCTGGGAAGGGGAGAGGTGGAGTGGGGGTGACATAGGAGAGCAGTACTGAGGGGTCTCAGTGGAAAGAGGGCAAGCAGGTGGTCCCAGGGAAGGTGAGTGAAAGGCCGTACAGAGAGAACCGTGTGAATGCTGGGTTGAAGTTGGTCTGGCCAGAGGGGACGGCAAGCACGAAGGCTCTGAGGTGAGTGGGTGCTGGGTGGGTTGAGGCCTGACTGAGCAGGACCTCGGAGGTCTCTTGCTATGGTCTGAATTGTGTCTCCTCCAAATTTCTGTGTTGAATCCCTAACCCTCAATGAGACTGTAAAATGAGGCCAAAAGGATGGGGTCCTAATTAAGATCGGTGGCCTTATAAGAAGAGGGAGAGAGAGAAGCTGCATTGAGGAGCACATGGTGCAGGTGGCCAGTTACAGGGCACGAAGAGGCTCTCTCAACCAAGCTGGCACCCTGCTCATGGACTTGCTGCCTCTGGAACTGTGAGGAATAAACGTGTTGTTTAGGCACCAACTCTGTGGCATGTGTTATGGCAGCCCGCGCAGCCTGAGCCTCTTCACGGCAGCTTTGGCTTTTCCTCTGAGATGGAGCCACAGGAGAGCTGGAGCCATTGTATGAGAGCGGTAACGGCAGGCACAGAATGACCTGGGCTTTGAAGGAATTCCTGTGGCTCCTGAGCTCAGGATACAAGGGGTTAGGGGAGAGGCGGAAACAGGGAGACCCTGAGGAGGCCACTGCAAACACCTGGCAGAGGCCACCCCTGGAATACTATTCAGCAATAAAAAGGAACAGACGGACACCTGCCACAACACCTGCCACCCAGAGCAATCTGCTGGGTGAAAGAGGCCAGACACAGAGACCACTTATTGTATGACCCCACTTATGTGAGATGACTAGAAAAGATGTGATAGAAATGTTCTAAAATGAGATTGTGGTGATGATGGTTGTATAACTATCAATTTACTGAAAATCATTTGTATGAGAGCAGTAACAGGGCAGGTGGTGAGAAGTAGTCAGATGTTATTTTGGGCAGCACATAGGATTTGCTCACAGAGGAGACATGAGATGGGAGAGAAAGGGAAGAGTCAGGATTGAACTGTGTGCTAATGCTCGTAGCACTGACTATGCTGCAGACCCTGGGCTAAGCCCATTACAAATATTAACTCCTTTAATCCTCTTAAAGTGCTATGAGATAAAAACTATTATTCTCATTTTACAAATGAGAAATCTGAGGCACAGAAAGATTAAGCAAGTTGCCCAGGGTCACATGTTCAGGGAGACTCCGAGGAACTTGAGTAGGGTTCACATATACTTGGATGCTGCAAGACTGTGAGGGTCACTGGTCTGTAGGGATGGAAGGTCCAAAGTGCAGTGTAGATGTGTTACACACAGAGGCCCATTGGATGTGTTGAGTGAGTGATGGGATAATCAAGTCCAGAGTTTAATGGAGTGGTCTGGGGTAGAGACGTGGATTTAGAGTCATCAGTGCATCCGTGTATTTAAAGCCATGAGACTCACTACATGAGGAATGAGGGCAGACAAAGAGGATGGAAAGATTTGAACTGACTCCTGGGCTCTCCAACCCTTAGAGATTGTTGAGGGACACTCAAAAAATTGAGGAGTGGCTGGTGAGGTAGGAGGAAAGCCAGCAGCAGGTGGTGGCCTGCTGGCCACGTGGACTAGGTTTCAAGGGAGAAGGAAATCAGCTGTGATGGCAAATAAGGTGAGGCTCCAGAACAGGCTGTTGGCTGGAGCACCAGGGAGGCCTGGCGCTGCTGGGACAGAGCTGTGCAGGGCCCTGGCATCTGGGCTTCCATGCACCGCCTAAGTGTACACAGGCATCTGGGAAGCCGCCGGGGTAACAGGACCGGCAAATTCTGAAACCTGTTGAGGTTTAGGCACAAGCGATCATGGGATGCAATCACTGGTCGGCCCCTTTCTGAGGCCAGATTTAGGAAAGACCACCTTTCCCAGGAGCACTCTTCCTGTCCCCCAGCCCAGAAGGAACCAACATAGGGGAATGAGGACTGAAGTCGCCCGTGGCCTCACCACAAGGGTGATAAGGTTGGAGGGGATGGTCAGCAAAGCAGCTGGTTAAGGAGCCCGCTGGAGGCCAGCTCCCAACTGCTGCGTACTTTGGGGGAAAGCGTCTGTGGGCATGGGGAGAAGAAGGAAGCTGGAACATATGGAGGCTCCCGTTGCTTTTCTGTGGGACCCCCTGCCTAAATATAAAATGGAAGGTGCTTTTACTTAGAAAGGCAACTCAGAGTCATCCCAGCCCAGTGGGATGGGGAAGGTGGGGCCCGAGCCCTGTGCAGTTTGGGATGGGACACCAGAGATGGTAGCGAGTTGCCTCGGGCAGTCAGGCCATCACGGGGCACCTGTTTCCTGCCCACCCTCAGGATGAGCAAAATGTGAGGACAGAGATTCTGGTTTCCAGACGTGAGTCAGCAGACCTGGTGATTCTAAGAACCCAGGCAGTGACTCAGTTTCACTTCAGCCAAGCAGACAGAGCCTCAACATAGAAGTTTAGGTAATTAACAGAATTTGGGGAGTTAATTGGCCTGATTTGATCTCATCTCAACTATACAGGTCTTGTTGTGAGAGATTACAATTAGAAGTTGTTACATGTTCCATAGTGACCTGCTGGAGGAGGGCTCTGAGTCTAGCTGGGGGTGTGTGGATGACGACATCTGGTTTATAGAGGGAAATGCCGCATCTGTGCTCTGAGCCCCATGCTGAGTGGAGAACAGTGGACTTCTGGTAATCCCAAGGCAAGTTTACACAGGGCAGGCAGTCAGGCTGCGTGATCTTTAAAATCCCATCTGTAGTAGTCTGCTAGGGCTTCCATGACCAAGAAGCACAGAGTGGGTGGCTTAAACAACAGAAATGTGTTGTCACACAGTCCTGGACACTCGAAGTCTGAGATCAAGGTGTCAGTGGGCTGGTTCCCTCTGAGTCCTCTCTCCGAGGCTTGCAGATGGCTTTCTCCGTGTGTCCTCACATAGTCATCCCTCTGTGCCTGCGCCCTAATCTCCTCAGAAGAGTCACAATTCATATTTGATTAGGAGCCATCCTAATGATGTCATTTTAACTTAATTACTTCTCTGAAGACCCTCTCTCCAAATGCAGCCACATTCTGAGATACTGGGAGTTAAGACTTCAACATATGAATTTGTGGGACAAGTCAGCTCATAATCCCATTTAATCCCAAAATTTGGAGGTTCTGGGTTCCCTCCCTATTGCTAACTCCCGTGAATCTAGGCATGACATTCTCTTCCTGGGCCTCAGTTTACCACGGCACAAATCAGTTAAGGAGTAAGAAGGTGCTTTGCCAGCCCCATAACAGGGTCCTTGGAGGTGCAGCACCACCCCAGGGGATGTTTGGGAAATTTGTGGGTGCGTGCTTTGGGTTGTCACAATAGTTGGGGGGCCTCACGGCATTCAGTGAGCAGGAGTCAGGCAGAAGCCCTGCTTCATGGGGGATGGTCCCCCACCAGGAACTGTCCTCTGTGACTCACGACTTTCCAGTATCCTCTGTGTGCTCCTGTAGGGGAGAGAACAGCAACCAGCAATCATCCAAGCCTAGCACCTGATTGTATTTTACATATAAGCACAAAGTATTTCTTTGTGCAATGTTTAAAAATGTTCGATTTTGTGGGAACACACCACCAGACAAACTGAAGCAAGTTTTTACCTTATTTTGTTTGAAACTTTATAAAAAATTATTCACCACTTTAGTAAACTCAAGTTTTCTACAACACACATTTAGAAAATGGTTCTGTAATGTAGTACTCATGGTGTTTGAATCATCAATACAACGTAGCAATTCCAGACAGCAATATGTAACCATCTCCCCCACTCCAGTTAGCGATGCAGGTGGCTGCCTCGTTAGGTCTCCTAGTATAGCTATGAAACATATTCTCCAAATGTACTTTCCTTATGTCCTTTCTATCACAGATAGGACATTTTATATTTTCTTGAAATCATGAGTTGAATAGTTATGTTATCTATGGATTTCATTTAAAGATTGTAAAGGGAACGCTAGACATTTTAAAATGGGAACTATTACATAAGGGTTGAGAAATTTTACTTGAAGGCACCATCCATGTGTTTGCCAACTGGTCAACGGTGGGGGTCTTTGGGACTTTGCATTTCTTCAGCCTCCTGGCAGTGCAGGTGATCTGACGGCAGCAAGGCACCCTCAGGAGGGAGGGAACTTCTTTGCTTTTGTTATTTCTCTTACCTCCAACACCAGCAAGGTGCTGGCATCTGTGCTGGCCGCCGCTCATTACCTTACACAATAGGCTTGGTTAGTGCTGAAGCCTCTGGGCTCTGTCACCAAGCTTCCTGGCAGGGGGAGCCTGTGGGTGAGGGGCATGTCTAAAGAATGACTCCTCCCAGCCTGGCTACCTGTGCCAAGCAGCAGGCAACAGCCCAGGAAGCTGGGTCACCGGGAGGCCGTCTGCTGAGGCAAAGCCATGGGGACTGGGTGGTCACCAGCAATGTCACTGGGCAGGGCGGGGCATCCATGCAGCCTGCACCCTGGGGCAGGCCCGCTTACCCTTGTTTGTGTTCCAGCTTTGCTCCAAGCCTGGGTGACAGCCCCTCCCCAGCCTTGGGGCTTCAGGCTTAATTAGTGGCACAACACATAAATGAGGCCTGGCTCCCTCGGGACAGCCACCCTCCCTGAGGTGAGGCCGCTGCGCAGGCAGCTCCTGCCCCAACCTCTCCCAGACCCAGGTTACTTTCCTGGTCTTGCTGCTCCAGTGACACAGAAAGTCCACCTGAGAGGCAGCCTCGGTGTCCTGCCAGGAGCGGTCCTGTGCGTCCATCAGAGTGGGTGCTGGCCCACTTCCCCTGCTTCCGTGGTGATCCGTTCCCACTCCCTCCTCCCCAGGCGTTGTCCACAGGCCTCCAGCTCTGAATCCCCAGACACAAAATCTGCCCCTTCCTTGGCATCCCCTCCCCTGCTCCTCAGTAGTTCCCCAGCTCTTATAGAGAGACACCCCAAGGTGTGGACCACCTGCGTCCATGCTTGGCAAAATGCAGGCCTCCGAGTCCCACCTCAGGCCTATAGAGTCACGGTTTCTGCAGGTGTGGCCCTGGAATCTGTATTTTAATATGTGCTCCCCAGGTGATTCTGTGTCCTTTAGTTTTGGAAAACCCTGACCTACAGAATAAAGCCCAGAGGTCTTCATGGCACCTGCAGCATTCCCAGCAGGCCTCCGGTCTGCCTCTCCAGACATGTTTCTCAGCCCGACTCACATTGAACTTGTCATCGTTTCCCAACATCCTGGGCACGTACACTCCCCGGCTCCTCTACACAGCTCTTCCTTCTGCTAGAAGACCTCTCCTTTCCTTCCCCCCTTGCAAATTCCTATACATCTTTTAAGACAAACTCAAACAGCACCTCTTCTGGAAGCCTGCCCCAATTCCCTCCTGATAAGTGTTTTTTTTCCCCAGCACAACAGATACCACGATTATAGCTCTTCTCATCCTGTTCTGTCCTCTTCCCTTTTAATTCCACCTGGCAACCCCACTTCCACCCTACATGGTGAACCCCTGGACAGCAGGGAGAGTGTCTTATTCATCTTTAAACCCTCAGCAACTAACACCATTCCTGGTACATAGTGCATGCTCTGTAAACATTTATGTAACTTTAAGTGGTCTCTTGGATGCTAATTTCCTATCTCTGTTTAATTGGGGTTCTGCCTTAGGCTGCTGGGCTTCATTTAAACCTTGGTCATTAAAAAGCAGTTCCTTTGTTTCCTCTGCGTGGTTCATATTTAGCGAGAGAGATTTATTTCTCCAATAAACCCCTGTCTCCAGACAGTCACATTCACCTGCTCCTCCTACTGAGAAATGAAAGGAAGTCACAGGATGTGCCTAGAACTCCTATGCTGGTGAAAGCAGAAAAAAGGACCTGGGAAACTTGTTTAAATCTCACTGCCAGCTGTTGGTCAAGGTCACGTCCTTGGGATTTGTCCCCTGTGTTTGCAGGATGAAATGAGATTCTTTAGGGGGGAAAAAAAACCCCTCAGAACTCTTTCCTTTGTTCTCTTGACTGCTTTAATTTTTAATATGATAAAAGGCAATCTCAGGCTTGTGCTCTAGGAGGGTGGCTAACCCATTAGGGAATATAGAGATGACGGGTGTGCTTGTTAGCAAAACCCAGGCTCCAAGCTCCAAGCTCCAGAAATGCAGGCTGGGGACATTTCCCAGTTCCTCATGACCCAAGACTGTGGGAGAATTTCCAGACATGAATTCAGGTACAAATTCAGGCTTAGGAGATGGGGTTGAGACCCATTTGACTTCTTCAGCACAGATCTCTTCCCTTCTGTTTTTCCTGGTTGAGTATTTTATATCTCTAAGGATTCCTGCTGCTAAACTATTTTCATAAATGCGAACCAACTGATCTGGTGGAGTGGCTATTGCACTCTCTGCCAACTTATCTTCAGTAGAATTAAGTGGTGTTGGGGGAGGAGAGGATGGCAAATGCTAAAGGGACTGTCTGGGTGCTGAGTTGGACACAAACAATATATTCTTGCTCCTGGAATTCTGAAACTTCAGGGTGAGAAGGAACTTTGAAGGTCACCTTGTCCAACCCCTCCTTTCTATGTTTGAATTCCCTTTGTGACATTCCCAGCAAATGATGATTATCTAACCTATGTACAATCGCTTCCAGTGCCAGAGAACTCATTAGTTTCTCAGGCAGCCCATTCCATTTTCTGACTGCTCTGCTAGCCAGCTTTTTTATATGTTAGGCTGACAACCTTGTGCCTGTAACTTCCAGGGGATGGCCTTGTTTGTGTCTGCTTGTGTCAGGTAGAGAAAAATCTTCAAAGATGTGAGGTTTTCCCTTGTTCAGGCTAACATCCCTGGTTTCTGTATACTACCATTGTGGGAACCATGTTATTTTTACCCTTTTCCCACATAATGGAGGCGTTCTAACAGTGAACTGTTTGGGCATAGTTCACTTACCTCTCCCCAGGGCGGGCATGCTGCTACCTACAGCTATCCGCATCAAAGGCTCTCTCTACCTCAGTACGTGGCACAATGCTGGGCACATAGGGGTACTCAATAAACATTTACTGCATGGGTAGAAAGATGGTTGGATGGATGGGTGGATAGATGGGTGGGAGGCTGAACAAACAAATAAACAGATGAAAGATGGAAGAATGACTTAGTAAGTGGAGAAAGCCTGTTCAGAAATATTTAGATCAATCAATTAATATCGATGGAGCCTCTTCTATACTAATATTGTGCTGGAAGAGAAAAGCGTTCTGGAAAAAAATGAGCTGTTTACAAAGAAGAGGATCTAATCTTTGTCCTAATGTTGGAAACAGCTGCATCCAACCCCATGAAAACAGCGCTCTCCCTCCAGATCTGATGTTTATTGACATCTGTCATATAGCAAGTCACCAGCAGCATAAATTTGGCTCCTAGAAATTCCACCCTACAATTTGGATTTGAAAGAAGTTAGAGTTAGAATGGATATTAGTGATCAATTAGTCCAACCCCCTCTTTAACAGTGAGGACCTGCAGGTGGAAGTAATTGACCCAGAGTCACTTAGGAAGTTAGTGCCAGAGCTGATTCTGGAACTCCCAGGCTAATACCTCTTTCTGGTAAGCTTTCTTTGCCTAGATATTATTTGTTTTAATCCACATTTCATGTGTATTTGCTCAAAATGTCTGCTGTGCTTTGACCTTGAAGACCTGCTGGCTTTGGATTTGATAGACTCCATTCATTCATTCCTTCATCATTCACTTTGCAGCCAGCATGCTTGGAGAATCTTTCTTATGCATCAAGCCCTGTGCTAGGCTTTGGCGGCAGATGAATGAGGCATGGCCCCTACCCTGGGAGACTCTGACAGGGGAGAGAGACCCACAAACAAACAAAAGGCAATGTTCTCAAGTGTAAAATGGAGTGAGTGCCTAGAGGAAGGAAGAGCTGTCTCTGCTTGGGGAACAGAGAGGACCTCCCAGGTTTGATCACAACGAAATGGGTTTTGAGACATCAGTAGGAGATTGCTGATGGATAGTAGGAGAAAGCATTTGAAGCACATAAAAGCTATTTTTGCTAAGGCAGAAAATTAGAAAAGACCCAGCATCAGCTATAGGCCAGGGTGGGAGAAGCAGAATGGAATGCAACTACACATGTGGACCAGGGCCACGATTCCAAAGGGCCCCTCGCGGCCCAAGGAGTGGTGCAGGATGGCCTTGGCCATTCCATGATTGTTTGTTCTGTGTCCTGATGAAATGCTGGTCAGCAAGAGCCTGAAAAATGAGCCCATTGGAGGGGGAATCCTTTTTCAAAAGCCTCATTGTAATAGTAGTTAGGGGGATGAACTACATACAATCTTCTAACGAGTTGTATACTTCTAACTAGAATATTTTGCAGAGATTATTTAGATTTTTTTGGTTTCACTCTGACCACTTGTATTTAGTATAAACAATGCTCTGCATGTATATTATAAATAACTTTGAAGTTCGTCTCCTTGGTTTTTATGTAAGGCTCATAACAATCTCTGTTGGAAGCCTTTGTGGAGCTGAGGAAGGATACATGTGATTTAAATAAGATGGGCTAAATATGACCTGTGATCAATTTTCAGTGGTGGTTGTGCACTTGGGTTGCAGAGACATTAAAGAAAGCTTGTATACTACCTAACAGGCACTTAAAAATCTAATAAATAAGAAATACAATGCCATTGTCAGAAGCCCTGATGGAGGTTAGAGGGAGCCAGAGAAGTAATTTGTGTAATAAATCCTGGGAAATCCCATTACTTTTTTTGTCTTCAGACAGGCTAAAAATAGAAGCTCCAAATAAATAAATATCAGAGGTAGAAAAGAGAAAACAATGGTTTGGAATGGACTGGTAGAGGCCTAAGCTGACAATATAGAAATTGGAATCAGAGATCACACACATGGGGAATACCACCATGTTTTTTAGGGAGCCACATTTGATTTGGCAAAACTCTAAAGGGATGGTTCGGGGGAAATGTGACTGTGTCCCCTACAAACAAATCAAAATGAACAAGACCCAGAGAAGTATGAATTTAGTCCCTACTTGAATGAAGTCTCCTGGACATTCCACGGTCTGACTTCCTTATGACCATTAATGACCATGCCTGGAGGTGCCTCAGTTCTGATGTCTCAAACTGTGTGGCCTCCCCTCCCATCATGCAGCTACTCTTAGGATGACCACCAGTTACCGCCTTATTGGTAAGATCAATGGACACTTCTCTGAGTTTATTCCCTGCTGCGTGTGGCACTGTTATTGACCCGTCCTTCCTTGAAATCTCTCTCTCTCAGCTTTCAAGATACCTGTACCTCATGTTTTTCTTCCTACTACTCAGCCATGTAACTAAGTGGCCCAAAAGAAGGGACAGCTCTGCATGGAGCTTGATCTAGCCACTCAGTAATGATACCAAGGGCTATCTCTTTGCCATCCATAGCTTTAACTTAATCCTAAGGCTCAGACCATTTTTGGACACAAGGTGGCTGCCGGCAACTCCCAAAGCAACCATCTTCCTCACTTCTGTCCAACGGGGGAAGAGGATCTTAGTCAGCATTTTCAAGGTAAGTCTTGAGATCCACTCTGGTTGGACCAGCCCAAGCCACATGCCCAGGCCTGTGCCAATCACTGTGGCCAGGGGCATAGACAGCACATTGATTGGCTTAGCCTATGGTCCATCCCTGGAGCCAGAGTCATTTGGAATGAGCTTTTCCTGACTCACAAGGTTCCTCAGACAAAACTTGGGAGCTGCAGGGGAGAGACAAAGTGAGGGAAAACACCTTCAGATGCCTGACAGAGAGGGGAGAGCATGATTTCCAAAGGAGATTGAAAAGTGGAGTTTGCATTGAATTTCTTTTCTTTTCAACTTTTAGAGTCAGGACTTAGGAATTTTGGATTGACTGGAAGGAAGCAGCAGGACCTGCTTCTTTCATGTGACCCACTATTGACCCAGGTCGGAGAGGCTCTTCCGTCTAGTGTGTTTCCTAAGGAAAGCTTTCGCTTCTCAGCCACAGAAATGATGGACTTTTGGGGGGTTGGCAGGGGAATGGAGTGGGTGGGTGGGAGTCCAGAGGACAGCAAAAGGGGGTGGTTCTTTCAAAGCCCAAAACAGAGTGGGTGTATGTGTATCTTCCTATGTTACGTTTTTTTCTCAAAATGGGGAAAGAAACATAAAGACTAAAGGGAGGGGAAGAAAGCAGAAAGATAACACGAGGGAATACAGCATCACCCATCTCTAGTTTAGATTGGCAAGAACTGAAACTATATATATATAAAAACTTTTTTATACATAACTTTTTTATATATAAAAACTTTTTTATATATAAAAACTTCTATAATGGCACAAGAATCGTATGTACCCAAAGTAGAATAGACAGCTTTACTATAATTTTTACACTGCTTTATTTGTTTTTCAGTCATCCATACCACCTGTAAGGAAAGCACTATCTTCTTTGCAGTTCTGGCAAAAATGCACTTCATTTCATGGGACAGAAGTTAGTATAAAATCCTGTCTTTTCAACAAGTATGAATTAAGAGAAGTATTTAAATGGATCAGACCCAAACTGCTTTCTTTCATAACATATAACGAGCATCTTAAGTGTGGAGGGATAGTAGCCCCCCAAACCCCATTAATACTTTATTCAGAAAGCCTTATATACCCCATTTAGTTTTAAGTATATTGTCACACCTAGAAAGGCACCAATGGAGGCACTTCAGTTTTCCTTAAGTGTTGTGGAACTAGGAAGGAAACATTGGCTAGAGGATGCTGAAATTCCCTTCTTGCACAAATGCAGAAAAACACTTTTCTCTGAAGTTGTTTAAGATGATTGTTTTCCCCAAAGTTAAAGCATTTGAAATATGTCCATGTGGGAAGCCCTCCTTACCATTATTTATGAAACTCAGACATGGTGAAATAGGGGGCAGCCATTGTTGTGGGTTAAATTGTTTTCCTCCAAAAGAGATGTTAAGTCCAAATCCCCAGGACTTATGAATGAGACACTGTTTGCAAACACAGTCTTTGCAGATGTAATCACATTAAGATGAGGTCATACCACGCTGGGGCTCTAACCAAAAGATTGGTGTCTTTTGGACACAGAGACAGAGACACAGGAGGGAGAACAACATATGATGACTGAGGCAGAGATAGGGGTTCAAGCCCAGGAAGCCAGGGGTTGTCCACCTGGAATCTAGAAAAAGACAAGATAGGCAATTCTTCCTGGGATCCTTTAGATGTTATATGGCCCTGTCAACACCTTGATCATGGACTTCTGGCCTCCAAAACTGTGAAAGAAAAAATTTCTGTTGTTTTAGGCCACCCAGTGTGTGGTACTTTGTTATGGCAGCCCTAGCAAACGCACACAGCCACTGTGACCTGTAAGGTCTTCTCCTGCACAAATCAAGACCCAAGTTCCTACCCTCCCCGGCTTTTCAGAGAAACACAGGTCCTAAATGGCCGGATCAACTCTAAGTGACCTCATAAATATCTCACTCTGATGCTAAGGCCACCTGCCAAAGCCACTATGACACTTTTCTGATTCCCAACATTGGAGAACCCTTAACCTTAAGAGTTAAGTCTTGCCACCCAGACAACACAGTTTAGTTAGAAAAGGGGAGATTTGCATAGAGAAACAATATAGGATCTAGTTTTCTGGATATGACCAATAAATTTTATATGTTCTGGTAGAAAGGCATTGACTACAAGACCTGCTCCTGAAATTTAATTACTAGGGCCCTGGATAAGACACTTAAGCTCTGAGGACTTCAGGTTCCTCCTCTGTAAAATGGGTCTGTAATTCCTGCCTTGCCAATTGCCAAGGGTTGTGTTGGAATCAAGTGGGAAAGAATGTGAGTGAACCACTTTGAAATGGAAATTGTGTCCACATTTAAGGCATTGGTTTCAGCAGGGTGGCCGCAAAACCCATTTTTTAGTGGGGGAGGGAAGATAGTGGGAGAGGGAAAGTCCACTGAGATTTCACACCAGTGTGTTTGTAAAGCAGGGCCCAGAATGAAGTAATCTGCTCAAGGACAACCAGCAAAACCAGAGATCTACAGCTAGAATGTGGGTTTTTCTGAAACTGAGCAACTACGTCGCATTTCTGTCTTCTCACTGCAATACCTCCCCGGACCCCAACCAACCCTTCCCATTTTCTCCTTTAAATTATTTTTATAATTTAGGAAATTTCTGCCTCTACTCCCCGCCCTTCCAGTTTCCAGTCCCTCCTCCGTCCTTCTCTTTTCCTCATCCTCTTTCTCTGCCTCTCAAACTCAATCTTTCCTTTGAAAAGTCTCAACGAGAAGGAATTCAGCGTTCTCAGCCAAGTCTCTGCATTAAAGAGCTCACTATGCGCTTCAACAGCAATCATTTCCTTTGAAGAATCCCTCCTTTAATCTCCTGCAAGGCAGGGTTGTGCGCTGTTAGAACAAAATGACACAATACGCTTCAAACTAAAAGCCTTATTAAGTAGCTTTCAGAAAATCGTGCGACTTCCTCTTCTCACCTTCCTTGTAATTGGAGACTTCATTAATTGGGTGACTGTAAATGATTTTTTAATAGCATTTGGTTATCAGGACTAATAAAATATTCCAGATAATTATCTCAAATTTGGGGGGCAATTATCTCTAACATTGTTACAATTTTAAAAATATATTTTGACTGAGTTAGAACATTTTTCTATGTAACACGTGTCTGAGCGGCATTAGAACCAACACACGCCTGAGCCAACAGACTTTGGTGGCCATTCGATCACAGCAGGTGACCTGACCCCCGGGGAGCTTCTCTTTCATCTCCTGTCTCTTGCGATGTAATGAAAAGCTTGATTATTTCTGGGGGACCTGTTTCAAGACCTGATTACAGGTATGGGGGAGAGACAGTTGGATTAGATAAAGTATCCTCTTACCATGGAGATAATAACCACCTTCCCAGGATGGAAACCCCTCCAAGCCTGCCTAATTGTGAGACTTCAGAAAAGCGAGGGGTCACTAGGCCCTCAGCAGGGCAAGTGAGCATAGTGATTCCTGCTCTTATCCGAGCCACTGACATGAGAAAATGAGTGTGAATAGCCTTGAAATTATATAGCAAGACTCTATACAAGTGGGGATTCTTCAGGGAATTAAATGAGCTCAGAGACCTGAAGGGGATGGGGGACATGCCCTATGCTCTTGCTTTCTTTGACTTAAAGTTCAAATGATCCCCCAGCCTGGTTCCTTCTCAGGAGCTGGTCTTGACATTCCAGTCCAGTGAGACCCTGTGGTCCTCCCGACATGACGTGCCCGCCTCCACTGATTTCGCACCACACCCAGAGAACGTGATCCAGGTCTTTCTGAGCAAACCGAGTCCTCCAGTCCTGCTGTATTCTGCTGCTCTGGTGGCTGCTCAGGGCTTGCCTGCCGAAGACCTTAGAGGACAGGCGAGGGGCAGACTGCTTTCACCTCCGCACCTCTGGGCCTCTGGCGCCCGCGGCACTCTGCTGCCACTCCAGCCGTGAGTGGAAACTCCCCTGTGGCCTAAGCCACTGCCACCAGCTGTGCTGCGGTTTCTCAGGGGCGGTAGTGACCACTCTCCTCCATTTCTGCCTTTGACCAGAAGGGTCAGAATAAAACAAAGCTTGGCCCCAGAGCACACACCTTACGCCTGTCACATCCTTCCTCTTTTCTAAGGGCCGAGGAAGCAAGGGGGCCTAGCCTAGCTCTTGGACGGAGGGTGTTCTGGGAGGTCCCAGAGCTCTTGTCCCCATAACTGTGAGGTCCTTGCCCCGGGGCTTTGATGTGACCTTCCCTGCAGGAGTGGGAGGAGCCTCCCACAGAGGTGCCCTTCCCAGCTGGTGCTTTCCCTTTCCTTCATTGGCACCCTGATTATGGAGCTGGTTGGGGGAGAAGCAGCAGGGACACAGCCAGCCTAGGAAGACTGGGGTACTCTTCTGCAGGAAGCCTTCAAAGGAGAATGAGGCATCCTCACTCCTGCCAACCCCTGCCTCCACCTGTACCCCTATGTGCAACCTTCCAGCAAAAAAGGGAAAACCTTCCCAAATGGGAAGCTCTGGTCCAGCCTCCTAGGGCACCAGAAAATCGTCCGTGGCCACCACTCCCTAGTGCAGTTCTGGGCTGTGGGCAACCTCACTGATCACGACAAGGCCTATCAGTCACACTGGTACCTGGTCAAGTGGCAAGAACTGAACCTGTGCTAAAGGATCCAAGAAATACATTCCCGTGAGCTCCTCAGTCGGGGCTCATCCCCGGTTCATGAGATTCCCGAGGCAGCGGCCTGCGAGCCACCCGGCCTCCTCCCTCTTCTCCCTTCCCAGTCGGTCAGCAACTGCAGTCAGTTCACCCCCCGAATTCCCTCCACGTCCATGCCGTGGTGCCTGGCCCCCAGTCAGGCCTTAGTCTGCCCTCCATCTGATCTTCCTGCCTGAAATCTGCCCCTCTTGAATCCATCTTTCCACACAGGCTGCCCAGTGACCTCTTTAAAAGCTGAATCTGACCACGTCACCCACCTACTGACACAGAATCCTTGAGGAGCCCGTTACTGCCTCAAAACAGTAGCCAAACTCATTGCCTGACACCCAAGGCCCTTGAGGACCTGGGCACAGCGGCTTCTCCAGGAGCACGTTAGCTATGACCCCTCGCATTCTCTTCTGCCTGTTATTGCTGCTCCTCAATTCAGGGAGGGGCCTTATTATTATTTTTTTTTATGTGTAACATTTGTGTAATTTAGACGTGTCTGAAATTGATATATACACTTAGTGCTTCACACCCCCACCCCCACTGAGGAATTGTTAATAAATCAGCGGTGCATCATATAATCAGTAGTCTTTGGATCACAGAAGCCGGCATGGCAAGTGGAGGAACGGACGAGCAGTTTGGCCAGTGACACAGGAACTGGCGAAAGATATTGGAATTTGAACTTTATCTAGTGGAGCCCCTGAAAGGGCATGGGAAGGGTCAAATTGGTGTTTTGGCAAGATCTGTCTGGAAGTCCTGTGGAGAATGAATTGGAAAACAATGAGAATGAAAGGAAGACAAGAGAGAGAACCAGACCCGAGAAGGAAAAATCTTTCAAAGACCCTTTGCAGATGGACATTAGGGTAATGGCCTATTAATGTACAGTTGGTGCTGAACAAGGACAGGACAACTTTCTCTGTAAAAGTCCAGATAGTAAATATTTTAGGCTCTGTATCTGTCACAACTGCGCAACTCTGCCAGTGCAATGGTGTGAAAGCTGCCATAGACAATTTATAAATGAGTGGTTGTGGCTGTGTTCCAATAAAACTTTATTTATAAAAACAAGTGACATCCAATAAATAATAAAATAAAACTTTATTTGTAAAAGATATCACCTCTGGGTCAGAGTTTGCCAGCCCCTGGGTATACCAGGATTTTCTTAACCAGAATTCTGTAGTAGCTAGAATCTAGAAGTTGTACAGTGGGTATCAATCATGGTCCTCAACTGAAATTTTGTACATAAAGGACCTGTTAACAAAGGTGCAAATGGAATAAGGGAACTAACAAGCATCACCATCCTGGGCTCTGAAGAAACAAGGGGAGGGAATGGTGTTCCTGAAGCCCAGGAAAGATCTATGGCCTTGAGACAGGAGCACCTGGCAGAAGCTGTGGCTATGGTAGGACACAGGCACTGTGGGGACTGCACCCAAGTCAGAAAGAGAGGGAGGAGGGGAACAAATACCCTCACCCTCACCTCTCTGTGTGCTTTGTTTCTTCCAGAGTTGATATTTGCCCCATCAGTCATCCTTACCCCCATTTTACTTTTAGTTCAGCCTCCTGCCTCTGGGCACTTAGGTATCTCAAACTAGTGGATGTGTTTAAGGTATTCCTGGCTGGCTGTCCCACAATCCTACTCAGTAATCGAGTGCAATCGAGTCTTTCCTATCCAACAAGCATTTCCCCCAACCCAAACCTCGTATTTCGTTGGTATTTATATCCTCTTGCTGCAACATTCATGGATGCCAGGCACAGTTTGGGTGCCTGGGAAAATCCAAAGGCAATTAGGACTCAAGGAACTCAGAATCTAGTAGAAGAGACAGAGCTGCTAACTAACCAGAATAGGGATTCAAACAGGCTGTATGAGAGGTATGAATACAAAGGAAGGAGGACTTCGTTCTGACTGGTCCAGGGAAAGGCTTTGCCGGGGGTGACATTGGAATCGGACCTTGCAGGATGGAGGAGGGTTTTTCCGGGAAACAGCTTGAGCAGAGGTGAAGGTGGTGTGTCCAGGAAGAGCTGGGGGCTGGGGGCTGGGGGGTGGGGGTTGGGGAGCTGAAGCCGACTGAGTGTGCGTGCAGGGCCTGGTGGGGAGAAACTGCGATGAGATTAGAAAGGTAGGTGGGGGCTAGACCATGAAGGGCTCCGCATAGTCTGATTCTGAAGGCACAGCAGATTGAGAACAGACACAAATAACAGTTGATTCCCAGACCTTGAGCACTAAACTTTCACATTAAAATTTTTAGAAAATTCTCTCTAAAACTCGCTTCTCTTGCCTTCTCTGCTCTGACATTTACCTCAGCTTTAGCTCCAGCTCTGTCTCAGAAACAGAACCTGCCCTCACCAGCCCCCGTTCCGTTCAGCTGCTTCTTTGTAACTAAAACTGTTCTTCCAAACAGTTAAATGTGAATTTTGGATCTCATTTATCTATTTCCACTTATCACCAACTGCAGTTGGAAGATTTGCATGATGAAAAGTGGGAAGACGAAATCGTCTTCTTGGAGAAATAATTTGTGCACCTGCCATTTAGGAATTATTCCAAGTTCATGCTTCATGAGAAAAGTTACAAATTGCTCCTGGAGTGGAGCTCGTGTACCCATCCACAAGCAACCTTGCTTGCTTCTGGGTGTGGTGTTAGCTGGGACAGCCCCTCGGTGTGACCTTGGGGAAGCAGATGAAGAGTCATGGATCAAGGTCACTGCTAGGGCATTCATTCATTCGTTCATTCACTCACTTATTAAATGTTCACTAACAACTGATTAGGTGCCTAGTGCTGGGCAAGAAGTGCTAGGAGGTACACTTATGTGTATCGAAAAACACAAGTCTTACATTTTAGTGTAAGCTTCATGGAGCAGGGACTTTGCTTGACTGATTCACTGCTCTATTGCCAATCCCTGTGACTGTCCAGCGCATAGTGGGGATCAATCAGTATTTATCAAATGAATGAATGAAGGAACAAAGAAAGGCATTTATGTTGTAATGGAAAGAATACTGGAAACCTGGGTTTGAATCCTAGAATCTGATTATAAATGAGCCAATTTCTTTATCTATAAAAGAGATTTGCTTAACCTATTGGAAGTTAAAGGTTTGATCCTAGGACTGACTACCTGTAGTTTCATGTAATGTCTCTATATGTCTCTCCTTCTGAATGGGAGAAACCAATTTAACAGAAAATTATAAACATCATGATTTCAAAATGTCATCATCTGCTCTCCAGGTCGTAATAATATGAATTGATACCAGAAACAGGGAAACTTGAGAATTCAACAGAACAGAGACAGTAAAATATAGAATGAGTAACTGCTTTTTGTTGTTGTTGTTGGCATGGTTTTTAAGAGCCAGAGGAAGAACAGAAGCCTGACCAATTCCTGCCCTGTCACAGACATACAGCCCCAGCTGATGGAACTTTCTCGAGGCCCCTTGTTACATGATCAGCAAAGTGAGGTGATGAGCAGAGAGCTCGGCTTGCCACCCCGACTCCCCTTTGCTTTTTGGTCACATGGGTCCTGATGGTCAGCAAGCCTGCTCTTCCTGGGCAGTTACAGCAGTTCAGATAATAGCCCCACAGACGTCAGCCCTGCATTCATCCTTTTAACAATGGCTCAGTTCTGCACCACAGCACTATTCAAAGCTCAGTTTGACACAAATGTGCCTTGAAACACATACAAATCGGTCCCCCCCGCACCTCTGCTGGAAACTTTAAAAGATACCTCAGCGAAACCAAGCTGGGCTATAATGAGAAGTGGGTTTTCCTGAGCACGAGCCAGAGGCTGGCAGAATCTGAATCAATAAACCCAAATGCCAGATGAGTTTTAGATTCAGAGGCCGAGAGTGGGTGCCACGTCCTGCCTGGCTTGCAGAGTGCCTCCTGACAAGGCTTCTCCCACACTGGTCACAGGTGTAGGCAAAGGAGGTGGGTGACCTGAGATGTTTCACAATGACCTGTTTAGATGAAAATACCATCCTCCTCCTCCCTGGTCATCTACTTTCACACCTGGTGTCCAACTTCAGGCCACTCCTTTAGATTATTGGAGGCGTTAGATTCCTAAAACTTCTAAGCAACAGTAGTAGTAGATGTGCTTATCATCACCGTCATCATCATTAGCTGTGCTTCTGACTAGTAATTACAGTTCCAAGGGACTTTTGCTACTTTGTCATTTGACCCCTGCAATACCCTTACTGAGGTCCATGAGGCAGAGTCCCACATTCTTGGGTAAGGAAATGGAGACTCAGACTTGCCCAGGGTCACCGGCAAATACATGTGAGAACCAGAGACTCTTATGGTTGGGATTAACTCAAAACTCATCTAGTCCTGGGCCCGTCTCCTACAATATCCTAGACAGGCAACTTCTATCCACCTTCTACTTGGGTACTTTTAACAATGACTTCCTCTCTAGACAACTGCTCTATCCCACTGTTGGTTAACCTTCTTTGTTAGACAGTTCTCCTTTCTACCATGGACCCCACGTCTGCCTCCCTTTATCTGATGGCTGATGCTCCAGTCCTCTATGGCTACATGGACTATACTGAGTCTTTTTTTATGACATATATTTGAGGCTAATTCATATATTTGAGGCTAATTCCTATGCCTCCCACTTCCAGGTCTTTTTCTTCAAGCCAATCAATTCCCCACAATTTTGAGACACCCTCGCTGTCATTGTCACCCTCCTTTGAATGTGCCTTAAGTTATTAACATTACTTTTAACATGGGACCATCAGAACTTAGCATGATATTCTACCTGTGGCTTGAGAAACAGTCACAGAGTACAGCTATTACTATCACCTATTTGGATCAGTAGCCTGTGCTTGTATTAATGCTGCCAGAGCCTGCATATATTCTTTTATGTAGCTTTCACCTAGAATAATGGGGAATAGGGAAGGGAAGATTTGATAAAAGGATCCTGGGATAATAAGACACAGGAAAGGTAAGATTTGTCAAGAGGATCCTGGAATAATGAGGCACAGGAAAGGTGAGATTTGATAGGAGGAAATCAAGAAAGCATGGAACGCTTCCGTGGAGAAGGTGCCCTGAGGACAGTGTGGCGGAACCTTGTGGGTGCTGGGGTTGCTGAAGAGGGCAGTCAGAGAGTCTAAGAAAAGAGGGCCTTGGGTCAGCCATATGCCCACTTTCTCTGCCCTTCCCTGCAAGGTCCCAAGTTCAGGAACATTTGCTGACTATGCTGCTTCAACCTCCCATCTTATGATTGCCAGGGTGCCTGAGGACATGTACAGCAGAAGTTGCTGGTGGCCCAATAAAACCTGTTCTCTCTGCCATTAGTTACAGAGTTTGGCTAGAAGTGGCCGCCTAACTAGAGATAACATTTCCCAGCCCTCCTTGCAGGTAGGTGTGGCCACATGACATGGTATCCCCAGTGGATTGTGAGCCACTTGCTGGTCTAGACCTTAGAAAGCTGGGCAGGGCTCCTCCATGTTCTCCCCCCTTCCTTCCCCACTATCTGGGATACAGGATGTGCCAGGGGCCCGGCTGGAACCATACCAAAGGGGACAGAACCTCAGGCAGTGGTGGCACACTGGAGAGCACCAGAGCCTCCCCGAAGGCTTGTTGAAACAGATTGCGGGGCCCACCCCCGGGGTTTCTGGGGTGGCCCAAGAGCTGCATTTCTGACAAGTGATTTCTAAGAGGCAGTGCCGCTGCTGCTGGTCCACAAGCCACATCTGAAGACCTCCTGCCATAGGGGAGGTGAAGCAAGAAGAAGAACCTGGATCTCTGGGTGCCCTTGTGGAACAAGGCTGCCCCACCAGCCTGGACCAGCCAGACTATCAAGTAAGAGAGAAATAAATCTGTCTTAGAGTTGCCAGATTTATGAAATTAAAATACAGAATGCTCAGTTAAATTGGAATTTTGGATATTCAACAAATAATTCCAAATATTTCATGGGATACACTTATGCTAAAAATTATTTGTTGTGTATCTGAAACCCAAATGTAACTGGGTGTCCCGTATTTTCCCTGGCAACGCAATTCTTTGTTCTTTAGGCCAGTGTATTTTTGGGGTCTCTTTTTCCTGGCAGATTAACCTTCCTCATCACCAGCACCACACCACAGCTGCGGGCTGAGTGTTGGGTCTCATGCGGGGTCCTGAGCATCCTGTCTGCTTGGCATCCCCATGGTGGTCATGTTCCGTGTTCTCACCCGTCTTGGGCTCCAGCTCTCAGAACTGGGCTTGTGCTTTTCTCTGTGCTTACATCTTTCTCTGGTGACTGCCTGGAAGTCCAGTCTCTGTAGAACTGGGCTCATGATAGTTCCCTCAGCACTGTCCCTGGAGTGTTGGGGGCCTGGCCTAAGTGTGGACTCGTTTTCCCGCTCTTGTTTGCACCCTGTCTCCCATCTTAGGCTGTGAACATCTGAGGACAGAAGCTGTGTATTTTTTATCTCTGTCTCTGTAGGTACCAGCACAGGACCTAGAAAAGAATAAGTAAACAGTATCTATTTAAGTGCAATAGAGTGAATGTTTGTATCTCCCTGCCAAAATGCATATGTTGAAACTTAATCCCCAATGTGATAATATTGGGAGGTGATTAAATCATGAGGGTGGAGGCTTCATGAATAGGATTAGTGCCCTTATAAACAGGACCACAGAGATTTCCCTTGTCCCTTCTACCTTGTGAGGGAAAAGATGGCCAGCTATGAACCAGGAAGTGGATTTCACCAGACATCAAATCTTACAGCACCTTGATGTTGTACTTCCCAGTATCCAGAATTGTGAGAAATAAATTCTGTTGTTCACAAACCAGTATATGGTGTTTTTGTTATAGGAGTCTGAACAGAGTAAGACATTAATTAAGCAATGGCTACTCTGTGCCCGTAGGTCTCCTGCTGGCATGCCAGGAGCCCCAGCTTTGCCAGGACACGTGCCCTAATTAGGGCTTAGGTCCAGACTCCATGAGCAGATGGAATTGTACTGCCATGGCCCTGACACAGCCATGTTATGCTAAGCTTGGGGGTTGCTAGGGAGGAACTAAGCAAGGAGCAAGGGCCCCCACCCCTAACTCTCCCCTTCGGGGTTCTTCTGATCAGGTCCAGGAAATGGCAAGGTAGCCTCTGCAATAGAATTATCCAGGAGGTGGGTGGAGATGGTATCAATTGGTTGATCCTTGACAATGGCCAGAGGTTAAAGATAATAGAAGTTTAAGCTCTACAAGACAACAGTCCCAGTTAAGCTGCTGAGGGTTTGTGCCCAAGGAAAGTGGTTGGAGAAGTGGCTTTTGAAGGATGAGAATGCTGGGAGCTCAGGCCACATCTGCCGGGACTCTGCAGGCAGAGCATCCTGCCTTCCCCCCTGAGGAGCCACAGTGGCTGGGTGGGACCCGCCATGCTCAGCAGCAGGACCTAGAACCTCTGTGCCCCCTGCAGCACTGAGGGCTCTGCCTGCCTTGAGTGGCTGCCTGAGCTTATGGGCATCAGGTAAGGATGGCCTAGATGGGACCTCAGACTTGGGTACAGAGAGGCACCTCTGAGGGATGCCTGGAACTGGCAGGCAGGAGGCCAGGGCAAAGGTCTGGGTGTCCTGTCACATTGGCAAGTCAGCGTATCAGGAAGCTGGCATGGAGAACTCTAAGCTGTGCATTGGCCCGCCATGCAGTGAGGCTGTTTCATCCCAGAGCCTGGGAAGCAGGACTTCCCAATGACTCAAGATATTGTTCCTTTCAGTTCTTTGATGCTGGACGCTACTCATCTGATGGGACCTCAGGAAATATTACCTTGGACTTGGGAGGCTGGCCACCCCTGACCTGGGAGGCGAGCTACTGTTCCTCTGTCCACCCAGCAGAACCTCGGCTGTCAGCCCCTATTCTGTCTACCTGGGGGCATCTAACGCTTACCTGGCTGCAAGTCCCCCATGCTGGCTTGCTGAGGGGACCTGTCAGGACCAGCCTGGAGCAGGGGCCCATTGAACACCTCCTCTGTGCCTAGGCATTGTACCAACAGCCCTCTGCACTTTATTTTGATCCAGTCATTTATTTTATTCATACAGTTATACCTGCCTGCCTTTGTCTCAAAAAGATTTTAAGGTGTATTTATTTCTCAACCCTCATAAAACCCCTGTGAGGTAAGGATCATTTTTTCTATTTTAAAGAGTACAAACTGCTGCTTGGCAGGGGGCCGGGGGGTTGGGCGGTGGACATGGATGTAGCGTGGCTGGTGGGTGCAGCTGGGGTGGTCCTGGAATGGCCATGTTGGTTGTTTTGACTCCATATCATGTTCTTTGCATTCCCCTAATAGCCTTAAAATTATGAAACATTTGATGCATGTAAAGGTACAAATGTAACATATATCCAAGTTATAAAGCATAATAATAAAATGTGCCTCTGTGCACCTGCCCCTCAGGTTCTCCATGGGCCACGCTGCTCCCAGATGAGCATTGCCGGGACCTGCCAGGAACCAAGCTGAGCTGAGAGCTTTATAGTCTTGTGGCCTGTGACTCTCCCATCTCCTGGGAGGCAGGCATTTCATCCTCAGATGGAGAAATTGAGGTGCTGGGGCTCTCCCAACCAGGCCAAGGTCCTTGGCAGGAGGATGTGGTGAACTCAAGTTCACAGAGACCAGGGCTTCCACATTTGGCTGCTCGTCATGCCCTCTGCGGGGCTTTGAAAAAGTAGATCCCTGGGCTTCATTCCTGGTCTTGTAGATCAGAATTTCCAGAGCGGTGGCACAGGAAGGCATTTTTTCCAAAACTCTCCAAGTGACTCTGATGCAGCTGGCCCACAGTCTGGGTTCTCCAGCACCATGCCATACAGAGCAACTGCGGGGAGGTGGCATGGAGCTGATCTGGCTGGCTACTCATGCTTCTCAATGCCCTGCAACCCAGGAGGGCCTCGGGATGCCTCCTGACACAGACATGCAAACCCTTCCCCCAGGCAAAGGGCGCTCCTTCCCAAAGGCTGTCCTTGTCACACATAACCAAGGCTGCTCAATAAATGAGTGTTGAGGATTTCTAACATTTAATATTTATAAGGTAAAGTGAGCCCATTGCTAGAGTTTACTGAGGACTCTAATTCAGCATTCTACTAAAAGCTGGCTGCCACCCAGCTCTTGGCAACAAGGATGGCTGGGAATCCTACAACTCTGGGGAAGGATCGGCACTGCCAGTGGTGGATTGGCGCTGCCTGGCCCTGGCTGTGCTTTTTGGCTCCACTGGTATCTGTGGGGTCGGCGGCAGGCTGTTTGGTTAACCCTGCAGTGTGTAGCGATGCCTATCTGCACCAACCACTTAGGAGTCTATAATTTTCCAATAACTAGACACTAACCTCACAGCTACTATGACTCACTTGCAAGTGATGCACACCCCCGTTGCAAAGGCACTGGTTCCTGCAGATTTGCTCAGATGGTGGCATTGTCGATGTCCCACGTTCCCCTTCCACTGCACCCTGGGAGGGGCTGTGGGTGGGCCATGGGATCTTTTATCCAGTGGGTCACCAGTCAACAAAATCTGAGAGCCAGCAGCCGAGAGGCATCAGCTCTTAGAACTGGGAGGCACCTCAGCTCCCAAATCAGGGAACCTCAGAATTTGCTATGGTTTCTTTCACAAAGGAGACCCAAGAGGTAGTTTCTTCCAGTTTCTAAGATGAGGGCCAGACACACGGACAATAATGGCTGGTATCTAATTTACAGCAGCCCAAGAACAGAGCTTGTGCGTGTTAATACCGGATTATTTCTCTTCATAGTTAGCTGCCTCATCACTTCACTGTTTCCATGGCAACACTTCTCAAACGCCACTTCATACTCTGAATACACAATGTAAACAACCTGCAGTTGAACATTTCCCATTTTAGGGGCTGGAGCAGGAGCCAGCAGGCCTGCCATTAGGGACTAGGTGAGACTCCAGTCTTGGGAGAAACAGGATGCCGGCAGGATGCACGGCAAGGGTGCCTGAGCCAGGTCGTCGGTGGACCAGAAGCCAAGGGGTCACTCCATAAATATGCTGCTCTTTCTTAGGGGGCATTTGGTTTACGAGGGGCTCAGGGCGACTTATGGAGCTGGCAGGGATTCCTCCACCTCTTGGAGATGAGGAACCTAAAGCTCAGAGAAGTGAAGTGACTTTCCTATCATCACACCGCTTGTGACAGCCAAGACCAGAACCAGGGTGTGCCCAGGGACTGCCAGTGCTCACCCAGCAGCGGCCCCCTCAGCACGCCCATGCTCATGGCAGACACCGTTGGCCATCCTAGTATTCTTTCCCACTGAGCCCTGACTCATACTTCTCAATTTCAGCAGCTCTGGGAAGTCACTGCCAGGCGGTCAGACACGATGTGTAAGATGAAGTTCAGTTGCCATTCATTCCCGCCTAAGCAGTATAGGTCTGGTACTGAAAAAGGAACGGCATTGGTATGGCTCGCTCATAGTTTCCAGAGCCTGGAGAGCCAAGAAATGGGAAGATAAAGCAACAGGGAGGTAACTCAGCTGAGCATCTTCTGTGTGTCAGACACTGAGATTGGGGCCCCCATATGCATGAGCTTGTCTCACCTTTGAAATTCACCAAATCCCCATTCCTGGGGAGTCAAGGGGAGGCTTGGTCTGGACAACACAGGACAGAGCCCAGTGGAGAATATTACAGAGAAACTAAGTTAGGACAGAGCCAGAGGCACAAGACAAAGCAAGTCCATCAGGTGCTCCAGGAAAGGGAGGAGGGAAGCCAAGACTAAAGGATAAAGCCCAACGGCAGCACTGGGGCTGAAACTGGAGACCGAGCCCCGCCCTGGGAGCTGAGCAGGATGAAAGAGGAAACCAAGTTTGGGAGCACAGTGGGTGCACCCTGGAATGGCCTCTCGAGTGGAGTTAGTGTCTGTAGCTTACCTTCATGGGCTTTGGGGTGTGTGACATATGACACAGGCCCCTGTAGACATCAGGGCTCAGGGTACAGTGACAAACCTTTAAGGAAAGATCATTCCCTTTATTGTCAGCCAGGAAACTGAGGCACAGAGAGATTAAGTGGCGCTTTCAGAGCCATCCAGACTGAGTCCCACGTGAGGTGGGCTCAGGTCTGCAGGCGCCAAACCCTGCTCTTTGCAGCTTTTCCTCTTCTGGTCCAGAGGCATTGAAAAACAGGTGGGAGGGGACAGCACAGTCAATGCCTGGAGGCATGGGGGTCTGAGGAGAAGCACAGGCAACCCGCAGAAGTGGGCACTGTAGGGAGGGGCGGAGTGGAGGGACACTGGGGAGGCAGGTGACTGGCACGGGCGCCCCTCTTTCTCCAGAGTTCTAGTGCTGGGGCAATGCTGACTGCCAGAGCTGCCTGGCTTGGTGCTTCTTCAGCAGTGGTGGCAGAGCTCTTTGTGCCTCTTGTTTGGAGAATTGCTGCTTCTTAGCTTGTTGGTCACAGGAATTTTCCCTAAGGCAGCTGGAACTGGCACCGCACTCCCCACCTCAGGGAAAGGCACTGACCCATCTGCGCCAGGGTGCCTGGAGAAAAGGGACTCATCCTTTTCCCACGTGTCCTGTTACCCCGGAGGGACACATTACGGGCGCTCTGAAGGCCTCCGCAGGCTCCCTAGAGCAGTGTCTCTGCTGCAGGAACAGGGATGCAGCCCTCTGTCCGAGCAACAGCTCAGGACCCCACTAAAGCCACTGGCATTTTCTTTTTATCAAAGGGCTATTTTTATTTCCAGTTTCTTCCTACACATAATAATGTACACACTTTCCACATGGTTATAAGCATGACAAGGAAGATTATTGAGTTTTTTACATGGAAAAACCTCGGACCATTTCCTTTCAACTTCTTAGCAACCTTAGCATTCTTTGATTTCTGAGCAAATGATCATAAAATTGCTGTGTCTTTAGCAATGAGTAAAGGACACTCCTGGCCTTAGGAAGTTGAAGAGAGGCTCAGATAACGTGTTCGGGGAAACGCCACCAGCCGCTGTCCTATGGGGCTGAGCTGCCATCCCTGAGGGTCCAGACTTTGCAAGTATTGGGAGAAGCTCCCACTTAGCTGCTGACCAGGCTTAGGAGCAGTGTGTGTGGGCAGTGGGGGCTGGGCAGTGGGCTGGAGTCCATCCTTTGTAGGTTTTAAACAAGCAAACAGAAAGGGATATTCAGCCCTAAAACAGCTGGTGCAGAGTTTCTACTTCACCGCCCACAGCCCAGGGATGCAGAGCCAGCCCCACTCGGCCATCAGAGCCCTTTCTGGTCCTTAGAATTTAGTTTCAGTGGTTACAAAGGTATGTGCTGCAGGTGGGGTGTGGCCTACTGTCTGTACTCCTAGGGACAACCCGTCTGGTAGAAACCACTGATGGCCAGGCAGGGCCACCAGATCTGTAAGACTGTCCCTGAGAGCCAGGCCTGGCCTTCAGGTCCCCATTCTGCAGACTGTGCTGGGCTGGTCCTACCTGGGGCCGCGTGATGAGCGCTCCAGGCTCTCAGAATACCACCATGGAACGAAACTCACATGTACGTCAGGCTCTGGACTGTGGTGACCCCAGGGGAGTGTTAAGCATTAATCCTGGGGCACTGAGAAGCCCCCCTACCCCACCCAGTGACTTGGACATAGTTGTTCTGCTATCTGTTGTCTTAGAGGAAAGAGGCTGAGAACAGCGCCTTCCCTCCTGTCCTCAGAGAAGACCTCTTTACTGTGGCAGTTTGCCAAATGGAAAGAGCTACATGCCAGGACACCAAGGCCTGGCTCCACAGCTGACTCACTGACCCTGGAAAAATCATGTCCCTTTTCTGGGCCTCAGTTTCACCATCTGTAAAATGCAGGGATTAGGCTCCATCAGTACTCCTAGAAACATCAGTGCTATCAGGACATTAACCAGTGACAGGAGCAAAAAGGAGCCCAGGGCCAAATAACTTTGGGAAAATGTTGAATTCAGCAAAGTAAAATATGCTCCATTGCCACAGATCTTCTCAGAGCCTTTAGCATACCTTGAAGATCTCCAAAAGGGAGATAGCATGTGGGATTTCCAAAATTTATTTAAACATAGACTCTCTAAACTTCTTCAATGTCAGCATTAGAATTCCCGTTCTGTCCCTGGAGAGGTAGCAGAACGTGATCTTCACTTCTTTGAGCATCTTAGACTATTTGGTCTTTCAGTTTATTTCTGAAATAGAAATAGTCCTTGGTAAAACCTTAGGAGTGGGGTGAGGATCCACCTTGAACCAGAGGTTCTTGAAATTCCTTAGAAGATAGAGGGCCCACACCTTTATAATTTGGATTCAAAATCCAATGTGTTGTACACTTTCTGGGGGGGTAGAATCTATGGCATTCATCAAATTTTCAAAGAATCCCCCAAAGATAGTGTACCCCAAAGATAGTGAACTACTGTGTTTAAATTCTTATCTCGGTAGAAATTAAGTTTGATTTTGTAGGAATTTGGTTGTGAAAACATACTGAGTGAGACTTTGATACCTTGATGAGAGTCAGGGTAGTGGGTAATAGGGAACAGTAATGATAGGGAAGTAGACAGAAGATGGGGAAAATGAGAGAGACCGGCTGCATCTCCATCCTGCGCCAGCCATGGCATCCCCAGTTTTTGTTTTTAACTCCGGTCCCTCTTGAATGCTTCTAAAAATTATCACGTGGTTCTTCACTATGGAACTCTGGCTACTGAATATTAATGCTTTGTAGCAGGGAGAAAATTACTGCTGCCTTAGAAAAACTCCATCTCTCACAGGTCACTGGGGCTCTGCTTATTAAATTGTTGCTCCAGGGCACAGATGTCCTGAAAGTTTGGGTCTCCTCGAGGGCAGACACATTCTGCCGCTTCCCTAGGGCCTCCTCCTCGGACTCTGGGACTCTGAGGAAACGGAGATCGGCGCTGAGACGCCAAGATAGAGTTGCAGGAAACCACCCCCTCATTCCAGAGCACAACCTGCACAGCAAATGCGCCCTGAGGCAGTGGGGCATTCTCCAGGTGACCCGGAGAAGGTTCTGGGGGGACCAAGGCCAGAAGAGCTGAAGTCGGGATCCACAGAGGAAGACCATGAAGTGTTCATTCAAAGGCAGAGTTCTTAAGTTCACCATTCTGGCCGTCTGCTAACTGTCTTTTGATCACTGGCCTTTGAAACAGAATACTAATCATAAATTTATACATTATTATTTACCAGTAGCCTGAGGGATTGGGATTCTCCTGGCTTGGAGGGCCTCCTGAGTGCTTACACGCACGACCCAGTGGAGGATGTGGTGTGAGCAGCTGTGGAGGGGGCAGCAGAACCCTGTATGTTCATCACAAAAGCTCTTTTCTTTCTCTCCTTGGCTATCTTCTGAACTGTCTGCCTTTTCCTACCCGAAATAGCTTCACCCTGCAGGTAAGAATTTGCTAGTTTTCTTTCAGAACCTGGTTAAAAGGGGGAAAGAGAAAGGAGAGGCCCCAAAGCAAACCAACAATATTCATCAGAAATCCCTTAAATTAATTTAAAACGCTGAGTCATACAGACCCATCAACATTGCATAACAGCCATTAAAGTATTAGTATTACTTCGGGGGGCACTTTATTATGCAACCCAGTGGTAAATCTCCTCTGGGCCTTTTTATGTTTAATTCCCAAAAAGAGTTGCAGTTTGTGAATTTATTTTCAAATGGGCTGACTCTGTGTTGATCCCAGCCTCTATTCAACTGTTTGCCTCAGCGCAAGGATGGTGGTGGGCCATGCGAAAGTTGGTATCTAGCGTTGAATCTCCCCGTGCTCAATATTTTAAAAACAATTTCCTTCATATACAAAAGCAGAACCATCAACTTCTTTATTTAGAAAGCGTTCACTGAGGGCTTATCTGTGCAGGGGAGTAAGTTGTGTGTTTAGAACAACAGCTCTGGGCCCTGGTCTTCCTTTATCATTTCTGGGTCTCAGTCTTCCCATCTATAAAGAGAGGTTGTGGACAGGAAGGCTCCTTCTTGGGACCGGATGGCTGAGATCAGGGATCCTGGACCCAGATCACCTGGCTATAAATTCCAGCTTCGTCGTTTACTTTACCAGCTGTGCAACTTTGGACAAGTTACTTAGCCACTCAGAGCCTTGAGTTCCTACATCTGTAACCTGATGATTGTAACTGTACTTAAAAGGTTTTGGGAAGATTAAATGGGTCAATATATATATAAAGTACTTTGAACATTGCCTGGTCCAGACCAAGGATAAATATGATATGTTGTTGTGCTTGTTTTTGTGAGGTCCTGGCAATGTGATGGCTTGTGCATGGCAGAGACCACTCGCTGGCCATTTCCTTGTCTCCCTGGGCACACAGGTGGTCCTCACTACCAGCCTCCTGTGCACCCATGGCCATGTGGCTGAGTTCTAAGTGGGTAGAAGTGAAGAAACCATATTCAGGTCGGACCCATGAAAACCTTCCACCCATGAAAACCCCCAAGCCACATGCTGGAGAGGGCACGGCCATGAGAAGAAAAGGGGCAGCCTCTCTGACTAAACCCTTGGAGAGGAGCCACCTGCCGTACACCCTCAGGACTCCACTTGACTGAAAAGTAAACTTCACCAGGGCTAAGCTGGTGAGGCCAGGGGGCAGCTAGAGTTACTGTGCAAAGCTAGTGATGGGCTTTGACAGAGACTAAGACATCTTTCCTGAGGGACTGAACCTGGTTGTGATTATTCAGTTGCTTGACTCTGAGTTTCATGTTATCTGCGTAATTGAACCAAAGGATGCTTAGCTGGGGACAAGAGCTAGTATGTCCAGCAAGTGTTGGGCTGGTCTCCGGCAAGCTCCCCGTAGACAGCCTCCCGAGCCAGCCGCATGGGCTCACTACTCCACTTTCTGGAAAATGCATTTCTGCCCATTTGCCTCAGGCAGCTACTCAGGTTCCCTGGGCCACAGCCCATGTTCAAAGTGTAACCTTTCAGTGCTCAGATCTTGGTCCCTTGAGTGGGAATTAGCAAGAAAGTTTGTACAGGAGCCTCTGAAGTCAGCAAAGTGAAATTTTCTGACACATTAAAACTCCGAACACAACATGCTGTCTGACGAAGCACAGGGCTAAAAGCATGCTCACCATGTGGAATCAGTTTCTGGTGGGGAGTGACGTGCTGAAAGGGCACCTGAATCGGAGACATGGGAACCAGCGGTATCAGCTGCATTTGGTGATTCCTCTGTGGCAGATTGCTCTCCCTTTGATGAAAATCTCCTCCAGCACTCTGTCGCTCTCTCCCAGCACTTGCCTTTTTTTTTTTTCTGTTGTTATAATTGTCTTTTCCACCCAAGTATACAGGCCTGTCCAGATGCAGAGAGGCCAGGGCTTTTGAGGCTCAAGCCATTAGAAAGAAATGAAAAACTGGGAAAGCAAAGTAGAGCACATTCACAGAAAAACAAAACCCAAGCTGCCGTAGCCTTTGGCTGTGCAGCACACTGATCATAAAGGAAAATCTGGCTTTTGTGCAATGTCATGGCTCACGCTGAGCATGGAGAGGCCAATCCAAGAGCAGAAAATTAGCAAGAGGCTAAATTGGAGGCCCCTTTTGAGCCACGTTCGTTGCCAAATAGCCCTTTCTACTCTCCCTTGTGGTCAGTCCTACCTGCCTTATCTCTACTCTCAGACTAACAAGAGCTGAGAGACCAGGTAGGCAGTGGATGAAGGGTGCTTAGGGGTCTGCACATGGAGGAGGAGGCTGCATTTGTGACTCATTGTCCAGGGAATCCTGGACAAGCCAGTTAGTCTCCTCGAATCACAGTTCCACATCTACGGTGGAGGCTGCTACTTGCCCACCTAATCCCTCCTCTGTTTCCACAGTCACAGAATTCCCCTAGGAACCTGCTGCTCAGTGAGGTGTCTTCCAGCCTTCCTTGGTTAGGTGGTCATGCGACAAGGCTTCCCCAGTGGAATATGAGAAGTGATAGAGGCTGGGTCTGGGACTTAGGACACTGGGCCCTCCTCCTTCCTGTTGACTGCACCCCAGGGGTAGTGGTGAGTCAGCTTCTACCATACAGATGAAGATGATGCTCTGGGGTAGGTGGGGGAGCCACAAGGTGGCAGGAGCCTGGATCCCTGAGCAGTGGTGAGACACAGAGCAGCTTACACACCTAGACCACTTTATGGGGACTCTTGCATAATAGAAAGAACCTGCTTGTTCTTTAAGTCACTCTAGTGCTGGATTTCTTTGACAAAGCAGGTTGATCTTTACACTGACATATACTTCATAGAGTTACAGAGCAGTAAGATATCTAAGTGTTAAGTGCTAAACGGGTGCTCAGTAATGTTTTCTGAATGAATAGTAAGCAAAGGGATTGGTTATTTCCATGTTTCAATCCAAGGAATCTGGGAAGCAGGCTAGCAGCTCCATAGCTTGATTCCAGGAACCGCAGGCCAAGTCTGCTGAAGCCTCTTTCCTCTGCTGGTCAGCCTTGGCTGGGAGTCTCCACCGTTAGTCAGTAACCAGCAGATGACCCAGGCAGGAAGCAGAGCCATGACATGCAGCCTTCTGTCCCTACTTAGAACTGACTTGTCCTACAAGCTACTTAGCACGTCTACTGGGAGGAACAGCTGTGGCATGGGGTAGTGGTGAAGGGATGGCTAATGGGCAGAAGGCTAGGTTCAAATTCTGCCTGTACTTCTAACTCCTTGTGCAAACTATGAGCAGACCACTTGATTGCAAAGGACCTCATAAAATGGGGATCCTAATTCTGGCTCTGCCTACTTTCCAGGGCTACTACTGGGATCAAAAATACAGGTATGGTGAAAACACTGCATATGGCAGATGCCAATGGGAGAAACTCGGCAAGTGAAGTCACATTTGCTGACTGTGGGCCAGGAAGGTTTCTCCCTTCCTTCCAGAGTATTTACTGCCCACTAAGTAAATCCGCTAAGTCCAGGTAGAGTGCATGGTGATGTAGTTCCTGTCCCCACAGAGCTTGGAGTCTTGTGGAAACCAAACACAAGAAATAGGCCATTTTAATATGGCATGACGAATTATTTGACAGAAGTACAAGGCACCATAAAAACACAGAAGGGGGAGCTCTTAGACTTCAGTGGTCCTGGAAGGCTTCTCAGAGGGAGAGATATCTCCTCTGAGATTGGAAGCAAAAGAAAGAGCCAGGTGTGTTAGCCAGTTTAGGCTGCTATCACAAAATACCTATATAATAGACTGGGTGGCTTATGAACAACAGAAATTCATTTCTCATAGTTCTTGAGGCTGGAAGTCCAAGATCACAGTTCTAGCAGATTTGGTGTCTGGTGAGATCTACTTCCTGTTCATAGACAGCCGTCTTCCCACGTGTGCTCACCTGGCAGAAGGAGAGAGGGAGCTCTCTATAAGGCACGAATCCCATTCATGGGGCCCCACCCTCATGACCTAATCACCTCCCAAAGTCACCATCTCCTAACACTTTGAACAACAGGTTTCAACAAAGGAATTTGGGGGAGACAAAAGCATTCAGTCCATACCACCAGGCAAAGGGGCTTTGGAGGCAGGAATGCACGTTCAAAGGAAATGAAATACGTCACCTCTGAAGAACAAGAAAGAAGCTTAGAGGGATTCTGAATAGCTAGAGCCTGGAGCGAAAGGAAGGGCTGATGAACGACTGGGCTGGAGGGGCTGGAAGGAGCAGGGGTTTTCTACCTCGGCTGTAGCCTGGCTGAAATACCAGTGCCCAGTTTTCAGCTCCAGGTGGTCTGAAGCACCCCAGGTGAGTTGAGTGGAGCCAGTGTTGGCAGTGGCTGGTTAGGTCATGCAGGATCTTACATGCCAAGCTGAAGAGCTAGAAGCCTGTCTTGAGAGCAGCATGCAGTCTCGGAGGGTTTTAGGGAAGGAAGGGACATAATTAGATTTTTCTTTCATCAGAACGATTACTCTAGCTGCTGGCTGGAGAAAGGAATGTGGTAGAAAGACTGGGCTTAGAGACACTGGTTAAGAAGCACAGAGCCCATGGTGTCAATAAGGACAGAAAGGAGGGGGCGTCATCTAAGTGAGGATGCATTGGAGTGGGAGGGAAGAGGTGGGAAGATGAGGCCCAGATTCCCAACGTGGGCAATCCCCCGAACCTGCAGTTCAGATTCCTGAAAAGGCTCCATTTGCAGACTTCTGAATCAGCAGCAAATAACTCCAGCCAGAGTACTGACAGGTGCTTTGGGAAAGAGGGGCAAAGAGCAAGAAGAAAAGAGAGCTAAGAACAGAGGCACAGAGGCCTGGTCAGAGAAGGAAGAGGAAGGCGGTCAGCACATACTGTCCAGAAAGGTAAGGATGTGTCCTTTACAAGGAGGGTGCATTCAGCAGTGTCAGATTCCGCTGCAGTGTATCCACAAGTCACTGGTGACCTTGACAGTGAGGATGAATGGAAACTGGGGTAGTGCCAAAGTGATGGGAAGAGGCGGCACCACTTCACAGGGGCAGCTGTTCTTTATCTTCTTCACACTGTAGCCAAAATGTGTTTTATGTATTCATTCCCTATCTGCTTTATTTATTAAGCACCTAATGTGCTGGGCACTATGTTCAGAACTAAGGATAAGAGGGAAAGTCCTCACTTGCCAGGAGGAGACAGCTGCCCTCACTCATACCACAAAGCCGTGCGATGCTAGTGCTATACTGGAGATGCATGCCAGGGGCTTTGGAACAAGCTGGACCAACCCTACTAGGGAGGGGAAAGGCCAAGCAGGGAAGGCCCTAGAAAGCAAGGAAGAGGGACAGGGTTTGCATTGGTGTGACCATCACTGGGGCTGTCCACTACAGAGTTCAGGTCTCAGCCATCAGGGGAAGAACTGCCTTGTGGACCTCCTGGTGGTTTAGTGGGGCCAGATGTCCGGCTGCAGCCAATGAGTGGTAGGTACCAGTGGGCATGTCACTTCCAGGCCAGAGTATTCAGTTGCCTTGCAAGTTCCTCCTGAGATCTTCCTTCCCTCTGACATGGCAAGAGCAGTGGTTAAGTCCGTGGCTGCTCCCAGGCACTTGAGGAACTGCCTCTGGATAGACAAAAAGTGTAGGGGAAGAAAAACTGTGTTCCTCTAACCATTTTAGGATCATTGGCTGGGGCCCTGTAAATCAGACCAAAAAAAGACAGATCAATGAGAAACACAAACAAGTTTATTAATATGCACATCACATGTACACCTGAGAGCATCTAGTAATGAGCAGCTCAAAGGGGTGGTTAGAACTTGGGCTTGTCTAACATCTAACAAAAGAACAATTCAGTTTTAGAGAAGTAATAAGACAAAGGGAAAACACTTTGAGCTTCTAGGGGTGGCAAATTGTGGGAAGGCAAATATATGGGGCAACTAGTGGTAGATAAGGGCTAGTTTTATCAAAGATTGTTAGATAGAGTCCTCTGGTACTGTTTCTGGGCTGATCAGGATCTAAGCTATCACCAGTGGTTAACTTCTGCCTTCCTGGTGGAAAACGGAGGGGGAAATATCTCTACACATTCAAGTACTGCTTTAGGCAAACAGGACAAGGGCAGAGGGATTTACTTGTATCTGCTTCTTCTCATTTGCCTTCAGCTAAAAATAATCCCTTTGCCAAAGTAGCACAAGCCGGGGTGGTATACTCTACTACCCTGGAGCAAACTTTTGTTGTTTTACTGTTGTTTGTTACTGTCGCCATAGCATAACCTAGCTCAGCGGTTCTCAAAGTATGGTCCCCAGACTAGCCACATTAGGTTCATGTGGCGACTTGTTAGAAATGCAAATTTTCAGGTGCCATGCCAGACTTACTAAAGCTGAAACCCTGGGGTGGGCTCAGCAATCTGAGCTTTAACAAGCCCTCTGGGGGGTTCTGAAGCACGCTCAAGTTTGAGACCCTCTGTTGTGGCTGGTACTCATGGCTAGACTCATCAGGAAGGCAGAACAGGAGGAATTAGAGTGCAACGAGGTCATTCTAGTAAACTTGAAAAAATGGAGAATGAAGACTATTTAAATGGCCAGAGCAAAGAATCTGTAAGGAAAAAAACCACTGGACGCATCCCCATGGACTGAGTCTTCTGTCAAAATGGCCAGAACTGGTTTTGGGTGGTTTTCTGCTATGTCACATCAGAAGAAAACTGTCACAGAAGGCATACTCCGAGTCCAATGGCAGTGAAGCCAGATCGAGGGCCTCAGATAAACCCAGAAATGTGTTTTCCACTTGTCCACAGCCTTGCTGACTTAGAAAATGTTCCAGAATGCTTTCAATCTGAAAGGCACATAAAACCCAATGCTCTTTTCTGCAGGGTGAGTTATTAGAGCCACAGCAGAGGCTATTTGGTAAGGGGCACAATTTCAATGAAGCAAAAAGTACAATTTCAAATGAATTGCTTTTTAAACTGTCAAATAACAGGAATCCATTTGTGCATGCAAAATTATTCCAAGGTGCTAACTATTAGCTGAGGTGAAAGCTGTCAAAGAAATGTTCTGCTAAAGAGCTGGCTAAATGTTTAAAGACAGACACCTGATGACTCCATTGACCTGTTTTGGATTCAAAAATTTCTATTTTCACTGGCCTTGGATGAGCTCATGGACAAAGTTTTAAGAAAATATTAAATCCAAGTAACAAGATGCCATTTTGTTCACTGGAGTTACTTTAACCAATGGGACCCTAATGCTGTTTTATGGATGGGACAATAGCACAATATCACTTCTAACTTTTCGCTTTGGCTTCAATTTGATGCCAAAGGCCCTTGGCTAGCTTTCCCAGTGACATATTTAATACTGTTATGTGGTTCTATATTTGCTATTGATAAATGCATCCTTGTACAGCCGAGTCAGTGTGAAGAAAATTCTGCAAAGATATGAAAAGGGCCTTTTTTTTTTGTCTCTGGCAGGCATGTTTGGTACAGGTCACCAACATGGAGGATGAACCTCCATGGTTAAGTGTCTCTACAGACAAAACAGAGCCCTGGCCTTTTCCATTTCATTTCCACTAGGCGTTTCCACTGCAATTAGTCCTGTGTTCATGCCTTCAGTATCTTTGTGGGTACTGAGGCAGGGCTGCTGAAAATAACTAGTGAGGCTTCTCCCTCCCCCAGCCCTGTAGGTACCTCTTACCTGGGTCACCATGCCAGGGTAACACAAGCAAAATTCTCCTTGCTTACTCAGTCCAAGGGGAACTGTGCAGATGGTGACCAGCTAGGGCCATTGGGACAGACCTGAAAGGGCCATGCTTTACACTTGAATGCATACAAAAAAAGGGTCTGTCTTAAAATGCACATTCTGACTTGGTAGATTTGGGCTGGAACCTTAGAGCCTGCATTTCCTGCAAGATCCTAGGCAATGCTCATGTTGCTCTGGACCATATTTTGAGTAGTGAGGGAATAGTGCACTTTCTGCAAAACAGAGACTTTTTAGAACTGACCGTCTGAATATTTATCAGCGTCTGGCTCCCCTTTGGTTTAGGGTTCCTTGAAAATGGGAGCTGGATCTTACCATTCTTTTTTTTTTTTTGGTTGCTCTGTTTTGTTCTCTGGCTGGCACTCGGCACAGGTCCCCGCACACGGTGGGTATTTATTTAATTAAACAGATCTGGCTTTGCTCCAAAAAGGATTTTAAGTGAACTTAACCCCTCCAGGTCGTCACTAGGGGCCCGATGAACTGACCACTACCTTCTGGGCAGTGAGGCCCTCCCTCCGAAGCCCCGCACACCTGCTCGCAACTGTTGACACCTCAGCTGCTGCTCTTCTGAAATTCTCCCTCCTGCCCCATTTTAAAAGCGGTTCATACTAGAGAGCCATCAGAGAGAAGGAGGAAAACAAAATCAAACACAAACCAGAAAGCCCTGAGAAGTAAGGCTTCCCAGAACACCAAAAGCTCAAGACTCCGCGGCGGGGCCGCAGGACCTTCGGGCTTCTCTGCGGGGAGCGAGCGTTTTGCCGGTCGGCGTGCGCCCCGGCTCCCCAACTCGTCCCAGGGCCTTGCAGGAGCGGGTCCCGGCGGGCGCTGGCGCCTGTTGGCTTGGTGCAAGCCTGTTTCTGTTAGCTCGGCTCGAGCAATTATCTTCTCGGGCCTCAGGGGTCGTGGGGAGCCTGGAGCAGAGCGACCCCACTGCAGGAACCCTCGTTCCGGGAGCCCCTGTGGCGCCATAGCGTGTTCCCTTCGGCAGCAGCCGCGGGAGAGGCTCGCTCGGGCTCCCAGGGGAGCGCGGGGCGGGAGGCGATCACACTGGTCAGCAGCGGAGCCGCGCGGGGGCAGGAGGCGCTCCCGGGCGAGGGCGCCCCAGGGGAGGAGCGCGCGTGCTGGGGCGGGGGAAGGGGGAGGCGAGCGCCGGCGGGAGGCGCCACGGCCTCGCACACGCAGGCGCCGGCAGCGGCAGAGAAAGTTCCCGGGGAGAGCTGGCCCCGGGAGGGCTGACGTCCAGCCGCCCGTCGCGAGGGTTGCAGGTCCCGCGCGCTCCAGCCCGCCTTCCCCCGAGCACCCCGGGCCGCCCCGAGCACCGCCGGCGGCCAGTCGCCGCCAAACTTGGAGCGGGAGGATGCTGAGAGTGGGAGCGCGGGGCGCGGGGGCGCCTTGACTGCCCCGGGCGGGAGCCCGCGAGCGTCGTTGCGAGGCTGAGCGGGCAGGTAGCGGCTCCAGCGCCGGGACTGCGCCAGCGCCACCGTGCCGGCGTCGCCTCCTCGCCACAGAGCCATGGTGTGTGGGGCGTGCACGCCGCGCGCGGGACTCTGAGCTCCGGCCGCCCTGCTCGCCCCCACCACCCCTTCCCTCTCGGCTCCGAGCCGACCTCGCCCGCGGGCCAGGAGGCTTGGCTTTGACCAGGAGCCTGTCGCCTCTGAGCCTAGCGTCGCCCGCTGCAGCCCCAGCGCCTCTCAGCCAGATACCACTCCGGCCGCCAAAGCTCCCCATCCTTTCCCAGGGACAGCGCCCGGGCGCTCCGGGATGGCTCTCCACCGGGCTCCCAGGCCGCGCAAAGTTCGCAGGAGGCGAGAGATGCTGCCGCAGCAAGTTGGCTTCGTGTGCGCGGTGCTGGCCCTGGTGTGCTGTGCGTCCGGCCTCTTTGGCAGCTTGGGTAGGTGCCGGTGCGGGCCGGTCCCCCCGGGAGTTGGGGTCTTGGGCTGGAAGCCGCCGGGCAGCTCCGAGATGTCTCCCTTTCCTTCCGCGTCAGGTTGGTCCCAAGGGTTCCTCCAGTCGCCTCCCCACCCGGCAGGGAGAGCGCACCCAGGAGGGCTGACAGCGACGCTCTGAGCCGCGGCGCCCGTTCCCCTGAGCTGCGCGCGGCCTCTGGGGGCTCGGGACGCGGCTGCAGGTCTGCGTTACTAAGACGAAAGCCTGAACCGCTGGCTCTTCGGTGCCAGGGTCTGTCTCCCTAGCGGGGAATGGGCAGAGCAGTGGCGGGGGCCGCGGGAACACGAAACTGAGTGGTCCTTTCTCCAGTTTTGCCGAGGGGAGAAGGTTGTGTTCCGTGTCCCTGAAAATCCAGATTCTGAAGCTGGGAACTGGGTTTCAGCCCTCTGCTCCCCCCTGCCAAAGAGGCTCCCTGGACGGCCTAATGTGTCCTCCCCAAGCCCTAAACGCGTTGGGGGTAGTCTGTTCCCTCTGGAGGTTGCTGCCTGTTTCAGCATCACTTCTCTCTCAATCCCCACTGTAGGGGAGCCCTGGTGTCGAGCCACAGTCCACACTCCTTCATCCACTCAAGGGATTTGGGAGTCGCTTAGGATATGCAAATCTGAGGTAGAGAGAAGAAAGTTTAAAAAATGTATTTTGGTGGTGGAGTGGCGATTTGGGTCCATGTGGAACCTTCCCAAGACATTCACTTGGACAGTAGTCCCATTCTCAGTTGGATACTCTGGACCTTTTAGATTTGCTTTTCACATTTTAAAAAATGAAATACAGGTGACTTAACAATTTGGATATGGAGATAAAGCAGGTGGTACCTTCCTGAGCGATCAGAAAGGGACAGTTTAGAGAGGTTTATAGTGATAGGTAGGCAAAAATCAGGTGGAACTTGATTAAACCCAAGATACTGCCTTTTAACACCCAAATTTTGTAATTGGAGGCTGTAAGGTGAAAAAGTGGCTCTTTCCAACAGAAACCCAGAAAGATTATTTGAGCATCTTAGTACCTGGAGCTTTGCAATTGGGTAAATCAGGTAGATTTTTCCCCCTCAGTTACACACCAGAAATAACAAAATACCTAGAGGCTCTTAGATGTCAGCATTATAGAAGAGGTGGTATTACACAGCTGAAGTAGAGTGTGCATCAGGAGACGTAAATGAATACTCTAAGGGTCTTAAAATGAGAATCATTTTTATTTGCTGGGTCAGGAATCGGGGTTTAGCTGCATTTGCTCATTGGCATCCACACCAATGATCTCCCTTGTTACTCAGTACCGTCCTTGACCATCTGAGTCAGCATCACCTGGGAGCTTGTTAGTATGGAAATACTGGTGCCAGCCCCAACCTACTGAATCAGAATCTGCATTTTAACAAGGTCCCAGGTGATTTGTGTGTACATTCAAGGGTGAGAAGCCTTGGGCCAGACCCCATTAACCCTCTCTACCTGCTTGCTAGCATATCCATTTGTAGTTCTCCAGGGCACAGGCACCTGAGTGTGTTTACTAGACACGGACTTAATGGGCACCTATCTAAACCCTTTGTTGCACCTGAGGGGCCGCATGATCTTGGCCAAGGTCAGATCACAAGCTGACCCATCCAGGACCAGAAACAATGAAATGGATCTGGGAAACAGATTTATTGTGTGTAAGCAGGTGATGTTCTCCCAATCATTGTATCACTCTCTACAGGTGGCTCTAGTGAAACAGGGCTGCTGCTGACATAATGAGGCACAGATATGTAAGGTTATTTCAAGAATGCAGCCACCACATTGACCTAATGGTCTCTGTGATTTCTTTTCCAATCCAGGGCACAAAACTGCTTCTGCTAGCAAGTATGTTCTACCAGACACCTGGAGAAATAGAAAGCTGATGGCAACAGTGAATGGGACTCAGACAGCTAAGAATTGCACAGATCCTGGTAAGAAATAGCTCTCTACCTCCACGCCTCTGGCATTTGGCTTGACCGGGAGGTGGGGCTTATGTGGACAGTTAGCAGCCAGAGCTGAGAAAGGTGGTGCTATGAACCTTGATGGGAAAGGGTAGTTGTAAGACATTCAATGCTGAAGTATTGTTGTGCTTCTAAGCAACTCAAGGACTTTTCTTTATCCAATAACTGAAAAGGTCACATTCAATCATTTTAACATTTCACTTTTTGTTCTCAAAATGCTCCTAAAGGCTCCGTGTTTCCCCAACTCTCTTGATTTTGTTTCTCTGGTGTCTTTGCTCTCTGTTGCTCACTGTACCCATGGGATGGAGCTCCAGAGGCAGCAGATCCAGCTGCTTGGGCAGATGGCACTTTGGGATGACCCAGCAGGGTTGTGACATGCCAGTGCAGGGGAATCCTGCAGGGCTGGGGTCCTTTTTCCTGGAAGGGGAGGTTCCAGGGTAATTAATGTTCCAGCTCGGGACATGGATTCTATTTGCCCTGGGAGACAGCTTTGATGTTCCCCTTCAGAATTCGGGGGTCAGAGGCTATAGAGATCCAGAGATGTAGGGACTCATCTATTCTCCTGCCATATGCAGGTTTTGCTTAAATGGGTGTAAACGATTCTCAGGAATCGAGGCTAATCTTGTCACCAAGTAGCTGCCCAGGGCAGTCCTGAGCTTCAGCTCTGGCTCCAACACTTGGGGCTCTTCATGAGAAGGATCCAGTAGGATGGTATATTCAAAGGCCCTCTGGGAACGGAGAGGATTTATTACAGATGGGAACCACATGGCTTTTCTAACGAGTTTCTGGGCAAGTCATATGATCTTTTTAGGACTCTTGTTTTCTCACCTGTGAAATGGGCCAACTAGAATTTGACTGCTCCAGGGTTGTAGGAAGAATCGGGTAAAGCTCTGCACGGGGCTGTAAGTAAAAGGAAATGGAAACCCATGGCAAAGATGCAGGTTTGGGTGACAGTCTTCACATGTCTTGTTTCCATAGGCAGATCCTATCTGCATTTTTTTTTATTTTGGTATCATTAATCTACAATTACATGAAGAACATTGTTTACTAGGCTATCTGCATTTTATAGGTCAGGAAATATCTAGGGAGGAGTCATGAGCTGCTCAAAGTCATAAAACTTGTCAGTGGTGAAGCTGGCACTGGAACCTAGGCCTGTGTGAATAAAATGCTGGGTTAAATCCATGGCGGAAGGAGGCAGGGCCCCCCCTCAAAGCCGGTTTACTACATCATCATCTTCCCTCCCCTCAAGAAGCTTTCTGAGAAGGCCATGTGGGGCCTGGAGGGGGTATGCACGTGCAGCTTGCAGAGAAGCTGCTGGGATTCCCTTTGAACTTGGACAGCCTGATGACCTGTGGCATGGTGCCCTTCCTGACCTTTAACCTTAGCCCAGTACATCTTCCATCAACCAGCTGTAGTGGCTGCATGTGCTGGACTGACATGTATAAGGCCAGGGAATAGAGTTGGGGCCTATCCTCTCACTCCAGGAATCTGAGGCCCTAGATTTAGCACCATCCACAAGGAGAATAGTTTGTGGGGAGAGAGTATTCTCCCAGCTGCACTGGGAGAATCAGGGTTAGTGCATTTTTGGCTGGTTTCTATCTCTCTGGTGCCCTCATCTTGGGCTGGCTGTGCCTTCCTCCTGACTTCTGTCACATATAGCCTGGGCGTGTAGACTTAGACAGAACCCTGTTTCTTAGGACAGAGTCTTTAATACACCATTGTTGCCCCATATCTTCGTTTGCACTGTCTGATCAAAAATTTTTTCCTAGCTATGGAGCAGCCAGTCCTGTGGGCAGGAAGACCTGGCCTTGCCTCTCAGAGAGAGGGCAAACAGGGAAATTGGTACCATTGTTAGCAATAATTAACACTGACACTAGGCTTTATGTTGGCTGTTTCTAAAATGGGGTGCTGCACATAGAAGGAGTCAGTAAATACTGGTGGATGATGGAATGGAAATACATTCTGAATATTAAAAACACTTTAATCCTTAGTGTTTTTGCAGAGATGGTGAACATGAGGCTCAGACATTTGGTGATTCCCCACCATCTCTCGGCTGGCAGGAGCATCCTGGGTTCCTGGCTCCAGATCCCATGCCCTCCTCACAGCCCAGGTGGGGCTGAGCTTCCCTTCCAGCTACCTTGTCCTGGGCCATGGGAACATCCATCCCCCTTTACATTTCACAGTATGTAGCACATACCCGCTGTTTTGTGTCCAGCCCTGTGGTGGGGAGTGTAAGCAAGTGTAATAGGCGACTCATGTCACCAAGTAGCTCACGATCCAGTACAGAGGGTAGAATCCCGACACAGAAAGCTTTGATGAAAGAGGACAGCAGAGGGCTCCAGCCAGCAGCCCCGTGGGAGCCACTTCAGTGCAGCTGAAGCCCCCCGCCACCTATCATGTTACCCTGTATTGTTTTTATGACCTGTTTCACCATCTAAAAACTACTTATTCATTGCCTGTTCCCCCTTGAGAGCTACTTTGCCTGCTATGCCCAGAAAAGTGATTCTTAACCCTGGCCATACATTTGAATCACTGAGGAGCTTTTTGGGTGTGGCCTGGGCATTTCGAGTGTCTGATTTTGTCGGTCTGGGGTGGGGCCCAGAGGTGGGTACATTTTAAGAGCTTGGCACATGATTCCACGAGGAAGCCAAAGCCGATGCTCACTGGGCTGGAATGCTGCTATTCAGTGTGGTGGGCATCACCGGGGAGCTTGCTAGGCCTGCAGAGCCTGAGCCGACCTCAGACTCACTACTGAACCAGAATCTGCATCCTGATGAGATTGCCCAGGGGCCTGCACTCACACCAAAGGCCAGGTAGCACTGTCACTTCATAGGTGTTCAGTAAGTATCTGACAGTTGGATAAAGGCTAAGAGTTGGTTTTACATAGCAATTTCCCTGAAAATCAGTTTTGTTTCTTTTTTCTTATTTTTAATCCTAAAACTATTTCATCCATTTCCCAACCCTCTCCACCAGTCTATGGCAACCACCAGCCTGTTCTGTGTATTTGTTTTGTTTCTTAGATTCCACATTTAAGTGAAATCATATCATATTTGTCTCTCTGACTTATTTCACTTAGTGTAATGCCTTCTAGGGCATCCATGTTGTCGCAAATGGCAGGATTTCATTCTTTTTTATGGTTGAGTGATATTCCATTGTGTACATGGAGCAACTTTTTTATTATCAATGGATAAGTTGCTTCCATATTTTGGCTATTGTAAATAATGCTGTAATAAACATAAGAGTGCATGTATCTTTGAATTAGTAATTTTTCAGGTAAATTCTCAGAAATGGAATTGTTGGGTCATGCAGTATTTCTATTTTTAGTCTTTTGAGAGACCTCCGTACAGCTTTCCAGAATATCTACCAATTTACATTCCCACCAGCAGTGTAGGAGGGTTCTTTTTTTTAACATCTTCAACAACACTTGTTATTTTTTGTCTTGTTGATATTAGTCCCTCTGCCGGCTGCGAGGTGACACCTCATTGTGGTTTTGATTTGCATTTCCCTCATGATTGATGTTGAGCCTCTTTGTGTGTGTCTGGCCATCTGAATGTTTTTGGGAAAATGTCTATTGGTTTCTTTTTTAAATGTAAGGAAGCTAAAAAAAACATTTTTGACCACTGAGGTTTATGGAAAAGTTATTAATTTATCTTTCCCCAGAGATCTGGGCCTCTAGGCCTTAGATTTTCAGTTCCTGGTCTGTGAGGAGCAAGCATGGAAAAAAACAATTGGGTCCTTCTGCAAGATACATGGGATAGGAATGAGGCAGCAGCTTTGAGTCCCCTGGGAACTGCCTTAGCTCAGGCCGCCATAACAAAATAGCTTCATCAGGGGCTTAAACAACAGATTCATTTCTCACAGTTCTGGAGGCTGGAAGTCCAAGATAGAGGTGTTGGCTAGCTCCACTCCTGGTGAGGACCCACTTCCTGGCTCGCAGATGGCCACCTTCCCACTGCATGCTCACGTGGTGGAGAGAGAATGAGAGAAGGTGACCTCCGGTGTCCTTTCTTATAAGGGCACTGATCCTGTAATGAGGGCCCCACCCTCAGGACCTCATCCAAACTTAATTATTTTCAAAGGTCCCACCTCTAAATACCATCATATTAGGGAGTTAGGACTTCAACAGAGGAATTTTGAGGCAAGGAAACTTCAGTTGATATCAGGAGCCAGTTTTCCTGGATCTTATGTGGTGGCACCAGTGATTCATAACCCTGGCCCACAGGTGAGAAACAGCTAGGAGCCTCGCCTGGGCCTAGCTCCAAGCTATGAAATCAGAACCACTGGGGGGCATGTTCTGATTTTTGATGACTGACTTTTGGAGCTTCCGGGAACCATGTCCCTGCCCCACCCTGGCTTCTAAGATGGGTCTCTTCTTGGCATTGCTGCGTCCTGTCAGCCTTCCTTGACCACTCAACCCAGAGTAGCGTTCTAAAATCTGTGGTTCTTGTTAGCTCTTTGCAGGTACTAATTCTATCTACTGCTATATTGTTTCTCTCCCCAACTAGAATATAAAATGTGAGGCTTGTTTTTTTTTTTAAACTGCTATATGTGCTTCAGTTTTTTCTTCTGCAAAATGGGTTGGGTGGGAAGGAGCTGATAACTGTATATACCTCATATGGTTGTTAGCAATAAAGAAGTTAGTACCCATCAAGCACTTATACACATACATGCTCAGACATTAGCTTCTGTTTTCATATCCGCTTGCCCCAGATGATATGATGCCTGTGGTTCAGAGGTACTGGCAAACCCTTGGTCAGTGAATTTTATGAGGACAGGTTAAGTGAACATCTTGCCAACATTGTTTCTTTTCTCTTTTGGAGACAGATTTCTTCTGACATTTTTTTTCCTTTTGAGGATTTGCGATACTGGAGGATGGCATGCCTTGCAGAATTTGCCTCTAAAATGAAAAACTGCTTGGCTTTGGTCTCTTAACAGTGAGGTATTATTTCATATTTTGGCTTTCTAGATGGGTGGGCACATGCCAACCCCCATTCTTATCCTGCACATCCCCACACTGGAGATTGGCTCGGTGGTCTGTCCTCTGCTGTGTCATCCCTGGTCATACGGGTTCCCGAGATCCTATGCCCTGTGTTTAAAGAGGAGAGGAACTTGGCTCCCACCATTGGTGCTACAGGGGTCTGCTTCGTCATGTTTGGTTATGCACTTTGGAAATGTTTTTTGAAATGCCTGGTGGCTGTGTGTCTGTCTGCGCTCAGGCTGCCATAACAAAATACCGTAGGCTGGGGGCTTAAACTACAGAAAGCTGTTTTTCTTATACTTCTGGAGGATGGAAGCCCCAGCCCAGGGTGCCAGCATGATCCGGTTCTGGTGAGGACTCTTCCTGGCTCGCACACTGTCCTCATCTTGCTGTGTGGCAGGGGGTTTGGGAGGGAGCATGAGTGACAGTAAGTTCTCTGGGGTCTCTTCTTATAAAACCACTAATCCCATCACACCAGAGCCCCACCTTGGTGACCCTGCTTAGCCTGGGTTACTTCCCAAAGGCTCCATTTTCAAATACCATTATTTTGGGGCTTTGGGCTTTGACATAAGATTCTGGGGAGGGGCACAGACATTCAGCCTATAACAGTGTCCATAGAAAGAAGCCTGGGCAAAGAGGGCTGACTGAGGGTGGGGGTACTTGAGAGAGAGCTGAAGGTGAGGGTGGTCCCTAGCCTTTGAGGAGAGCAGAGGAGATGGAGGGAGGGTCTTTTGTAGTCAGACTGGCTGTAATCCACACCTACTTTTTATTCTGTGCAAGGGCGCATGTAAGGCAGTGGGGGAAGAGGGGACTGGTGGGGGCGGAATCCTTTCCATGGAATTTGGCCTTGATGCTGAGTTAGGAAGACATGAGGTCTGGGAGCGGGTTCCCGCCGCATTGGGTCTCTGTAGGCGCCCCTGTGAGCAGCACAGAAGTGCAGAAAGCGTGGAAGAGGAGAAGGAGGGGGCCTAGAGCTGCAGAAATACATCAGGACCTGTGGGCACGGAGGTGTGGTGGTACAGGGGGCAAGATGAGGCGTCTGGATTCTGAACAACTGTCTCTTCCAATGCCGCTTCAGCAGGCTTGGGAGACAAACAGCACAGCTGCAGTTTGGAAGTTGTTATGTAAAAGCAAATCCTGAGTTGGAAAAGCAAGAAGTGAACTTCTAACTGTGGGCAGGGAGATCACGGTTCAGGTACCATTCCAGGCGGGAGTTCTAGCCCAGGGAGGGGGTTTGCTGGGCAGGGAAACCTCCAGAGAGGCAGATGGCTTCTTAGAGAAAGGGCCACCAACAACCTTGGGATGACACATCCCAACAACCTTGGGATGATGGTAAGCTGACAGAGCCACCGACCTGATCGCAAGTATAGGTTGAGGAAAGCTGCACCCCATCAGTGGGATCACTCTTTGTTGTTTTTTTGGGTGGGGATGTTGTATACAGTGGATCAAGTGGTATAGGTACCAAAAATCTGGGTTCTAGTATTGGCTCTGCCAAGATCCTGCCTGGCACTTTTGGGGTTTCTCAACAGAAAGTTGCACTGGATAAGTAAAAAGATATCCAGCATCCAGGAAAGCCTCCTGTCCCAGAGAACACCACTTCTTTTCTTCTTGGGGTAGCAGTTTGGCGAGGTGAAGGCAGTGAGTCTGAGTCCCATATCACCCTTGCTGGCTGTGTGACCTTGGGCAAGGTCCATAACCTCTAAGCTTCAGGTTTTCTCTTTTGGAAAATGAGGGTAGCAGCAGTTCCCACCTGTCTTGCAGGGCTGCCTGCAAGAAAAAGCACATGAGATATGGGGAGTATTTAAGGTGTACCAAGCGCATGGCAGCCTCTGTTAACCGTGGCTCGCACCAGCATCCTACACACAAGGCGCTGTTCTAAATGCTTTCTGTGCATTAAGTTACTTGCTCTTCTTGACCCTTTAGATAGGTGCTATTAATATCCTCATTTTGTAGATGAATAGGAGACCCAGTGGTATTAAGTAATTTGTCCAAGGTCACCCAGCCAGCAAATAGCAGAGCCAGGCGTGCATGTGTGTGTGTAATTAATATACTTTATTTTTTAGAGAAGTTTTAGGTTTACAGGAAAGAGTCCCCATTTTATTCTCCACCTCTCCCCTCAACTTCTGTTATTAACATGTTGCATTAGTATGGGACGTTGGTTACAACTATGACAATATCGATACATTCTTATTAAAGTCCATAGTTCAGGATTCACTCTTAGTGTTGTGCATTGAGAGTTTTGACAGACATTTAATGACATGTATCCACCCTTACAAAATCATAGGGAATAGTTTCACTGTCCTAAACATACCCTGTGGAGCCTCTTAATTTGAATGGTCTGAATGGTGAGCCCTGCTTCTTGGTATGTTTCTAATACTGACTTTTGCAACCCCCCAAAATTTTTTTTCAGTTTTATTGAGAAATAATCACTGTAAGTCTAAGTCATACAGCATGATGGTTTGATTTACATACATTGTGAAATGATTACTACAGCGGGTTCAGATAACTGTATCTTCTCATATAGATACAATAAACGGAAAATTAAAGAAAGGAAAAATTCTCTTTGTGATGACAATTCATAGGATTTATTCTTAATAATTTTCCTATGTCATACAGTAGTGTTAACTATAATCATGTTGTGCACTACATCCCTAGGACCCATTTATTTTACAACTGGAAGTTTGTACCTCTTGACCACCTTCCTTCCTCCAATTTCCCCTCCTCCCACCCTCAGCTTCTGGTTAACCACAACTTTGATTTCTTTTCCTGGGAGTCTTTTTTAAGATTTCACACATAAGTGAGATCATACAGTATTTTTTCTCTAACTAATTTACTTAGCATAATGACTTCAAGACCCATCCATGTTGTTGCAAATGGTTAAGATTTCCTTGTTGCTTTTTAGTGGCTGAAGAGTATTCCATTGTGTATATGTTCCACAACATCTTTATCCATTCACCCACTGATAGACATGTTGTTTCCATGTCTTGGCTACTGTAAATAGTGCTGCTGTGAACATGGGAGTGCAGATGTCTTTTTGAGTTGGCATTTTCATTTCCTTTGGTTATATTCCCAGAAGTGGTATGGCTGGATCATATGGTAGATCTATTTTTAATTTTTTTGAGGATCCTCTGTATTGTTTTCCATAGTGGCAGTACCAGTTTACATTCCCACCAACAGTGCACCAGGGTTCCCTTTTCTCCCCATCCTCTCCATAATTTACCTTGATGGTAGCCATTCTAACAGGCATGTGGTGAAATCTCACTGTGGCTTTAATTTGCATATCCTTGATGATTAGTGATATTGAGCATCTTTTCATGTATCTGTTGACCTTTCTTTAAAGAAACGTCTGTTCAGGTCCTTTGTCCATCTTTTAAATGGGTTATTTGATTTTTTTTTTTTGCTTTTAGGTTATATGAGTTCTTATATATTTTAGATATTAACCCTTTATCAGATACATGATTTTGCAGGTATTTTTTTCCATTCCTTAAGTTGTCATTTCACTTCCTTGAAAGTTTCTTTTTCTGTGCAAAAGTTTTTAAGTTTGATGGAGTCCCACTTGATTTTTATTTTGTTGCTTGTGTTTTAGATGTCATATCCCCAAAAAATCATTACCAAGACTCATGTCAGGGAACTTTATTCCTATGTTTTCTTCTAGGAGTTTCATGATTTTAGGTTTGACATTTAAGTCTTTAATCCATTTTGAGTTAATTGCTGTGAGTTGTATTAGATTTGTGAGTCCAATTTTATTCTTTTATGTGTGTATATCCAATTATCCCAGCCATTTACTGAAAAGACTGACTTTTCTCCATTGAGTAGTCTTGGCTCTCTTGTTGACTGTGTGGGTGGGTGGGTTGGGGGATATTTCTGGGTTCTTTTTTTCTATTGCATTGGGTTGTCGGTCTTAATGCCAGTGCCATACTGTTTTAATGACTATAGCTTTATAGTGTAGCTTTAAAAGCAGGGATGGTGATGCCACCTCCTTTATTCTTCTTTCTCAGGATTTGTTTGGCTATTGAAAGTTGGTTGTTTTTTTAATGTGTGTTTTATGGGGTGTTTTGCTTTTCTTTATCCAAAATATTGGGGCCATCTGCTAGCAATCTTACTGCTTTGCTGAGCCATCTGCTACTCCCTGACTTCCAGATTCTCCACTCTTGACGCCATGCGGGCCTCTCACAACTCAGAGAGCACCCACTCGGCTTCCTCTTGAACTCTGACAACCTAAAAATGGAAATTGTTAAACATTGCCAAGGGTTGCCTTGGCTGGAAGTCATTCAACTCAACAAAAAAGTTGAATGCTTGAAAAGGTTTTTTATTTTTATTAAACATTGTCCATTTTTGAAGAGGCTATTAGAAAAATTAATGTGCTAGAATAATTAACCTTTCTCCTGAAAGGGCAGTGAATGTGTCCCTTGGGAAAGGAACAGAAAGTCACTGTAGCTGAGAGGCAGAGCCATCTGCCTGGTGGATCGTCCCCCTGCACATGGGGAAGCACATTCACTCTGCTTCTGGACCTATAGCTCCCTTTGCTAAGTCAGTACAATGTAGGCCTTCAGCTCTGATCTCAAGTAACTGCCTGTGAAATTAAATGCAACATTTCTGAGTGTCCACTACCCTGCACTGAACCCGGCTCTGAAGCTGGAAGGGCCCCAGTCCCTGCTGTCAGAGAGGGCATAGTAGATGGGGGAGAGAGGCAGCAGGGCTCAAATAACAGAGCCTCCTTGGGTAGCGGCCTCCAGCAGGAAGAGTGCAGTGGTTCAGAGCAGGAGTGCCCTCCCTGGAGGAGATGACAGCTGAGCCCGGCCTCAGATGGGAGGGTGGGAGGTGGCAGTGAGGGTCATCATAAGCAGATGGCACAATGCATTGGAAGGTGCTCCCTGGGAAATCTCATCCTCCTCTCCTGAACCTGGAGCAATGCTTACTAGCAACCGCCGCATTGTGCTCATTCTCTGTCCAAGGGGAGAGAGGAAACAAACACCTCCTAAGATTACCATGCAGAATAGTAAGTAATTAGGCTTTGGGGATTTAGCAGGAGCCAGAGCTCAACCAGGCCTAGGGCTGAATCCGATTACTTTTATTTATTTTTAAATTCAGATGGAGGAAGGGCTGGAGAAATGTGCCACTGGGGTTGGCCCAGGATGAAGTTGACAAACTGGTTTGCAGTGGCCCCACTGAGCCCATCAGAGCAGTCACCCCAATTCACAAGTTGTGCCAGTCTGGGTAATAGCTCAGGACAGATTGTAGTTACACTAATGGAGACATTTGCCAGGCTTTCCCCACTAGCCTGTAGGTTCCTGGAGGGCAGGGCTGTGTCCCTGGCGTCTGTGGCTATAGGGTGGAGGCCAGAGTCTGGTGTAAATTCAGCTTGCAGCAAATGGTGATTGGGTGGACAGACCCCCTCTCACTACCTGTCAGGGAGCTGCAGCCACAAGACAGGTGCTGTCTCCATGGCTGTCCTTGTAGCCTTCCAATACCTTGAGACATCAGAACACTCAGCCAGGATGAATTAAGGGGTAAGCACTTCAAAGGTTAAGAATATGAACTCGGGAGCCAAATTGTCTGATTTCTAGTCCTGCCTCTGCCCTTGTTACATGACCTTTAACTATTACTTTACCTTCTAACCTCAGGGAAGGGGCAGGGTTTGTTTTGTTCAGTATCCCAAGCTCTAGAACAGTGCCTGGTGGGTGTGTGCAGGAGTGTACAGCACCTCCCTCATGAGGCTGTGAACTGTGTTAACAATGTGTTTATAAGAGTGCCTGGCACAGAGCATATGCCCTACAAATTTTTGTTGCTGAAATAATTTCTAAAAGATAACTTGAACTAGAACTTCACAGGATAAACTTTTGGAACTGGCCTTCGATGAAGGATTGAGGGTGAATTTTTTAAAGTCAACACTTTATTTTGGGTTAAAGTTAAAAACAAACATCTGTTTACTCATTATTCTTTGAGGACAAGGTACTGACTTTTTGCATGGTTGATACTAAGAGACTTTCCAGACCATTAAGGCTGTGTGTGTGTGTGTGTCCGTCCGTCCGTCCGTCCGTCCGTCCCTCCGTCCCTTCCCTTCCTTCCCTTCCTTCCCTTCCTTCCTGTTGGTGATGTGGGACCTGATGAATGAGATCTGGAATTTGGAGACCTGAGTTTAAATTCTGGCCCTGACAATTTTGCATACATCACTTTTGCTATTCAAGCCTTTGTTTTCTGCCTGTGAAATGGGCATAATGATGATGCTGTTTATCCTATAGGCTTTTAAGGATAAGTGCTGTGTAAACATCATTACTATTTGGTTGCATAATTGTAGTAGATGCTTAACCCTTTGAAGAACAGTCCTTCCTTGTGAAATGGAGAAAATCAGTTATCTGGGGTTTTTCAGAATTGATCCACAAAACCACAAATAGATTTGGTGAAAGGGCCTGGTTCTTGTGTGGCAAAGGGCCTGTTGGCAGGATCTCTGGTTAGAATAGAATAAATGGAATAGATTATCCCCCACATTGCAGCTTTTAGGAGCCCACCATTGGTTTATCTCATTTCACACTATAAATGTCTGACTTCTAATTCTATTATATGTGCCAAGTTCCAGGACCGACCTTTTAGCTGGGCCAATCCCACCCCAGCTGGTCCAGCAATGGACTTGAGGTATGTGTGTTATAATAACCACACATGTGAAAAAATTATGCTTAGGAGGCCTCTTGAGGGCAGCTTCTCTGAGCTTAGGTAGGAAGCCATTCTTGGATTAGTATTTGGTTGCTGAGTGAATGTTGATTGAGCAACTTTACCAGCTGGGCCCCTGGGGAAAGAAAAACTGACCTGGATGTGGACCTTGCCTCCATGGAGCTTCCATTCCAGTTGAGAACCTCAAAATCTACAAAACTGACCTGTAATCAAGGGGGGGTGTGAAGGGCTGCACAGGAGGGCCAGCTAGGTCCTAAATGTGAGGGTCAAGAAGCAATCACATCAAAGGGGCCACTGAAGATGGGCAAGTGTGACCCTAGAAGGATAATAATGGAGTAGACACTCTGTTCTAAGTACCTTACAGCCCCTTGTGGACTCTTGTTCTGGAGGGTGGGTATTATTATTGTCCTTATATCCATTTCACAGAAGTTGCGAATAAGGCACAGAGAGATTGAGTAACTTCCCCAAGTTCTCCCAGCTTAGACTCTGCAAAGCAGGGATTTGAGTGAGGGCAGCCCAGGCTCAGAGCTTGTGCTCTCTGAGGGGAGAAGGGTCCCCCAGCTGAGGACATTCTCCGTTTATTACAAGTAGGTGCTGGGCAAGCTTGGGGCACCAGGCATATGGCAGGTAGGGTAGGCAAGTCAGCCTGTAATGAGTGAGTCTTGGACCAAGAACCTAAACACTCAAAGACCTTTGTACTTTACTCTGTCAGCAGTGGGGGCCAGGGGCGATTTCTGAGTAGCTGTGTTTTAGGGAGATGACCCTGCTGGCAAAGTGGGGGATGACTTCAGTTGAGATAATATGGGAAGGTTCTTAGCATTATGCTTCATAAGCTTCTTAGGGCAGAAAAATAAAGTGCAGACAGAACAATTAGAAGCTATTGCACAGTTAGGCAAAAGTGAGAGTTGTATGCTGGATGCCGAAGAATAGATCGAGAGCAGTACAGTCAGCCAACCTTGGCAGGTGTTGGACATGAGAAGTGGGAGCTGTCAGCTCTGATCAGATGCAGACAAATGCCCCTGACACCACCACTATCCAAGAGGGGGTGTGGCAGGCACTGCTACCTTCTTTGGATTTGGACCCCTCTATGGAGACCCTTGTCCAAGGAGAACCTTGAACCAATCACAGAGGCTGGTTTCTAGTCTATATTTCATAATCCTAAGTGTGCTTCTGAGAGACGCTTATTGGACATCTGTCAGTGGGGCATGGATTGGTCACTGGGACTCGGGAGAGAAATCTGTGCCCTCAGCCCACAGGTTAGAAGGAGAAGGTAGGCTTGTAATCACTGGGTGTGGCCTGAATGGTGCCATCCAGGCTTGCTGGCATTAGAGTGTATCGTAAAGCACACAGTATTGGAAATGTTCTTTGACACAAGTGGGCATTTGCTAGACAGATGGGGTGTGTGTGTCATTCCTGGCAGTCAATATGATGCAGAAAAAGGGTGGTAAGACTTTTACAATAGCCAAGATATGGAAGCAACCTAAGTGTCCATCAGTAGATGAATGGATAAAGAAGATGCACATATCCACAATGGAATGTTATTCAGCCATAAGAAACAAATCCTACCATTTGCAACAACATGGATGGAGCTGGAGGACATTATGCTCAGTGAAATAAGCCAGGCAGAGAAAGACAAGTGCCAAATGATTTCCCTCATTTGTGGAGTATAACAATGAAGCAAAACTGAAGAAAGAAAATAGCAGCAGACTCAGACTCCAAGAGGGGACTAGCGGGTTACCAAAGGGGAGGGGTGTGGGAGGGCAGGTGGGTAGGGAGGGAGAAGGGGATTGAGGGGTATTATGTTTAGTACACATGGTGTGGGGGATCATGGGGAGAACAGTGTGGTACAGAGAAGGCAAATAGTGTATCTGTGGCATCCTACTACCCTGATGGACAGTGATTGCTTTGGGGCATGGGTGGTGACTTGATAATATGGGTGAATGTAGTAACCACATTGTTTTTTCATGTGAAACCTTCATAAGAGTGTATATCAATAACATCTTAATAAAAAATTTTTAAAAAAGAAATAGGGTGGTAAGAGAGAACCTAGCTGGATCAGGGACAAGATGGCATTTTCAGTTGGCCTTAGATTCGGGTCCTCGAGTGGGCATGGTGGGTCCAAGCCCCAGGGGCACTGCTGTTGAGTCTGGGCCTCCATCAGGCTTGTGTGGGGTTTTAGGAGAGAAGATTACTCTCACCTCCCCAGTAACTGCTGCTCACCTACCGCAAGGACTGAACACCTGCTGGGCAGGGGGTCAAACAGTGGCAAAGATGCAGGTCTTGCCCTCGGGGAGCGTAGCCCAGAGGGGGCAGGCATCATTGCAATCTTCGTGCCCCTTCGGCAGGTGACCACTCATGTTGGGACATTCTCCGTTTATTACACTTTTTATATCAACATGGCTTAGTCTCAGCAGGATTTCATAGAGCCTTTGTTAAAAGCAATTTGTAGGCATTTTAACAACACCAGAGGGAAGCCTGTAAAATGTAGAGCATTGTACGTACATACCAAAAGGGAGATTCTGTGGCCCTTTGGGGGACAACTGACCCTCAGCCTCATCCTGGTTTCCTTCCCTGCCTCTCTTCACCCCCTCTGCTGAGTACGCAAGGGGGCGGCTGAGTGTTCATCTTGAGAGGATTCACGTCCCCATGTGGGCAACTGGCCCGAGTGGCAGAGCACAACCTCCCTTTGTATCCTCATGGCCTTTGTGTGTTGGTGGCCTTTGGGCCTTACCTTATTTGGAGATGAACACCTGGGACAGGGGACTCCTGACATGCTAAGTGAAATGCCTGCTGTGCTGAATGAGCCTCCTCATGGTGCCTCTGACCTTGCCTGACTGCAGGACATGGCTGAAGTGCTGGGTGGGCGCTTGGGTAATGCAGGACATGATTCACAAGACGGGGTGAGAGCCGGGGAGGGGAGTCCCAGTACCGAAAGGCCGGCCTGCGGCCTGGAGAAACCCAGTACCAGGAAGAGGCAGCAACTCCCCAGAGACGGGCAGGAGTGTCAATAAAGACGATTAATGGAACAGATAGAATGATTCATAAGCAAAGATGAGAGAAGCTGAATTGCTCTGGCTTATTAGCTGAGTCTGTGTGTGTGAAGGAGCACTTAGGATAGTTTTACAGTGAGTCACCTGGCTGCAAGATGCCGTACCTAGGGAGCCCTCAGACCAGGGAAGGGAGAACCAGGGGGCAGCTCCCCTCCCCTAAGTGCCTCTAAAGGAAACCTTGGCTTCTCAAGTCTCCCCAGGAAAATAGAGGGGAATCCCATCACCTGGATATATAAATTTAGATTGGGTGGCGCACTGCAGAGTCTGAGATCCTGTCCTGGCAGCAGAATGGACTGACTGTGCTGTTGTGTTTTTTCTCTAATTTCTGGGTAACTCTGTGGGCCTGGGTGGGGCAAACCCTTAAAAGAATTGATTTAAAATCCCTTTGCTCATTTACACCATGGTTTTTTTCCTTAGCTGGCAAAAATCCCAATGTAGAGTGGTGTGACATGGAGCTGAATGACTTTCGGGCTTTGGGTGGCCCGTATGCATTAGGAGGAAGAAAGGAAAAAGGAGGGGTTGGTGTCTCATTTTCAGCCCACGTGCACCAGCAGAGTGTTGCTGCTGTTCCACCCCCACCCACCTCCAAGCTCACAATGAATACTTAATACTGAGAATCGCACAGTACAGTCAGAAGGGACCTGAGAGATCGTGCAGGAAGGCAGCGTGTGCGTAGCTCAGAGCTGTGCTTCTCCATCTTTGATGTGCCCATGATCACCTGGGACCTTGCTAAAATGCAGATGCAGGTGGAGATCTGGGGGCGCCTGAGGCTCTGCATTTCCAACAAGCTCCCTGGTGGTATCAGTGCTGCTTCTCTGGAGACCACGCTTTGAGAAGTGAGAGTATAGTGTCTGCTTGACCTGGGTTTGGTCTCAGCCCTGCCAGTGAGCTGTGTGGCCGAAGGCAAGTTACTTGGCCTCTCTCAGTCTGTTTTCCCCATCATGAGACGGGATCACAGTGCTTACATTGCAGGAATCTTGGCAGCGTCAAACTGAGATCATGCCTGTCAGCTGCTTTTCTTTGCACTCTGCCTGCTGCAGAGCCAGAGGTCAGTGATGGAAAGCGTGCACTTAGACCTGGATCCGGCAACCCCAGGCAGCATGGCAAGAACACATAGTCGGTCCCACTCTGCACAAGATCTCACTCCTCATCTCCTGCTCAAAAAAGCTCCCATGATCAAATAAGTTTGGGGAAGCCTGTAAAGGTCTGCCATGAGCAGAGGCAGAATGGATGCAATAGCATGTTCAAGGTTCTGAAATATTCTGCAGCAAAGAAAGCTTTATGCTTAAGTAATACTTTATTATGGTAAAATGCACATAACATAAAAGTTACAATTTTAACCACTTAAAAGTTAAAGGCGACTAGTTCAGTGGCAGTAAATACATTCATATTTTTGTGTAACCATCACCACCATCTATTTCCAGAACTTTTTCATTTTCTCAGCCTGACACTCCTGAGTCCCTCATTAAACTCCCCTTGTCCCCGCCAGTCCCTGGTGACCACCGTCCTCCTCTGCTTCTACAGCCTGGACTACTCCAGGTACCTCATCATGAATGGGATCAGACAGTCTTTGTCTTTTTGTGACTGGCTTATTCTGCTCAGCATAATGTCCTCAAGGTTCATCTGTGTTGCAGCCTGTGCCAGAATTCCCGTCCTTTTTAGGGCTGAATGATATTTCATTGTATGTATGTACCACATTGTGTTTATCCATTCATCCACCAATGGACACTTGGCTGTCTCCACCTTTAAACTATGGTGGATAATGTTGCTATGAACATGCGTGTGCAAGTATCTGAGCTTTAAACTTCTTAGTCTTTCCCAAATATTTGGTAGGGGGAGGGTAGATGGAAAACTGCCAAACAGTCCAACCCCCAACCCCAGCCCTGTATGTTTCAGTACAGGTGGGACTCTCAGGTCTGGAGCTGAGGTTTCCTATCCTGGCTGTGTTTTAGACTTACCCAGGGAGCTTTAAAAAAAAAAGAAAAAACAAGCCATGCCTGGGTCCCATCCTGGACCAATTAAATCAGAATCTCTAAGGTTGGGACTGGGGTGGAAGAATTCCTGAAGCTCTCAGGTGATGTTAATGAGCAGCAGGAGTTGGGAGACTTGCAGAGGTTCACACCCCGGCCAAGAAGTGAGGCCCCTGAGGCCCAGCATAACGCACGCCACAGCCCCTCACCAGTCTTCCTAACCCGGGTCGGGCTCCCACCCTGGAGTCCCTGCCACAGGCCTGCAGGGCACAGGGTGCTGAGAATGGTGAGCCCAAGAGCAAGGGGATGACCTTGTGGTTAGCAGCCCCTCAGGCTCCCATAAATCTAGCCCATTCGGACAGCGTCTGTTGTCCGTCTCTGCTGGGATGCCCTGTGAAGGACTTATGTTGAACCCAGCCAGTAGGCAGGCCCATGCCCACACGAAACCACCAAGGATTCTCTTCATAGCCCAAGCGTAGACTTGCCTTTCCGTGGCGTGCAGAGCTCAACGCAGATAGATGACACATCTCTGACTTTGCAGACAGTTTTTATTTACAGAGGGCAGGGAGAGCACCATGTTCAGGTAGTTCTCATGCAGAAAGATCACCTCGTTACTTTGAGATTGAGAGGTGGGGTTTCTGGCCTTTCTGCTATGGGCCAGATGGCCTGGGCTTGTAAACGCCACTCCTCCCTGAGAAGGGATTTGCCTCGGCAGGACCTGACCTTGGGAATCCAAGCCAAAAGTCCATTTCATTCCAGTTAAGTCTTCGGGCTTGCTCTTCTCTTTCCAGGAGTGTATGATCCTCAGGCCATGGTTTGCTGGACATGTTTTGTGACCGCTCACCTGTTTAGTCACCTCTTCTCATCTGTACCTTAGGAGCTGTCTTTTGGATACTATCTGTGTCTTAAACTGCAGCACCCTGTCGCCTCTTTCCAGGAGTAGTTGGCAAAAAAGAGAAGCAATTTGCAGACTTACCAGAAATTCACTGTCACCCTCCATCGCACTGAGTAATCGTTCTTTCGAGTTTAGCTAATCCTTGAGGCCAGATTGTTCCAGCCAGCAGCTCTCTGCCTCTCAGACTGATGTGGTTCTCCACGCACACTTCTGCCTGTGGGGTTGCAGTTCGCTCAGGCTGTGTGCTCACTCATTTATCCAAGAAATTCAAGAGCCTCTCATGTGGGAAGCATTTTGGCGAGTGTAGACTAACACCCTAACGTACACTGCAGGAAGGAGAGGAAACGTGAATCCAAATATTAGTGGGTTGTGATGAGGAAATAACTCTGCTTCTGCAAAAAACAAAAAAACAAAAAAAACACTAAAGAAAACCTCTAAGGCCAAATGGAAATGCAGTTTACTCCATAAACTCATTCACTCACTGATTAACACTGTGTGCAGAATACCATGGCAGGAAGACCAACTCCACTTCCAAGGATCCTAAATTATTATCCAACAGGGAAGGTGAACTGCCAAGTGCCAATAACCACTACTCTCTGGGGACAGAGGGACCTTCAGATCTGCATGCTTTCCGAGGCAGATAAAGCCACGTTGAGGCTCAGAGGAGCAATAGATTTTTCCTTGAAGACCTTCATGGAGGAACTGGCCTTGAAAGTATTGACAACCTTTGACCCTATGGATGAAACCATGTGGAGTAGGACTTCCTGTGATGGCTTATGTTATTTGCCTTTACTCACCTCCAGGCTTTCCTGTACAGGTGGGGACATGACTTGCATTATAGGGCATTCAATCCATTGACATTGGACATGGACATGGACACATGACTAGCCTTGGCCAAGGGCATATGGGCAGACACAACTTACACTATGTCCAATCAGAAGCATTAAAAGCCATTGTGTGTCTCTTCCAGCTCATGTTATTTTCCCTTTCCCATGAGGATGACATGTCCTGGAGGAGCTATTCTTCTGCCTGGATTCTAGAATGGGAAGACAGGAGAAGCCAACCCATAATTGCCAACATGTGATGTGAACAAGAAATAAATGCATGCTGTATCCTGCTGATATTCTGGGGGCTGTTTGTTCTGCACCATAACAGTTAGCTAGTGAAAACTGACTGATGGAGTCTCCATACTAGAATAGTGTGGTTTGTGCTGCAGGGGGAGCTGGGGAAGGCTTGAGTCAAGGACTGACAGGAAGAATGTGCTTTGGGAAGATGACTCCCAACTCAGTAGAGGATGGAATGGATTCTGGGGAGATTCTTGACCCTGCTTAGGGGTCCACACACAAGAGAGCAGGGCACTGACTGTGGAGAGTAGAGGGGGTCTAATTTCAGAGCCTGGGTCACAGTCCGATCAACGCAGCTGCCTGGAGATGAGGGAGGGAGAGAGGCACATGGGCCCGGTTCTTGCCAGGGAGCAAGCTTTGTCTTGTTGGGCCTTCCACATGCTGGGGGAAGCGGGCTGGCCTGACGTGTCATCTGGCTGGCTCACCAAGTGTCCAAGCACTGCCTGTTTCCAAGATGTTGCGTTTCACTGTGTCTGGATAGACATGCAGGTACTGGGGGGACTTCAAGTTGTCTCCTGGCTTTGAAACTTCCTAAAACTCTGCTGCTGCACAAACTGGTGTGCAAACTGGGTCCTGACAGAGGAGACAGACAGAATGCCCGGGGGATGGGGGTCCAAGAGGGGGGGCACTGTACACCACAGCATAATGCAGGGTGGCCCCATAAGTGATTTGGCCTGAGCCACTCCTTGATCAGTGTAGCAGATCGATCATTCTGCCAAGTGGTTAAGAATGCAAACTCTAGAGTGACTGCCTGGGTTTGAATCCTGGCTCTGCCACTTACAGCGACCTTGGGCAAGTTCCTTAATGAACCCTTTGGTACCTCAGTTTCCCCATCTGTAGAAGGGTGATGAGAGTCTGAGGCAGCTGTAGGGAATGTTCAATGCATTAACGTAAGTATAGCACTAACCACAGGACTTGATACTTTGCAGGGTGGTGGCGGTGGTGGGGTGGCGAGTCATGATCGAGCACCTGCTGGTGCCTTGCACTGCAGGTACTGTGAACAATCTCTGCCCACACAGAATTAGTTTTAGTGGAGGAGGCAGAAAATAAGTTTGCAAATAAGTAGATGGATAATGTCAGGTGACAGCATGAAGAAAAATAAATTCGGATAAGGAGACAGTGACCAGGATGGGTTTGGGGATCTAAAATAGGGTGTTTGGGAAGGCCTCGCAGTGGGTGAGACCTGAGTGCAGTGGGGGAGGGGCTGCGGGGCTCTCTGCTAGAGGAGGCAGGGTACCGGTTTCCCCTGCTCTGCCAAAGTGGAGCGTTCCTGCGAGACCTTTCCTAAGCTGAAATGGTGTAAAGTGAAGAGGGAACTATCACTTCTTAAATGTGAAAATCCTCTTCAGGCTTCTTTTGATTCATGAGAACACAATGTAGGTTTTGGGGAAAAGCAAACTCTCAGATAAGGGAAACCTATACCTTCTGGCCGAGGGAACGAGAGGTGCAGAGGGCCTGAAGAGGCTGTTTCTGGAACAGCAAGGAGGCTAGTGTGGCTGGAACAGAGGGAATTCATTGAAATATTTCCACTTCTTTTTAAGGAAATTGAAACTTTGTATTACTAGTTCAGATTTTATAGCAAGTAGGTTAGAATGGAGTACAGAAATATGAATGTTCTCGAACAGTATGTTTGCTTTTTCCGTCCGTCAAATGGGAATGATCTTCCCTATCAGGATGATTGAGGGGAATACCCAAGGTCTTGGGCCTAGTAGCTAAAACCCTACTCAGGTGGTGCTGATTAAACAATCAGAAGCCCTGGGAGTCAGAGATCTGTGGGCAAGGATGGAAGTGTGTCTCCAATACATGTCTGGCTGAAATCTGAGGTCATAAGGGAGGGGTGGATCATTATCATAAACATCTACTTAAAGCAATGAAAAAGGCCTTACATCCAAGCTGTTACTTATATTGTAGTAATAGCTGCTTGTAGTGGTAATTTTACTGGAGAAGGGAGATAATGATCATGACATCTGTGAATTGGAATTGAACTAAGGCTGTAGTTCTCAACTTTGGCTGCTCATTAGTGTCACCTGGGGAAATTTAAAAAAAAATCCTGATGCCGAGGCCATACCCAGACGAATTAAGTCAGAATCTTTGGGCGTAGACCCAGTCAGCAAACGGCTTTTAAAGCTCTCCCAGTGATTCGAATGTGCAGCCACAGTTAAATATCACTGAGCTGGGTTAGGTGGGGATGTGGCCTCTCTTGCGCTGAAAGATTCTGCAGGGAGACGAGAGTGTGCGCACCAGATCCATGATCATTGTCCCTGTAATTGGGACTGGGATGGGGGATCAGAGCGGTGCTGGGGTTGCTTCCACTAAGCCATTTCCTTTGTAGTCCCCACTGCCAGTATGAGTTATGTACCTGGACTTAACTTTAGTTTTAACCTTCTAAAATTAAGTCTCATAAAAAATGAGAATGCTTTACAATTGACTCTATATCTTACTAAAGAGTATACAGGCTCTTCAGTGGGTTCTGATATCAATCTCTTAGGTCTTCCTCCTGAGGAGTTAGTGATGACCCTTAGCCAGAGTGGCGATGGGAATTTATGTGATTCATTCTTGATCTCATTCAGTGTCCACATTGGGCTCATTCTACTTGGTTTGTGCTGCGGTGTACCAGATCTTAAGGAGCCAAAGGCACCAGGATCCTGATGTCCCTCTGTGGCATAAGACCTCACTAATGGCAAAAGGCAGAGTCAGGAACATGAAACTTCAAGGTAAAATGGCAGCCAGGAGGGAATGACTTGTCTCATTAGGTAGTGAGATTCTCATTCCTTACATCATTTCTCTTATTGCTTTGGCTGCCAGGAAGCTCAAAAGAGTTTTATACTTGCTTGCTTAGATTCCCTTAGACTTTTTAAAAACTAATTTTGCATTCCCTCTTTACCATTACTTGTTCATACTGTTACTTGGCTTTCAGCTCTTCATTCTACTCTCAAATCTTTTTGACAATACTTAGGTCATAAAAACACCTTTGAACAAAATAATTTTTCAGTGCTGGACCTTTGGAACATCACCCTGGTCCTTGATATCTGACTGGGAAAGAATTCTCATCATACTCAAAGAAGCAGGTGGGATGTTAAAGCTCCTTTTGCAACCCTGACATCCTCACAGACAAGGACCCAGTTCCAGGGAGAGGAGAGACTTTCTCAGGAGGAAGACAATATGGAGGAAGATGCTGGTCACGCAGCATCATCTGGAGTTTCTATCCTGGCTTCTCCATTTCCTAGGTATGTGAACTAGTTCAAGTTTTAACCTCCTTGAGCCTTAGCATCTTTATTAGATGAAGCTCATCCTAACTTTGCAGGTTTATTGTGTGATTGGATGAGCTAAGGTGTAAAAAGCACTTGGTATGGTGCCTGGCACTTAAAAATGCTACTGTGTCAGTGTTCTTATCATGATTATTGCCCTAAGTCAGGGGTCAGCAAACTTTCTGTAAAGGGCCAAATAGTAAATTTTTTAGGCTTTGCAGACCATACAGTGTCTGGCAGATGCTCAACTCTGGTGTAAAGTGAGTCCATAAAGGAGTGTGTGTAGCTGGGTTGCAATAAAACTTTATTAACCCTGAGCCAAAGTTTGCCAACCCTGCTCCAGGTCACAAAGTGAGGTGGCAGTTCCCTGATTTTATGGTCCCTGGGGCCCCTTCCTTTGAGCACACACTGCACGCCATCAGGAATGGAGACTGCATAGTGAAAAGTTTTGTGTTTTTGGGTTAATTTTATTTATTAATGTCTAATGTTAATAAACGTCCATCCTTTAATCTGTTCCCCTAATATTCACACTAACGTTTCATCTTGAGAAATCTGAAACAGGATCGGCATGCCCATATACTTTGTCTGGGTCTCATCCTCTGATGTGCATGGGGGAAATCCTTTTGAAGCAGTGCTCTAAGGGTTGCCTTTCACAAAGGCCTTTTGGAGCCCAGAGTGGAGCTAGGCTCCTATAAACATGGCACATCAATCCTGAGAATATTGCACAGGATTGACAACCTCAACTCAGGAAACTGCACTTGGCATGCAATCTTACGACCTAGACTTACCAGCTTGCAGGGAGGTAGCGAATCATGCTGCAGGTTCTGGAAGGCTCTGAAACACCACAACATAAGACGGAAAGAATGGGGGCATCCCAAATCATTATGGAAGGATTGCTGTAGATCCCTCCCTTGCCTTGTTTTTCAATGACCTTGATTTTCAATAATAAAAGTGACTAAAGATGTTTCTTGAACATAGCATATTCTTTTTTAGTTTTTTAAATTAAACTTTTTATGTTGGAAACTGTAGGTTCACAAGCAGTTGTTAAGAAACATTACAGGGAGATTCCATGTGCCCTTTACCTTGGTTTCCCTAATGCAAGTATTTTGAAAACCTACAGTGCAATATCACCACCAGAATACTGATACAGATACAGTCAAGATACAGAATGTTTCATCACAATGAGGATCCCTCACGCTGCTGTAGGGCATCTTGAAATAGAAGCTTTTATTGAATTCTGGGGCATTCAAGCAGGTGGCATGCCAGGAGAGTTGTTTTCAACTTTTTCAAATATTGTCTGTGGCTGGGAGTCTTGTTTCCAGTGGCAGAATGTCTTTTCTGAATTATGGTTAAAGGACGTTGTAATTGGTTGTCTTCCTAAGAGGCAGTTCTCGAGGGTTGAGAATGTGCCACTGTACCAGTCCCACAGGACAGACACTACTCAATCCGGTAGACATTTGACCAAAAGAATCCTTTAGGGCTGATCATGAAGGGAAACTTGCCCAAGCTCAGAATAATGCATTGATGAACAATAACTGCAGGCACATGAATGTATTGGACCCTATTACATTTTTGTACCTAGGAAGACAATGGATAACTGCTGGTGAGCTGACCTCCACTGGTTTGATCATGTGCAGGTAGTTCTCCTGGGATGCTGCTGACAGCGACCGAGAGCCAGCTGCCCCGCAGCACCCTTGCTACCTGGTTATAAAGAAGTTGCTGATCAAATTCTGCCACACGTGGGTGTGCAATCATCAGGAAGAGATGAGGTCCCCACACTCTATCCTTTCAGGTATTCCGAGCACAATTTGCAGGAAAGATGGGCTCAAGGTAGAACGGATCATATCCAAGTGTCAGGATTCAGTTAACGTTACAGTCAGGACCAGACAACCAGAACCCACCCAGGCCAATGGCCAGACTTAGGACCATCCCTTAGAACACAGGATACAGGCTTCTCTCACTAGGTGCCCTGGCCGGGATGACCTCTACAATGTCTCAGCCTCTCCCATCTCAAAGGCCCATGATCTCCCAGGATGGTAATGACTGAGTCATTAAGTTACCACTAAACCCAACTCACATAGATTAGCAGAGCCACTGAAGCCGATGGGAAGTAGAGGCAGTGGAAGGACTTCAGTTTGGCCAATCTCCATGCTAATTTACCACCCCTGGGGTTGGGGACGGGGACAATGCATTAGGGCAAGTGACCATCCCTAGAGTTTAGCTGAAACCACCCCCACACACATACACATCACACTGTACTGAAAGCTCAGCAGGAATTACAGGCTTCCTGATAGGCTGAGCATCAGAATGCCATCTCTAACACTTGCAAACTGAGATACTCCTGGATTTTTTTTTTAATTGCTCTGTTTCCCCTTCCCTGACATGGAGATAAGAAGGCCTCTCAGAGGGTCGCTGTTAGAGTTCAATAAATGTTAGCTGCTGCTGTTACTAAGTGAAGAAAAAAAAATGCTGCTCAGCTTGTTTCTCCACTAGGATAAGCAAAACATGTGTCCTTCAGAATCAGTAAGTGTTCCTTTCTTACTGAGAAGTACAGGTTTTGTTTTAATTGGAGAGATGGGATTAAGAATGGCAGGTGTTGAGGGGTTAATGGAAAGAAGGGAAGGAGCTCGCATTTGAGCTCTGCTATCCATCAACACTGTTGCAGGTGACCATGAACAAGAGTCCTGTCCCGCGGGGAGAAGCAGGGGTCTGCCAGGGAAGAGACACCTTGAACAAGGAGCTAAGAGTGAGAGGAGATGAACTTTGAACAAGGCAAAAGGCGATCAGAGCCTGTCATGGGGGTTTGCCTTAGCAAGAGCAGGCTACCCCAGAGCAGGATGTTTACCTTGAGACACACTAGCCAAGTAGGAGTTATGTCATTGGAGAGAGACAGACAAGAAGAAAGGCGGGTACAAAGGCCCTGGGGCAGGGACGAGGCTTGTGTGTTACAGCAGCACAGCCAAGTTGGGAGCATCTGCAGTAGAGTAATGGAGGAGGGAGGTGGGCCTGTAGGTTGCAGGGACTAAGTTGAGCAGGACATGCTAAGTCAGGGGACTGAGTTTGGACTCTGATGGGGGCTCTCCCCTTGTATGCTATTTTCGGAAGATGATTGTAAGATGTATGGGATACTTATCCTGCTGATGAAGATGTGAGGCCCAGGGGCTTGGGGATGGGTGGGTAAGCCCAATGGAAGCTGGAGAGCAGCCCCAATATTCATTCATTCCCTGGGCCTTGTTTCTCCAGCTGCCAAAAAGGGAAGTTGTAGATGATATCTGAGGTCCATACCAGCTACATTAGGGCAAGTTAGGGTCGTAAGGGGACTTCAATGGGAATGAGAACAAGATGCCTCCTTAATAACATTCAGGAGAGGAATTGAGGTAGCCCACCGAGTTAAAAATGAAATCAACACTTAGTAAATGCCATCGGCCATCTGTGGAAATAAGTTCCTGTCTCAGTCTGGGCTGCTATAACAGTAGACCACAGCCAGATTGGGTGCCTATAAACACCAGAACTTTATTCCTCCCAGCACTGGAGGCTGGAAGTCTGAGGTCAGTGCGCATGGTCATTCTGATGAGAGCCTCTTCTGGGTTGCAGAGCGCTGGCCTCTCACTGTATCCTCAAAAGGCAGAAGGGAGACTAGGGAGCTCTCTGGAGTCCCTTTATAAAATCAGGGCAAGGACGCTAATGCTTCGCCTCCAGAGGCCATCACACTGGGGGGTAAGGCTTCAGCATAGGGTTTTTTGCAGGGATGTGGGCATTCAGTCCGTAACAGTACTGTTACCCAAGGATGTGATTCCGGAGAAGGTTGGGAGCCTTCAAAATCCTGATTAGAATTTCCTGGCAGTGCTTTTAAGATGACCCTGGAGAGTAACTGTACTTCAGTCTAGAGAATTTTTAAAACACTTAGTCTCTGAAAAAATAATATGGTCATGATTCAAAATTCAAAAAGGACACAATAAAAACTCCCCCTCCCACCATGGTCCAACGACTACCCAAATCCCTTCTCCAAAGGCAACCCTTTCCCAGGTTTTGCAGGAATGTACTTAGGCTGAGGGGCTATGAGATGATTCCCATATTTCACATAGTTAGGAGAGTAGCCCACACATTGTTCTGTACCTTTCTTTGCCATCGAAGGCCAACCCAGATCATTAGTAAAGGTTTTCTCACTTTAGTCTGCTGAGTATGCTGTTGTACAAAGAGCTGTGATCTATTTAACCAGCTCCCTGCTGACATGCACACGGGGATTGTTGTCAAAGCAAAGGCGGGCAGAAGCTGTGATGAGTAGCTTAGATGTGGAATTGCTGATCCAGAGGCAACGTGCCTTTGATGCTGACAGATGGCGTGGCATGGCCCTCCATCAATTTTGTACCAATTGACAACCTCTGTCCCTCAACCCAGGGATGAACCAGCCCATGGTGCTATCAGCTGTGTCGAGGTTGCCAGTCTGGTGGGGGAGCCATTGTGTACTTCGGTGGGGGCTTTTGTTTCTAGGTCATGAGTGGGATTGAGCATTGTTCCTGTTCAGTCCGTTTGAGTTCTCTTTCTTTCAATTGCTTGTGTCCTTTTTTGTGCAGACAGTGACATACTCCTTCAGCTGTGTTGTCAGAAGGGAGCTGTCACTGTCCAGCATCCCAAAGACAAGCTTAAAAAGCCTCAGGGTGGCAGGCCCAGTCCAGCACAGCCAGGAGGTGGCCTTGAGAGCCCAGTATCCTGAGGCCACTGCAACCCCGTAGTGGGTCATAGTGTCCACTCCACGAGCCCTGCCTCCCTCTCGGTCTACCGCACTCCTCGTGCAGGTGTCCCCTGCAGCTGGCCAGAGGGCGGGGGCCTCTTTGAGGTGCTGGCACAAGTGTGGCAGTTCCCCAAAGCCATTCACTACAAGCAATGCAACTGAGTCGCCTCCTGGTTTCCCATGTCCCTGCCCGTGAGCTTGGCAATTGGGCTGTGCCGCGGAAACCCAAGGCTGGGTCTGGGACCTTTGGGAGCTCACCCGCACCTTGGCAGGCCCCATCAGGGATTGTCCTTGGCCTTGTCCTGTCCTTGACAGCATTCAGCTCATTTGTTTCTTGATTATCTGTTAGCATATCTGCGTGTGGCATGTACTTTCATAGTCTGGGGGCCAGAGGAGAAGTCAGAGTAGACAAAAGCCTGCCCTCGTGGACCTTGCAACATGCTAGGGAAGAAACATGATAAAGTATATAATGTCTAGAAGGGAATTTCTTGCACTCACGTATGTATCCCAGGGCAGTCTGTGAGAATGTGGATTCGGATTCAGCAGGTCTGGGGCAGGGCCTGAGGGTCTGCATTTCTAACAAGCTCTCAAGGGACACTGCAGAAATTGGTCCCTAGATCACACTTGGAGTAGCAAGGCCCTGGAAGATGTCCCAGGCAATGGGAAAATAGGGTGGGGTCAGCTCGAGTGCTGTCAGGGTGAGGCAGTTAGAATATCCTCTAGGCTGCCCAGCCCAGGCCTCCTTGAGAAAGTGACATGAGAGCATCGATGTGAAGGGGGCAGGGGATAGGCCTGCAGATGCTCAGAGGGCAGCCAGCACCTGCAGTGATACAGAAGAGGGCCTGGGGGATCTGGGGAGGGCAGGGAGGCGGTGTAGCTGGAGTACAGCGGGGCTGGTAGGAGGGCAGGTTGTAGATATGGGGCATAGGGCGACAGGCATAGGGTCCCCTAGACCACAGGAACACGAGTGGGCACTTCATTTGGATACAACAGCCGGGTGAGGATCCCGCTCTTGGGCAGAGTCAGTGCTGGAGATATTTGACCTCTTGTCAAAAGCGAACCCTAAGCCCTAAGGTTCTGGGCTTAGAGATACGACCTGCAGGGCATAGGAACTTTTCTCAGTTCAGGAAGATGTTAGTCTGATATTCTGAAACTCCTCTTTGCCCACATGCCAGAAGGCTCAGGAGGGCAGAGGATGGAGGGAGGAGTTCAGGCTTGCTGGGTCGGGGTGGGCTGCCGTTCCCGGGTTCAGGGCTGGCTGCCCAGGGCCTCCCACCACCCACCCCTGGGCGGAGGTCCCACAAAGTGGTTCTGAGTGGTGGTGGCCGTACAGGAGGGCCTCCTGAGAGTGGTGGCGTGGCTTGCAGGTTCCTGCTGGGACTCACCTTCCCTCCTTGTCCTTGGCTGGTGTTGCGTTTATTTGCCTGTGCACGTGCCGCTGGAAGGTGTGAGGCTGAGCCACCCTGTGCACTCACCTTGCACATTCCCAGCCCAAACAGGAAACGTGGAGCTTTGATGAAATGTGACACTTTTTCCCTCTTAGAAACCAGAATGAGTGTGCCACTATGCAGACCGTTGTGAGGAGGTGAAGCTTTGTAGTAAGAACACAGACTCTGAGGCCAGAACTCTTCAATTCGAACCCCAGATCCTTCACTTACTGCATAACCTTGGCTGAGTCATTTGACCTTCCTGTGCCTCAGTTTCTCCGGCTGTGAAGTGATGATGACAGGGCCTGGGTTGTGAGGATTATGGGAATTAGTACACATCAGGTGGCACAGTGCTGGGAGCACAGGACATGCTCAGCACATTGGCACAACGTCCTTCTTGATGAAGCTGCAGTGGGTCCCATGGGTATGGGATGAAGCCAGGCTGTGCACTGGGGCACGTTTCAGGTTTCTCTGGCTCCTCTCCCCTCATTTCCCCTACCTACCTGACACCTCAGGTTGGTTATCAGGTGATGCTGTTTGCCATCACCTGTACATGATGGCTCTGTGCCCCTGGGTATCTAGCACTAAGCTGAACCCCTTTGCAACTCACCCACACACAGCGAAGGCTCTTTACGAGCTGGATCAGTCTTAGAGATGATCTGATTGATGCAGAGTATTTCAGGTTTCACAGGTAACTGGAGGTGGGACATTTCCTTGTGTTGGAGCTGAGTGGAGTTGTTTCCTTTGTATTTTACTTAATCATATTTCTAGCAATGATGAGTATTAGTTGGAAAATTATGCTCTCCCTTCAGTATTAGAACCACATTTTTCAGCTTCTTGAGACTTAACTATTTCATCAACAGAGATCAACTCAATGTTACAGCCTTGCTTGGAAGGATTAGCCTGGTGTGAAACCAGAAATTGGTCAACTTCATTGAATTTTATTTAGGAAGCTATGGAGAATATATGGTGTATTTCAGGATTCAGAGAGACATGTGTCCATAGCATTATTCACAATAACCAAAGGGTGCATGCAACCCAAATGTCCGTCAATGAATGAAGAGATGAAATGTGATGTATACATACAATGGAATATTATTCAGCTTTAAAAAGGAAGGAAATTCTGACACATGCTACAACATAGATGGGCATTGAGGGCATTATGCTAAGTGAGATAACCCAGCACAAAAAGATAAATACTATGATTCCACTTATATCAGGTACACAGAACAGTCAAATTCCTAAAGAAAGACTAGAACAGTGGCTGCCAGGGGCTGGGGGAGGGTGGTGATGGTCATACAACAATGTGAATGTGCTTAATGCCCCTCAACTGGGTACCTGAAACTGGTTTAGATGGTAGATTTTATGTCGTGTGTATTTTATCATAATTAAAAAAACTTCTTTAACAATATGTGTTGTATTTTGAAATTGCGACAAGGGGAGGAAGGTTGTTTCAGCCTTTCTTAGGCTGCTTTTGGTGGAATGAAATAAACAGAATGGAAGTCTCATAGTTAGAATTCCTTAAAACACAAAATGAAGTATGAGAAATGTTTGTGTTCAGTCAGCTAACTTCTGAGGCTGCTCCCAGAAGGCCTGCTGTTTGAGGCTGCTTTGGCAAAAGCTAGGGAGCGGAGAGAGAAAACCAGGTTGATTCTTTTCCACTAAAAAATTCTCCTCTTCTTAAAACAACTGGTTTCAGTTTTGACCAGAGGGCCTCCTGTATGCCGCCTCTGGGATGTCCCGTAGAACCCTCCAAGTTAACACAATTGGTGTAGGTTTTTGATGTCTTCCTGCACACCTCCCTACACCTGCTGAAAAGCACCTCACCTGTCCAACCAACTTACCTTCAAAAGCTGTCCCAGATCTGTCGACTTTCCTCTGTCTCCATCATCACCTCACCAGTTTCAGCCACCACCCTCTCTAGTGGTGATAATCTAGCCAGGGAACTTGCCCCTCTTGTCTAGCCTAGAGAGCTAGGCTGTTCTAGAGTATTCTAGTCTTTGCATTTGCCCTTGCTTTTCGTTTGCCTTGCCCAGCCTTGGGAGATGTCTGGCCTAATCTAGCCCAGCCTATTGGACTCCTCTAGACTAGCAGAAGAGCATCTTGCTGAGCTTCCTGCCTTCCCTCGCCCCCACAATCCACCCTCGGTACAGCCAGGATGATATCTTAAAACCTTTTTAAAATTACCGACTATAACTGCACATTAAAAAAAATGCATAAAACATAAATAAAAATATAACATAATTACAAGTGAACATCCATGTAAAGATTACTCACGTCAAGAAATAGATCACTGCCAGGACCCCCAGACACACCTCCTGCCACCAGTACCCCTTTTTCTCCAGTAACTGCCATCCTGACCTAGATGTGATCACTGCCTTACATTTCTAAAACTAGCTGAAGATTTTGTCTTTAAAAAAAAATCTTTGTTAGTGGAGTTATGCTAAAATACACATTGTGTCTATTTTCTTTTACTTAGAATTTTTTTTGCCATGGCTCCTGGTGGCTGTAGTTCATTGTCATCACTGGGGTTATTTCATACAATGGGATACTATGCAACTTACTCATATGCAGTTGTTAGATCTTTAGGTTGTTTCCTATGGAGCTAATACCAGTATTGCTTCTATATATACATCCTTGCTCCTATCACCTGGTACATGTGCCTATCCTACTTCTAGGATAATACCCAGAAATAGAATTACCAGATCATACTACCAAGCAGTTTTGCAAGGTGTTCACATCAGCTTACATTCCTTCTAGTGATATTTGTGAGTTCCAGGTGCTCCACATCCTTGCTGACACTTAGTATTGGAGACTTTTTAAATTTTGGCCTTTTTAGCTTCAGTGGGGTTACACTTCCCTGATTTCTAATGAGATTGAGCACCTTTTCATCAGTTGAATGGCCATCTGTATATCCTCTGGGTGAAGTGCCTGTTTACATCTTTTATTTATTTATAATTAAGGTATCATTGATATACAATCTTATGAAGGTTTCACATGAACAACATTCTGGTTTCAACATTCATCCATAGTATCAAGTCCCCCTCACCCCCACCCCACTGCAGTCACTGTCTACTAGACTGTTGTAAGATGCTACAGAGTAATTACTTGTCTTCTACATGGTGTACTGACTTCCCCATGACCTACCTGTATTGAGTGCTAATTATATTGTCCCTTAATTCCCTTCTCCCACACTCCTCACCCACCGTCCCCAACACCTTCCTTTGGTAACTGCTAGTCCCTTCTTGGAGTCTGTAGTCTGCTACTGTTTTGTTACTTCAGTTTTGCTTTGTTTTAATACCTCGCAAATGAGTGAAATCATTTGGTAGTTGTCTTTCTCTGCCTGGCTTATTTCACTGAGCATAATTCCCTCTAGCTCCATTCATGTTGTTGCAAATGGTAGGGTTTGTTTTCTTTTTATGGCTAAATAATATTCTACTATTTATATGTACCACATCTTCTTTGTCCATTCATCTACTGATGGACACTTAGGTTGCTTCCATATCTTGGCTATTGTAAATAGTGCTGCAATAAACCTAGGGGTGCATATGTCTTTGAATCAGGGATCTTGTTTTCTTTGGGTAAATTCTAGGAGTGGAATTACTGGGTCAGATAGTATTTGTTTTTTAAGTGTCTCGAGGAATCTCCATATTGCTTTCCACAATGGTTGAACTAATTTACATTCCCACCAACAGTGTAGGAGGGTTCCCCTTTCTCTGCATCCTTGCCAGAATTTGTTTCTTGTCTTTTGGATGTTGGCCATCCTGACTGGTGTGTGGTGGTATCTCATTGGGGTTTTAATTTGCATTTCCCTGATGATTAGCGATGTGGAGCATCTTTTCATGTGCCTATTGGCCATCTGAATTTCTTCTTTGGAGAAGTGTCTGACCATTTTGAACTGGGTTATTTGGTTTTTGGGTGTTGAGGCATGTGACTTGTTTATATATTTTGGATGTTAACCCCTTATCAGTTAATTCATTTATGAATATATTCTCCCATATTGTGGGATGCCTTTTTGTTCTGCTGCTGGTGTCCTTTGCTGTAAAGAAGCTTTTTAGTTTGATGTGGTCCCATTTGTTCATTTTTGCTTTTGTTTCCCTTGCCCAAGGAGATGTGTTCAGGAAAAAGTTGCTCATGTTTATATTTAAGAGATTTTTGCCTATGTTTCTTTTATGAGTTTTATGGTTTCATGATTTACATTCAAGTCATTTCAAGTTTACTTTTGTGTATGGAGTTAAACAATAATCCAGTTTCATTCTCTTACATGTAGCTGTCCAGTTTTGCTAACACCATTGAAGAAGCTGTCTTTTCCCCACTATATATCCATGGCTACTTTATTCATATATTAATTGGCCATATATTTGTGGATTTATATCTGGGCTCTCTATTCCATTCATCTATGGGTCTGTTCTTGTGCCAGTACCAAATTGTCTTGATTACTGTGGCTTTGTAGTAGAGCTTGAAGTTAGGGAGCATAATACCCCAGCTTTGTTCTTCCTTCTCAGGATTGCTTTGGCTATTTGGGGTCTTCTTTGGTTCCATATGAATTTTAGGACTATTTGCTCTAGTTTGTTGAAGAATGCTGTTGGTATTTTGATAGGGACTGCATTGAATCTTTAGGTCCCTTTAGGCAGGATGGCCATTTTGACAATATTAATTCTTCTTATCCATGACCACAGATGTGTTTCCAACTATTGGTGTCTTCTTTAATTTCTCTCACGAATGTCTTGTAGTTGGCAGGGTAAAGGTCTTTCACTTCCTTGGTTAGGTTTATTCCTAGGTATTTTATTCTTTTTGATGCAAATGTAAATGGAGTTGTTTTATTGATTTATCTTTCTGCTAGTTCATCGTTAGTGTATATGAATGCAACAGATTCCTGTGTATTAGTTTTGTATCCTGCAACTGTGCTGAATTCAGATATTAGATCTACTAGTTTTAGAGCAGATTCTTTAGGGTTTTTTATGTACAATATCATGTCATCTGCAAACATAGACAGTTTGACTTCTTCCTTACCAATCTGGATGCCTTTTATTTCTTTGTGTTGTCTTACTGTGGCTCAGACCTCCAGAACTATGTTCAATAGAAGTAGGGAGAGTAGGCATCCTTGTCTTGTTCCTGATCTTTTGGGTTTGTTATGTATGGCCTTTATTATGTTGAGGTACTTGCCCTCTATACCCATTTTGTTCAGAGTTTTTATCATATGGATGTTGAATTTTGTCAAATGCTTTTTTAGCATTTATTGAGATGATCATGTGATGTTTGTGATTTTTGTTGATGTGTATGATGTTGATGGATTTTTTAATATTGTACCATCCTTGCATCCCTGGAATAAATCCCACTTGGTCATGATGGATGGACTTTTTGAAGTATTTTTTAATTCAGTTTACTAATATTTTGTTGAGGGTTTTTGCATCTATGTTCAGGAATATTGGTCCATAATTTTCTTTTTTTGTGGTGTCTTTGGTTTTGGTATTAGAGTGATGCTGGCCTCATAGAATGAGTTTGGAAGTATTTCCTACCTTTTGGAAAACTTTAAGGGGGATGGGTGTTAACTCTTCTTTCAATGTTTAATGAAATTCAATGGTGAAGCCCTCTGGTTCAGGAGTTTTGTTCTTAAGTAGCTTTTTGACAATCAATTCAATTTCATTGCTGATAATTTGTTCATATTTTCTATTTCTTCTGGGTCAGTCTTGGAAGGTTATATTTTTTCTAGAAAATTGTCCATTTCTTCTAGGTTATCCAATTTGTTAGCATATAATTTTTCATAGTATTCTCTAATAATTCTTTGTATTTCTGTGGTGTCTGTAGTGACTTTTCCTTATTTCTGATTCTATTTATGTGTGTACACTCTTTTTTTCTTGGTATGTTTGCCTAGGGGTTTATCTATTTATTTTCTTGAAGAACCACTCCTGGTTTCATTGATTCTATTATTTTACTCTTGTCAATTTTATTTATTTCTGCTCTGATCTTTATTGTGTCCCTCCTTCTGCTGACTTTGGGCCTCATTTGTTCGTCTTATTCTAGTTTCATAATTGTGAGTCTAGACTGTTCATTTGGGACTGTTCTTTCTTGAGGTAAGCTTGTGTTGCTATATACTTTCCTCTTAGAACTGCCTTTGCTGCATCCCACAGACTTTTGGGCTGTTGAGTTGTTGTTTTCAGCCTGTTTACATCTTTTATCCATTTTTCTGTAAGTTGGCTTATTTGTAGAAATTGTTTACATATTTTGGACATGACTTCTTTTGTTTTTGCCACAGTATCTCCTAGTCTGTGGCTTGCTTTTCTTAGTGGTGTTTCTGTTCAGGAGGGTCTCATTTTAATATAGTTCAATGCTTTGGTCTATATAGTTAGTATTTCCTGTGTTTTGTTAAAGGTTGATTTCCCTACTCAAGGTCACAGAGATATTCTCCTATTTAATCTTCTAAAACTTCTGTGGTTTTTCATTTCACATTCAGTTCTGTAATTTGCCTGGTGTTCGTTTCTGTGAATATGGTAAGAGAAGAGTCCAACTGTCATTTTTTCTGGTAGAAAAATCCAATTGCCCCATTAATGTGGGGTGACCTTTTAAAAATATAAATCATGTCATGTCACTTCCTACTTTAATCAGCCATTTTAAACCATCAGATAGCTTCTGAATCCCTTATCTCTTGCTTATCCTGCTCTATAAACATCTTGATTTTAGTTCTGCTTTTCAAACAAGCCAAGCTCATTCCTGCCTCAGGGCCTTTGCACTTGCTGCCTCTTTCTCCCACTGGGGTTTTTGCCTGGTTGTCTCCTTTGTATCTTAATATCAATATCACCCTCTGAGAAAGTCTTCTATGTTCACTCCTTTCTTTCTCTTTTGGTTAAAAGCATTGGTTGCTATCTTAATTTTATTTAATTTCTTTATCTCCTCACATTAGAATATCAGTTCTTTGAAAGCAGAAATCATTTGACTTGTCCTCTATTGTGTTCCTGCTCCTAGACAACAGTAGATGCCCATTCATTGTTATATGATTGAATAAGTCAATCAGAATTTTGTGAGATGAGAAATTATGTAAAGGACTTTGCAAAAATCGAAAAGGTTGTTGATGTGTATTATGAGGATTTTGTTTATTTAATAAACAATCAGGTCATGCTTACATTTAGTAGGTATTGGTTTAAATTGCTTCCAAAATATGAACTTACTGTTTATGAAAACCCTTTGAAGGAGGTGGTGTTATTGTCCCCATTTTGCAGATGAGAAAAATGAGGAAGAGTCACTTGAAATACCCAAAGTCACCTAGCTGGGGTGTAAAGAAACTGGAATTCAAACCCAGGCAGGATTCATGTAAAATGTGACATCCGATGAAAATGTGATGGGGAAAGTATGTCTGGGAGTAGCAGTATATCTTTGGAGATGCAGAGGTGTCCCTGGTGAGCCACAGAGTTTACTGCAGCATCTTCCAGAGTGTACCATGGAATTCTAAATCTTGGAGGTGAACCATTGGTAAGGGACATTAGGAAATGTGTATCTTGTGTCCGTTGGAGAGCCATCACCCACATTGACATGATAAAGAGAAATCCTATGGCAGGAACTCTCTCCTGTTGAGCCCAGCATTTCCCAGCTTTAGATGAGCAAGGTGCCCCCCCGAACCCTGCACCCCACTTCAGTAAGACTATGAATAGTCCATTAATTAGTATTTTCTGGAACACATTTTAGGAAATAACATTATACAATAATAATACAGTTTATGTGTATTTTATTTTTCAGTAATGGGATTATAATTTATTGGTTGCTTTGTGCTTTTCTGTTGGGGAAAAAAAAAGTGAAATATAATGACCACAGATTGTTTTTGCAAGCAAAACCCAAGAAATACACCCATCTCTGTAAGATTGTTGAGAGGATGAAACAGCAATAACATATTTGGCTCTTTGGAAAAAGGAAACTGAGCCCTAATCTGAAAATAAGGGTCTGATTTCCTGTGTCCATCCCTGGCCTGTAAGTGCAAGGTTGCAAGGTTTTGCCCTCAAAAGTTCTACCATCTATCTTGGGGAAGTGTATACCCAGTTGTACTGCCAGGCGATGGAAGTAACCAACCTGAGGGCCCTAAATGCCATGGCTGCGTCCTGTATAATACTGTGATCTCGGCTTGAAGCACAGACGGCCTATCGCTGCCACAAGCTGCTGCATTGTGGAGCCCAACTTCCAAACCAGTCAGTTAGGGGAAAAGACATGTAAACACAGTTAACTCTTACTAAAATTTTGGGTACATTTCCTTCCTGTAATTTTGTTATAAATGAATTTTTTAAAAAACACAGCCAATTATATTAGTTTTCTATCCCAATTTTTCTTCTTAGCATTTGATTCATGAGTAAACTTTGATTTATGATCTTTGAAAAGATTACTTTAAAAAAATTTTATTTTGACAAGCTTTACTCATTTCATCTACCCCTACACCCCTGCTTCTGGCAACCACCAATCTAATTTGCTCTCTGTACCTATGAGCTTGGTTTATTTTGTTTCATTTTTTAAATTCCGCATATAAGTGAGATTATACAGAATTTGTCTCTAACTTATCTCACTTAGCATAATACCCTAAAGGTCCATCCACGTTGTTGCAAATGGCAAGATATCTTTTTTTTTTAATGGTAGAGTAATATTCTATTACATATGTAACTCCGGGGAAAATCCTGGGGCAAAATGCCTTTGAAACCGAAATCAGTCAAAGGGAGAAATCTCTCCCATGTCTCTTGTGACCCAGCTGCAGGAAAAAGAACCCCACCCAACCTCTCTGTCCAGATATGCCCTCCTCGCCCTTGTAATTACCTATTGATATGGAGATGGACTACTTCTCTCCACCCCTTGGAAACACCTATTGATTTGGAGATGCACTAAGGCCAGGCGAGAGATTCTATAAATATTGCAGTTTATCCACAGTATACTACATCTTTATCCATTCATCTACTGATGGACACTTTGGTTGTTTCCATATGCTGGCTATTGTAAACAGTGCTGCCATGAACATGGGGGTACAAACATCTTTTTGAATTATCTTTTCATTTTCTGTGGATAAACGCCGAGGAGTGGAACTGAGATAGGGAAGCAGCAGGGAGTAACCCCTGCCCAGTTAGAGTTCAGTGTGGGTCCTGGAGAAGGACAGCTGTCAGGCTGAGGCTTCAGGAATGTAGAGGAATAACAGGATGCTTCAGGTTGAAACAATGTATCCCGCAACCAGGACCCCCTGATGTGGAACAGCCTGCGGACCATAGGTAGCCACATTAGTTTACAATAAGGTGGGGGTAACCTTTACTGAGACAGGTTAAAACATAACTAGCATTCTGGCTGAACCTATAGGAAACTAACAGCTCCCACTGCAACAGGCATAAAACCCTAGACACTGAGACCCCCCAGCAGCAGCCTTGCCCCTCCCTACACCTGTGGGGAGGTCCATACTTTCTCTTACCTGAATAAAACCTTCTCTGTAAATCTCCTACCTTGCTCATTCACGAAGTTCATTATTCAACTCCACGAACAATAAGTACCCCGGCATCAGAATTAACTGGATCATATATGATAGTCTAGTTTTAATTTTTTGAGGAACTTCCATAATGTTTTCCATAGTGGCTGTACCAGTTTACACTCCCACCAACAGGGCACAAGGGTTCCCTTTTTCTCCACACCCTTGGCAACATCTGTTGTTTGTCTTTTTGATAATAGCGGTTCTGACATGTGTGAGGTGATACCTCATCGCGGTTTTGATTTGCGTTTCCCTGATGATTAGCAGTGTTGAGCAGCGTTTCATGTACCTGTTGGCCATCTGTTCATCTTTGGGAAAATGTCTATTCTGGTCGTTGGCCCGTTTTCTAATTGGATTGTTTGTTTTTTTGCAATTGAATTGTATGAGTTCTTTACATATTTTGGACATTAGTTCCTTATCAGGTATGTGATTTGCAAATATCTTCTCCCATTCAGTTGGTTGCCTTTTCATTTTGTCATTGGTTTCCTTTCATCTTCAGAAGCTTTTCAGTTTGCTGTCCTCTCGCTGGTTTATTTTTGCTTTTGTTGCCTTTATGTTGAGAGTCGGATCCCAAAAGTCATTGCTAAGTCCAGTGCCAAGGAGCTTACTGCCTGTGTTTTCTTCTAGGAGTTTTAGGTTTAAGGTCTTATGCTTAAGTCTTTAATCCACACTGAGTTTATTTTTGTGTATGGTGTAAGATATTAGTCTAGTTTAATTCTTCTGCATGTGGCCGTCCAGTTTTCCGAGCACCATTTATTGAAGAGCCTGTCCTTTCCCATTGCATATGCTGGCTCCTTTGTTGTAAATGAATTGGCCATATATGCATGGATTGATTTCTGGGCTCTCTTCTACTCCATTGATTGGTATGTCTGCTTTTATGCTAAAGATTACTTTCTATAATTGTATTATATCCCAAAAAGTGACTGCACCATTAAATAAACTATTTGAGTTGCAAGATTTCTAGGTGGTTTCTAACTTTTGCTGTTACAGTGTTGAGCTAAATGTCTTCTGTGAAAAAGCTTTACCTTTTTTTTTTAATATTTACAGTTTCCTTAAGATACTTTCCTGAAAACTGAATTATTCAGGCAGAGTACATACATTTTTAAGGCCTTTGATCTATCCAACTGCTTTCCAAAAGAATCATCCCAGCTTGCTGTCTGCAGAATATAAAATTCTTTGTTCTTAAACAAATTTTGGTGACCCATTTTTAATTAGAAAAGTCTATTATCCCATGAATATTTTATATCCTTACCATTAAACTTGTTCCCATGTGTCAAAGCAAAAGTTTTGCCGAGAGCCATTCTCTCTCATTTCAAATTGTAACTTCAGTTTTCTGTAAATAACTGATATATTTGTTCCTTATCTGTCTGGGGATTTTGCAATTAGATAGCAAATGCGTATCATGTTATTTAAACAGTCTAAGGAAAGGCCTAATCAGATACTGAGATAGAGCATGGCTGCTTGGGGAGGGGGTTTGGCTTGAGGGGGGGGACATATAAAAGCTGGGTTCTCGGTGTGGGAGTGCATCCTTTCCAGGGTGGGCCTGGGCCAGCATGTGAGACCCCCAGAGGGTCTGTACACAATTCCTTCTGCTCATAATGGAGCTGGTAGAGAATATGAGTTTATTTGTTCCAAGTCATCTACATTTTAATAGCATGTTGAAGGTACCCCTAAAACCTCCAAAGCCCAAAAGGAAAGTCATAAATGCAGGACTTTCAGGCATTTTAACCAGTTAGTGGATGTGTTTGGGACAGAGATGCCTACCCAGTACTTGTAATAATGATTTATATTTCTGCATGGTGTCCAGCGTCCACTGCTGTAACACACTCCCACCCCGCATTCCACCCTTGCAGAAGCCCTGTAGGGGAGAGAGAAAGTGACCACTGGCTCAGTTTGTAGATAAAGCGATGCCCTATTGGACAGGTGAGGAAGTGGCTTCTGGAGAAGTTGAGTGCTCCTTCACTGGGCTCTCTGTCACCCCCACTAGATTTGTATGCCTTTTGAAGATGCCTGTCCCATGACCTGTGTTTGTGGCTCCCAGCATGTTGCTTGTCTTTTGGTTTCATTCATTTGCCAGGGTGACCGAGCTCGTAGGCATCACGTTCAGCTCCTGGATCCACTCTCTTTCCCTTTGTACCCACGAGGCTTCCAGGTCACTGTGGAGCTTCTCTGAGCTCCTACGGCATGCCCGACTCAGCTGCACAGCATCATCCTTGTGTTTCAGAGGACAAGCCATGTCGTGTGTGAAAGCAGTTAGAATAAAGCAGTCAAGCCTTTTAAGTACACATTTGAAGCAAAAGGGAATATTTAATCTTATAAAAAGACATGGTGTTGCCATGCCCCCAGCAAGTGCCCAGCCTCAGCTTTCAGGTGGGAGGCGTCGGCATGGAAAAAGCCACAAGTGTTCATGGCCAAAATATGCCTGTGGCTGTTGAGCATTTTGGGTTTTCCTGCATTTGGCATCACTCTGCACACGTTTCTCATCTTGGGGATGTTGACTGATTATGTAAGAGAACGTTTTTTTTGCCGAAGATAGCATTGAAACTGCAAAAATATTTCCTGCACTAGCTAAAAAATACTTTTAAAAAGATCTTCGGCTTCAGGCATTCTCCTTGGAAAATGTCACAAGGGTAGAGAAGCGGAGTTGGGGACAAGAGGGTGGCTTGGAAAGGTAGAAGGGGGCAGCTTAATTAATTTTCTTAAAACCTTAAGAGCTCAGCTGCATGAATTTCTGGTTGCTAAGTCACAAAATAAAGCAACTGAAGGTTAAATGGAAAGAAAAGAAAGGAGAGACCTTTCAAGGGCGAAGGCAGCACAAGTAGATTTATGCAGCCAGCAGATTTGATCTTTGCCTGATGCTGGGGACAGCAACAAGACAGGCCCTTGCCCTCATGAGGCTACAATCTAGTGTGTGAGGGGCCTTGGGGTCAGGGGGGGAGCACTAGTTAATATTGTATTTGGTGGGAAAACAAAGCAGGGTGATAATTAGGGCAAGAGGGGTGGGGGTGGAGGAAGGCGATGAGCCTAACTTCAGTGGTGTTGGATTCCGGCTGCCCATGGGTCTCCCAGGTAGGAGCAGGCACCAAGCCAGTGGCTGCAGATGGAGGCTGGACTGGGATCTTGCGGGGTGCAGAGATAGCACCTCAGGGGGCACCCTAGGGTCGGCAGGGAGCCTGTGCAGGGCCTGGGAGCTCCGGAATGACTGTGAAGTAGCAAACGCGCGGAACCTGGCGCAGGTGTGGCTCCCTGACCGTGTGATTTGGGCACTGAGGCCACCTGGGACTTTCCTCTCTGTGCTGGGTTGGGCTAAAACAGAAACCCCAGGCCTTTGCTTCCCTGTCCAAGCCTGGTGTGATTCCAGTGGCTCTGGTGTCTGACCTCAGGGGCCTCTCTGTTCACTAGGTGCTTCTCCCTGGGGCCCAGCCTCTCTGCTCCTGCAGCCTCTGGAGAAAGAGCTCCGTGTTCCCCCTCTAAGGTGCCCGAACGCAGGACCCTGCGCAGCTTCCAGGGCTCTGAGTCCTGTGCTTCTCCTTGTCTTACTTTAGTCCTTCCTGCTCCCTCCTCCCAGCTCCCCCAGGGTCAGCCTCCTGCTGCTCAGAAGCAGATGGGGGTTGGGTAGATAAGCCAACTGGGCAGCCACAGGCTGGATTTGGCCCCATTGACGTGTGTTGGGTCAACACGTTTTGCTCAAAAAGTTTTGCAGAATGAATGTGCAAAGCGAGGATGGAGCTCAGGTTAGAATCTACTACGCGTGGGACATTCGGTCAGCAGCCGCTGGATACCTCCGGTATGCCAGGTGCTGTGCCCAGACAGGGTGCTGTGCAAGGAGCGTGCGAGGAGACTGAACTTACTGAACTCTTCTTAGTCAAATCCTAGTTGATGAAACCTGGAGTCAGCTGGTGGTTCTTGAAAATTAACAGCCATGAGGAAGAGAGAAGGAAAACCAAGAAAGAGAAAGTTGCTTGCGTTTTTCAGTCATTTGACTGTCTCCCTCTTTCTGGGTGCTGCTCTGAGATGTGAGGAGCATGAATCAGACTGCTCGGGTCCGTCACCTGGAAGACCAGCCTGTCTCAGCCTGAGTCATGGAGGTAGCAGTAACCAGACAAGAAGACAGAGGGCCAGCGTGGGCCTGAGCACAGAGTCGGGGTGCAGGGGGCTGCAGCCGTGCAGCTCGTGCAGACCTCGGCAGTCTGGAAGGGCGTCTATTCCTGCATGCTGTCCAAACACTGGTCTGTGCATTGGCCAGTGACTGCTGCTTCGCCAGCACCCCTCTGAATTCTAAGGCACTGGACACCTTTACGTCATGTTAAAGGGACAGATTAGTGTGCCTTGCAGCCACCTGAGCCACTTGGCGTTCCCTGACTGCATCTCCCTCAGTGCGTCCTCCGCACCCGCCCTCTCCTCACCCCAGTCTTTCCCAGATCCTCTGTCTGGTGACTTCCACCTCATTCTTCACCAGCCGACTTAAACAGCCACGTCCCAGCAGCCATGTTTCTGACCCCCTCAGGCTGAGTTAGTTACTGTTTTGTTTTTCCACTACTGCTTGCATGATATAATTAGATTATAATTATGGGTGTGTCACATAATTAGCTTATCATAATTAGCTGTCTTTACAGACACACTGTGAGCTCCTCAGCTCCCTGCCCGGCACCCAGCCAGTGTTTGGCATGTGACGGTCCCAAATGTTCACAGAATGGACTGAGTCTTGATGATCATGGTCGCCTCCTTGGGTGACACCCCCTTCCCAAGCAGAGTCCTCTGCGGGGCTCTAGGGGATGGAAGGGGGTGGGAAGGGCAGGAGGAAATGCGAGGGGAGAGTCACAGAGTAGGGGGGTAGGATCCCTGCCCTTGAGGAGGGTAAATGGAAGAGGCGGAGCACAAACAGTTGTCCATAAACATTCGGGATGAACAAGCGTGTATGCAGACAGCACCTGTGGGGGCATAGGGAGGAGACGGGACAGTGTGTCTGGGCACCAGCAGGTGACACGGGCACAGAGCCTTCCACTCACTTCCGGAGGTCTTGCCCATCACAGGAGACCGCGATTGGCGGGAGGGACGGGCTTGAATGAGCCCTTGCTGGTCGTCTTTGCGCGGCTGCTGCCACCTCCTTCGTGTCTCATGTCCCTCATCACCCAGAGGAACTCAGAGCCTCGCATCTGCCCTCTCCAGATGACACACTGCACTGTGTCCAAGATGGCTTTGGCTGCTGCTTGAGTGTGTGCAGTGGAATTTCAAACGGTATTGGCAACAGTCTAGGCGCTTCATAGATGTTTGTTGAATGAAGCTCCTCCCCCAACCTGGCCCAGCAGCTGCTTACCTTCCCAAATGCACCCCTTTTTCCCTGCCTTGTGCCTGACCCTCCTCCCTCACGAAGCCCCCAGGATCCCATGGTCTGAACTAGGCCCACCACTGTCTGTCACCACTACTGTCTTGGGGGGTGCCCAGCGTGTTGCCTGGCACACACTGGCACTCACCAGGAGAATGTTTGGGTTAGTCTAAATCTACTTGGCAGGCTGTTGGAGCATCCATGAGGTTGGTCTGCAGATCACGTGGCTCTTGAAATACAGTGATTCCAAGGCCTGCTGTTGTCCTAGTGGTTCTTGTTTTGGCTCAAGCTTCTGAATAGACTTGTCACTCACACTCAGGACCTTCATATCTGGATGGGCTGACCCAGGTGGGCTTATGTTGGCACCCCCACGCCCCTTAGCCCTGGCATGTAGGAGGAGGATGAGATGGGTGCTGGTTTGTGGTTCTCCCACCCTCCTGGGCCCTCCTGGGCTCCGCCCTCTGGCACATCTTACCCTGTGCCTCCCCTGTGCCTCACTGGTGACTGACATCCCTGCTCTGGGAACTGTAGCTGCTCACCCCTTGGTGGGTCCCCAGGGTCTGTAGCTCAGGGGGAAGGCTCGGTGGAGGACTGAGCCAGTCTTACTTCCCAGGGTCCTAAAGTCCCCTGGATCGGGTGCAGTGTGAAAGGAGGTCCCAGGCAGGTTGGAGATGATTACAATAGCAGCTTCTATTCATTGGCTACTTACTATGTGTCCTCCACTGTTTCTGGAATTTCATGTATATTAAGTATTGATTCTTTTTTTGTCTGCTTTTTTGTCTTTATTTTTTTAGCTTTATTGTGATATATTTGACACACTCAACTTCACCTATTTTAAGTGTACATTTAAGAAGTTTGGTAATTGTGTTTGGATATGTAACCTTGCTACAATTAAGATGTCGAAATTTCCTTGACTCCAAAAATTTCTTCCTGCCCATCTGCATTCAACCCCTCCCTGACCCCTAGCGCGAAGCAATCATTGATCTGCTTTCTGTCATTACATTTGTGCCTTTTCTAGAACTTCATGTAAAAGAAATCATACAGTATGTAGCTTTCCTCTTTGGCACCTTCCATTTAGCATGATATTAAGATCCACCGTATGATGCGTGTATAAATATCGTATAGCTGCTGTTTACCAAGGGTCAACTTAAGTTTGAAGGCTTACTATGTGCCAGGCACTGTTATAAATCCTTCACATACATAACTGGTTTAATTTGCACAGCCTTTTGAGGGGTAGTAGGCATTATGTAGTCCCATTTTGCAGATGAGGAAGTTGAGGCACACTGAAGTAGGGAGGCAGGCTCGCTGCCTGCCCCACCCCCTGGACATGCTGCCCAGGTGCTCGTCTCCTTGGCCTTCACCTGGGAGGACCAGGGTGTCCCAGCATGGTGGGGTTGCCACAGATGCTCGGAACAAACACAGCTCTGGTCCCTGGCTCAAGGGACAAGGTCATGGCAGCTGGGTGCAGCCAGGAACATGTGCCGGTGGCAGAAATGGGATAGACTGGTGGGTGTCAAGTTTTCCTAGAGTGTCACGCTCAGGGCTGCCCTCTGACCTCAGTACTCAGGGTGGACTCTCCTTGCCCAGAGCTCATCCCCTCCCCTCTGGCTTGGGGCTTAGAAATGAAGCAGTGGGCCAGCACAGCCTTGGGACATCTCGGGGCTTGCTCGGATGACAGAATCCACGCAGTGGGAACCTTTGATGAGCCTGTTGCTGTGTCCCTCACCACCTGGGTCCCATCCCCCCACAGCCTAGGTTAAAATACGGGGGTGTCCCCTCCACAAACACATCTATTTAAGACTTGCCCTTATGTTGCTTTTTATGGATAGGACAGGGGTGGAGGGGCCCAAAGCCAGAGTTGCTGTTTGTGTTCCTTGAATCTCTTTTTGTGGTATCTGTCTAGGTATTGAAAACTCTTAAAAAAAAGAAAAAAGAAAAACAAAAGGTTACACATAACTGAGGTATAATCCCTCTGTTGTCTGGATAACAAGGATTGTGGTTGTGGTGGTGATAATTCTCAACTTATAATTTCATAAGTTTTCACAAGCATTGTCTTGAGATTTTTAAAAACCCTGGAGTGGGCAGAGAATGGGTGATTAATTCTGTTTCTTTTCAACCCAAGGCTCAGAGAACGAGAACCTGAGTTACTTGGTTGGAGTCACACAGCCGGCAAGCGGCATGCCGATACTAGGTCTGGACCTCTGGCTCCGGGTTCAGTGCCTTCTCAGCCCCTCTGTGAAGCCCCCTTCCTGGCTTCAGTGGGGAACATGCTTTCCATCCTCCTTTGAGTTGATGGGTTCCTAGGAGTGGCGTGAGGGAGCAGGTGGATGTGTAGGAGACTGTCGGAAATTGAGGGTCCTCATCTGTCACTTGAATGCCTTCTGCAGCAGCAGGAAGAAATGACAAGGCATGCCCAGGGCCCTGCTAAGTCACAGGCCAGGAGGTCTGTCCTCTGAGACTGGTCATGAGAAAGCAGGAGTGTGACCGATGCCTGGGCCTGAGCTCTGTGCCCGTCACAGCCCAGAGAGGGGGACTTACATGTCCAGGGGCTATAGAACTCTTGCTATGTGCTGGGGGCTGCTCTAGTAGAGTGCTGTGTTAACTCACTCAGTCCTCCCCACAAGCCAGAAAACCAGGTAGAGTGAGGTCAAGGTTGCTCAGTCAGTGCAGAGCTGGGGTCCCAGGTCCCTCCTCCAGATGTGCTCTTAGCCTCAGACCATTAGCAGGGCAATAGGACGGAGATTTGTTTCTCTCTGGCTCAGCCCCAGCCGATCCCAGAAGATGATGAGATCTGAGGTAGTGGGCTGAACTGTTCTGCCAAAAAAAATGAACCAGAATGACAGGGTACCAGCAGGGAAGGTAGCTCTCCATAGGAGAATCAGAGCAGGAGAAAGAGGGTCGAAGCCAGTCAGGGGGTTGCCCATCCCGCAGAGAATTGTCAGGTGGTCCAGAGTAGAGCGCACTGCTCCCCCTCAGGTGGTGCTTGTACTCTGTTACACCAAGCTGTCCATCACCGGCTGCCCCTGAGGGGCTTTGTGGGCTGGGGTGCTCCGGAGGGATGGAAAACCAGGCAAGGTGACGTTGCACTGCGGGGCAAAGCAGAGGAAAGGTGGCGTTTGCTGCCCGTGAGGGGCAGGCAGGGGAGAATGATGCTTCCAGAGGAGCGGAAACTCAAGCATGCAAGCACTGGGAGAGTTGTCAAAGTGTATTTTTGAAAAAGTTAACATAATTTCCATACAAATCGACAGCGAGCATGTGTCAAAGACTTAATTTAACTCATTAATGAGGGAACCAGCAGGATTGCCAAAGCTGGTTCCAGGAAAGATGCAGGAGACAGACGTCTCATGAGGGGAAGGAGGCTGGAATCTGGTTCCTGAGTGAGATCCTAAGTCTGGGCATCCTGCAGGGCAGTGAAGCACCACCTGGGGATTGTCTTTTATCCCTCCAGACACAAACAAGTGGCAATTTACCCATTTCCAAGTTTAACTCTTCTTTCACAAGTCTGAGGCAACTCAAGGAGGAAATGATCAAAGTGACAGTCTCAGGAGAGCCAGACCCTCTGCTGGGCAGGTCAGATGACGCTGTGGTGTGACATTGAAAGGACCACAGACCACCATCTGCCTTATTTTGGAGTTATGGATGATTTTTTATCTCTAAGTCTTTAGAGACATCTGGAGAGAAGTTCTGAATTTCCTATAGTAGATGGGTCTGGGACTCTAGTGGTTCTTTAAGTATTAAAGGACACAGGCTCACGGTCCTTTAAAGGACGTCCTACCATTAAAAGTATTGGATTGAAAATGCGCATCACCTCTGCTCCTTCCCAGAGTCTCGTTATGAGATCAGTAAAAGGTTTTTATTAAAAAAAAAAAAAAGACGAAACTATTTTGGAAGCTGGAAAGCGAAGTGTAAGCAGTAAGTCGTCCTGCGAGTTGGGGAGTGGGGGGTGAGAAACGGTGTGGCTGAAAACAGGAGGGTCGGTGGGAAGCCAAGGAAGCAGTTTGGTGGCCTCTCTGTTTCCCTCCCCAAGTTAGCCCAACCAGACTACCCTTCCCCACCCCCACTGGCACAGAAAATGAGGGTTTACACTTTGGAGGCAGGGAAACAAAGGGCCTCTGGAGAAGAGGGATTAGGAGGTTTACAACCTGGATGGAGACCCACAGCTGCCTCCTGCACTCACCTTCCAAGAAGCCAGCTGCCAATACTGTACCCAGCGGGAGGATTCTGGAAAGTTCTTCCCTGGGGGCTCTGATCGGCCTCTGAGAAAAGACCTGAAGACCCTGACCTCCAGAAGTCCCACTGAAACAGCCTGATGGCCCTGTGACTGAGGCCACCAGCCTCACCCAAATGTCCTCCAAGTCCAGGCAGTTTTTCCTGCCTCTCCCATGAGCCCAGATGACCAAGAATCACCTAGTGTCTCAGGAGAGGCCTGACTTTGCAAGTCAAACAGAAGAAAAGCAATTTGGAGGCAACCAATTCTGCAGGGAGGGAGCAGGCACATATTCCCAGGATGAAAGTAGACTTTATATTGCATCTGTAGTGTTCTTGCCAGGATGTTTGGTATAGGTGCAAACATGAGGACACAGATGAATCCATATGTGGAGTGGTCTACAAGAAACTGCTGCTGGGGCTTCAAAGACATGAATAAAAAGAAGAAAGAGGTTAGCTTTACTCTAGAACAAAGGAGAGGAAGACATGGCCACCAAATGCAATGATTGGACCCATTTTTTTCTTCCCAGAATTGGAAAGAAAAAATATTTGCAAACCACATTTTGGGGACAATTAGAGAAATCTGAATATGAGCTGTATGTGAGATGTTATATCAAGATTAAATTCCTTTTTATTTATAACAGTGTTGTGGATAGGAGCAGGGTTTCTCAACTTTGCCACTATTGACATTTCAGGTCAGATAATTCTTGTGGTGGGAGCTGACCTGTGCCTTCTAGGGTGTTTATCAGCATCCCTGGCCTCTGCCCATGAGATTCTAGGAGGATCCTCTGCAAGTCTTGCTAACCAAAAATGTCTCCAGGCATTGTCATTTGTCTCCTTGGGGAAGGAGGTGCTAAAGTTCCCTTGGTTGAGACCCATTGGTATGGAGAATATTCTTGTTCTAAGGAGAAAGGTACTGAAGTATTTAGGGCTGAACTTCATAATATCCACAGTGTACTTTCGAATGGTTTAGCAAAACAAATGTGTGGTGTAGAAAAGTGAATGTGGCAAATATTAATCGGTTAGTCTAGGTAAAGGGTGTACATGGGCATCCATTGCATTATTTACATTTAGGTTCGAAAAGTCTCTGAGTAAGTTAACATAAAAAATTTGCAAGTGAGAACCCACAACTCAACTATTCTTTGAGTGAAGGACTCAAAGAATAGTTAAAGATTAAATCGAGAAGTCTCCCAGATATGGGGCAAAAAGAAATCAAGGAACAGGAGCTGCCTGAATCTACCACAAATTGACTGTGACTCTGGGGAAGTCTCCTTACCTCTGCGGATTTTAATTTCTTCGTCAGGAGGATGGAGCCCATCATTTCTGTCCTGCCTACTGCACAAATCTAAAAGGCAGTTGTTCTCCTTGTTATTCTAGACATTTCTGTCTCACAGATAGCTACTTTCCGTGAACGGTGTTCATGTACTTACTGCCCTGATTGCATTAGTTCACCCCTCTACTATTCATTTGAGAAACATTACTTGAAAATACTCACATAAAGAAAACATACTTTTATTAAAACAGGAGAGAAAAAGAATTAGAAGATGAGGTCAAAAAGTCCAAATTCAGAATAATGTTCTAGAAAGAGAAGACAGAAAAAATGGAGGGGGGAAATCATTTGAGAAAAAAAAAAATTCAAGAGATGTTCTTGGAATCAAATTTCCAGATGAAAGGCCCGTTAAGTCTTTAGCAAAATGGATGAAAATGGGCCTCACTAAAGCTTACCATTGTGAAATTGTCCTGTGTTTAGAAAAGGGTCTAAAAGATTCCAAATGAAGCGAGCAAGGTCACATACAACAAGGGCCTCGACCTAGAGCAGCAGCAGCCTTCAATGCTGGAATACTGCAGAATAAACCCTTAGAAAGTCCTAGAACAAGAAAGTTGTTCCAGCCTAGAATTCTCTATCCTACTGAGCCCCTAATCAACTCTGAGGCCAGAATAAAGACATTTTCCCACATGAAAGGTCTCAAATGTATCTCAATCTCAGTGGCTTTGAAAATCTACACTCATTTCACACTCTTGGGTCTGCTTCTTGGGCAGCCTTTGGGGCTTGGCTCAGTGTGCCCGAGTGGTGCTGGCCCTTTCTTGGTCACCAAGCCAGGGAGCACACACTCCTGGCTGTGTTTGAGAGTGCAGAGTTCACCGTCCGGATGTACCGTGTAATCTGGTGCCTTGGAGACAGTGTTTTGCGGCAAAGCGTGCCTGGGCTTCTAGCACCCAAGGATCCAGCTCGTGGCTCAGTCCCTTGGAGCTTCATCAAGGTCTTGGCCTTGCCAAACTTACTTTCTCATCCAGAGAGTGGTTATGATGTTGACCTCCAGGTTTCAAAGACGTGGATGGAACAGTACCTATTATATTATATTTGCATCTCATCAAGCCCTGGGGAAGAGAGGGGGTCATTTTATTTTAAGAAAAACTTGTCCTTGGAGGCCTCCGGAGGAGAAGGGCCTCACACAAGTCCGTGAGGAGTTAGAGTGAGCTGAGCCAGCCCCCCAGGAGCCTGGCTGTGTCCGCCAGTGGTGGGCTGCATGCCCCCTTTGCCTCTTGTTCTATAGTCACTTACCAACATGCCTTGAGTGTGAGTGTCCTTTGGCTCTGAGATAATTATTCTCTTTCTGGTTCTATCAGAAAAACTCCCTACTGGGAATAAGGCTGGGGAAGAGGCCAGTCTCCACACCCCATGGACTTGGAGGATGCGGACAGTGAATGCCGTGGGTTTGGTTAGTCACACATCAGACCTTTCTGCCGAGAAAGAACACCCTTCACTTGGCTGTGTGTGTATGTGTTTAACCATGTTTTGTCTTATTGTTTTTCAAAAACATGGAAAATTTCAAGCACATATACAATTAGAAATAATAGTATAATGACTCTCTCCACACTTATCCATCACCCAGATTTGTGGCCAGTCCTGTTTTATCAGTACCCCTCTACCTACCCCTTCCCATATTATTTTAAAGCAAATTCCACATGTCATGTGCGGTATCATTAATAAATCAGTGTGTATCTCTAAAAGACTTTTTTCTCTTAAATGACATAACCACCATTACTACATACTGCAATTGCACCTGAGAGATATCTGATTTTATTCTTTATTCAACCTGGACCTGGGTCTCTACGGCCTCCTTGGGAAAATGAGGCTTAAGCCAAAATGCAGAGAGAGCTCAGGAGGTTCTTGGTTCTCTGTTCTTCCCCAGGCCTGGGCCCTAGAGATGGAAGAGCAGTTTCAGGGACCATCAAGAATGCTTTTGGACCTACGTGAGTTTTATGTCACATTTCCCAAAGCAGGCAGGGCCGCTGTGTCACATACCTGTCTCCTTCCAGTGGAGAGGGGTGGGGTGTGGTTCCCAGTGAATAGAGAAGACAGATGCTCAGAGAGCCCTCACGTGGTGAGGGGTGGGTCAGGACCAAACCTAAGATCACCTTGAAGGACCCGGGTCCCTGGGAAGGGGGGCATCAAGTCACAAAACTAATCCCCATAAATGGAAGCTTTTCTGTACAGGTGTCCTCCCACACCCAGGCTGCTCCCATAAGCGGGGCCTGGTGGGTGGGCACCGCATCCCTTGTGCCTGGTTTCCTGAGGGCTTGGGTGTCCCAGAAAGAAAAGTGCTCCTTGCAGCAACCCCCAGCTCCATCTTCCCGGCTTCACCCTCAGCATCACCAGCTCTTGCCACATGTTCTCATTATGCTCATCCTTTGAGAGCCAACTCTGAATTTAAATTTGTGCTCTCAGTATATCGAGTCTTAGAAAGTAGGACATTTCAACATCCTATGACACAAAATTAGGGGAGCTTTGAACCCTGGGTGCAGTGTTTCACAATTGGCTTGTTTACCCTACTTTTGTTAATAGATCTTTAGTTCTCTGTAAACATTTGCTCCTATCTTTTGGTTTTATTAAATTTTGAGCTGCACATATGTTTTTAAGTCCTCTGGGTAACAAAAAGTCAACGGATTATAGAGTACATTTTTTCATTGTTTGCCAGCCTGTGGAGTTACAACAATAACTTAAATCTGATTAGAAATGAGGTTGTGACATGCTCCACGCCTCCCCAAGATCTTCTGGCAATAAGACCAGCAAAACATGAGAAATTAAACCAATGATCAGGGTCCCCTCAAACAGTTAGAACTTTCAACCATGTTCCTTTCTGAAGATTGGAATTGGTAGGATGAAGTATAAGTCAACTATTTATGTCTGTCAGTGAGCTGAGCATCTCTAGAATAAGTTCGTTGAATTGTTTGTCAAGAGAAATTTTGGAAGAGGCCACTTCACACCTGCTGAAATGGCTATGTTAAAAAAAAAAGTATTGGGAAAGATATGGAGAAATTGGAACCCTTGTATACTGCTAGTGGGAGTGTAAAATGGTGCAGTTGTTGTGGAAGTTTGGAGGTTTCTAAAAAAGTTAAATAGACTTGCCATGTGACCCAGCATTCCACTTCTAGGTAGCTACCCAAAATATTTGAAAACATATGCTCAAATAAAAACTAGTATGCAAATATTCATAGCAGTATTATTCATAATTGCTGGGAGGTGGAAATAACCCAAATGCTCATGAATTGATGAACAGATAAACAAATTATGGTATATCCATGTGATGGCATATTACTCAACCATAAAAAGGGGCAAAAACTGATACATGGTATGGCATGGAAGAACCTGGAAAACATGATGCTAAGTGAAAAAAGCCAGAAACAGAGGGCCATATATTATGGGACTGTGTTTATATGACACACCCAGGATGGGCAAATCCAGAGAGACAGAAAGCCAACTGGTGGTTGTCAAGGACTGTGGGAGAGGGGAGATAGTGGGAGGGACTGGTCAAGGGGTAAGGAGTTTTATTTTGCGGTAAAGAAGCTGTTTTGCAACTAGATGGATGTTGCACAACATTGAGAATATACTAAACACCACTGAAATGGTTAATTTTACATAAATTTTCCCTCTATTGAAAAGAGTTTGGGTTCTTGTGGCACACTATTATTCTACTCACCATGAGGCCAAATACGTGAGTTGGGGGGGGATCTGTAAGTGGGGTGGCCCAACTAACTGTGGTTCAGTGGATAGGAGAGCAGGCTCTGCAGGGAGGCCGATGTGTGTTCAAAACCTGACTTCCCCAAGCTGTGTGATGTTGGGTAAGTTAGTTCACCTCTCTGAGCCTCACTTCCCTTATCTGAGCATGGAGCTGCAATAGTGCCTACCTCACAGGGCTGCTGAGGAGACAGAGCTCATAAGGTGAGCCATGAATGGGTTCAGGCTGGCACCTGGGGCATGCCACTATTTCAACTCCCGTTTCCTCTTTTGCAAAGCTAAGAGTGAGAACCCTGCCTGGCACCCCCAGATCATGGGCAAGAGGGTGCCGGGGCAACACCAAGCCTCTCTGTGTGCTCTCAGGCCGCAGAGATGGGGTGGGGCACTAGAAGGTGTTGGTTTTCCTTTCCCCTGTGACCCATCCGTTGCACACAGGAGGGTGGAGCTGACCAAGGCCCCAGAAGCTCTTTGCCAGGTGGGCGGGTCTGTACCTGTCCCACTCCTGCTGAGAGGTAGCAGGTGTCCCCTGTCCTCAGCTGGGCACACAGGTTTGTTCAGGTGTGGATTATCCTCCCAGTGCCCACGTCAGCTGGTTAAGCCTGCTTTGACTCAGGTGCCGCAAGAGTTTGAGGGTTCCTGGGCTCAAGATCTAAGCCACTGCTTCTCAGTTGCCTCCCAGGGGACATTTGGTAATCTCTGAGACAGTTTTGGTGTCACAACCCTGGAGGAGGGATTTTTACTGGCATCTGGTGAGTAGAGGCCTGGAGACTGCTAAATTTCCTGTGGTACACAGGACAGCCCTGCAGACAAAGGACAGCCTGTGCTAGAACATCGGTCCTGCTGAGGCTGAGATCCTGAAGCTTAGTGATCTGCTGCAAGGACAGGTTTATGATGCTCTGGGAAACTCTGCAGAGGAGACCGTCCTGCCTGCTGTGTGTACTTCTTTACTTATCTCACCAGCGAAGCAGGCATCTCCCCGCTTCATGGATGAGAAAAGTTAAGACTCAGGAGGGGTGAGTAACTTGTCAAGGGACTCACAGCTTCCAAGTGGCTGAGCTGGGCTTTAAACTTGGGTCTGTCTTACTCCAGAACCTGTTTCCTTAACTGTGCATCAGGAAAACACCGTGTCCAGGCTACCTTATGAGGACCAGATGGAACAAGGTATGTTTTTTTATTTAGACCGGCATCACTCAGTGCGACTTCTTGCTTGGAAGCTGTGTAGCATGGTCCTTGCTAACAAGGACGTAGTGTGCAAGGGGCCCGACTTTGAGGCAGATGAGTGCCGTCCACGGAGCTAAGGACCAAGAGTCAGGAGGAGAAGTTTGTCCCCAGACTGAGGAGGTGCTGCCTGAGCTGAGTATGAGATAAGGAAGAGGGAGTTGGCAGGTAGGAGAGAGCAAGGGTGTTCTGAGTAGATGGAGCAGCATGAACACAGGGATACCAAAGGGTGTGGAGCTGCGGTGGAAGCTAAACACTGACCGACCTGGCTTGGGAGGCCCAGGGTGACTGGACAGGAGTGGCTCTGGGGGACGGGACTGTGCACTGTATGGAAGGACCAGGGCCTCTTCCCGAGGGTGAGCTGGGAACGACGGGTCAGGGTGGCTTTTAGATCAGCCATTCTCCTCCTCATGGAAGACGGTCCTGCAGGGTGATGGGCCGGGTTGTCACATAGAAGGCTTCCGGCAGTGACGTCGGTCTGAAGCAGTGGGGACAGAGGGAACCCAGATCAGAGGCAGGAGGTGAACTGGTGGCCCTTTGTGGTGGGTTTCTGGAAGAGGGAGAGGACCTACAGTCATCCCAGGTTTCTAGCTTGGGTTAAAAGGGGTGTCGGAGTCCCACCTAAGAGGGAGGCTGCAGCAGACATGCAGCTGGGCCGGACCTCAGGAGAGGGGGTGCGCCTGCAGACTGGGGGCTGCCCTCCACTCTTGCTGGAGACTCAGCCATGTTACTGCGGACAGAAGCCCTTCACTCTTTCACTGCTCTGGCAAGTTCCCTGGTAAGAATACGTAGGCGACTGTTCTGTCTGTACACTGCCAATAGACATTTAGGTTGTTCGAGCTAGTGGGAGGGAAGCTGGGAACATGTTTAGGTGCCTTCTGGGGGACATGGGCTTTCGTCTCTGTTACATACGTAGGAGTAGAATTTCTGGGTCATGAGAATGTGCTTGGATGCCTTTCATGCTCAAGGCCGGATAGTTTTCCAAAGCCAACCACTGAACATTCCCACCGGAATGTACAGGTGTCTCTCGTTTTCATATCCCGGTCAGTGGGCCTCTGCTGGTATCTTGTGACCTTCATATGCATTTCCCCAAAGGTGAATTGTTCTGAGCACTTTCACATGTGGTTATTGGCTATTTGGACTGTTTAGATATCTTTTCCCCCATGATGTGTCTAATAAGTCTTTGTCCAATTTTATATTAGATTCTTTTTCTGATTTGTACCCAAGTCCTTTGTCAGATGGGCACTGCGTTTCATTCTCACTCTCTTACTGGTGTTCTAAGAATGAAAGCTTTTAATTTTAGTGAATTGAAGTTAATGACAGTAATGAAGGAAATGTCTTTATTAAAAATAGAGCAAAGTGATATCTTAGAGGAAGCTTAGTGCTGTGGCTAGTGTGATTTTGAAGGGAATTAACATCCCTCTGGTTTTGTGAGAGGAGGAGAGGGCTGGGGAGTGGATCTTGTATCTTAGATCTTCAATTATTGAAAAGGTCCCCAGTCTGTCTTTAAAAGGGGGTGCCATCTTCCTGGCTTCTTGGGGGTGTCCACAGGATCCAGGGAGTTCACAAGTGTAAAAGGGCTTTGCACAGAGCTGTGGGCATTGTTCCCAGAGGTTCTGGTCAGAATTCAAAGGCGGAGATGAGGCCCAGAACCCACATCCTCTCTGGCTTCAGGGGCAGGCCTGGGGGACAGGGGCAAGGTTGGGGCTTCTGGAATAACCTAGGAGGGAGAGGATCAGGCCTGGGCCTAAGCCGGATTGAGCAAACAGGGTACGTCTGCCCTCTCCTCCTCCTGGGGTCTCCCCACTCCTGTCTCCTCCAATCCAAGGCCTGAGAGCCCTTGCCTGGCAGCAAAGGAGCTCTGGAGAGAGACTAAGGGGTGTTGGCTGGCCTGGATTCCATTTTTGCCATCTTAGGTGCTCAGTCTGATGAGGCTCAGGGCTCCTTCTACAAGGGCCAACAGTCATGCTTGAAACCCACATTCCTACTGCTCACACACATCTCCCACCACCTCCCCATCGCATGCTATGCCCCAGCCACCCTGACCTTTCTGTCCCATGAACACCTCGCCACTTCCTGCCTTTGCCCACACCGTGCCCTTGGCTGAAAGTTCTTCTCCTAGTCTTTACATTGTCCAGATCTCTGCTCTCTGTCTGCCTTCCATGGTGGCCCTTACCCACCCCACCCTCACCTGCTGTGTTCTCTTCCTGGAGAAGCTGGGTCACATGACAGTGCTGGGATAAGGGCCCCTCTTCCCCACCAGCAGACTCAAGGGCACGGACTTCACCTTGTTCGCTGCATTTCCATGGACTCTGATTGTGCCTGGGCCTATAGTAGTAGCTCACAAACACTGAAGGCAGCGGTCACAGACAGTCACTTGACATGAAAAAGTGGGTCCTCCAAACTGAGGGTGGCCCAGGGTGGCAATGATGGGGACACGGGACAAATTCCCTGGCCAGAGGTGAGAGCACCTCGCATTCCACCACTGCCCTGTGTCCTCGTTTAAAAGAGAACTAGGGAGGATTCTGAGCTCGGAGGGCCAGGACGAGTTTCCTAGGAGGTGGCCAGCCGTGCTTGCTTATCCTTTATAATCCGTGGGCCTTGGTCAGTTCTGAGGGAAGGGCTGGCACTTGGCCACATTTTCCTGGCCTCAGGCACACTCTTCCCTGAGAAGGCTGCTTTCTGTCCTCCTCAGAGCCTCATGTTGCCCACAAAGGCACCAGTCTGATGCCAGGCTCAGAGGAGTACAGGATGGCCCTGTGCCTAGGGTGGGACAGGTGTCCGTGCAAAGTGGTGTTCAGGTGCCCAGGCAGATGCTGTCAAACAACCGATGTGCAATTTTGTTTTCCATGCTCTGCCCAGCACCAGAGGCACTGCTTCTGACATGACTTTGCTTGGTCTTTTATCCTTTTAGGCTAGTGACTCACAACAATGCCTGCATATTGGAATCACCTGGGGAACGTCTAAAAATTCTAAAACCTGCTGGGGTCCCCTCTGCTCCCGACACTAAGATGTCATCACCTGGGTTGTGGCCTGGGCACCAGAACTTTTAAAACTTGCCCAAGTTATCTAAGGCTGAGGGCCTTCATGTTAGGCAGTCATGGGTATTCTTTAATTCTGCCTTCCAGAAATCTGTAGGAAAGCCGATAGGTTATTTTTAAATGTGCGTAAGTTCTTAAAACAGACTGTGCCTTATGGTATCAACTCCTATCTACAACCTTGTCTGTTACTTGAAGTGTATCGTCAGCTCCTTCGCTGAACATTTCCAGTGCCTCTTTGAATCCTCTAGACCCCTTCCTGCCTGAGGACCTCTGTGCCCACTCTTCCCTCTTTCTGAGCTTTCATCCCAGGTCTTCATACGGCAGGACCCTTGGAATCTTTCAGGGCCCAGCTTAAATGTCACCTCCTCAGAGAACCTGTCTCAGATTCTCTAGTCTCGAGTCACTCTCTCCCCAGTCACAGGCTGTCACCTCACCCTTCACAGCCCCAACTGCTGGGATCACCCTGTTGTTGCCAGCTGCTCTGCTCTGAAATGTAAGCCCTTGAGAGTCCCGCTGCCCTGTTTGCTGCTGGGTCTCCAGGCCTGGCGCGTGGGCAGCACCTACCAAATGCTTCTTGAACACAAATGGTGTTGAATGTGCATCTCAGGCATCTGCAAGCACTTTGAGCACAGGCCCAAGGGCTGTGTCCCTTTGAGGCCTCTTGCAGTGCCTGGCACCAGAGTAGAGATAAGAGTGCTGCAGGAATGGAACTACATTCATCGACTTGTTATATCATTAAACATATAAACAAAAAAGACCAGTCTTTTAGCATTTGCACCAGGTTATTGCAGAGGTAAGAGGACATGAAGTAGGTTGCAAAATAGCAATACACAGCTTTACTTTGAGGTCATATGAATATTGTATAACAATAGATAAAGATATAGGCCAAAAATTGAGGGGTAATCTCTGGGTTGAAAGATTGTCAGGAATTCCGTTTTCTTTATGATTTTTATGTTTTACAAAATTTCTACAGTAAATGTATTTCCTATAACCCAAAATATTTAACTTTAAAGAGGGAGATTTCTGTTTCTCAATGCTTTGAATACAGTGGTTTAAGCACTCTGGCTTGCAAAAAAAAATACATATATATGTAGTGAATCCTCTAAACCCCTTCCTGCTTAGGGCCTCTGTACTGTTCCCTCTCTCTGAGTGTGTGTGTGTGTATGTAAAATATGTAAAATAAGCCCTTCTGGCTCTGAAGGCTGACAACGTGGCTGTGCAACTTGATAGCTCTACCTTAGGCAAATTAACCTCTCTGAGCTTCGGTTTTCCCATCTGCTAAATGGGGATAATTATAGTCTCTGCCTCCTAGGTATGGTAAGGATTAAGTATGTTAATATAGAACTTTCCCTGGTGCGTGTGTGTTGGTGTCTTCAGTGCTACTCAGGCACTAGGCTAGGCACTTGTAGGTACACTATCTCAATCATTTAATCCCCCAAACAGACCTGTGAGGTCGGTGGAAGCAGAAACTGAGGGAAGTAATGTGTAACATGCCGCTGATTGCTGTCTGAACAGGATTGGGGATTCAGGTTCGACCTGCCTCCTCAGGAAGCCGTGGGTTTGGCCACTGGCTCTACGTGGAAACAAAAGGATTGGTCAAATCCCATACATCAGTCCTGGGGCAGAGAATCCTCCTTAGAGAATCCTGTACCCTGGAAATGGCCCTAGGAGTTTCTTGATCTGACTCGGAGGATCCTGCCTTGGGTGCTGTGCCCTCCAGTGGCTAATACGAGAAGTGCACCCCTCTCCAGGCCAGGGCGTGACAGAGCCCTGAATTCCGAGTGGGAAAGTCTACAACAAGGCCGCTGCTCTTCACCCACAAGCAGTGAGGCCCCAGGCTGCGTTCCCACCGTCCCAACGTAGCCTTGGCCCCCGCCTGCCCTGACCGGATCACTGCAGTACTCTGCGTGCCTGTCTCCTTCCCCTAAGTGGTCCCTGATGTCGTCTCCCAGTCATCTCAATAACCAGTAAATATGTTCTTGTCACTTTCCCACCTGAAGACCCCAGGGGTGCTCATGGCAGGGGAGAGACCTGGTGATTATTGAAGGTCCGGCTGAGCTGAAAGCTTCCATGTGAGACTCTCTGCCACCCCCACTTCCCACCTCCCACCACTGGCCTCACTTTTTGCCCTTCCCCTGCCCTCCCCCAAGTGGTGCCCACACCTCGTGTAGATCCTGGAGGGCCCCAAGAGAAATGGAACTTGGTTTGGCACGACAGCTAGGGAAGGCAGCTGCACAGGTGCCATGGATGTAAGACAGTGTCCTGTGTGTTGGAGGCTGTGCACGTGCCCCCACCCGCCTGCCGGGAATGCCCTTCCCCCTCTGCCTCCAGACACACACCGCGAGGCCTTACAGCGCAGCTTGAGCTCCCTTCTTGGGCGGAGCTGCCGCTAGGCACTCCAGGCAGCACGCATTGCTTTCTCCTCTCCTGTTACCACGGTACTAAAATCCCCCTGGCTGCCCAGGACACGCCCATGGCAGTCTGTTTGGTTCCCACTGGGCCTCCCCTGCTGGACTGGGAGCTTCCCCAGGGCAGAAGCTGTATCAGCCTCCAGAGTTATTCTCCTACCCCAGCAAGGTGCCCTGCAGGGAATGGGCTGCAGTGCCTGAATGAATGAATGGTCATGTTGAAGGTAAAGGCCGCTTACCGGGCACCCAGATGTCCAGCCTGTGCCCTGGGGGCCCCACTGGCACCTTCTTTATCCACTCCCTTGTGAAGATCTTCAGTGTGGCCCAGAGCTGTGCCGGGGGGACCCCACTCAACCGCTGGAGAGCAGGCTTTCAGCCACAAGCAGAGCAACTCTGAAATGTAAGCCAGAATTAGTCTGGAGCAAACCATTTAATGATTCCGGCTTGACTGAAATGAGATATGAACCGAGTAAGCCCCGAGCGAGATGACTTTTTGATCACCACTTGTGCGCTGTGAATATTTGTGTCTGCCTTGCCTGGTGCTTTTTTCCCACCCCCAACTCACATGAAATGCACTCCACAGTTCCTCAGAGAAGCCCAGCAGGCAGAGCCTTTGGGGTAAAGTAATGTTGGAAATTATCAGCATAAGAAAGGAAAATGATAGGCCTCTTTGGGCAGAGGTTTTAGCCTCTCTTCTGTAATTAAAATTTACTTTAAACTTCAGGACTGCATTTATCAGGACTGAAGGGTGGGTTGTATGTGTAGCATAATCACATTTTAGAGGCAGTGTTTCTTCAGGGGAGTTCAATGGAGAGGGGGTTAAGGTCAATTCTGATTTCTAAAACTATTATCAGCATGTGCATTGGGGGCCTGCTCTGTGCCTATGGGGGTGGGGAGTGATATAAAGTTAAACTGGATAAGAAGCCTGCCTTATAAAGAAAGCAGATAGCTGTAAGTTAGGTGTAAGGACATGTAGAAGGATCTCAGGGCTGTAGGAAAGGGCAGTGAGTTCATATCTCCGCCAGGTCGATCCTTGGTGGCTTCATGGAGGAGGTGGTATTCTAGGCCTTGGAAGACATTGACACTTTAAATGTTTGTTAGTGGGGGCTAGAGAAGGGCAGCCCTGTGGAAGGAGCCTGGCAAACAAAGGCACAGAAAAGCACCTTACTCAGAAACCAGGGGACCCTTGGCCACAGCGGGACCCAGAAAGGGGTGGGGGGCAAACTTGGAAGGGGAAGGTGGGGGTCAAATGGTGGGAGTTTTGAGGGTCAGTCTTGCTGCAATGGCTGCCCTTGGTATTAGTCACTGGGGACACTTTTCCATTGCTGGGGCTGTTTACAGCAACAGATATGAACCTGCCAGTGGGGGTGTGGTGGGTGAACATGTTCCTCCTCCTCAAGCTCAGAAGGCAGTTTATAGGAGGTTGGCCACTAAGTGACTCCTTGGCAGGATGCAAAAGAAAGGAGGGCTGGCTTCTCTGTTTCCACCCTGCAGTCACCTCTGTTCTGTGAAGCTTGGCTCAGACAAACCACTGCTAAGAGGAGAGTACTATTGAAGAGAGCAAGCTCAGGATGGCACACTGCTGGAGTCTGAATCCCAGCTCTTGCTCACCATAGCTGCGTGACTTCAGACAAGTGACTTAGGCTCTCTGAGCCCCCATTTTCCCATCAGTAATGCAATGTTGTCTCCAGCACAGTGCCTGCCCACGTGGTGTCCTTTCCGCCCAGCCCTGTGTGCTCTTCTTGGATCCTATGTCCCACCTCCCCAGATGTGTGGGTATCTGCTCTGCAACAGCACAGGTGAACAGTTAAGGTGGAGGAAGGGCTTCCAGACGGCCAGGCAGTGCTGGGCTCTGCACCAGTCTGGGGACACAGGCATCTGAAGGACGTGTGGGATCCCTCAGAAGGGGAATTTTTAGGCTCCAGGTCTCCATTCTTAGGAGCTTAAGAGTAGGTGTGTTTCCCATGACAGTTCATCCTTCCACTCCAGTAGAAGTTTCTAGCTCAGTGGGAGGGCGTGTTTTGGGAGGCAAGGTGGCCTTCTGGAGAATGTGTGGGGTTGGGGGCAAGATGTGCCTGTAACATTGTCAAGTCACCTAGCTCTGTGCCTCAGTGTGCTCAGCTGTAAAATGGGATCATAGGCGACCTACCTCCCCATCTCCCTGCTATGCAGATTAACTGCAAGCACATAAAGCACCTAACTTTTCTTCTACAATTTCCCCTGAGTGCCTAAAACCAGCAAGGGACCTGGGGTCCAGCTGTGAGTCAGACAGACCTGTCCCCTGGTGTCTACTTTGTTGGTGGACAGCGTGGCTTTTAGCACAGTGCCTAATGCATGACAAGCTCTCAAATGATACATGGTACTTGCTGTTAACCAGAATTCTAATTCGTGTTATTTAAAGCCAACCTCATTCTCCCCTCCCCCAACCCCCTCTCACCCTCCAAAAAAGGCAGTTAAACTAACAAAAGTCAGAGGAGAATGTAGTCCACAATGTGAGCCCATCTGCTAGAGCAGTCTGTTTGCTTTTTCCATTAATCTGTGTTTAATGTGTAAACAGATTATCTGAGCAGAACTAGGACTTCGGTGCCGGATGGTTTGGGTCCCTGGCCCTGGCTGCTGGCCTGCGACGCTGCACTGGGGCTTGGTGCAGTCTGGGTGATGAAATTCCAGGTGGTACATGGTGGGGAGATTTGGGCAGTGGGAGGGGGCTTCTATAGCTGTAAAAATAGGTTCTGCAAGACATCTGTGAGCACAAATGCACTTCAGCCTTGACATTCAAGAGGCTCTTGCAGCAAGCCCTGCTCTCGCCCCGCCCCTGGGCAGATCTGTCTTCAGTCCTGTAGACCCAGGTCTGCCAGCCTCCCCCTGTCCCACAGGGTCTAAGGGAGGAGGTGAAATGGCAGGAGCTGGGGGTAGAGGCAGGGTAGGGGAAGTGGGCAGGGGCACAGTGGGACTGGTCTGCTTCTGCAGAGGGGCAATTCTATCATTGATGTAAAAATTGCTGGCCAGTGGTACCCTTACGTCCAACTATTATTATTGTGGAAACTATACATAATATAAAACTTAACAGCTTAGCCATTAAATGTGAAGTTCAGGGACATTTAGTACATTCACATTGTCATGCAACTAGCCCCATGATCCATCTTCAGAACTTTTTCATCTTCCCAAACTGAAAATCTGTACCCATTAAACACTAACTCCCCATTACCCCCAACCCTTAGCCCCTTGACAAACAACACCCTTTTACCTTTGGTCTTTATGCATTTGATTACCCTAGGAACCTCATATACATGGAATCATACAGCATTTGTCTCCTTTTTGACTGGCTTGTTTCACTTAGCATAATATGTTCACGGTTCATCTACGTAGTAGCACATAGCAATACCTCATTGACTTTGAGGCTGAAAATATTCCATCGTATACATATACCATGTGGGGCTCCTCCATTCATCCGGAGGTGGACACCTGGATTCCTTCCACCTCTTGGCTATTGTGAATAATGCCACTGTGAACATGGGCGTGCAATATCTGAGTCCCTGCTTTTGATGCCTTTGGGTACATATCTAGTAGTGGAATTCCTGGGTTAAATGGTAACTGCTTTACCTTTTGAGGAGCTGCCAGGCTATTTTTAAACTTTGTACACGGTGCATCCTTTCTTGCCCTCATATGGGGCCGAATCTCCCAGCTGTCTCGGCACCCTGTATCTGTACCATTTTCCTCTGTGGCCTGGTAAGACCTTGAGAGAGACCTCAGAAGGACTTGTGTGTGTGAGATGCAGGTCTGGCATATAAAGGAGATCCTGAGGGCTGTCCCTGTCACCAGAGGTGGGCTTCCCCAGGACTCAGTAGCGAGGCCTCTGGTGCTGTGGCTGCCAGTGCCCAGGCAGGATTCTTGGCTCTTGGAGGCGCTCCCAGTGGCCAACTTCCCACCTTGAAAGAAGCCCGCAGGCATTGAATGGGGCACTTGTCTGGATAAGAGCTGATGGTCTGGGCTGCCCCTCCCTCTTGTGGTGGAGTGGGACGCCATGCCTCCTGGTCCGGCCTGTACAGAGGAGGAGGGAGAGGGACCGTCAGGGCTGTCCTTGCCCATCTGCTCATCAGAGCAGTCGGTACCAGCTCAGGAGATGTTCTGGAACATGTGTGGTCGACCTGAAGGATGTCAGTGCTGGTGGCGTGCAGGCCTTTAGGGCAAGGGCTTCAGACCCAAATGGGCCCAGGAGACATCTCACACCCGCCTCTGGTCAGCCTGCACGTGGAGCAGAGAGCACCTCTGGGCTCTTGGGGACTCTAGTCCAGACTTTAAAAAAGCAACTCATTTTAAATATATGCACTAGAATGTTTATGGTAGAAATTTTTTGACAACTGGGATTTTCTCCAAAATAATTGGGTGGGCAAAGTTGGTGGAACAGAAGGTGTGAGCCGGAACCAGCCCAGCCCTGACATTCACTGCTGAAGTTGGGTGAGGAAACATGAGACCTCATTACACTGGCCTCTCTGTTCCTATGTCTGACATTTCCCATATTACAAGATAAGCAAAATGCAGCCTTTCTTCCCACACTATTCTTGGGAGAAAACTTCTCCTGAGCAATTCTTAAGATTGGACTTTCCCTGCCTTCTCTTCTTAAATGAGCACAACACATGTGCAGGGGGTACCTTAAGCCATTTCACGTGTGAGCAAATGGAGGCGCCTTGACATTCCGCCTCAGGGTCTTAAACAGCGCCTGAACCAGGTCTGGTTCCCATACCGCTGCTCGGCCCCTGGCCCTGCCACTGCTCCTGAACAGAGAGTCCCGGCCATGCCTGGAATCCCGGCCCCCCAGCCCCCTTCCTATCCCCAGAAAGTCCTGCTCAGGGACCTAATCACTATGCAGAAGGGAGAACAGGGTAAAGGGCCCAGGTGGCTTGGCTCCTCATTGTCAAAGCCACGCCTCTGTGCCCAGCTGGCGCTCCTGCCCCCGTGGCCGCCTGGCCACCTTCTTGGCCCTGGGGCATGCTCCTCATTAGCAGCGCTCATTTCCTGTGTCTTCCCTGGGCTCCTGAACTTTGCTGCTCAGGCCTCCTGAACCCTGGGGCTCCTGCATTCCCTGCCGACTTAGAGCCCCAAGCATCCGCTTCAAACTTGTTTTCTTCTTGGTCATCTTTGGTTTCTTAACTCGCCTCTTCTGCTCAAGTGGTGGATGCCAACTGGTCCCTCTGCAGAGGTGTTCTGGCATTTTCTTTTCTCCCATCCCCTTTGCAGAATCCTTGCACCGAGTCTGTCCCTGCCCCTTCCATCCTCCCTCCTCCAGGTCGTTCCTGCCCCCCTGGGCATCCCCAGCCCCATCATCCCACCGCTGTCCCCACCGGTCCCTCAGCTCAGGTTGACAGTTTTCGCCCTCCCTCTGTGGGGGGAGCACACCTCTCTCTGTTCACGGCAAGGCATGCCCACGCCATCTCATCTGCCTTCCCCTGAGCAGAGAGGGCACAGCCCTGCCAAACAGGACCTGAATTCCTGCCTCCTACTCGGTTTCATCAGCCTGTCAGCCTTCATTACATTTAAGATATTTTTAGACATGCTTAACACTTCTGCCTTAATTTTAACCCCTCCCCTGGTTCAAACATGGTTCTGCTTCCAGTTAATTTTTTCCCCCAAGATCAGACAATATATTTTCTTAAAATGTGTTCTGAGCTGTTATTCTTCACAACTCATAAATCTGAAATGGGGCTAGTCACAAAATGGTAAAATTGCCCACACAGTTGTACTCTGTGCTCTGCCCAAGACTGGCTGGGGGCTCCTCTGCAAGCGCCGTGAGCCTCCCTGGACCCATCGCATCATTGCGCTGACCCCCCACCAGGCAGAACTGCCAGTACCTTTTTCCAAAAGTGGAATGGGCATGAGGTCTACCAGGGAAACCACGATTCCTGTCTTAGAAACTTTCAGGTGACTGGTTGGAGGTGGTGTAGCATTAGATAGGATGCCAGCTAGAGAAGCAGACCCTCATGTTCCAGCTTCTTGGCACCATAAGGTTTACTTCTCACTGTATAAACACTCAAAGGTGTGTTCCTGGCTGGTGGAGCATCTTCCACATGGTCATTCAGGGACCCAGGCTCCTTCCATCTGTGGCTCTGTCTCTCTGAGGCTCAGAGTCTGGCACATTTATCCAGTGGGTGGCAAAAGAAAAGGGTGGAATAAATACCCAATGCTTGGCGACCGTGGTCTGGAAGAGCATGCATCACTTCCACCAGCGACAGCTAGTTGCATGCCTGCTGAGTGCAAGAGGCCTGGGGAGTGTCCCCAGCTGGACTGTTACTGCTCAGCAATGACTCTACCCTGGAAGGGATCCACAAGTCTTTGGGGGACAGCTAACCATGTCTGCCATACATGGGAATGGGGAGGAAGAGATACTTGCCATTCCCACTTGCCCTTGAGTTTCACTACGAAAGTACAAAGTCTTCCATCAGGCTTAATTTTCAGGTTTTGTGTGTATCCCAGTCCCCCAACCCTCATAGCGGCCAGGGGCTCAGTGTGGCTCACTACCACCTTGACTGCTGGTTTCCCTGCACTCTTCTTGAGATCCATCATCACACTGCTACTGGAAGTAAGCTCCAGGTAGAGAGTCTGTCTGATTCACCCCAAGTGCCTAAAATAGTATGTGGTTCATGGTAGGTGGTGGTCATTGTTGTGGTCATTGTAGGGAAGGAAACACAGTAGTATCTCCTGTCCCATGTCATTCCCCTGTGTGACCCTCCCCTTAATCAGAATAGCCTTAGTGACTTTCTTGACCAGCAGAATATGGCAGACGAGACCTTCTGGACCATGGAGATTGTAAGAAGCCTTGCAGCTCTCATCTTTGTCTTGTGGGACTTTTGCTTGGAACCCACCTGCCATGTTCTGAGAAGTCCAAGTGACATTGGAGATACTCTACTTAGCAGCCCCAGATGCTCCCAGCGGATTGCCAGCCATGTGAGCACCAGTCATGGGCACCCAGCTCCTCAAGCCTTCAGATGACGGCAACTTCAGCTGCCGTCTGGCTGCCGCTGCATGAGAGACCCCCAAGTGAGAGCAAGTCTTCCTGACCCCAGCTCCACCTTCTCTCTCCTGCCCACTCCTCCCATGGAGCCCCTGCCCAGGCTGCACCCTGGCCACCAGCTCTGGCTGCATGTGGGACACGCAGGAAGGCACCTTTCTCAAGCAGCTCTCGCCTCTTCCCAGGGCCCTATCGAGTACATTGACCTTACTCTTTCAACATTATCAGAAACTCTTTGTAATGTAATTTTCTAGAGGTAAGGTGGGATTTCTGGATTTAGAGATTAGTGTGTAGAAAACTGGTATGTCTTGATCTGAAAAATACACTGGGTGGTTGGTTGTCTTCTCATTTATCATTTTAGGATTATTGGAAGAATAGACAGTAGAAGATTTTCTTCCTTTTTTTCCCGGGTCCCTTGCTTAATTTTGTCCTGATGTCCCTTCTGGCTGCCACTTGCCTTCTCGACGTCTGGGCCCTAATGGCTCTCTCTGTATCCTGGGTCAGTTTTCCAATGTTTGCAAACAACACCTTGATTTATGTGTCAGAGTGACAGCTTCTTGTCTCTGGGTTGTGGCTGGAAGTGGTCTTGTTTCTGAGGAACGTTCCAGCAATGGGATAGTCAGGGTTCATTGGCTGCTTTACAGGTACTACTAGGTAGCCAGTGTTCACTTCCAGGACCAGCCACGGAAAGGGGCCTTGGAATTGGAGGTGGACACCCAGCTGCCTCAGTGGTGGCACTGCAAAGTCCTCGGAGTTTGTGCAGAGTTGGTGACAAAGAGTAAGAAGGAGAAATGATCAGCTAGGATTGGCTTTCCTTTTTAATCATTTGTAGAATCCAAACCATTGGTGGATATTACCCTTCTGGAGGTTTCTAAGGAAGAGTTGGTACCTGGACGTACTGGAGTTTTTAACATTGTCGTTTGTGTGATTACCAAGTGTCTGCTGTGTCACTGAGGGTACCCAACGGTGTGCCCCACATGGATGCCACCATCTGAAATAGGGACCAGGTCAGATGCCCCCAGTTTCCAGTTCCATTCAAGACAAGCTCTTACAGGAAGGTCCCTAATTTTCCCTTATCATTAATTTTCACAGTTTGGCATTTGTTTTCTCTTTCTTTATAAATTGCTTTCCTTAGTTTGGGGAAACCACATCCATTTGCAATGTTTTTAAAATGAAGAAATACAGACTTCTGCAAGTAGTTAAAAATGGTCATATAGATGGGAAATTACTGCAATTGTAATATTATTGTTTTTACCATAATGCATAAACCTATATAAAATTTTGTTCAAAGTGATCATAAAGGAAACTAGGATCAGGTAATGTTATTACAGTAGAAATTCAGATTATTCTTCCCCTAACTTTTAAAGCTACTCTGAACCATAAATAGCTACTCCATTCACACATCGTGTTGGATATCAGCAATACCATTTACCTGCTCTCTCTGAACGTTGTTTTAAAAGATGCATAGAAAGGAAAAGAAAGTAAATCATATTCTGTCAGCATAGGCTTTTCTGCCTCAGGGCAAATTTCCCAGCTCCCTCCCCAAAAAGAAAGGAAGACACCAAAAAAGAGATGTTAGGGGACCTGAACTGTGGGGTGGCCTCTCCACTCCAAAGCCAGCAGCATGAGTGACAAGGGGGAAGAAAAACACAAAGGGAAGCAGGTAGGTGGGGAAGGGTCTGGTGGCCTCCAGCATGGATAAGGCTGCCCAGCAGTTCTGAACTTGACCCCAGATAGGCTTATAAATTGTCAACCTATTCTCTTTAGAAATGGTGAGAAAATGTGGACCCATCTTTTTTATCTGACTTAGAGCCAGCTGTTTCTGCCTGGCCTGGGGGCAGAGGGCAGGTGTGTTGGTTAATCTTGGCTGCACTACATTAGCGTGGGCAGAAGTCATGCTTCCTAACCCTGCTGCCTGCAGCATGACAGTGACACAAAAGGCCTCTCTAGGGCAGTGAGTCTCAGAGAAGGGGCTGCTGCTTAACCGCAGACTGAGGGGGCCTCCAGACAGGCCAGGGCCGATTAAAAAAAATCCTCTCCAGTTCTCGTGGGCAAGTGGTGTACCTACAACTAGCTCCAAAAACTTCATTTGCAGAAATTGCCTAAGGTCACTATTACCTGAGCTCACTTCCAGTAAGGGCTGCTTTGCTAAGACTTCAGTTGTAAACCAAAATTGGTTTCTAGAGTTTGAGGGCCCTGATTCAGGAGTCTGTAAGAAATCTGGACTCAGTACCTGGCAATACTGTGCAGCTCCAGCAGCACATGTATATAGAGAGGTGAAATTTCCTTGACTTGGAGGAAGCATGCCTGTGAGTGCCCCTTCTGCTTATTGCCTTGAGATGGTCATGGTATTTAATTGCTGCTATTCTTGCTTTTCATTTATGAGTGAATCATTAATTTGACTTCACTGCCAATTAGTGTGGGGTGGGTTGTTCACACCATAAGGCAAAGTTAGGTACATTTGCATATTTTGGCTTGTCATTTGCCCGTAGTTAGACTGTAGTCTTTCCTGTAGTTTTTCATTTGAATAAATCACACTCCCACCTCCCCTGCCCCTGATTTGCTGGGTAGTGATGCTTCATTTTCATCATGGAATCTTTTGTCTCCTGAGAAGTGGGGACAAATAAAGTTGGGTGAGCCCCAGGTGCTCTTATTTCTTCTGCCTGGGCCACGGTGTAAAGAAATCAATTAAAAAATGAAAGATGTGGGAACCTGTGCTCCTGATCAGAGACCACAGTGCAGGAGTTGTCCTGGAAAGGAGCGGGACCGAACCTGGGAATGGGACTTCCTGCATCATCCAGCGACTCAGCCTTATAACCGAGATGCTGCTTTATTGCAACAGTCAACTTAACTCCTGGAGCCTCTGTAGCTCTGTGTCCAGCTGGGGCAGGTTTTATACCCAGCATGCCTGATTTGGCATCCTAGTTTTCCATTTATCTTCTTTTCTGTGTCTCTCTAGGGGTCAGAATTCTTTTTCTCATCTGTGCAGCAATCTGTCGAGATGCAATGCACGCTGAGGGATCGACAGGGGAGGTTTGAGTGGCTTCTGGAATCTCTATCATCACCCCCTCTGTTCAAGGGGCTCCCCCCACCTCCTCACCCAAACTTTGTCTTTTTGCCAATGTGGACATGAGGATCGGAGATTTGCCATAGCGTGTGGGGTTGAAAGGCACATTCTCTATGCTAGACACAGTGCTGCTTCACAGCCTCTGCTTCCTGCCACCAGGACATTAACAGCATTTTCTCTCAATCTAGTAAGAAACTGCAGCAGAAAGTATACATTTTTAAATTATTGATCTCTGAGTTTTGATTGTTTACATAGTCTTGTGTAGAGACGAATCGAGGGAAAGGGGAAATGCTTCACCTGCTCCTGCCTCCAGCCATGGTAATTCATACCAGCGGTTCTCAGTTGCTCTAGGTTAGAGGACAGTATAGTGTGAAATACACCACAGTGGATAACCAGGAATTTGCATTTGGAATGTTCTCAGATTCCCATGGAAAATCAGCCTGCCTCCCTGCCCAGCTTCTGTCGCCTGGTTCCCCCGGCTGGCGCGGCATTGGGAGGAGCCCCTGAGTAGTGGCGCGACCATGTGTGGCTGCGTAGTTATGGCCTGAAACTCTTTGGGGTCTGTCTCTGGCTTGAAAAGGAGTCTGTGATGAGCCGAGGGCAGCTTCCCTACTCTCAGCCCAGTGCTCCCCTGTTCCAGGAGGAAGGGGCTTCCTGCCTGAGAATATTGCCCAAGCCGAGGGGGCAGGCACACTGCCTGTGCTCCAGGGGGATTTAAATGGACACCGAGGAGGAGGGTGCGTGAGCAAAAGCATGGCAGTCAGAATGGGGACAGTGATCAGGCTAGAGTGGGGGGTCCTCCCAAGGAGCAAGGGTGGAATTGTTGTCCAGGCCCAAGTTTTGTTGTCCAGGGATGTTTGTGAAAGTTTTCTCAGTGGTTATCTACTGTTGCAAGTGGGATTTACTTAAACTAAGAGCCTGCCTGGTAGAGAGGCTTTTCCCACCTAGGTTATTTTCCTCACCCCCAAAACTGGAAGCAAATGATAAACTGATATTTAGATGCATTGAATGAGCAGGATTTGTGTGAACCAGCGTGGTTTCACATCAGAAAACCTCATTCCGGTCAGTAGGACCAAGCCTGGGCCCTCACAGCGCCCTCTTTAAGAGCAGACATGCCAGCCAAACAGGGGTCCTGGGCCCCCTGGGCAAGGGACCGCATTCAGGCCTCCTTGTCCCAGCCCCTCCACCCCGGGCCCTGGCTCAGGGCTGGGCCATTGCTGTCATCCTTTTGTGTCCATGCCCAATATGGCCTCATTTCCAGTGTTTTTTTAATGTCCCTGGTGTTTGTAATGCTTAAGTTGGTGGAAACATTCAGCGAGCCATTGTAGTCGGTAAATTGGTAGTCAGCAGCCATTTGGCAACGGATGGGCAGGCCGATTCCCCACTGAGGAGGGCCTCATTCCCAGGACAGCTGGGGCCTCTGAGCAACAGCCTGGCACAACCCCAGCAGGGCTCTGAAGAGGTGAGGGTAGCAGTAGGCGCCCACGCAGAGCATGGGAGAAGTGGGTGAGATCTGCTTTGGAGGAAGCACAGGCAAGGTGGTTGGAGATGGGAAGGAGGAAGAGAAAAAAGCGTCAGCCTCCTAGGCCTGATTTTTTAACTTTGCCTCCTTTCTGAAGCTTTCCATTGTCTTAAGAAACAGCCTGTTAGCGTCGGTCCCTTGCTTCCCGGGACCCCCAGCGAACCCTGGCTGCTCAGAATATGTTCTCTCACATCCATCCCCCGCTGATGGGCTCAGACATACCCCCTTCTCCTGCTGGCCTAGGTGGGAAGTGGGGATGACTGCAGCTGGGGCATGCTGGGCTGGACAAGGTGCGGAGGCATCACTGAGAGAGACGCTGCTCAGGATGGAGCAGCCGCTCAGGGGGCACCGTCTTCCCCTCCTTTTCCATGGTGAGAGCCTCATGGGGAAGGACCATGGTGGTTTAAATCTGACAACAGTCGGTGAAGGTAACTGTACGGTGTTTGGGGATCATCACGCGGCCTGTTTCAGGGGGATTCCAGCAAGATTTAAGATCTTAAGTAACAATCTTAACAACCTAATCCTGTTTAGCCTTGTTAGACAATATTTAAATGCCAGCACTCACTAGAAATACCTGGGGGACAGCCTTGCCAATTTAATCGGGCCTCAATTGATCTTCAAACACATTTTCAGTAGGATACAGAATTATGTAGACCCTGGTTCTTGTAAAATCACATGTTGTTAATTTCATGCACACTGAGTTAAAAATGTCACTCTGGGGGGTCTAAATTGCCATAAACTCCCTTCTGCAACTGAATCTTACCTCAGTTTTGATACCAACTAGGCAGAGATAAAGATTTCCCACTTGGCCTGATGAATACAAACAGTTCAGATTAGCAGCTCCCAGATCTGAAGTTTCTTTTCTACAAGAGGAGATAGAACAAATATACCTAAAAGAGATTAGGAAAGGACAATTGGATTTTCACAAAATTTGGATAGAAAATAAGTTATCACTGTTACTTTACATATGCAAGGTGTTGCCTAAGAAAGAATTAAGTACTCCATGATGGTGACTTTTATTTTTGGATCATTAGTATACAATTACATGAGCAACATTGTGATTACTAGATTCCCCCCAATTACCCAGTCCCCCCCACATACCCCATTACAGTCACTGTCCCTCAGCATGGTAAGACGCTATAGAGTCACTACTTGTCTTCTCTGTGCTATACTACCTTCCCCGAATGATATTGACTTTTAAGTTAAACATTCCCCAATGTTTCAATTGAAAGCCATTTTACTGCCTTCTGGGAGCAGGTGTGAAATCTTGAAGCATCTTCAGTTATTTCTGTCCTTGTGTACATTGGTGAGTTATCAGGCTGGGACTTAGCTGGTGACCACGGCTTTGCAGGTGAGGGAACTGATCATTGCCTCCTCTGGTCCCCCAGCACATTCTCCCAAGGAGAGTTTTAATTACGTTGGTTAATTAAGACAATTGCAGTGAAATGTATTAATTGCAAAGGTAGAGAAGAGAATCAAATGTGGCCTAAAGAAAGCTTTGCAGAAGAGGAGAGCTTGCCTTGTTTGAGCTTTGGAGGGTGGATGGGGCACAATTTTAAATAAGGTACCAGTATATTGGGACTGGTGGTGGTCTGTTAGTGACCTGTAATTATACCTCGATAAACTGAAAACAAAACAAAACAAAACACATAATTGGCTTAGAGCTGAGGGGAAAAACACACATACGTGTGCACCCACCTGGAGGGCAGGAAAACCAGGGAGAGAAGACACACAGCACTCTGCCACAGTCGCCTCCTTTGGACTTGCAGGTCTGCAGGCTGCTTTACCCACAGCTCTGAGCCCCAGCTCATTAGGAGCACCCCTCCCTCCTGAGGGAAGCATTGAACAGCATGCACACAGTCATCGGTGAGATGAGAGACCATGTCATAATTAGCTGCGATCATACGGGGTTAATTCAGTTCATTTCCTCTGACAAGCCTAGAAGCAACCGTAGAGCGTGAGTACTGTCATCTTTGCCTTTTCCCGTTTATTTCTGTAGGCATCGGTGGTGAGGAGACACATACTTTGCAGATGCTGTTTGCTTTTGCCAGGACTCTTAATGCCTGGTGCAAACAAGTGTGTTTGAAGAGTTACTGGCTGAAGGAAGGAAACAATTCTCAAATCCCCACTTGAGAGGAAAAATTGGGAAACGGGAGTGAGAGTCTAAGTGGAAATAGTGGTTTTGAAAGTATCTCCACGTCACAGAGAGGGAAGAACTCATACAGGACACCCGGTGACTGACAGTCCCTGCTTCTCGCCTCGCAGGGCAGGGGGAACAGTGAAGAGAAAAGACTATATAGCCTCATCCTTTAGTCTCATACGGAAGAGTCAGAAATCACCGCCTCCCAGAGATGTTCGCCAGCAACATTTGCAAATCAAATCAACAAAAATGTATTGTACCCTATTGTGTGCCTAGCACTGTGCTAGGAGCTGGTAGCACCAAATGGAAAAATACAGGCTGTCCTCAAGGAACGTGTACTCAAGGTCTGGTAATAGAACAGTGCGGACTGCTGTGCCGATTGTGCACTGCACAACCCTAGAGGGCACAATTCATATCATTGACATTGCTGATTTCTCTATTATGACAATATTCCAGTAGATAGAAGCAAAATGTCTTGAGGAAGGAGCATCTTTTTCTAATTATAGGCACCATATGGGCCAGTATGGCTAGAATGTGGAGCCAGAAAAACAACTTCTGTATAAAGTGACAGTGACCAGAGCGGACATGTGAACAAAACACAGGACTTCCGTGTGCCTTAGAGAGTCGTGGAAAGCTTTGGAAAGGACAGTCTTATGGAAGACTGCCCCCATGAGGAGAGAAGCAGGGTTATGTTGCAGCAGAGAGATTTGTTTGATATCCTGACTGCCTGGGTTCAAGTTCCAACTGTGCCCTTCACTGGGTGATCCTGGGCAAATTACCTAACCTCTCTGTGCCCTACTTGAGTTGCTCCTAATTCTGCAGTACCCTAAGATTTGTATCTGTCCAAGCAGGTGGTTCAGTAGGAATGAAACATGGTGGACAGGGAGGCATCTCAGTCCTCTCTCCCAAAATGCTCCAGCCTTTTCCTGGTGTAGAACAGATAAAGGCCACATATGCCTGCTAATCACAAAACTCATTCTGTTTTCCTATAAATAACAATGTCCAAAAAGAGAGAGAGAAACATGGGACAAATACATTCACACCCAGCCAGGCCCATTGCCTGATTTCCTTGTCACTGGGCTAATAACAGCGATGGGATATATTGGTTCCATAACACTTAAGCACTTTATAGTTTGCTGATTGTGGTCCTCAGACAACGTTTATCAGCTTGTACTCATGTTTCAAGGTACAAGGGCAAAGCTGAACAAGATTTATGTTCACTGAAATAACCACATGTCAAAAGCAACACATAAAATTGGTTACTTTGGCTTCTAAAAATACCTCTGCAAGGCAGGCAAGATTGTTGAGCTGCAACTGTGATCACCACTTCCTTTAGTATAGGCCACCCACTTCCTAATTATGATGGTCCTGAAATATATTGAGTTATTGATCAGTAGTCTAAATGTTTTCCCTCTCCTGGGTGTGTATCCTCCGTGACAGCCGTGAACTGCATCCTGGACCCTACGTATTTCCTACCAAGGTCCGCATGCTGTGATCAAAATCCCCAACCAGATAATGTAGACAAATGAGATGCTTCAAGGCTGTTTGAAAGCCATCTGCTTGAAAAATCAGAAAATGTGATTTCTTTGGAGGCTAGTTGGATAACAATCATGACTGCAACAGAGAGACCCCTGATCTGAGCAGCTTCGCCCAGGACCAGTTCTCACTCCCACGAGGATCCCGTGTGCTGTTCAATAGGGAAATTTCCATGGTGACACAGGGACTCTAGCTCTCCATCTGGGCTCTGTTGTCTGCAACAGATAACCTTCGGGACCCTGCGGAAGGTGAGAGGGCTGAGAAGATATGCTGCTTCTGAAGTTCTTTGGGGCAGAGTGACCCACGGTACTTCTGGTCTGGCTGGAGAAGCTCTGTGGGTGGGCAGTGGCTTCTCTATACCAGCAGCAACTCTATATCATGGGAGAGTGAATCTTTGAAAAGCTCTGCATTGTTTCTGCCACCATGCAGTCATGAGCCATTAGCCCCACTCCCCGGCCCCATACACAGAGTGAGTTCGAAACAGCGGACTATCTAAAGCTCCAAGAGTATTCACTGGAGTTTGAGGTCCTGGAAACAGGACTTCATAAATCAGGGAGAACTACCCCCAGCACTTTTGCATACAGTTGGGCTAGTCTTTGGCCAAATTTTGAAGTAGGCATCTTCTCTCATCTGTTTTTTTTTTCTTCTGTATCATTCTAATTTTCTTCTGTGTAGAGTCTGCTGAAAATCTCCATGTGGGCACTGCACCCCCACCCCCTGCACATATGCTCTGTTCCTACATTACCTACCTACCTTCCCTTCAGCCAGATCACTCATTCTTTCCATGGTGCTGATGCTCAGTATAAAGGGGTAAAGCTGATTTGGGGATTGGGGGGGGGTGTTAATTTATACTAACATGTAATTGACTGATAGCTCTTTTTTGCTGAGAAATGATTGCATTTTTGAAAGGAGATGTTTGTGCAGCTTTGCTCAGGGCTTGCCAGAGCCTCAGTTTTCAGTGATTGTTAGAACAGAGCAAGTCATATAAATTTAAACATAAATAAGAAAGAAACAAAAAAATCAACACTATCTTCTAGTGCTGTGGTCCTGGGCATGGCCATCACCCTGAGCAGACAAAAATACAGTGTGGTGATGAACTATTGACTGCCTGGGTACAAACCGCCGCTTTCCCACTTGCTGTGTGACTGTGAGCTGATTTGCCCAGCCCGTCCTAAACCTAAAACTTGCTTAACCTAACCAAGCTGTGCCCTAAACTCAGCTTTTTCAGAAATTTCTGCAATACCCCAGGAGTAGTATGTGTCCAGCCAGACAGACCAGGCCACTCAGTTGGTCCTTCAACTGGGGTTGTATCCCCTCTAGAGAAATGACAGGATTTTGGAACAGGGCTTAGGAACTGTTTGTATTTATATGAACATTCAAGTGGAAACTTTTCCATCGTGGAGAGCCAGGAGTTATTTAGCATAGGCCTCCCTCCAGCAATATCCAGAATTAAGGATTCGTTATAACATTAGAGCCAGTTTGCAGGGTGAGCAGATTCAGTGAAGGCAGAGGGATTGTATGTGTGTGTGTGTGTGTCTGTCTGTATATATAATTTTGTTGTTGAGTGGCAGGCTTGTTCCTAGTGTGGATTCAGGTAGAAATGATTTCCTATGAGCCAGGGTGTTGCATGGCCTGGGATTGTTCATACAGGATATGTATGCTTGTTGCAGACGTGTGTGTGTGTGTGTGTGTGTGTGTGTGTGTGTGTGTGTGTGTGTGTGTGTGTGTGTGTGTGTGTGTGTGTGTGTGTGTGTGTGTGTGTGTGTGTGTGTGTGGTTCCACATCCACAAGGGGAGGAGGAGTCAGGAAGGAAGAGAAAAGGGGGTGACTAAATTGACCCTGGATTAGACTCTATTATTGTATTTGTTATGGTTAGATTGAGTCTTCTGGGTTTAAGGAAGTGGCTGGCTTCATCATTTACTTGATTATCCCAGAATACAGGCAATACATGCCTGTGCGTTGAAACCATAGCTAAAGCTCTCAGCTCCCTGTGAGTGTGTGAGCTTAGTACCTCGGCCGCCTTCTAGGTGGGCTAATTGTTACAAGGTGGGGGCCGAGAGGCGCCGGCCAAGGCAGGATAACCCATGAGGCTTGGGATGGGGTCTAGCCACCTCAGTTTTCTCCTCTGCCAAAGGGGGGTACAACCTCCCTTTCAGATGGTAATTAGAATGAAGTAAGGTAAGGGTGTATGAATGTTGGTTCCTTTATTTCTCTACTGGCTTTGACCACAGTTTGTTTTACCACCTCCCTAGTCCTAAAGCAGGTTGATCAATGTTTGTCGTTCTTCCAACAGGAAGTTTCCCTGTGGGGAAATCCAGCCAGTGCAGCGGTATTTGTGTGCACCCTTTCCTCAGAGTGAGAACACGGGGCTCTGGCTCCAGCATCGGCAAATTCAAGTTGTCATCATGGGGCCTGAGCAGAACATCCTGGGGCCTGCAGTTTTCTGAGAGAGCAGAAGCTGCAGGAAAGGAAATCTGGCCTGAGGACCCTGAGGCTGAGTCCTGGGGTGGAGAGGGCGAGCTGGGTGGGTGGCTCTTTGGCCTCTGCAGGCGGAGGCGGGGCTGGGCAGGACAGCTTATGGAAACCAGCTCTGGGTCATCTCCTCGGTTCTCCTACTCCATTCAGGTTCTCTGGGTCCTAAGCACAGAGAGGTCCAGCAAGTGGACATCAGCAAGTCCAGGTCATAAAAGGGAGCAATACTGAGCCCTGGATGGAGGAATGGACTGGGGTGGGGTTGGGGGTGAGGTGCCTGTGCTCTCTCCCTATGCGCCTGTTTTCTGCAGAGCCGAACAAAGCTGGAAGCCATTTGAGGCTGAGGCACAGGGATGCTGGGGGTGCTCAGGAGTAAGGGACGGAAGAGCCAAATGCATTAACTGGTATTACTGGGAGCTCTGCGGCTGCCCTTGATGCTCCATCTTTTTAAAGAGAACCTTGGTTTTTAGACCTTTTATTGAGAGATAATATATATACGGCAAAGTGCACTAAACGTATTTAGTCACGTCACAGCCCCCAGATCAAGAAACAAAATACCACCAGCTCCAGAAGACCCCCATAGCCCCTTCCAGTCATCCCAACCTCCCTCCCCATCCTCCCCACCCCCTCGGATAGGGGAGCCACTCTCTGACTTGTAACCGCAGAGATCATTTTTATGAGGGCAGCCTTTTAGGGTAAAATTACATAGACACTCGTGAGAGAGTGTCATAGTCTTGCTCTAGATTGCACAGAACAGCAAGTGTGCACTGAGCCCTCACTACGTGCTGGGCCCCCTTCCACACGCTGATCATTTCACTCCATCCTCTGAACAAGTCTGAGAAGTAGGCACTGATAGTATGACTGCTTTACATGTAGGAACCCGAGAAATAGCAAGGTTAAGAATCTTGCTTGCCCAAGGTCACACTACTAGTAAGTGGTGGAGCCAGAATCTGAAGGCAGGGACGGCCTACCTGCAGGGTTTAGTTCTGACAGCAACTAAATGTTATAGGACTTTGGTTGCAAATGACAAAAATCCAGCCTGGACTGGTGTGAGCAAGCAGTGGAAAATGACTGGCTCCTGAACTGGCCCCTGGGTGGAGGGGAAGAGCCTTGTCACCAGGAGGTGGCACACTGTATACTGAGAAAACAGAATGACCAAAAGTGGTTGTGAGTTTAGTAATTTGATTAATGAAATATTAACATATCCAAAATCAAGTGTCTACACACTCCTGAGGCTTGCACGTAAGGAAGGTGTGTGCATTCCTTGGTGACACAGCCCATGTGGATGTGAGCACCTCTTAGACAAACTGAACTCTTCCCTCAGATGGAGAATCACTTCCCCGGTCCAGCCCTCATTCACAAATGAGGACATCAGGTCCCAGAGAGTGGAAATGACTCACCGAAGGTCATGCATTCAACTTTCTGGGACTCAGACCCCATTGTGCAGACTCCCTGGACATTCTGCCCTGTAATCCCCCATTAATCAGCTCCTCGGTGCACACATTTCACAGAAAGTCACAGTCTAGGTGGATATTCTGGAGTGCCTGTTGGGCCTCAGGCCCGGGATCGCAAGCTGCCTATCCGCACCCCCACCTCCGCCATGGGGCGGGGCTGAGACACTCAGCAGAGCTCCACTGTGCATTACTCTTTGCCCAGTGAGCCACTGCTACTAGCTTATATTTTCCATGCCCAGTGTGAGGCCCCTCTCCTAGCCATCTGAGACCAGGCAATTCCCTTCCTTCATTTAGACGCTTAACCAACACGTATTAGAGCTGGTGCCCCACGAGCCTTATCTTTCCCAGCCGGGGCCTGTCTCTGTTGTTTGTGTGAGACAGAACCAGGTCCATGAAGGTCCAGGGGTCTCTGAACCCTTAGTGGGAGAGGAAAATAAATCCATGCTGCCTGCTGACTTTTCCTTTTAGTGTTTACTGTGTTTGGTTCCCTGGAATCACGTGCCTTCATTCTTGCACCAGCAATAATTTAGCGCCTGTTGTGTATAAGGGGCACTGTCCAGAGATAAATGAGACAGACGCCAATGGTATGGACAAGGCCATTTGCTAGATAACCCTCTAGATGGCTATTTGTGTGACGGGTGCATGTTTCTGAGATCAAGGCCTCTGCCCTGCAGGGTTTAGTTCTGACAGCAACTAAATGTTATAGGACTTTGGTTGCAAATGACAAAAATCCAGCCTGGACTGGTGTGAGCAAGCAGTGGAAAATGACTGGCTCCTGAACTGGGAAGTCTGTGTTGGCTTCAGGAATGGCTGGCTCTGGGGGTCAAGGTCGCAACAGCTTTGGCTCCGCTCTCTTCCATGCTGGCTTCCCTCCCAGCCAGTCTCTCTCTCTGTTGAAGCCCTGGAAAGTTCTGGCCTACATTTTTACCACTTTCAGGTTTACCAGAAACTTCTCTTCCCCCAGATTCCTAAGGCTGACTTTCATTGGACCACTCAGTCATCTCTGAACCAATTCCTGTGGCCCTGGGGAGTAACCAGCCCCCCTCAAATCGTATCAACAAGAACAGAGGAGGAGCATTCCAAGGAGAACCAGGGTTTGTAGGATGCTGGGCAGGCGAAAACAACAGATGTCAACTCTGTCAACTGCCCTAGCACTGGGAGCAGCCAAATCTGGTTGAATTCCACTCTCTCTGAAACAGGTTGACCTGCATTCCAGCCAAATACTTCGGTCCTGGTGGGCACAGGATGTGTGGCCACAGCTGCAAGACTAACCTGTGCCATCTCCGTTTCATGGCATCACAGTGTCCACTTGTCACCCTATCAGGCCCTTTACAGAAATAAGGTGCATCCCTCCTCTTACCCTCAACCTATCCTATGGCTCAGGTGGCCTCAGCATTTGTGTACCTGTCCCTTCCTCTCCATCCCCATATTACCCCAGCAGCTCCTGAGTCCCTGTTCCTGACTCCCCACACCCCCACCAACCCCCCACCTCCTTGAAAGACATTTCTGAAACAGGAGTCAACAAACTACAGCCTATGGGCCAAGTCCAGCTTGCCACCTGTTTGTTAATGGCCCACAAGCTTAAAATAGTTTCCATGTTTTTAAGCGGTCAGAAAAAATTTTTAAAGACTAATAGCTTGTGACACATGAAAATTACGTGAAATTCAAATTTCAGTGAACATAAAGTTTTATTGGACACAGCCATGCCCACGTGTTTATGTATTATTTACAGCTGCTTCTCTATAGCAGCAGAGTTGAGTAGCTTTTACACAGACCATATGGCCCACAAAACCTAAAATACTCTCAGGCCCTTTACAGGAATAAGTTTGCCAACTGTGGATTTAGAATGTGCTAATCCTGGCATTCCTGTGCTCAGAAATTTTCTAGTGCTCCATGGTGTCATGGGGACATAGCTAGATTCCTAGGCTGGCACTCAAGGTCCTCCGATGTGGTTCAGCCCCATGTCCCAGTATCTCTCGCCAGGACCACATCCCCTTCCTTCCACAACAGCCTGGCTCCTGATTGCACAGAATTCCCAGTCTCCTGGGCTCCCTCAGCATCCGGTTCATCCCATTGCCTAGAAAGTCTCCCTCCTCCTTTGTTCCTGGGTGTCTCCCAGGAAATTCTTCAGAGCGCAGCCCTCCCATCCCGGACTCTTCCTGAGTCGTCTTGTCTGAGTTAATTGTTGCCTCGTCTGTGTTCTACTCAAGCTGTTTCAACCTCTCCCAGTGACATTTGTCTTGTTACAGTCACCACCAGCTACCCATTTGTTTCACCCTCCCTGGAAGATTGCAAACATTGCCTGACTGGTCCTTAATCCTCCTGGTAGATGGAACATACTTGATCCTTGTTGAGAGGAATGAAAGTCAAAACCTGGGCTGGGAGGAGCTTCAGTGGCAGGAACAGACCTGCCAGTTGTGCAGGGACTCACGTGGAGAACGGCAGCTGTGCCCTCCTGCAGGAGGAACAGGGAAGCCTAGCCGTTCCGCCCCTGTCCCTGAGTGCAGATGGGCAGGAAATGTGCCGTGACTGAAAGCTGTGGATTTGAGTTGATTTAATGAGACTTTAAGGAGAGGGTGGGTAAGGCAGAAGGAGACTCAGAGCCCTTTCTGGCATGTTCTCAGCCACCCAGTTGGGGTAGAGAGTTCTGTGAGTGAGGACGACTGTAGGTGGGCACACCTTGCATGTAGATGCCCAAGGCCTGAGCTGCCAAGAATGGGTAGGTCTTCATTACAAGGAGACAGAGTGACGCAGGCAGCAGAGAGCGGTGGACAAAGACAGCAGCCACCACTTTAGTTCATTTTATTCCCTAGGCCAGTGTTTCTCAACCCCAACACTTTTGGCATTTGGGGCTATATTACTCCTATGGGGACCATCCTGCACACTGCAGGATGTTTAGTGGTGTCCCTGGCCTTCCCCAAGTAGATGCCAGAAGCACCCTGGCCCCAGTCATGACCTTCAGAGGTCATCTGGGCAGGGGAGACACAATCGCCCCTGGTTCAGAACCACTTCCCCAGATGACTGCTTCTTACACTTCTGTGGTGAAAGGCTAGTTTCCTTATTTGACCACTAATCTTGGAAGTACCAGAGAAAGGAATCCCTGGAAAATGACCATGTACTTGGTTGTCACCATGTCAAATTGCTTAACAAGTGTTCAAATGCTTATTCTCTCTCTCTCTCTATTCTTCTATCATGGATAGTAACAGAGTCCATGGACCACACTCCAGCACAGCTCTAGACCCAGAAGAACATCAGAGAATATGAGCCACTTGTGTAGACATCACCATGTGTGCTGAGAATTTTGTCACTTTGAGGCCGTTGATATGTTTGTTCATCATCTCGCTCAGTGACTTGCCCTCTGAGTGTACATGTGCACGCTAAAGGGTAACAATTTGCTTTGTGTTGTAATGAGTTCATTGACTGCTTCCTGGGTAACCCACTTCTGGGGAGACTGGGCATTTTTCAGAACTCTCCTGAGAGGGCCCAGAATCACACTTTTCCACTTATCTTCTTATGAGATGTTTCACTCCCTGGTCATCCTTCAAAGCTGGTGGCTTTGGAATAGAGGAGAGACTTCCTGCTGCCCATTCCTCTGCCAGGCTGTCCCTGGAAACAATCTGTTGTGCTCTGAGTTCTGGTCCAGACAGTCACAGCGGCTGCTTCCATGTTGGGTGGTCAACCTTTGAAGTTTGCGCCCCTTGTCTTTCATCCTGTGGCTCAGAATAGTCTAAAAAATGGTGGGAGACACAGTTGAGGACCACTTGGATTTTAAATTCTAAGCCTTGAATTTAAATGTGGAGATGTGGAGAAATCCCTGCCATCTTTTCTGGAAAACCAAAGTACTTAGTGTAGGTCTCTGTGTGTCTATGGTGGGGTGAGAAGTGAGGAAGGTCAGTGATTTTTTTGTAGTGTCAGTACTTCTAACTTTTCAAATGAAACACAAGGAATGGTGCGCTTGGTAAAGCATTTGTAGTATTGAGCAGATAAGCAGAGGAAGCGGGGCTGGCGGGAAAACAAACATGGTTTCCCTGGCACAACGGTTAACTTCCTCCCGGTCACGTGCAGGGTGCTGTCCCTCAAGGGGACTCACCAGGAATGAAACTGGTGGCAAACTGTTGTGGTTAAGGGTCTCATTGATTACTCATGCTCTCCTCTTACTGAGGGAGAAACTGAGGCCAGGTCTGTCAAAATCAGTTAGTGGCAGCACTGAGGTCAGAAGCAAGCTTTCTGAATTCCTGATACAGTGTGTATTGTCTGATTCTTTACTTCTTCATCAATCTGAATTTCACTGATATTGTTGAGGAGGGAGGATTGGCCTGAGAAGACATCTAAGGGGAGAAAAGGCCACAAGTGAAGTTCAGTGAACTAATATGGCTCACTTTATGTTTTGTTCTGTGATTCGGATCAGTCTCTTGTTTACAACAGGCTAAGGACCTCCTCAAGCTTCACAATGCTTTGTGGAAAGTAAAGGGCTAAGTAATTTTCCCCAAGCTTACAAAGGAAAGCCAAGAATAAAATTCAGACCCTAGTGACTCTTTATTGGAAATGTTTCTGGCAGAAGCCAAGGGTGAGAATAAGCACAGAACCTAGAAGGAACTAGGTAGACTTTTTTGTTCTTCTGACTTCCTAGGAAATAGGGGTTGTATGTCTAAAGTACAACTGTCAGTCATTCAGCAATTGTTTATTTAAGAACCTACTATGTGAGACACACCTGGGAATATAATTTGCTGCCGCTTTCTTCCTTTCTACCTATAATCATGCTTCACCCTTTTAGTGAGCCTATGACCACCATAGTGGCTAGATGCTCTCATTGGAAGTGTAAATGTTTACAAGGACCACAGGTTCACTCAGCCAGTGTTTATTGAGGGACTGCCTGGCTGCATTGTGTCAGCAACTTAATGAATGGAGAAGATGCCTGTCCTTTCCAGGAAGATCTCAGTGGACCTTCCCAAGTGTAGCTGATGAACTGAGCCCCTTTCTGTGCTAAACCCTGGCCTGCACTCCTTGCCTTGAGGCTGCTCAGGGAACCAGTGGGGATTAGATCTAGGAAGAGAGACAGGATTGTGCCAAGGAGGAAGATGGCCCAGCAAATAGCCCAGAGGGTGGGGTGCGGAGTGGGGGACCCTCACCCACAGCTGTAGATTATCAAGTGATAGCCCGTCAGGCCCCTCCTTGAGCTCTTCTGTCAGCCTGGCCTCCCCCCAGTGCTGCCTCATCTGAGGGGCAAGAATGGGTCCTCATTCTTTACATCACGACCCCGATTTGCCAGTGTGCCAGTGTGTCAGAATTCTCCAGAGAAACAGAGCCAATGGGAGGTACATACGCATATCATATATAGGGATTTATTTTATGGAATTAGTTGATGTGATTACGGGGGGTGGCTGGCAGGTCTGAAATCTGTAGGGTGAGCTGGCAGGCGAGAAGTTCTCAGGCAGGAGCTGATGCTGCCGTCTTCTCCAGGAGACTTTAGTTTCTGCTCTTAAGTCCTTCAATCGATTGGGTAATGGGCACACACACTATCAAGAGCAGTCTTCTTTATTTTTTTTCCTTTTAACTTTTTATTTTGGCCTAATTCAAACTTATAGAAAAGTTTGAAGAGTAGAACAAAGAGCTCCCATATACACTTCATCAAGATTCTCCAAACGTTACCATTTTCACATTTATTTTATCCTGCACTTCATATCCTTCGAACCATTTGAAGATCATTTAGAGAGTCTTTCTGCCAGAATACTTCAGTGCATTTCCTAAAAGCAATGACACTCTCCTATTTAACTGCTTTGCAGTTTTGAGAATCAAGAAATCCATACTGATACAATACTATTATCTGATATATAGTCACACTCAAGTCTTGCCAGCTGTCCTGATAGTGTCCTTCGTAGCAAAGAAACCCCCCAGATCATGTGTTGCCTATGGTTGGCATGTCTCTTTAGGTTCCTTTTTTTAAAAAAACTTTTTACTGAAGTATAACTGACATAATATTAGTTTCAGTTGTACAACATAGTGATTTAATATCTACTTACATTACAAAATAATCACCATAAGTCTAGTTATCCTCTGTCACCATACAAAGATATTACAATATTACTGCTTATATTCCCTATGCTATACTTCTCATTCCTGTGACTTTTTTATAACTGGAACTTTGTACATCTTTATCCCCTCCACCTATTTTGCCCATTCCCCCTTCCCCCCCACTTCTGGCAACCACCAATTCTCTGTATTTATGGTCTGTTTCTGTTTTGTTTGTTTTTCAGATTCCATATACAAATGAAATCCTATGATAGTTGTCTTTCTCTGACCTACTTCATTTAGCATAATACCCTCTAGGTCCATCCATGTTGTTGCAAATGACAAGATTTCATTTTTTTTTTATGGCTGAATAATAATCCCTTTTATATATGTACCACTTCTTTATCCATTCATCTATCGATGGACACTTAGGCGACTTCCATATCTTGGCTATTTTAAATAATGCTGCAATAAGCATAAGGGTGCGTATACTCTTTGAATTAGTGTCTTTGTTTTCTTCTGGTAAATGCCCAGAAGTGGAATTACTTGATTATATGATATTTCTATTTTTAATTCTTTGAGGAACCTCCAAACTGCTTTCCATAGTGACTGCACCAACTTACCTTCCCTCCAATGGTGCAGGAGGGTTCCCCTTCCTCCACATCTGCACCAACGCTTGTTATTTCTTGTCTTTTGGATAGCAGCTGTTCTGACGGGTGTGAGGTGATATCTCATTGTGGTTTTGATTTGAATTTCTCTGATGCTTCATGACATTGAGCATCTATTCAGGTGCCTGTTGGCCATCTGCACATCTTCTTGAGAAAAATTTCTATTCAGGTCCTCTGGCCATTTTTTATTCAGATAATTTGTTTTATTGTTTTATTGTATGAATTCTTTACATACTCTAGGTATTAACTCCTTATCAGACACATCATTTGTGAATGCATTCTCCCTTTTAGTAGGTTGCCTTTTCATTTTGTTGATGGTTTTCTTTGCTGTGCAGAAGCTTTTTAGTTTGATGTGATCCCACTTGTTTATTTGTGCTTTTATTTACCTTGCTGGGGGAGACATGTCTGGAAAAAAATTGCTAAGGCCAGTGTCTAAGAGTTTACTGCCTATGTTTTCTTTTAGGAGTTTCATGGTTTGGGATCTTATATTTAGTTTTTAACCATTTCAAGTTTATTTTTGTGTATAGTGTAAGGTAGTGGTCCAGTTTCATTTGTTTTGCACGTAGCTGTTTTCCCAACACCATTTATTGAAGAGACTGTCTTTTCCTCATTGTATAGTCTTGTCTCCTTTGTTGTAGATTAATTTGTGTGGCTTAATATAAGTGGGTTTATTTCTGGGCTCTTTCTATTTTGGTAGGATTTGATGGGTATTTTGATATTGCATTGAATCTGTAAATTGCTTTGGGTAGTACGGACATTCTAACAATATTCTGTCTATGAGCATGGTGTATCTTCATTTATATGTGTCATCTTCGGTTTCTTTCATCAATGTTTCAGTTTTCAGAGTACAGGTCTTTCATTTCCTTGGTTTAATTTATTCCTAAGTATATTCTTTTTGATACAATTGTAAGTAGGATTGTTTTCTTAATTTCTCTATGCTAGTTTGTTATTTGTATATAGAAACATGACAAATTTCTATATGTTGATTTTGTATCCTGCAACTTTACTGAATTCATTTATTTTTTTAAACAGGAGAAAAACAAATTTAATAACCTGTGTACTTCCTGTATACATGGGAGATACCCAGAAAAACCAAGTAACTCCCCCAGTATGGCCCAAGACACCATCTTTAGCTAAAGACAAAAGATTCATCTATTGGTAATAGTTTTTGGTGGTGCCTTTAGGGTTTTCTATTTATAGTATCATGTCATCTGCAAATAAATTTTATTTCTTCTTTACCAATTTGGATGCCTTGTATTTCTTTTTTATTTGATTGCTGTGGCTAAGATTTCTGGTACTATGTTGAATAACAGCTGTGAGAGTGGATATCCTTATCTTGTTCCTGACCTTAGAGGAAATGTTTTCAGCTTTTCCATTGAGTACTGTTAACTGGGGGTTTGTCATATATGGCTTTTATTATATTGAGGTACGCTCTCTCTATATCCACTTTGTTGAGAGTTTTAATCATGAATGGATGTTAAATTTTGTCAAATACTTTTTCTGCATCTATTGAGATGATCATATGATTTTTATTCTTCCTTTTGTTAATGTCATATATTGTTGATTGATTTACAGATGTTAAACTATCCTTATACCCCTGGAATAAATAAACTTGATGGTGGTGAATGATCTTTTTAGTGTATTTTTTAATTCAATTTGCTAGTATTTTGTTGAACATTTTTCTATCTATGTTCATTAGGGATGTTGGTCTGTAATTTTCTTTTTTTGGTAGGGTCTTTTTCTGGTTTCAGTATCAGGATAATGCTGACCTCATAAAATGAATTTGGAAGCATTCCTTCCTCTCATATTTTTTTAATTGTTTGAGAAGGATAGGCATTAACTCTTCTTTATATGTTTGGTAGAATTCACCTGTGAAGCCATCTAGTCCTGAACTTTTGTTGGGAGATTTTTGCTTGCCGATTCTCTTTTTTTCCTAGTGATGGCCTGTTCAGATTTTCTATTATTCCTGATACAGTCTTGGAAGATTGTATGTTTCTAGGAATTTATCCATTTCTTTAAGGTTGTCCAATTTTCTGGCATATAATTTTTCATAGAATTCTCTTATAATCCTTTGTATTTCTATGGTGTCAGGTGTAACTTTTTCTCTTTCATTTCTGAATTGAGTCCTCTTTTTTGCTAGATGAGTTTGGTCAAAGGTTTATCAATTTTGTTTATCTTTTCAAAGAATAAGCTCTTAGTTTCATTGACCTTTTCTATTGTGTTCAGTCTCCATTTCATTTATTTCCACTATGATCTTTTTTATTTCCTTCCTTCTCCTAACTTTGGATTTTGTTTGTTCTTTTTTTCAGTTCCTTTAGGGAGAAGTTTAGCTTGTTTGAGATTTTTCTTGTTTCTTGAGGTAGGGCTGTGTCACTATGAACTGCCCTCTTAGAACTGCTTTTGCTGCATTTCAAATGTTTTGCATTGTTATGCTTCTATTTTCATCATTCTCCAAGTATTTTTTAATTTCCTCTTTGATTTCTTTGTTGACTCATTGGTTGTTTGATGTCATGTTGATTAGCCTCTACATGCTTGTGTTTTCTCCAGTTGTTTTTTTCTTGTCATTGATTTCTAATCTCATACTGCTGTGCTTGGAAAAGATGCTTGATACAATTTAATCTTCTTGACTTATCAAGACGTTTTGTGACATAAGATGTGATCTGTCCTGGAGAATGTTCTTTGGGTACTTGAAAAGGATGTGTATTCTGGTTTTGGATGGAATACTTTCTATATATTTGTGAAGTCTGTCAAGTCTAATGTGTCATTCAAAGCCAGTCTATACTTACTGATTTTCTATCTGGATGATCTATCCACAGATATGAGTGAATGATTAAAGTCCCCTACTATTATTGTATTACTGTTAGTTTCTCCCTTTGTTCACATTTGCTGTATATAGTTAGGTTCTCCTATGTTGGGTGTGTAGATATTTACAATTGTTAGATCCTCTTGATGGATTGCTCCCTTTATTATTATGTAATGCCCTTCTTTTTCTCTCATTACATTCTTTGTTTTGAAGTCTATTTTGTCTGTCTATGCTTGTTTATAAGAATTGCTTACCCCTGCTCTTTCTTTCTTTCTTTCTTTCTTTCTTTCTTTCTTTCTTTTTTTCTTTCTTTCTTTTTTTCTTTCTTTCTTTCTTTCTTTCTTTCTTTTTTTCTTTCTTTCTTTCTTTCTTTCTTTCTTTCTTTCTCTCTCTCTCTCTCTCTCTCTCTCTCTCTCTCTCTCTCTCTCTCTCTCTCCCTCCCTCCCTCCCCCTTCCTTCCTTCCTTCCTTCCTTCCTTTCTTCTTTTTTCTTCTCTTCCCCTTCTCCTTCGCCCTCCCCTCCCATTCCCACTTTTTCTTTCTTTTCTGTTTGCATGGAATATCTTTTCCCATTCCTCACTTTCAGTCTGTGTATGTTTTTAGGTCTGAAGTGAGGCTCTTGTAGGCAGCATATAGATGGGTCTCTTTTTTTTTTCAGCCACCCTATGTCTTTTGATTGGAACATTTATTCCATTTACATTTAAAGTAAGTATTGACAGAGATGTTCTTACTGCATTTTGTCCATTGTTTTCTGTTTGTTTTCGTAGCTCTGCTCCTTCCTTCTTCTCTTGCTCTCTTCCCCTTTGATTTGATGACTTCCTATAGTGTTATGCTTGGATTCCTTTCTCTTTATTTTTTGGGTATCTATTATAGATTTTTGGTTACCATGAGGTTCATGCATAGTGTCCTATATACATAGAGGTCTGTATTAGGTTGTTGGTCACCTAAGTTTGAACACATTCTAAAAACACTACTTTTTTATTCTTCCCTCCATATTTTATGTATATGGGTGTCATCATTTACATTTTTTAATTTTGGATATCCCTTGTCTGCATATATAATTGATTTTACTACTTTAGTCTTTTGAACTTCATACTTGCTTTAGAAGTGATTGATCTATTACCTTTACTGTATGTTTATCTTTACCAGTGAACTTTCTTTTCTTTCAAATTTTTCTTCTACTTACAGCCTTTTCTTTCCATGTAAATCCCTTTAATATTTCTCATAAGACCAGTTTGGTGGTGGTGAACTCCTGCAGTTTTTGTTTGTCCGGAAAATTCTTTATCTCATCTTCCATTCTGAGCAACAATCTTTCTGGGTAGAGTATTCTTGATTGTAGGATTTTTTTTCCTCATTTCAGCACTTTGAATGTATCATGTATCATCTTCCAGCCAGTAAAGTTTCTGCTGAAAAATCAGCTGATGGTGTTATGGGATTTCCCTTCTTTGTAACTATTTGCTTTTCTCTTGCTGCTTTTAAGATTCTCTCTTTATCTTTAGACTTTGACATTTCAGTTATTATGTGTCCTGGTGTGGACCTCCTTGGGTTCTTCTTGTTTGGAGGTTTTCTGTACTTCCTGGACCTGGTTGTCTGTTTCCTTCCTCAGGTTCAGGAAGCTTTCAGCTATTATTTGTTCAAGTGAGTGTTCTGCCCCTTTTTCTCTCTTCAACTTCTGGGACCCCCTATAATACACATGTTATTATGCCTGAAGTTGTTACAGAGATCCCTTAATCTCTCCTCATTTCTTTTTATTCTTTTATCTTTTTCCTGTGTCGCTAGGTTGTTTTCCAGATCATTGATCTGTCCTTCTGCATCCTCTAATCTGTTGTTTATTCCCTCTAGTGTATTTTTCATTTCTGTTTGTGTATTCTTCAGCTCTGAGGTGTTCTTTTTTTATTTATTTATTTATTTTATTTTTTATTTTGGTATCATTAATCTACAACTACAGAAAGAACATTATGTTTACTAGGTTCCCCCCTTCACCAAGTCCCCCCCACATACCCCTTCACAGTCACTGTCCATCAGTGTAGTAAGATGCTGTAAAATCACTACTTGTCTTCTCCGTGTTGCACAGCCCTCCCCATGTCCCCCACGCACTATATATGCTAATCGTAATGCCCTCTTTCTTTTTCCCCGCCCTTATCCCTTCCTTCCCACCCATCGTCCCCAGTCCCTTTCCCTTTGGTAACTATTAGTCCATTCTTGGGTTCTGTGATTCTGCTGCTATTTTGTTCCTTCAGTTTTCCTTTGTTCTTATACTCCATATATGAGTGAAATCATTTGGTACTTGTCTTTCTCTGCCTAGCTTATTTCACTGAGCATAATACCCTCTAGCTCCATCCATGTTGTTGCGAATGGTAGGATCTGTTTCCATTGTATATATGTACCACATCTTCTTTATCCATTCATCTACTGATGGACATTTAGGTTGCTTCCATATCTTGGCTATTGTAAACAGTGCAGCGATAAACATAGGGGTGCATCTGTCTTTTTTAAACTGGAGTGCTGCATTCTTAGGGTAAATTCCTAGAAGTGGAATTCCTGGGTCAAATGGTATTTCTATTTTGAGCATTCTGAGGAACCTCCATACTGCTTTCCACAATGGTTGAACTAGTTTACATTCCCACCAGCAGTGTAGGAGGGTTCCCCTTTCTCCACAACCTCACCAACGTTTGTTGTTGTTTGTCTTTTCAATGATGGCGATCCTTACTGGTGTGAGGTGATATCTCATTGTGGTTTTAATTTGCATTTCTCTGATGATTAGCAATGTGGAGCATCTTTTCATGTGCCTGTTGGCCATCTGGATTTCTTCTTTAGAGAACTGTCTGTTCAGCTCCTCTGCCCATTTTTTAATTGGATTATTTGCTTTTTGTTTGTCGAGGTGTGTGAGTACTTTATATATTTTGGATGTCAATCCTTTATTGGATCTGTCATTTATGAATATGTTCTCCCATACTGTAGGGTACCTTTATGTTCTATTGATGGTGTCCTTTGCTGTACAGAAGCTTTTTAGCTTGATATAGTCCCACTTGTTCATTTTTGCCTTTGTTTCCCTTGCCCGGGGAGATACGTTTATGAAGAAGTCACTCATGTTTATGTCCATGAGATTTTTGCCTATGTTTTTTTCTAAGAGTTTTATGGCTTCATGACTTACATTCAGGTCTTTGATCCATTTGGAGGTGACTTTTGTGTATGGGGTTAGACAGTGATCCAGTTTAATTCTCTTACACGTAGCTGTCCAGTTTTGCCAGCACCATCTGCTGAAGAGACTGTCATTTCCCCATTGTATGTCCATGGCTCCTTTATCAAATATTAATTGGCCATATATGTTTGGGTTAATGTCTGGAGTCTCTATTCTGTTCCACTGGTCTGTGGCTCTGTTCTTGTGCCAATACCAAATTGTCTAGATTACTGTGGCTTTGTAGCAGAGCTTGAAGTTGGGGAGCGAGATCCCCCCCACTTTATTCTTCCTTCTCAGGATTGCTTTGGCTATTCGGGGTCTTTGATGGTTCCATATGAATTTTTGAACTATCTGTTCCAGTTCATTGAAGAATGCTGTTGGTAATTTGATAGGGATTGCATCGAATCTGTATATTGCTTTGGGCAGGATGGCCATTTTGACGATATTAATTCTTCCTAGCCAGGAGCATGGGATGAGTTTCCATTTGTTAGTGTCCTCTTTAATTTCTCTTAAGAGTGCCTTGTAGTTTTCAGGGTATAGGTCTTTCACTTCCTTGGTTAGGTTTATTCCTAGGTATTTTATTCTTTTTGATGCTATTGTGAATGGAATTGTTTTCCTGATTTCTTTTTTTATTAGTTCATTGTTAGTGTATAGGAAAGCTACAGATTTCTGTGTGTTAATTTTGTATCCTGCAACTTTGCTGAATTCTGATATTAGTTCTAGTAGTTTTGCAGTGGAGTCTTTAGGGTTTTTTATGTACAATATCATGTCATCTGCAAATAGTGACAGTTTGACTTCTTCTTTACCAATCTGGATTCCTTGTATTTCTTTGTTTTGTCTGATTGCCGTAGCTAGGACCTCCAGTACCACGTTGAATAACAGTGGGGAGAGTGGGCATCCCTGTCTTGTTCCAGATCTCAGAGGAAAAGCTTTCAGCCTCTCGCTGTTCAGTATGATGTTAGCTGTGGGTTTATCATATATGGCCTTTATTTTGTTGAGGTACTTGCCCTCTATGCCCATTTTGTTGAGAGTTTTTATCATGAATGGATGTTGAATTTTGTCAAATGCTTTTTCAGCATCTATGGAGATGATCATGTGGTTTTTGTCCTTCTTTTTGTTGATGTGGTGGATGATGTTGATGGATTTTCGAATGTTGTACCATCCTTGCATCCCTGGGATGAATCCCACTTGGTCATGGTGTATGATCCTCTTGATGTATTTTTGAATTCAGTTTGCTAATATTTTGTTGAGTATTTTTGCATCTATGTTCATCAGGGATATTGGTCTGTAGTTTTCTTTTTTGGTGGGGTGTTTGCCTGGTTTTGGTATTAGGGTGATGTTGGCTTCATAGAATGAGTTTGGGAGTATTCCCTCCTCTTCTATTTTTTGGAAAACTTTAAGGAGAATGGGTGTTATGTCTTCTCTGTATGTTTGATAAAATTCCGAGGTAAATCCATCTGGCCTGGGGGTTTTGTTCTTGGGTAGTTCTTTGATTACCGATTCAATTTCATTGCTGGTAATTGGTCTGTTTATATTTTCTGTTTCTTTCTGGGTCAGTCTTGGAAGGTTGTATTTTTCCAAGAAGTTGTCCATTTCTCCTAGGTTTTCCAGCTTGTTAGCATATAGGTTTTCATAGTATTCTCTAATAATTCTTTGTATTTCTGTAGGGTCCGTTGTGATTTTTCCTTTCTCATTTCTAATTCTGTTGATGTGTGTTACCTCTCTTTTTCTCTTAATCAGTCTGGCTAGAGGCTTATCTATTTTGTTTATTTTCTCGAAGAACCAGCTCTTGGTTTCATTGATTTTTTTTTCTATTGTTTTATTCTTCTCAATTTTATTTATTTCTTCTCTGATCTTTATTATGTCCCTCCTTCTGCTGACCTTAGGCCTCATTTGTTCTTCTTTTTCCAATTTTGATAATTGTGACATTAGACTATTCATTTGGGATTGTTCTTCCTTCTTTAAATATGCCTGAATTGCTATATACTTTCCTCTTAAGACTGCTTTTGCTGCATTCCACAGAAGTTGGGGCTTTGTATTGTTGTTGTCGTTTGTTTCCATATATTGCTGGTTCTCCATTTTAATTTGGTCGTTGATCCATTGACTATTTAGGAGCATGTTGTTAAGCCTCCATGTGTTTGTGAGCATTTTTGCTTTCTTTGTACAGTTTATTTCTAGTTTTATACCTTTGTGGTCTGAAAAGTTGGCTGGTAGGATTTCAATCTTTTGGAATTTACTGAGGTTCTTTTTGTGGCCTAGTATGTGGTCTATTCTGGAGAATGTTCCATGTGCACTTGAGAAGAATGGGTATCCTGTTGCTTTTGGACGTAGAGTTCTATAGATGTCTATTAGGTCCATCTGTTCTAGCATGTTGTTCAGTGCCTCTGTGTCCTTACTTATTTTCTGTCTGGTGGATCTGTCCTTTGGGGTGAGTGGTGTGTTAAAGTCTCCCAAAATGAATGCATTGCAGTCTATTTCCTCCTTTAATTCTGTTAGTATTTGTTTCACATATATTGGTGCTCCTGTATTGGGTGTGTATATATTTATAATGGTTATATCCTCTTGTTGGACTGAGCCCTTTATCATTATGTAGTGTCCTTCTTTATCTCTTGTTACTTTCTTTATTTTGAAGTCTATTTTATCTGATACTAGTATTGCAACACCTGCTTTTTCTCTCTGTTGTTTGCATGAAATATCTTTCTCCAACCCTTGACTTTTAACCTGTGCATGTCTTTGGGTTTGAGGTGAGTCTCTTGTAAGCAGCATATAGATGGGTCTTGCTTTTTTATCCATTCTGTTACTCTCTGTCTTTTGATTGGTGCATTTAGTCCATTTACATTTAGGGTGATTATTGAAAGATATGTACTTATTGCCATTGCAGGCTTTAGATTTGTGGTTATGAGGTGTTCTTTTTTATAGTTTCTCTTTGTTGAAGTTCTCACTGACTTCATGCACTCCTCTCTCCAGTACAGTGAGCATCTTTATGGCCATTACTTTGAGCTCTTTGTAGGTAGTTTGGTTATCTCCATTCATTTAGCACTTTTCCTGGTGTTTTGTCTTGTTTTATTTGGAACATATTCCTCTGCAGCCTCATTTTGTTTGGTTTTCTGTGTTTGTTTCTATATATTGGTAGGTCAGCTGTGTCTGTTGGTTGTCTGCAAGTATACTGGTGGGCAGGGCTGGCCCACTGCTGGCTGTCAGCAGTGACCAGTCTCGGCTGCTGTGAATGCAGTGGTGTTCAAGGCTCGCTCCTGGTGCAGCTGCCTTAAAGGCTTGGCTGCAGCTAGTGTGGGTGCACTGGCACACAGGGCCAGCCCTTGCAATGGTCAGCCAGATTACTGAAGGGGTACCGGAGAGGAGGGCTTACTCCTGCGGTGGCTGCCTGAGGGGCCCAGCTGTATCTGCTGTGGGCATGCTGGTGGGTGGGACTGGCTCCTCCCTTCCCCAGGGCAGGAGTTGCTCTGGAGGGGCACAGTCCTGGCTGGGGCTGTCTACCAGGTGTGTCAGGGTGGGAATCACTTCAGAGGGGTGTGTGCTGGGGCAAGTTCACAAGGGAATGCTGGGGCAGACAAGTGGTGCTAGTATGGTAGATGGAGAGTGTCAGAACTCCCACAAGCATCTGGCCAGCTAAGCTGAAAGGAGGGCAAGAAAAATAGTGCCTGCCAGCCCCTCCTCTCCCAGGTAAAGCTCCTGCAGATCCTTGCCCCTCCCGCACACCCCTCAATGTTAGTCAGTAATCTCCTTCACATATGGCCCAGATGTTTTCAAACTGCTGCTCTGTGCTGGGTCTCAGACCAATTGACATAGCATGCCAGTCTTCCAAGAGTTGAGACTCAGCCTCCCACAGCCCTCTGGCTCTCCCAGAGTTAAGGCCTGCAGATTTTCAAAGCCAGGCATTATGAGGGTTTGTCTTTCTGGTGCCGATCCCCAGGGCCAGGGGTGCCAGGTGTAGGGCTTTATGCCTTTGCCCCTTTGTGCCTCCCTTCTTCCCACTTGTGAGCTGGGGTGAGGGTAGGGGAAAGAGTGTGGATCCAGACAATGTCCCTGCCCCTTTTACGCTTCTTGATGTGGCCTTCTCTTTGTTTTTAGCTGTGGAAGATCTGTCCTGCTGGTCTTCAGGGTGTTTTCAGAGTTATATTACATGTATCATTTGTCTTAGTGTATACTTGGGCGGAGATGATTGTAGAAATCTTCTGTTCTGCTATCTTCCCAGAATTCCTTTACAATCTCTTTTACTTAAAATTAGCTTATGGTGAATGTTAAGCACATCTACATAATACCTTCATGGAAATACCTAGATTCATGTCTGATTAAATGACTGGGTACCGTAGACTAGCCAAGTTGCTCAGTGAAGTTAACCATCACATCCAGCTTACAGCCCAGCCTTGCCCTCAGGAACAAACACGTCAGAAGTGAAGGGAGGGACATTCTGACTTTCCTCCAGGTCTCTCACTGGCTAGTGGGGAGCCTGGACCACTCACTCTTGGTACATCTTCCATCCTCCCTTAGCTCTGAGTGTCGCTGGGGAGGAGGCACACCTAAGCTCACAAACTGTGTCCCAGCATCTACCTCCCCCCAAGTATTCACTGTCCTTGTTGAGCTGGAGGCTGTCTAGGACAAGAAAGCACTAGGTGTCCACATGGAAGAAAAGGAGGTCTTTCCTGGAATATTGGCATAGGTTAATTTGAACTCTCTTGGTTAATTGGCATTACTTTTTACTCAGGTCATTGAATTCCTAATGAGTGGAGTGGCCATGAACTTTATCTTCCAAACTGGCACACTTTTGAGAGTGAAGGCGACACTATTAATCATTCTGGATAGCAGATGTGAATCAGGACCATCTTGGGCAATAGCGACCATTACTATGTTTTCTTAGGAACTCGTTAATGTGGAATTGTTTTCTATGCCTGTGCTCCATAGATAAAGGGCTAATCAATTCAACCAATATGAGTGCTGTTGTGTGTTGACTTATGCCTCCCACCCCAAAAGATATGTTGAAATCTTGACCCATGGTATCTGTGAATGTGACCTTATTTGGAAGTAGAGTTTTTGCAGACATACTAGTCAAGATGAGGTCATACTGGAGCAGGATGGGTCCTGGATCCAGTGACTGGTGTCCTCATAAGAATGCCATGTGAAGACACAGAGAGAGGAGAAGACCACGTGATGATGGAGGCAGAGATTGGAGCCAGGCGTTTACCGGTGAAGGAATGCCAAGGATTGCCGGCTGTCACAGTAGCTAGGAGGGAGGCATGGAACGGGTTCTTCCTGAGTGTCCAGAAAGAACTGACCCTGCCAATGCCTTGACCTCAGACCTCCAGACTCCAGAACTGTGAGAGAATACATTTGTATTGTTTTAAGCCACCTGGGATGTGGCACTTTGCGATAGCAGCCACAGGAAACCAATACATATGCCTACGATGTGCCAGGTTCTGGTGTAAGTGCCAGAGATACATCAGTGATTTACAGCAGAAATGATCCTTTCTGACGAGAGCCCACAGTGTAGAGGTTCATCCCAGGGACATTTCACAGCCTTTTGCTGTATGGTCCAGCCAATGAGTAATTGTGTCTTCAGGTTGATCAGACAGGTTGAATCAAGGTTGGCCTAATTGAGTCTTGCACCTACCTTTGCCAGCATAGAGCACAGGGCAAGTGTGGGGCCTGGTCCCCAAGTAAAGTGGGCTCTGTTCTTGACGTCAGTGATAGTGGCTCAGCTGCCAGGGAAGTCTCGTTTGTTCCCTGGGATGCAGGGTGCCTGTTGGGATGAAACCATCTGAGAGTAGATCACCCCAGACAGAGCTCTTTCTCCCTGCTTCTTCAGGTGAGCTGTGACCTCTAAAGATGAGCTGGCCTGTGAAGCAGCAGGGAGGACCGGATCCAGCCCCATCCCCAGGTCTCCTCTGGGGGAGGCGTGGTGGTGGCTGATGCGTGTCCTTCCATGTGTGTGAATCCAGGTGCTTATTACTTGTCCCTCCATGCCATGAAAGCTATGACAACAGGGGAAACAGTGGGGACCATTTTTGTTTGTCAGTGATAATAAATATGCTGTCCTTTTTCTACATTGTGAGAGTTCAGTGAGGTTCTGTTTATTGACATGTAACTTAAATACAAGAAAATACTTTTAAGTGTACAGCTTGAATTGTGACCAATGTACACAACCATGTGACCACCACCTGGTCAAGATCTAGGAGATGGCCATCACCTGGAAAGTTCCTGGTGCCCTTCTCCAACCAGCCCCTGCCCCAGCCAGAGGGTCTGATTTCTGTGACCGAGCTTAGTGCTGACTGCTTGGGCCGTGTATGAATGACGTTTGCACTCTTTTATGCTGGCTTCTTTCACACACCATGCTTTTAAGCTTCAATCTTAACTGATAAATCATAGTAAATGGACTAAAATATTTGTAGTGTAAAAACAATATAACCATGTTATGCAGCATTTGGAAAAAGAGGCGATGGAAGGGGAAGTGATTTAGGATTCCTCCACCTGCTACAACAACTGTAATGACTTTGGTGTCTTTCTTTCCAGTTCTTTTCATTGCTCATTCATAGCTGCAAACAACCCACAAGTGATTATGTGTGTTACTTTTTTTCATGTGTGATTAGATTTTTTCTGCATCTAGTGTCTTTACCATTTTCAGTCATACTCTGTGTGAAAGGTGTCATAGGGACAAGGGCTTTTCCCTGTCCTGTTCACTGAAATATTCCAGGATATAGAACAGTGTCAACGCATGGTAGGTGCCAGAAAATGTTTGTGAAGGGACTGGTGGAGTGGAGTACAACTACTTACCCATTTCCCTATTTCTGGACAGTTAGTGACTACCAGTAATTTTGCCATGAGAGGTAATAAACATCTACACAGGTATGGTTTTTCCCACCAGATTTTAAATGACACCTTTAGAACACATGCCAAATGAGAAGTGTGTCAAGGAGAAGAAACATTTTCTGACCCCTGATATACAGTCAAGTGCTATGTAGAGCTGAATGACCCAGGCTTCAGTCTCAGCTCTGCCCCTTATTTGCTGTTTGACTTGGGGCAAATTACTTAACCTTCTTTGTGCCCTAGTTTGCCATCTGTAAAATGGGGCTAATGATAATATTTCATAGACTGGTTGTGAGGATTAAGTGAAATAGTCTATATCAAGTACTCAGAGTGCTTGGCACATAGTAAGCCCTGTTTATTTGCTATTTGTTTTATACATAAAGGATTATATCATGCTAAAAAAAGTTGCACCTATTTTTCCAAATAGAAAGGGTTTACCTAATAATCACTGTCCTTTCTAAACTGCACAGTACTGTGTGGTACCCATTGGTGAGGGACCCAGAGCATGGTGGGTATGCTGTGGACAGGAACCTTGGTCACTAATTCCCTTCAGATGTATTGGGGGCCTTCTCTGTCAAATCCCCCAGCTGGACGCCACCTGCTGCAGTGGGGCTGATACAGGGATGCACGGGTTGTCTCTGCAGCGCTCTGAGAGCGCTCAGCCCAGTGTGGGAGAGGGACATACAGACACAACTAAAGGCTGTCGCCAACTGTGGAAGTAAACAGAGGCCACCCAAAAGAGAACAAATCCCTGACACTCCTTCAGGGAGTCAGCAGCCACCACTCATCATTGACAGAGACACCAAGGCCGGTGGGGAAGCAGAGAGGTGCTCTAGTGAAAAGGTTTGGCTTCCAGTGCGCCCTGGCGGGAGGTTGGCCTGGGGACGCTGGGGCAGGCGTATTAGAAGTAGGACGTTTGATGCCATTGGTTTGGGGAGCATTAGCTTCCTAGGGCTGCTGTAACAAATTACCACAAGTTGGGGCACCCAAAACAGCAGAAATGTATTCTCCCAGAGCTCTGGAGGCCAGAAGTTAGATCAAGGTATCCACAGATATGGTCCCTCCTGGGGCTCTGAGACAGTCTCTTCCTTGTCTCTGTCCCAGATGCTGGTGGCTGCTAGCAATCCTTGGTGTTCCTCGGCTTGTAGACACATCACTCCAGTCTCCAAGGTCATTATATGGCCACTTCTCTGTGTCTCTGTGTGTTCTTCCCTCTTCTCACGAGGACAGCAGTCAATGGACTTGGGGACCACCTAATCCACCTGACCTCATTTTACATTAAATAATTATGTCTACAAAGATGTAATGTTCTAGACTTACATTATAGACTGAATTATGTCCCCCCACAGCATGTGTGTGCTGAAGCCCTAACAGCCCATGTGACTGTATTTGGAGATGGGGCCTTCAGGGAGGTATAATTAAGGTTAGATGAGGTTGCATGGGTGGGACCCTAAATCTGTAGGACTTGCGTCCTTAGAGAAGAGGAAGAGATGCCAGAGCTCATTCTCTGCACGCCCACAGAGGAGGCCATGTGAGGGCACAGCGAGAAGAGAGCTGTCCACAGGCCAGGAAGAAGGGGTTCACTACAAACCGACCCTGCTGGCAACTTGATCTTGGACTAATAGCCTCCAGAACCATGAGAAAAACTATTTCTGTTGAAACCACTCCATCTATGGTATTTTGCTATGGCAGCCCCAGCAGACTGATACACCTTATTTCAAAAGAAGGGCACATTCTAAGGTTCCTGATAGACAGGAATTTTAGGGGAACACTATTCAGCCCATTACAGGAAGCATATTTTGCTTTTCTGGTTGGCCTTGAATCAAAACTGGGGACAAACAGTCGGGAAGCTGGCCCTCACTGATCAAGTCCTGACCGTCTGGGCCAGCTGTGGTCAGGCTTCCTGGACTGGCTGTTGCAGACGTTATGGAGCCGAGTTCTATTGTCATATTTTGGTCTGGCCCTTGTCTGTATATTTGGGCTTTTAACTCTGTTGCTAACTAGCTGTGATATAAAGCGCTTGACCTCTTTGTTCTTTCTCCCCTTTAAAATGGGAGGTTAAGTGTTCTCAGTGGGCAGGACAAGGATGTCCAACATCAGGGCAGGGAGAGAAGTGGGGACGGCAGCAGTGCCTTAGCACGTGCGGTCCCAGTGATGTTGATAGGCCCCTGCTCTCTCCTGAGTGGAGGACAACTAGGCCATGTAGCATCTGGAGCCTCTTCCTGCCATAAAATCCCACTGTGGTTACTCCTGGAGAGGGCAGTCCTGCTGTTCCATCTGCCATCCGTATTTTTATTTTTCATGGTACTTAACCTCTTTTGGAACGTACTGAAGGAAAGATAGGATCTTAAACTCCTTTGGATGTTTGTTAAACCAATGATTTAATTTAATTATTTTTACTCTTGACTGGGACATGAGGGTGATGCTATAAAACCTAGACATTGCAACTCTTGCCCATGAAAGGTATAACATTCTTAGCTAAGATATTTTAAACCATAGAACTGTGGGGAGGAAATCATGGTTGTGTTTTTTTTTTTTTTTTTGCTTTGGGTTTCTGGCACTTGGGTGGTTTCTGAAACACTCAAGTTGAAAAGCTAGAAATCTGAAGCTATTTAAACTACTTCCCAGTCTCATGTTCATAGTTTCAGAATACACGTCAGGGCTTAGAATGGGGGGTTATTTTTAACTAAGGTAGAAAGCAAGGAGAGAATGGCATGTTTTGAGGCAATTTTTTCCTTTTTGAAAAATTCAATTCACAATTTATAATCTCCAAAGAGAATCGGCTAATTGAAAGGTTTAAGAAAGATCACTATCTAATGGAAACACATCTCATCAAACACTTGCCACTTGCCTTCTGGAAAGGGTCATGGTTCAGCATCCAAGCAGCAGTTTGGGAAGCTGGAGCTGAGAAAGCAGAGCCAGCCAGGCCATCCTGGACGTCCTTTTGAGCAGAGTTCACGCTAGTGGCTCTTGGGTTTGTGTCAAAAGGTGGCAGAAGGCCAAATACTCATTCACTCAACAGGCATTTTCCGAACACCTACCTTGTGCCTGGAGCTGGCAGCTCACAGGTTTGACCACTGCAGCCAGAGCAGAGCCAGCTTGGTGGTGGGACAGGTGGCATGAGGAGACTGAGGAAATTGTCAGGGCCAGACCATATGGGGCATTGACAGGGTTTTGGACGTTTATCCTAAGAGCACTTGAAAGACCTTGAAGAGTTTTAAGCCATGTGTGCATGTGGAAAAGCTTACTTGGCTGCTGTGTGAAAAACGGGAGTGGATCAAAAACGTAGATAAGGAGGTTGATGCAGCGGTCCACCAAGAGATGATGATGCAGGTGGGGGAGCCGGAGAGGCGGAGGCAGGGGGACTCGAGAACTATGTAGAAGGTAAGGTCACTGGGACCATGAGCATTGGCTTAAAAGGGGCAGAATATATCAGCTTTCAGAGTAGGAAAGAGAAGCCATTCTCAGTATTTTAAACAGAAAGGAATTTAATTCAGAGAATTAGGCGCTTGCAAATTTGTAAGAAGGGCTAAAGGAACAGGAGTTGGAAGTGGAATGATCAAATTCAAACATCCTGTGTGGGAATAAGGAAGTGGATTTTATTGCCAGGACAGCCTCTCAGCACTCACATCTCTGTAAGAACCACCTTGTCGCTCTCGGAGGCCCCTAGGCTGGCAGAATCCACTCCTCTCGAGCCCGGGCTGCAGGGTAGTCCAGGCTGCACAGAACAGGAAGCAGGCCGGCACATATGACCATGCGGCGCACACACCCACGTCCAGTGTCCCCACAGGAAGGTTCATGGAAGGGAGTCAGAATGGACACCGAGTGTCAGTTGGCCTGTCCACCCAGCATGGGGTGTGAGGGAGGAAGGGGTCATCGAGGACAGCACCAACATTTCTTCCATGCAGACCAACCTGGATGGTGGGCCTTTAGCTGGGGATAGGTTTACGGTACGTATCGGGTGGCCGTGAAGTGATATCCAATGACTCTGGGTTCCGCAGGTCTGAGCTCAGGACAGATCTGTATTTGGGAGAAGTCTGGGGAGATTAGAAAGTCTAAGCCACGTCACCAGGGCACAGTGTAGGTGGTGAAGAGGGTTCAGGGCAAAGCCCTTAGACCCCAGCTTTTGAGGTCCTATGAAAGAGGGGGCCCTCTAAAGGAGACCGGGCAAAGGGGGAAAATGTGGAGTCAAAGAAATCAAGCGGGAATACTGCTGGTTCTCAAAACATATTAACTTGTTCCACAAGCATTTACTGAGCACCCATTCAGAGGGTCGGGCTCTCTGGGAATGGGTGGAAGAGAGGTCCTGATGCATCTGTGAGATCCTCAGGCCTAGCAGCAATTCATCTTGGAGGGTGATCTCACTTTCAGATAAAGCCAAGATTATTTAGAAAGCAGCAGGATATCAGGATGACAAATACCTGATCCTGAAAAAATGCAAGTCAATTTGAAGTTCAGGAGCATTTACTGTGTGCAGGTGCTGAGCCTCACAGACATGCCCTTGGGGGCTGGTGGGGGTCACACAAGTAAATGATCAAGAGGCAGGGAGAAGCTTGCTGGGATGGTGAGAAGGGAGCCAAGACCAGGGCTACTGACCTGGGGGAGGTCGGGTGGGCGGCACGCCCATGGGCAGGGTCCTGTGGATTCCTCCCTCATCCCTGGTGGGGATTTGAGCAGACTGGGCAGGCTCAGTCCCTCTCAGACATGCAAGCATCATGCCCTTGAACGTGACCTGGGGGCTCCTGATCCCGGCAAGCCCGCAAGGGTAGTTTTTCTCGAGAAGCTGGGATTAAGCGGCAACAGCACCAGACCCTCTAGTGGCTGACTCGCTCCAGCTCTTCACCACCGACCTGGGTTTGTCATCTCTTCTTCTTTCACGGGCCAAAGCTCATCCTCCGAACAGTGGGAGGGGATTTAGCTGGAGGACGGAGTCTGTCAGTTAAATCCTCAGAGTGTCTGCAGCTAACCGGGCCAAGTGCTGTGCATACATTATGTGTATCACTTAATGCTTACAGCAACCCGCAGGCAGGTTCCTTAGTGATCCCTGTCTACAGGGAGGTAACAGCCAGAGCTGTTATGCAACTTGCCAAGGTCATGCAGGTAATAAAGGGCAGAGGCCCTTCCTGAAACCTGCAGCATCTGCTTCTAGAGACAATGGCCTGGGCAGCTGCATGGGCTGTCTGCAGTTAGAGATGTTGCTGGTGGTGACAAAGGTGGGAGGGACAGAGTTCCTGCTGCTGTGCTGTGCTCTGTGGTCTGTACCCCCTTAAGCCAGTTTCTCGGGGAGTTGACTCGGAGCTGGAGTGGACTGGTCCCAGCTTCCAGCACCAACTGGGGAGGGCAGGTGGCCATCTGCCTGCTTGCAGCCCTTGATGTCCATGCCAGCGCATGCCACACACAGTAATGGTGACTATTTCACCACTTTGTGTGGCAGCAGATTGCCGCTGAGGAAATAAAGGGACAGAGAGGTTCAGTGACTCAGCCAGGGTCCCACAGACTTGTGGGAAGTGGGGCCAGGACTCCTGTTGAGATCTTCATCTTCCTATACAGTGTGATTTTCATTGGTGTTAGAGGTAGCTTCTAGCCCTGGATGAGGAATGCAGGGTCCTACTGTCCGTCCTGGCTTATTGGACTGGGGTCCCTGAGCTGGTCACTTCCCCCCCACAAGCCCCATCTGGAAAACTGTCTGCCTCATGGGCTCAGGATATGTCCAGGAGACTTGGGTGGGCACAGTGAGGGGCATCAGCAGCTTGTAGCTCTGCTGGTTTCCTGCCTTTGCTGGCAACACTAAGGCCATGGACGGTACTTGCTCCCAGCAGTCCTCCAGCACATGCACAAGGTCGCAGAGTAAGGTGCTGTGGCTGAACCAGTAAAGGCCTGTTCCCACCAAGGTAAAAGCCATTTATAACCCACATCCCCTCCCTGCTAGAGCCCAGAGCATATGTCCTCACAGCAGAAAGGCAGCATTGCTTTCTTCTAATTTTCAGAGAATTCATAGGATGGGATAAGTCACCAGCTTTCAAGACACTGGGTTGGAGAATCAGAAACTGTCTCAAATTCTCACAGCAGAAATATCTATTGATCTGTGCTGAAATATTCCAGACATTTCTCTGAACACAAGATCCTGGCTATGGGGATGCCTTTATAATTCTCCATCTCTGAACTGACAAACCTTGAAGCAGGCCTCTGCCCTTGAACTGACAGCAGCAATTCTATTAAAGAAGTTTGATTAGAGAAAAAAAACAAGACCCAGAGAAGTGAAAGGATCTATATTTCATTAAATGCTGCTTGTTTTAAAGTGGGGGCATTTCCTGGGTGTCTGGGGAGCTGACATTTTCTATGTCTTGTTGGAAGAATCTGATCTTAAAAAACAGAAAAGTTTACAGCTAAGAGAGAAACCATCACTTCTAGATCCAAACTGTATTTGCAGAGAAGAAATTTTTGTCCTGGAAGTTTATTTATAAGCATTTATCAAGCACTCACTATAAGCCATGTGTCATTCTAGGTATTTAAGGGGTTTGCAAGGGTGATAAAGGTATTCCAATAAGATGAGGTGATACAGATGGTTATTTTTGATAGTATTTACTATTGTTTAATTAAACAACTGTTATGGTCTGTGGATAACCTACTATATGTCAGGCCTGGCCAAGGCACTAAGAATGTAATACAGGGCAATGTGGGCTCCTGCCTTCTAGAAACTTCTGGTCTAGCTGATGTGATGAGGACATGGGACATGGGAGTGTGTGAGGGGGGTCTGCAGAGTGACATTCACGAAGTACTTACCCATCGGTCATTTTGAACAAGGGTGAGAAGAAATCAGTCCTCCAGTCTCTGTGACATCCTGAAGCCAAAAACGCAAGGGAGCTGCTCAGACCACTAGGGGTGCAAGGATGACACCTGACCTGAGTGTCTGATTCCCAGGGCAGAGGACTGTACACCTCACGGGTCTGTCCACTGTGCAGGACAGTGAGGGCTTAACAGGAATGGGGATGCCTGCCCCGGGAAGGGCATTCTTGGGGCCAAAGGACATGGTTCTCTGACCTAAGATGTCAGTAAGCCCATGGAAGCACCCCTGGCACCCAAGTGGGCCTGAGGGGTCCAGGGGCTAAGGGGGCAAGGATGGATGCACTCAGCCCTCCTCCCCTCCCTTGCTCCGCCTCGGCCTTTGGTCTTGCTCTGAGATTGACCTTGAGCATGACCTCTCACTGATCATTTTCTGTGCTCTGCCTGCCTCTCCTGAAAGAGCACTCAGCCGGAGGGCAGGAGTTTTTTCTAGTGCCAGCAGTGCCATCCCTAACCCGGCTTATGTCACCTGACCTCTTTGGGATCTCAGCCTTCCCATTTGGAGTGACAGATTCAATATGGGTGGGCGGAGAGTTTGAGAGAAGCGGCTGGTGGGGCTGGGACCAGCTGGAAGGGCTTTGCAGGGAAAGGTCTGTCCCTGAGCTCTGCAGGGGGCTGCCAGAAAGGACGCCAGTGGGAGGGGACAAACCCACCCCCTTGCCTTCACGGAACCTGCTTCTTAGCTCTGACTTGGCAGTAGCAAGGAAAGAATATTCCAGAGTCCTAGGCAGGCAAGTTTGAAGCTCACCACAACCTTGAAATGCTTTAAAAGTAAGGCATGTTTTTAAAATCAGTCCCACCACCATTTTATTAATGAAGAAACTGAGGCACAAAGTGGTGAAGGAACATGTCCCTGTAAACACAGCCTGTAATATTAGGGCCAGGACCTAAATCCAGCAGTGGGACTTCAGAGCCTGGCCTCCTGAGTAGGGCTGACCATTAATTGCATTTTGGAGCAGATCCAAGTATATATTGAAACCACTTGGGAAGCTGTCTGCTAGGAATGTGATCAGAGTTCTTTGACAAAGAAGGAACCTTCACTTGATTTTTCTCTTTGGTGTCTTCTGGCTTTTGAATACTTTTTTGGGGAAACAGTTTTATTGAGATTTACTTCACATACCATACAATTCACCTATTTAAAGTATACAATTCAACGGCTCTTTGCATTTTTAGAGTTGTGCGAACATCACCACAGACTAGAACATTTTCATTACCCCAAAAAGAAGCCTGTACCCCTTAGCTGTCATCTCCCAAAGCTCCATCCCTTCTAGCGCTAGGCAGCCACCGATCTGCCTCAGTCTCGTTAGATTTGCCTGTTCCGTTTCTATTAATGGAATCATACAATATGTGTTCTTTTGTGAATGGTGTCTTTCACTTAGCAGAATGATTTCAAGGTTCCACTATGCTATAACATACCATTATTGCCAATAATGTTCCATTGTATGGCTGTATCTCCTTTTATCTGTTCACTAGCTGGTAGATGTTTGCTTTGTTTCCTTGTTTTAGCTGTTAATACTGCTGTGTCTATCTGCATGCAAGGTTTGTGTGGGCACATTTTCATTTCTCTTGGGTAGCTACTTAGGAATAGAATTGCTGGCTCACATGGTAAGTCTGTGTTTAACCTTTTGAGGAACAGCCAGACGATTTTCCAAAGTGGCTGCATCATTTTACATCTCCACCAGCAGGGTATGAGAGTTCCAGTATCTCCAAATCCTTAAGAACACTTGCTATTATCTTTTTAATTACAACCATCCTTGTTAGTGTGAAGTGTTTCATACTTCAACAAAAAATTGCAAGGGATATGTAAAACATCAACTCTAAGGTCCTAGCATATTTGTGGGTAATTCAGTGTCCAGCAATGTCTTCCTCAGAGCACAGATCTGCCTTGGACTGAGGAGAAGCAGCTGGCCTCCTCCATGGGCAGTCTGAAGCTGGGCGGCACTCTCCCATGTCAGACTTCAAGGGGGGCTGGTCAGGAGGCCCTCTGATGACTGACACTCTGTCGTGTCTTCTTGTCTTCCAGCGATTCATGAGTTCCCCACAGACCTCTTCTCCAATAAGGAGCGCCAGCACGGAGCCGTCCTGCTGCACATCCTCGGTGTAAGTGGCCCTCGTGGGGTAGGGGACGGTCCTAGACTTCAGGCCCGTGAAGCCTGTCTGCCAAGCATGGCAGAACCACAGTGAGTCAAAGGCCTCGTCCAGTCCTTGTAAGAGCCCTGTGAGGAGAACAGATCCTGGACCCATTTTAACCACAAAGAAATGGAGTCTTAAAGGTATTAGGTGACTTGCTCAGTGTCACACGGCTGGCGGTCCAAGAGCCAAGACAAGAATTCAAGTCTTTTGTGCTTCATTGCCTGCTTTTATAAAATGGGAGTGATGGCATCTTTCCTAGACATATCAGCATGAACAAATGTGAGTGAAGTGCATCAGACACTGCATGGCACATCATAAAGGCTCTACATGTGCTTACCATCATGGTCCCCCCCCGCTCCCAGTTTTACCACCTTGACATAACAATAGTTTAAAATGTGAATGCACTTCTTCTCAAACCTCCCTCTCTACTTCAGTGGGCCTTGCTGACAATGGTAGAGTTCAAGTACCAAAAGGAATAGTGGGTTCAAACCAAAATTATAGGTAAGAACCGCTGTTCTCTGATGGGTAGGAAGACTATACCCTGTATTCACTGCCTGTGTTTGTCAATAAAGTTTTATTGGAACACAGCCATGCCCATTCATTTCTATATTATCTGCAGCTGCTTCTGTGTATCCGTGGCAGAGCTCAGTAGTGGTGACATAAGCTACAGGTCCACAAAGCCAAAAATACTTCCTGTCTGTCCCTTTGCAGAAAGTTTGCCACCTCTGTTGTCTGGCACAGGGAAATGAAGGGGGTCATAGTCTGCTTTTCTGCTTTCGATCAACCACAGCAAATTTTCTTCCTGATTACAATTCCCAGCTGCCCAGCACCATTTGCATATATATTTATCCCAATGAAGTATTAGTTCTTGCAAGAGATAAGTAAGGAAGTGAAAGCTGGATTCTCACACAGGTAGCCTCCTGAGAATGACAAATGAGTGACGTTTTAATTAACAGGATAAAACATTAATGAAATGATGGTTGTAGGCAGATTTTGAATGGCGGGCCTGTGTCTTATTTCTGTGACGGAGTTATCTTGCTCGTCTTTCTGACTTCCCCATGCCCTCCCCGCTCACTGAGAGGGTGTGGGCTTGGTGAAATAGCCTCACGGTTGTGTTGTTCTGCCTTATTAAAGGTCTTGACTTGCTGAGATAAAACCTTTTTTTTTTTTCCTGAATCTGAGAGCACGTCAGGAACCCTTTAGATCAGGTGTCACCAGACTATGGATGGAGGGCCACATCCAGCCTACCTCCTATTTTTATAAATAGTTCTCTTGGACCTCAGCCATACCCATTCCGTGGCTGCTCTTCTGCAGCAGAGTCCTGGTGACAGTGTGTGTGTGTCTGTGGAGATTAAAATATTTACTCTCTGACCCTTTAAGAAAAAGTTTGGTGACTCCTTTAAAGCAAGAGATGCTTGAGCTTTAGAGCCACCTTTTGTCTATAGCACTGGAAGCTTCTGAGAACTTCCTGGCCCGAGCGACAGGAATTGGGGTGCCATCTTGGCCTCCTTTTCTCTCCAGTGTTCCTGAGGCTGTCAGCGTGGCCAGAGGCCCTCCAGCCACACAGGACACCCTCTGCTGGGGAGATGATGTCAGGGGGCATTCCCAGGAGTGTGAACTCAAGTCAGAAACCTGAGATTTGTGGGAGGGTCTCTCCCTCCTTGCTCTCTCCCTTTTACCCACACTGGTAATATTTGTTTCTTTTTCTTCCTCCCCAAAAGATGAGTCAAATCCAGGGACAGCCATGCCTGGACTCCAGGAGACACCTGCCTCAGATGCCTTGGCTACAGCTGATGTATCTTCCACTTTGTTTTTCCTTAATCGTGAAGTTGTCAGAGTCACACTGTTTTAGCTGAAGCAACCCAGACTATCCTGCTGTTGCAAACAGAGCATCCAAATCCCTTTGTTTTTGAAGAAAGTGGTTTCCACCACCCCTTAACATAAAAAGCTGTCTCCTTTCCATAGGTCCTGGTCTTTGCTTCTCCCCCTAGCCTCACATTCCCTATTTCCCACTTCACTCTCATACTGTTCTACGTGCACCAGTGACCTTGCTGTTGTTCAAATGCACCAAACATGCTCCTGCCTCAGGACCTTTACACTTGCAGTTTCCTGGCAGTTATAGATAGTTTATTTACCTATTTATTTGCCCCCCAATTAGGTAAGTTACTAGCGGCAGAGGCTTTCCCTGGCATCCTCATCGTGTATCCCTGATGCCTAGAACAGCATCTGGCTCATGGGACGAGTCAGTAAAACCATGTTGGATGGACAGGATAGGGAGGAGTTCTGTGTATAAAACCACTTTAAAACGACTGATCTGCTTTTATTCTGTCATTACACAGATGAAGAAATTGAGACCTAGAGATGTGACTTATTCAAAGTCACATGGCACATAAGGCCCAGAATCAGCGTTAGAGCCTGGGCTCTTTGTTGTCAAACCTCCCAATGTAAATGCGTGTGCATTTGAACCTGTGCTGATATCAGGTCATGTGCAGGCAATGCTGGCTCTCCAATTGCTGTTTGTTTTGGCAGGGGTGGGCGGCTGGTAACAAGGAAGTGGTGCCTTCAGTAAAACTAAAGGTGAAAATTAGGATTATTATTATTTTAAATTCTTAAAATGGTGATTCTAAATGCTTTGCTTTCTGGCCCTAAAGATTAGACGTTGCCTTTCAAGGGCCTTCTCTGGTGCAGGGGAGAGAGCTGCTGCTTTAAGACGAGAGGAAGGAACACAGGCCATGTGGCCTGAGCTTTGGTTCCTTTTGCTACTCAGCAAGTTATTTCTCCTCTCTGGGCCTCAGTTTCCCCATCTGTCAGGGGATTGAAGGAGCAAATCTGTGTGGCGCTAGAGTCTTCCTTTGTGTCCCTCTCTGCCCACCTGCCTCTGCCCCATTCGTCCAGGGCATGATGATGCCTGCCCAGGCCCCCTCGGTACAGGGGCGCTCACTGACACTGTCTCTGCATCTCCTTCACAGGCTCTGTACATGTTCTACGCCCTGGCCATCGTGTGCGACGACTTCTTTGTTCCTTCTCTGGAGAAGATCTGTGAGGTACACGGGAGGGACTTGGGATCCCCCAGCCGAGCCTGGGAGAGCGCTGGGGGTGACCACAGGCATGTGGCATGTCAGGCGCCAGGCCAAGAAGGACTGGAGTGGGGAGCACTCTGGCAGGGAAGATTGTCAGGCCAAGCACTTAGAGGAGCCACCGCAAAGCCTGGCTCTGAAGTCCCCAGGTTAGAGTCGGCAGGTGGCCTCCTGCCCCAGACTTGGCAGGAGGAAATGCCTGCAGCCTGTAGTCATCATGCAGGACCTCTGGCTCCGCAGCAAGACCATTAGCAGCTAAGCCATGCCTGGTTGGTTAGGGAGCATTTCCCACAGTGAGCTGCAGCGGCCGTTTCCAGGTGGGGACATGGGACATGTGCCCCAGGAGGGTGCTGAGCCCCAGTGGCAGGGAAGGCCCTGTGTCCCAGCTTTTGTAGACTGATGTTTTCTCCTCAGGTACATGACCCCAGTCTCTCTCTACTCTGCCTTACTCTTGGCTTCTACCTCTGTCCTCAGCACCTACTATGTGCAGACTGCTCCAGGCCTTGCCACACTCCGTCCCAGGGAAAGCTCTCAGCTATTTGAAGCCACATGCTTGTGACGTTTGCAGCTGGGGACATGGGTTGTCAGAGGCAGGCACTTCCCCGCTGTCTCATCCTGCTGCTGAGCACAGAGCAGGGACTAGCTGCTTTTTAGCTGGGTCCTGTAGGCAGCAGGTGATCTGGCAAAAAATCTGCAAAGGTCTCCCCTCCCTATCTCCCCTTGTTCCCCACTCCACCCTTTGCCCCACTCAGATCAAGCCATGTGCACACCTCCATCCAAACACTTGTTGGAGAACCGAGCCAGAGAAAGAGCATAAGGAACAGAATCAGGAAATGACAGATGGGGAGGGCAGGGCAGGAGGCTCAGACCTCAGGGCCCCTGGGGCACCATGCTAAGGGTTCAGCCGTTCGAGCAGCCTGTCGCTTCTTCAGAGGAGGTGCCCAGGGAACACAGTCACCTGGCCCTTATGGAACACCCACCTTGCATGCCCGCTGATGTGAGAGCTTGGTCACAGCAATGGAGCTGAGCCCTCTGACTCTCTGGGTTTGACAGAACCCTGTGGAAGAGTGTGGCTGGTGGCACAAGACCACATAGAGTAGAGGTGCCCCGTGAGGTTATGTGTCTCCCCAAGGACACAGAGGTGAGTGAGAGTCATGGTCTTGGCCTGTAGGCAGGGTGGAAGGGGCTCAGCATAAAGGACTGAGGAGCTGAAAGGAGGCAGGGAGCGTCTCTCTTAAGGAGAAGTCCAGGAAGGCTTCATGGAGGAGGTGGCATTTGGTCCTGGCTTCAGAAGTGGGAAGGATTTCCACAGTAATGAGGAGAAGGGCATTGTAGGCGAAGCAGTGGCCCATGCAGATGCAGCAAGGATGCAGGGCAGGATGTTTGGATTCTGCTGGAAGTTATCAGAGATGCTTTGATGGCAGAACCTCTTCTGTGGAACCTTCCTCTTTGGTGAGGTTCAAGTGGCCAGGCTTCCATTCTGGGGAGTCAGTGCTGTACCCCGACTCCAGCTTCTGCCAAGCCCGAACACCAATCCCTCTGAGACCCCTCCTGTAGCAAGCTCCCCTGGAGGCCATGATGGCTCAGGTGTTCCTCAGTGGCTTCAGAGCCCTGGGCTGCCTACAGGTACTTAGGGAGGTGAGGGCCAGGGGAGGCCAAGCCCTTCCCTGAGCCAGCCTGCCCAGAGGCCTTCTGAGAACCACAGGGTAGGTGCTTTCCAGTGGGCGTTCAGGTAGACCAGGGATCTCTGCAGTTTGTTTAAGCATCCGCAACCACCAACACCACATCCTAGAGGAGATAGTGGGCCTCTGTGGCCAGAGCGCAGCCTTGCCAAGTGGACTGGGCCTTGACCCTGGGGACAGGACGTGTGGGCCTTTGTCTCAGTGAGCAGTTGGTATTGACCTGCCACTGAGAAGGCCTGGAACACAAGAGTCAGGCTATGTGCCTGAGGGCTCTGGGTCCCACACCCCATTGTGTAGAGGTCTGCATGGTAACTAAGGTCAATGTGGGCATCAGGGGTGACGGGCACTAGACCAGTGGACCCCCACTGAGGGCCAGTGTGTACCAGACCCCATTCTAGGCCCTGGGAGTCCACAGATGTAAAAGACCAACCCTGCCCTTGTCATCCAGTGTGGAAGGGCAAGCATGTGGGCCATAGATGCTCTTTGTGCAATTTGTGTTTCGGTAACAGAGGACCAAAAACGTGCCTGTCCCCAGGGGAGTGGCTGGCTCTGGGTATACACCTAGAAAAGCTTCATCAAGGAGGCATCATTTGGGGCTCAGACAACGAGCAGAAATTGGTAGATGGCGGGAGGGGATGGGACTCAGAATTGAGTGCCTGGTAAATGGCAGTGGTCGTGTGCTTGGCTCAGGATGGACAGGCTGCCCACTGAGGAGCTGGGTCTGCCCACAGCACCACTCCCCACACTCTCCCTGGCTACCAGCATGTCCAGTTAACATGTCCACTGCCCCCATATCACAGCCTGGGGGTCTGTGGTCACTTCCATTTCAGAAGCTCCATCTGAGTGAAGATGTGGCTGGAGCGACCTTCATGGCTGCAGGAAGCTCAACGCCTGAGCTGTTTGCCTCTGTTATAGGTAAGAAATCCCCCAGCCAGAGATGCAGGGTCTAGAGAGAGGTTTGCTCCCTGACCAGTGGGGGCATCTGTCAGCTCTGAGCCTCTGTTTCCTCATCTGTAAAATGGGAGTTGGAGAGGCAGGTGTAAAACTGTGGTTACCTGGGGGCGGAGTGGAGAGGGGTGCTCAGGGTACAGGATTTCTTCTGGGGGGGATGAAAATGTTCTAAAAATAGAGTGTGGTGATGACCACACACTGACTGTTCCAAAGCACTGAATTGTATACTTTCAAGGAGTGGATTTTATGGTATGTGAATTATATCTCAATAAAGCTGTTCCAAAAAATTGGGCGGCTTGGAGTCGCTGGTCCCTGAGGGCCCTTGCCCGCTCTGGTTTCGCTGTTCTCACCACGTGGCCAGTGTCTGGCAGCAAGAACAGCTTCCCTCAGTTCCTGGGGTGGGAGGCACGGACCCCACAGCCAGCCTGGATCTGAGAAGCGGCAGACCTGGGGCCTTGCCGGTGAGGATTGCGCCTCTCCTTTCAGGCGTGTTCATCACCCACGGAGACGTCGGGGTTGGCACCATCGTGGGCTCTGCCGTGTTCAACATCCTGTGTATAATTGGAGTTTGCGGATTATTTGCAGGGCAGGTCAGTGGTTTCTCTCCCTTATGAAGTAACACAGGGACACCAGTGGGGAGTCAGGGCTGGGCCTTAGCTGTGCCTTGGATTCCCTGAGACTTGGGCGCACCAGCTGGCCCTCTGAGCCTGTCTCCTCCCAGGTGGAGGTGATCTGGCATTCCTTCCACCTCCGGCTGTCGGGGAGTCTGAGAGCAGGTCTGGGAGCTTCTGCCCTCTGTCCAATCTGAAGGTCAGCGTTCATTAAACAGCCGTAAATATTTCAGGGGCTCCTGCTCCTAACCCTAATCCTATATCCTATAACTAGCTTCTGGAGCCCTGACCCTGAGATAGATTCTGGAAATATTTGGGGCCTGACCTTGGCCTCCCCAGCAAGGAGCTGTTGTTGATGTCCCGTCGCATCTTCCTGGGCCTCAGAGCCATGGGGGATATTAGACTCTCCTCAGGGTCAGGCTCACGGTTAGGCCCTCCCTGCCTGGCCAGGGGAGGTAGAGGTAAGCAGCTGTTTACCAATTTACCCATAGGAGGTTCCAAAATGGGGAGGGGGTCAGGGGGTGGAAAGCAAGTGCCCCAGCCTCCGCCTTAATGCAGGGCTTCTGCTGTGAAATGCGCAATGTTGTCAGCTTAGAGGGGCAGGGGGCAGCTTTGCCATCACTCATGAACATTTCATGGTTTCCTTCTGTTCCCTAAACATAATGAAGAGCACAGGGTGGCCTTGAGCAGCCCGGCAAGATTTGTTTCTGGCTGCACAGTTAAGAGGGGCTCCATGGGCTGAGGTCTCGGGGAGGTGGGGAGGCCCCCCACCAACATGTCCCCAACCAACAGCAGCTGATGGCTCTCTGCTTGGCAGGTGGTCCGTCTGACGTGGTGGGCCGTGTGCCGAGACTCCGTGTACTACACCCTCTCCGTCATCGTGCTCATTGCCGTGAGTCACCTCCTGCCCATCTCTGTCCCCAGCACTATAACCAGAGAACCCACAGCGCCCGTCTGGGGCTGTGCTGACACTCACGGCAGTCAAGTTGAGCAGTCTCCTTGCCACCGTGAAACCTCATACCTCTCTTCCCAGAAACCTCATACCTGCCTCCTCGGTTATGGAGCAAGTTCGGATACCACCCTCAATTCAGACAGGCCTTGAAAAAGCCAAAGCGTGTGTCCTGCAGTCCAAGCAGCTGAGCTCACGCACTCTGCCTGTCAGAGGCCCCTGGGATCCTCACTTAGAGCCATTTCCTAAGCAGCAGCTTCTATTTCGCTAGCTCACTGCAGAGCGGGAAGGGGAGGCCGGCTGGAGGAGGGGGTGCAACAGGGACCTCTAGGGCCTGTTAGGGGGTGTCCCCCTGAGGGCTGGGGTGACATCATGGCATGTACCAGTGACCTGACAGTGAAGCGTGTGACATAGGCCGCTGCCAAGGAGTGTGTCCTCCACAGGGGAGCAGGTTCAGTCCAAAAGGAACTTCAAAGTGGCTATATGAGGGCAGGTCATCTTCAAGCAGGGCAGATCCCTGTGGCATGCCCAGATTTTAGGGCATGGTACATGCCCTCCAGTGACAGCTCTCAGCCTTACAAGCTCTAGAGCCACCTGTGGCTGACAGTCATATCCCTCGTATTAGTTACCACTATGTAACCGATTTCCCCAAAACTCAGTGGTTTAAAACCACAAACATATATCGCTCCTGTTTTCTACAGATGACAGTTTGGGGGTGGCTTAGCTGAGTCCTCTGGCTCAGGGTCTCAGGTGGTGGGTGTGGTATGGTTACTGCAGGGTCCCCCCAAGCAAGGCTATGCTAGGACCACTCACGTGGCTGTTGGCAGGCCTCAGGCACTTCCTCACTGGCTGCTCCGTTGTGTAGTTCACAACATGGCAACCGGCTTCCCTCAGAGCAAGGTGAAAGGGCCCCAAGGTGGGAGCCAGCCTGACTGTACCCAGCCTCAGAAGTGACAGCCGATCACTTTTGACACATTCTGTTAGGAGCAAGTCCCTAGGTCCAGGCCACATGCACAAGGGGAACAAGAGTGGCAGATGGTGGGATCACTGGGGCCACCTGACAGGCTGCCTATCACACTCCTGAAAATGAAAGTTACAAAATAACTTACCTACACACAATTTCCAAAAATATCAACCTAATGCCCAACTTACACTTATAAAGGGCAAACGGAAGTTGTTTGTAATAGAAGATTACATCTTTGAGCATATAAATATTTTGGCATGATGCTAGAGCCCCCGATGATGTGGTGAAAAATCTCTGAGCCCAGTGGACCCTGAGGCCAGAGAGTCGGGCTGGCCCTTAAACCCTGTGGGTGGTGCTCACATCGGTGATGTGATTTTTCAAAAGTATGAATGACTCTTGATAAAATCCTAGACAGAGCCAAGTGTAAATGCCCCTCCATCTGCGTGACTGAACCTTAGTAGAAAATTAGTTAAAACTATGTCCATATGCTTTGATTTGTAAAATGGAGTTCTAAGCTTAGATCTTTTTTCTTTTTTTTTTTTAAGCTTGGCTGAATATTTAGCAGAACATTGAACATCTGTGCCAAATGTGGAAAAACTCCTCCCATTGAAGCATTTCACGTGTCACCTCTAAATGCCAAGTAGCCATCCATTGGGTGGTAAAAATGAAAAACATCTCCCATAAATGTCCCCTAAGTTGTCCAGGTGGTGGCACTGGGCTCTCCCTTCTGTTGGTGCCACTTCTTCAGAGCCTTGAGTTTGGGGAGCCTCACAGTGATGCCCAGCTAGGATGACCCTCTGGGAAGTGGCAGTTTCTGTGGGGGCTGCCCGCTGTGACAGCCAGGAGGGGCTGAGGATGGGCCCAAGTCCAGACAACAGCCCCTTGGCCTGTCCTGGCATCCCACATACAGAACCTCGTGTCTCCAAGATCAGATGGGTGGGCTCAGCTCCTCCCCCTTCCTGTCCACCCTAAGCCTAGTCAGGGCGATGCAGGACCCTCCCCAGGCCACAGAAGCATCCATCTGTCCCGGGCCAGAGATGCTGGGAGGTTGGGTGATGTAGTGCCCTCCTAGGAAGCATCCCTCCTTCCTCCCTTCAAATGCTTACAAGCAGGTCCTTTGCCCTCAGAATTGCCCTTCAAATGCTACAAGCAGGTCCTTTGCCCTCAGAATTTCCAAAGTAGTTACTCTGTATTTTTAAAAAATAATACCCCTTTCCTCACATAAGTATCTATATGGCAGGTATTCCTCCCAATAGGTATTATCACTATGGATGGATAATAGGTAGGTAGGTGTCTGTTCACATTTTAAGATTCTTGATTTTAGCGACCCTGCTCCATTACTGAGGGCTGGCCCCTGCCGCCTGGCCCCAGCAGCTACTTGGACTGTAGTGAAGCACAGGCCATTTATCTCGGGAGGCCCATACTAAGGCCGGGCCACATACTGCAGCATCTCTGGCCTAGGCTTCGACCTGGGGAAAGGTCACAGTTGAGAAACCCCAAAGTGGGGAGAGGCTTCCAGCTTTCCATAAAACCAGTACGAAGCCAGTACGTGTCCGCTCTGGGTGCTTGGGGTCTGTGTAATTTCTACTTTTGGAATAAATGTGTTCCCTCACCCTTGGTTTCTTTTGCCTTCCAGTTCATATATGATGAAGAAATTGTGTGGTAAGTTTAAGTTTCTCATTGTTCCTTTTTTGTGAGTATCCTTGCTTAAGGGGCTTATTGAATCTTTTTTAGACTTATTTTTACAAACTCAAGCTTGTGAACTTGTGAAAGTAGAAAGGGTATCATTCCAAGCAGGCATGCCTTTTTTTTAATCCTTTCAAAGTGACAAAGAGTGCTTCCCTGAATATTTCTGTGCTCCCAGACATCAAGGTATATGATAGAGGAAATAAGGAAGATAAGCCTAAGCATAAGCCGATATGGAATATGAAGCCAAGGACCTAGAGTGGGCGTGTGGTGGGGGATACGACAGGTGAGTCAGGGAGAGGGTCCCAGGCGGGACAATGAAGAATCCATATCAGCAAAATAACATCAGATTCTTCCCTCACACCTTGTGCAAGAATAAGTCCCAGATGAATTAGAGATCTCATTGTAAAAAGCAAAATTAAAATAATTGAGAAAAATTGTAGGGACTCATCTTTATGACGCTAAAGTAGGAAGTGATTCCTTAAGATACATAACACACAAACTTTAAAGAAAAGGTTGATAATTTACTCTATGGGGCATGAATGTGTCTTACATCCAAAGCCATATAAATGTTCTCCTCATGACGGTGATTCTGTAACCTGTATGTGTTTATTGGTGGAGATACGTTCAGGAGGCCTGGCTGAGGACAGTGAGGTGGATGACATGAGCGGCTGTGCACTGTGGGCCTGGGGAGGCCTGGTTCTGGCCCCCACTTGGCCCCCACCCCACCGTGTGAGCCAGGAGGTCTCTCTGCTTCCCGTCTCCCTTTCCTCACCTGTGATGAAATTGGGGTGGCGGTGGTCAGATCTCTTACAAGTCCCTTTGTGGCTCTGCTAGTCTGTGGGCTCTGCCAGCAGAGGACGGGCTCCCCAAATGACTGCAGCTCAGGCTGGCACGCAGCAGGCCTTTAGTGTGCGTTGGTCAGATGACCATACAGGTTAAGCCATGTGGCTCTTCAGAGGCTGGTGGTCGGAGCTACAAACACCCCGCCACGTGTGGGCTGGGCACTGCGTCTGCAAGATGGCAATACTAGTGCATCCTCTACAAACCCCCGCCCCCTCCCCCCAAGTGGTTGGCTCATGAGCTTCTGTGCCCAGGGCCTCTCTTCAGGCAGCTCTGAGAGCCTCTGCCCACCTGGACCCACGGCAGTTCTCAGCCCTGGCCAGAATCCTCGGTCACTATATGATCTCTTAACAGTCAAATCTTCAAGACTCTAAGCCAGTCCACTACCTGAATCCTGGGGTGCAGTGGCCCTGGTCCTTCTTTTTCTAGGTAGCTGGAGAAATTCCACATGAGTCCTACAGACCCTCTGTTGTTGAGAAGGCTTCAAGAGGGCTTTGGATGGCAGGGCAGCCATGGGCTGGGGTCCTGGGGACCCTGGGAACAGGGACGGGAGAGGACATCCTGCCTGCTCCACCCACTCTCTGTGCCTTGGGCCTCCCGAGCTCTAACCACAGTCTCCTTTCTCTCTTTGAGGTGGGAAGGCCTGGTGCTCATCATCTTGTACGTGTTTTACATTCTGATCATGAAGTAAGTGCCCGTCCTCTTCTCCTGGGCTAGCTGACACCCTGTCCCACATCCTGCTCGTTGGGGCGGGCGATACGTCCCTCAGAGCTTTCGGTCCCCTCTGGGCAGTCCCGGTTCTCCGGGCAACACCCCCCTGGGGGCGGCTGGAGTGGGTTGTTCAGACACTGTTTAGGGGTGCTGTCCACACCTGCACCAGGGGAGACAGGGCTGGTGGGTGGAGGATGCTTCAAAGACAGGCTGCATAAAGTGTCCCGTGTCTGTTCTAGCCTTTGGGAAATGGTTCCCCTCAGGGCCACTGCCTTGCGAACTATAGGGGCACCACTCATAGTAAAAATTCGGACACTGAGGGCAGGGCAGCACCCCTGCGGCCCTACAGAAGCTGCTCAGGTTAGAATGATCTCAGATCTACCCATGAGGAATATTATTCAGCTATAAAAAGGAAGGAAATTCTGTCACATGCTGCACATGGATGAACCCTGAAAACATTATGCTGAGGGAAAGAAGCCAGTCACAGAAGGACGTATGTTGTATGATTCCACTTCTGTGAGGCAGTGAGGAGAACCAAATTCATATGGACAGACAGTAAATTACAGATTACCAGGGGCTTAGGGGAGGGAGTAATTAATGTTGATTATTAATGGGCACAGAGTTCTGTTTGGGATGGAAATGTTTTGCAAATAGTGGTGTGATGGTTGCACAAACATTGTGAATATAATTAATGCCACTGAATCCTGCACTTAAGAATGGAAAATAGTTAATAAAAGAGCAACTTTTATGGTCCATGTATTTTTCAACATTAAAAAAAAGTGAAAAGAAAGAACCATCCATGAGCTGAACCATATTGAGGTTTTATCTTCCTCTTCACACCTCCAAAGGTAATTAAAAAGGAAAATAACCCTGAGTTTTATGAGACTCTGAATCCTCCTATTTATATCAAACATTTATAATGTTTTGTAAAAATGGTGATCAGCTGTCAAACTGCAGCAGAACTGTCCTTAAGTGAGCCCCCCCCATCAGCGCGTCTCAGGGAGGTGGGCAGCCTGGGCAGGGCGTCTCGGGGGCGGGGTGGAGCTCTTTGGGAGGATGGTGGCTCTGGCCGAGGGTCGCGGGATGGCCCGCTGGGCAGCCCATGGGAACAGGGCTCCTGGCTGTGGGAGAGACGGCAGGCCTGCTCACACCTCCTTCAAGCCTGTCCCTGAGGCCTGGCTACACTGTTTTGTTAGGACAGGCTTGTGAAACGCAGTAAGTAGGCCTTGGTCATTTTCTTGGGCTTGAGGATCTCGGACACCCTCAGGAAGCACGGTAGGAGCAGACCCCTCAAACGGCATTGTTCTGTGGTTCCTGTCAGGAAACTCCATCAGCTCAGGGGAAAACCCTGGGCTCCCCTCTCACCGCTGGACACTCCCAGGGCCCTGCTGACTGCGTGCACAGGGGTGGGGCCCCTGGCAGGCCCCCTGCAGGTCTCCCTGTCGTTCTGACCTCCTGCCTTCTTGCCTTCCAGATACAATGTGAAGATGCAGGCCTTTTTCACAATCAAACAAAAGACCATTGCAAACGGCAACCCGGCCAGCAGTGAGCTGGAGGATGGTAATGATTACTGTGATAGTAATTCTGATGACCCTTCCATGCCATTGCTGGGGCAAGGTAAGGCTGAGCAGACAGGAGTGGCTGAAACCGTGTGGTTGAAACCGCCCTTCCTTTCTCTTTCCTGCACACGTGCACGCACACACAAAGCCTCTGTATTGCCGCGCTTACCTTTGGTCGCAGGACCCTAAATGAAGGAGAGAATCAGTGTTGGAGATGCTGCTTAGATGGGAGGAGGATGAAGAAAAAGCCGGCAGCCTCATCCCTGGGGATTTCTCCAGCCTCCTGAGGAAGGTTCAGGGCCTGCTCGGCTGTTCTGACGTGCAGCGAATCACATCCCTCACCCACCTAAAAGGCCAAAGACACGAAGCTGAGGACTTGGCATGGCAGAGCAGGCCTAGGTCTCCCTGCCATTCCTCAAATGCCAGGCCCACTTCTGGAGAACTCTGTTCTGGAGGGACGTCTGGCTTGTCGCCCAGAGGAGCACCAAGGCCAGGAAAGGCAACCACAGAGCTGAGTAGGAACGCGCAGACCAGCCCCAGAGGGCCCTGCTCGGGAGCCCCTTCCCTGGGGGCTGCACCGTCCTTGCCTCAGCTCCTCTGTGGCCCCCTGGTCTGGGGGTCCGGGCCCTGGAGCCAGCCCATCCGCTCCGCTGCACCCCTTAAATCAGCTAGGCCCAACTGGCTGGTGCATTGTGACCTGGTCTTAATTCAGCCAGTGACCAGGCGATTCCCTCTGTGGGGGCAGCTGCCAGCCAGGCAGGAGAGTTTATGCTCTTTCCGCCTGAGGCCCTGTGTTAAGGCCTGAGTAGGGTCTTAAAGTGAGGACATGGGAAAACCCCTTATGCTGGCTGCCTCGAGTTCCCCTCGAGGTGCTGGTAAGGGCCTCCTTAACCAGGTGAGGCAGGTGGGGCCTCCTGAGGGTCTCTCTCTCCTGTTCCCTGTAGCTCTGGGCAAGTCACATCCTGTCAGGCGACTTTAATTGTGATGTCAGTGGTGGGACAGGTGGTCTCAGGCCTGTTGGCCTGTGTCTGGGACACGTGGGGGCTGCAGTCTATCCCCTTTGGCCCTTCCCCAGTCTTCACCCTGGATCGGGCAGTGGTATACCTCCCACATGCACTTTAGGCTAATGAATTCCATCTCATCTCAGGTTACCGGGTGAGGGAGGCACCTGTCCTAGGTGCTAGAAAGAGGGATGAATCTCTCCAAACAGGAAGGAAGCAGCCTGCTGGGATGAGGTACAGAGGTAGTCAAGGCCACAGCCTGGCTGCCAGAGGCCCCCTGTGAGCGACAGAGAATGGAGGCCTGCAGGCCTGGGGCTGTACTCGTCCTGTTTGGTAAATGCTGAGCAGGCTGCCCCAGGAGGGCCTGTTCCCAGGACAACCCCCTCAGATGAGAAGGGAATGACATGGCTGCTGTTTTGGATTTTAGCTCCACAGACACAGTGGCTACACGGTCCCTGCCATGGGTTCCCCACAGCGTCTCAGAACAGAGGCTGAGCTGATCCCTGCCCACAGAGGTTAGCACCCCTGGGACCCTCTGGACTGTCATGCCAGAGCAGAAAGAATCACACAGCCAGCCACAGGCCAGCAGAAAATGGCCGCATCCTCAGGTGCCAGCCCCAGGGAGAGGCCAGGCTTTCGTGTGGCTGACAAGGAGGCCCGTCCCCCGGGCCCTGTGAAGAGGCTCCTTCTGTGCGGCGTGTCAGAGGCTCAGCCACTCCCCTTTCCAGGAAAACCAGGCTGCCCTGAGGCTGCGGCCTTTCTGGGGCTCTGACAGCGCTGTCAGCCTCACTTTTGTACCTGAGCCAGTAGGATTTCCCCCACAGGTTTATTATTTTCCCCAAATCTCTAAGTCCAGGACAAATTCTAGAAAATTGCTGGATTAGACACAGGCCTGCCCTCCAAGCACAGGGGAAGGAGGGAAGAGAGATCTACCTTCAGCTTTTATCAGGCAGAGGGCATTTAGGTAAAGCCCAAGGAGAAAGAGGTCTCAGGGCTGCAGGCCTGAAACTGGGGATGTGGGAAGCCAGAGATGCAGCCTTTATGGATTTTTAGCCTCTGCTGGTGGACACCCCTTTGCTCGCATAGGGCCGTGTGAGCCACTGAAGGCACTGTCCCCTAGAAATAGATGGAGGCAGGGGGAAGAGTGACCACTGACACCCCAGGAGGGCTTTGGGAGTTGGCCTTTTCTAACGGTGTCGCCACAGAATCCTTCTAACTTAAGAGCACCCCTCCGGGGGTGCTCAGCCTGCAGGCCAGTCCTAGTGTAACCACCCCACCCGAGGAGGTCAAGATTGCTGGCCAGTAGCTTCCTTTAAGAACACACACGCACACGCACATGCACGCACACACGCATAGCTCTGACTTTGCTGTTATTAGTTTTGGGTTTCCTGTATAAAATCAAAAAATTTAACCCAGCCTCTTGACAGGCTTTTTGCTTTTTTGCTACCCCTCGTAGAAAATTCCTTTATGTACTTAAACGTTCTTAGAGGTCATACAGTTCGGTTCCCCAAATCAGCTTGGGCCTGTTTTCTCTTTTGGGGCATGGCATCCTCCAGCTTTGTTCTGTGTTCAGTTCAGGTTTTTTCTAAGACATAAATTTTTCACAGCTCATTTCAATTCTGCTTAAAGCAGAACACAACATACCAAGAAAGCCTCCCCGGGACTGAGACAGGAGGGTACCCCGTTTCCTGTGGGTGCTGGGAGCACACCTCTCCTTGGTGGCTGTCAGGTGGCCGTGCACACAGCCTGATTTCTGAGCCCACTGTGACCACCGGCTGTGCTCACTCTGGGGCACTTCCAGGCTGCCCTGGCCCTGGGAATAACTTTGGCTTGGAACCAGTGGGGAGGAGACGAGATCTGGCCTTAGGCTGAACTGCCACAAACAGATGCTGTCACTGAGGTACTTTCTGGGCAGCCACTGTCGGCTTGGACAGACCACTTTGTGCTGCCACTTGATGGATGGCACCAGGAGAGAGGGCCCTGGGGACCCAGGTGTCATGGCTCTCACTTCAGAGGACTGCTTGCTGTAGGCTCCCCCTTCTGAGCCCAGTTGTTGCCCCAGGTGGTGCCTGTGATGGGTTCAAGCTTTCCCGCAGCATGGAGGGACAGTGGGCACAGGGACGAGTCCTCCCATGGAGAGAGCCGTGGGAACCAGTGAGGAGAGGGGTAATCTCCAAGGCTGGGGGCCTGAAGCCCTGCAGCTCCCCGCAGCTGGAGCCGCTCCACTAACACCCTCCTTCAAATAACCCCTGGCATCGCGGCTGCCTTCAAGAATGCTGACCCAGACTCTCGGCACCCATCACGCGCTAATCATCTTTGGCAGTCTCTTTTGGCCTTTGGCTCCTTAACCCTTCTCCTCTTCTAAATTGTAAGTAATCTGCTTCCATTCAAGCTACAACACATGCATTAAAAAAAAAAACAAAATGAACTGAGCACACACCGCGTTGGAGGTCAGTGTCCGTCTCCGGCGAATGCATGGTCCTCCTGGCTTTGTCTCTAACCCACACGCCTCCTGTCTGCTGAGCCTTGCTGCCTGTTTGGTGAGGTGGTGTGTGTCTGGTGTGTGTGTGTGTGTGTGTGCGTGTGTGTGTGCATTAACACTAGCACCAGTTTGCTCTCGGCTGCTTCTGCCTGGGAAGGACGCTCGCTGGGAGCTGGTGACAGGGTAGAGGGCTGAGCATATCTGCTTTGACCACCCTGGAAGGGGGGAATTCTGTCCATTTCTGTGTGCTGTGTTCATGAGTGGTTTTGTTACCAGACCCTCTGGGGCTCTAGAGTTAGACATCAGATCCCCCAACACTCCAGCCCTAAGTGTGTTCGTGGAGGTGACAAGGAAGAGGTCTGGGACAGGGGGCTTTGTTCTTCAGCCTCATGGAGGAAGCAAAGAGTCAGAACAGCCTCCCTGTTCAAGGGCATCTGTTTTATCAGAGACACTGGGCTTGGCTGTCTCTGATGCACCCTTGGCAAGTGGGCTCTCCTCCTTGGTCTCAGTTGCCTTGTCCTCTGCCTGTGAGCCACATCTCTGCTCTCACTACCAGCCTCATGGAGACCAAAGTTAGAAGCATCCTTCTTTGTCAGGTGGAGCTGGTTGTTCAGATAGAGCGGGTGGCCTTGTGGGAAGTTTTGAACCAGCGATCTCTGGTGTGCTCCAGCATTTTCCATTCTAGGCAGCCCTTGTCAATTTGTAAAGTTTTGTCTGAGCCTCTGTAAAACGGGGGGGAAAGGAAGGTCCCATCTCAGTGACAGGTGAGAGGTGACTGCCCAGTGAGGCTTAGATGAGGAGTTAAAAGACCCTTATAATTAACCAAGACTGGACCCCAGAAGAGGAGGGCATCAGTTGGTGGAGGGGTCAGAGTGTCTGCTCATGAGTGGTCCTGTAGCAGGGGAAGGGGCTTTCAGATGTCAAGACGGCAGGTGGTTCAGAACCAATGGTGCACTTTGACTAAGGCTCCAGGCTTCTAGGTACCTGCTGGGATCACAGCCCAAGGATACCTGCAGCACTAGGAGAAGTCAGTCCCCCCAGCACTGGGGGGTCCCCGGGGAGGTCTCGGCACTAACCATGGTGTTATATTCAATGTAGTGAAGGAAGAGCCTCAGTACGGCAAAACCCCAGTGGTGATGGTGGACGAGGTCATGAGCTCCAGCCCTCCCAAGTTCAGCTTTCCAGAGGCCGGCCTACGCATAATGATCACCAATAAGTTTGGGCCCAGGACCCGACTGCGGATGGCCAGCAGGATCATAATTAATGAGGTATGTTTGCTTCAAGGGCATTGAGAGCTCATGGCCTTGGGTGGTTTCATGCACTTTGAGGAGGTCCTGGCTTATCAGAACATGTCCAGGTGTTGGGCCGCCAGGGTGTCCTCTGCCAGGCTGGCCACCACACCCCACCAGAATGGTTAAAAGGATTGATGATAGCAAGCATTGACAAGGATGGGAAGTTCTAATCCACTAACAGTCTATTGTATTCAGCATGAACTAGAAACTTAGAAACTAGAAATTCCTTATGAACTAGAAATTCCACTCCTAGATAAATGCCCAAGAGAAATGAGTACATATACCCACAAAACTACATGTGTACAAATGTTCACAAAATTCTTCAAAATAAAAAGGGGAGGCAACCCAAATGCCTATCAACAAGCAAGGGATACATTGTGGAGTATTCCAGCAATGGAATGCTATACAGCCATGAAAAATAAGCTGCTAAGTCATACAGCAACATGGATGAATCTCATGGACATTAGGTTGTGTGAAACTAGATATAAAAGAATACATACTATTTGAATCCTTTTATATGAAGTTCAAATTCAAGAAAAACTAGCTGATGTTTTAAAAGTCAAAATAGTGGTTCCCTTGGTCACCTGGAGAGGGAGGCACATAGACTAGGGAAGTATCTGAGAGAATCTTCTGAGGGACTGGAAAAATTCTACATCCTGGTGTGAAACATCATTGAGCTGTGTGATTATAAGTGTACTTTTCGTACAATATGTCTAAGAAAAAAGTGTTTTTTAAAAATGACGAATGGCCTTTCCTGTGACTGTCTTCAAGCAGCTTATAAATGTCCACTGGGAGAGTTGGCATGTTCACTGTCATCAGTGTCCTGGGCTGGGGAGTCAGTCTGGCACTCAAAAGGGTGGCCCAGGCCTCTGACCAGACCCCAGAGGCAACCTGGTATGGGTCCAAATGGAAATGCACAACTCAGCTGGCATCCAAGGTCCTTAGTCCATTTCTCAGGCAACCTGATCTCCTGGGGGTGGTGTTTTAGAAACCTTTAAGGGCTGTGTGTGTATAAGGAATAAAGCCACAGTGTAATACTTTGTAACATACTGTGGTATCTGTCTTGATCCCGTCCACACAGCGGCAGAGACTGATCAACTCGGCAAATGGCGTGAGCAGCAAGCCACTTCAAAATGGAAAGCATGAAAACATCGAGAATGGGAATGTTCCTGTGGAAAACCTCGAAGACCCTCGGCGGGAGCAGGAACAGCAGCCCCCTCCTCTGCCACCGCCCCCAGAACCAGAGCTGCCTGAGGCTGGCTTTCTGTCCCCCTTCTCCATGCCCGGTAAGTTCTGGGGCTGTGGGGCCCTTGGGCTAAGCCCAGGAATTCAGGATGGGGTCCTGGACCCCTGAGGCAGCGTCAAGGGTCAACATTAGGTCACTGGAATGCTTAGGAGGCACTTGATAAACACAGCTTTGGTACTAACCCATAGATTAAGGCTGTAACTGTGCACAGCATGCCGAGTGTGGCGGAGCCCGTGTGTCAGACAGCAGGTCCTCTGGAGACATGGGAAGTGTCTGGAATCCCTAGTGACTACACTGAAATGCCCAGGGCAACTGGTCTATGTTTGCAGTATGAAAAAGTGACCACCACCCTAGTTTTATGGACCTGCTCAGATTCTCCAGCCCCTCCAATATGGGCAGGCTGTTTTGCCCATCCATTCCTTATTTGCTGGGACAGGATGCCCTAAAGCCACTAATGATCCTTTGATAGTTGTATCTTATACATTTGACAACATCTCCTACCCATAAATAAGTCAGATCAGGCCACAACTCTGACCCAAGCCCCTAGAATCCCCCACCTCACTGGAGTCAGACCTCGCAGGCCCAGTGTCATCTGACTGCTGGCTCCTTGCTGTCCTCCCTTCTCTCTTTCCTGCCCTCTGCTCCAGCCATGCTGGCCTCCGCACTGTCCTTCCTAGAGCACATCAGATATGTTACTGCCTCAGGACCTTGGCACTGCCCTTTACTAGAGTGCACTTTCCCCTGTTGTCCATATGGCTTGCTCCTTTACCTTCAGGTCTCTGCTTAAGTGTCACTTCCTTGGTGTGGCCTTCCCTGGTCGCTCTATTTGAAATATATATATTATCTGTGTGTCTCCCTGCCCCCTCCCTGCCGCCGCCCCACTGTCAGTGCCTAACACACAGCAGGTGCTTAGCAAATTATCTGTCCAAAGAATGAATTCAGGAGTTGCCTTGAGAGAGGATCCCCAGACACACCCAATCTGCCTTTGTCTTGAACCAAACCTTCTGTGAGGGTCCCTGAGTCCTAGATGGGAATGAAGACCAACACTTCAGCTCAATTCCAAAATTTTCAAGTTTACAACTTGGTGTTTTTCTCAAAAGAATTCTGTGTTTAACATCAGGCTCACAGAGCATCTGATCTGGGAGATGGCTTTGCAGGGAGAGAGGCTGCCCTGCCCCTGCTCCTCACAGTATGGGAGCACTCTAGACCCCAGGGAGATGTGGGCCTGCCCAGACTGGGATTCTCTGCCACCAGGCTTCTTCGTGAAAATAGGGGCTCCATTTGGGATTGAGGGCTTCCTCAGAGTTACTGGACTGGAGTCTCAAGGGCATGCTGATCTCAGATACCCAGGGACTCTTCCCAAAACTCAGTACCTGGTCCCAAAACCCAGATAGTCCCCAAACTGGAGTGGGGCCTGGCAATTGGTGTTTTCAAACCTTCTCTGCGTGATTCCTGGAACCTGGCTTGTTTAGGAATTGCCGCTTCTGGTCAGCACCTCCCAGCCTTCTCTTCCATTGAGGGCAGACCCAGAAAGTGCAATTAGGCCCTTACTGAGGTCACAGAGGGGCCCAGCCTGAGGTTCAGGCCTCCTCCAACACCCCTCCGCCACCCAGAAAGCTGAGGGAGATCTGTGACTTGGCCCACCTCTCAACACCCCTGGGCACATTAGCACACCTGCTGGAACACTCCATGGGGGACAAAGGTCATGCACAGCCCACCTAAGTGGTGGGCTAAAGGTCACACTGTACTCAGGTGGGGCTTGCCCTGGGGCCGGGGCTGGGACCCCGGGAGGAGGAGGAGTGGTAGTCCTCTCAAGACCCCAGGAGCCTATATCTGATTCCCTGTTTGGACACACTGGGACAGGAGATTCCTGCCCAGCAGGACCCTGGGAGGGCAGTGCATCTGCCCAGGGCGGAGCCTGCTCCACGGCTGCTGCTCCAGGACTGGGCCCTGCGCCACCCAGTGCTCTTCTGAGTTCATAGAGGTCCACACAGCTTGAGTCCAGAGCCCTGGTGCCCACGCAGCCCCAAGCCACCACATCAGCAGCCCAGGCCTTCCCCTGAGTCCACACGGGGCCGAGGGCAGGGGCTCGGAGCTGCCATCACCAAAGTGGCTTCAGTTCCTCAGGGCCTGGAGACCTGGCGCAAGGTGGGTGGAGCGTGGTCGTGGGGAGGGAGTTGCAGCCATGATCCGTGTGAATTTCCTCCAGTGGGACTGAAAAGCAGTTGCCTGCGGGGAGTTCTGTTCTCCAGCCCCAGGACGTGGCTGGCTGGGTCCTGGCTTTACAGATATGGGGCCACAGCCACCATCTTCCACTGCCCACTGCATCTGAATCCTCGTCCTGGTGCTGCCTATTGCCCACAGCTCTGCAGGAAACCAGGGAAGGGATATGCCTTTCTTGGCCACTGTTATTCTTTAAAGCAAGGCAGCCAACTAAGGACTACTCATCCCTCCATCCTCCATTTCCTCAAAACCTTGAGTTTGGCAGGATTGGGCTGGGTGGACCCTGTCTGTTGTCCCTGTACTGGGATCTGGGGCTTCTCAGAGAAGTGACTGTGTGAGATCAGATTTAGCTCTGAGTGGGTTACCTCCTCGGTTGATGACTTTGAATGCTGCTGTTTTGCAAAGGCCGGTACCAGATAGTGGCCAGTTTCTCAGCACCTGAGTCCTTCTGCTGGGAGAGTCCTCTGCCCTTCCTGGTGGGCCAGGACCTATTTCATCCACCTCGTCTTCAAGCCAGAGGCTCCAGGACTTTCCCCCGGTGCACCCATAACCCAGCTGGGTTGTGAGGTTCTGCTGGGTGCTTGCCTCTCCTTGCCCTCAGGAATAGGCTGGGACTTCCTGCGACCCTGCAGAAAGCTCTTTGTGTCCCTGCGGATGTGTTCCCGGGTGTTGCCCTTGGAAACCACAATTTACTTCCTCTCCTTCCTCCTTTTCACCCTGACGTGTAGAGCTGGGGGTGGAAACGGAATCATGCAACTGCTGCCCATTAGGTGTGTCCAGCGGCCAAGGAAAACCAAAGCCAGCCTGGGCAGAGGTTTTCAGGATCTTAGCATCAGTGGAGGCAAGCCCCAGGCCCTTGCGCTACCTACCCACTCGCCTCACCTTTTCAGTTCACCTCTGGTTGACCTGGGCTGGAGGTTGGCCCTGAGGGTGCCGTAGGGGTGGGTGGAGTGAGCCTTCTCCTAAGCTGGGCCCAGGGAGGAGTCACAGGGTGAGGGAAGGGGTGACCAGTGGGGGTGGGAAGAGAAGCAAGCTGTCCCTCCAGTCAGCTCAGCACGAGCATAGGTGCAGGTGTCAAAGGATGAATCCAGGCCAGCCGGCATGCAGCTCTTCTGTGCTGTCAGGGCAGGCTGGGAGGTAAGCTCTGGAATCTAGAAGTCCTGCGTTTGAACTCACCAGCACCACGACCCTGGGGGTGCATTTCACCTCCCTAAATCTCTGTTCCTCATCCACAAAATAGGGACAATGGTGCTTACCTCCCAGGGTTACTCCATGTAGTAAAGGAGTCGCCATTTCTGTGCACTGATCAACCCATAGTAGGTATGTTCAGTAAGTGTTCATTCAGACCATGTGCTTTAAGCACATGGCTTCTGTTGTACCCAGCTTTTCATATCCTCCCATTTGGACTACAAGCAGTGCTCTAGAAAGGTCCCAGGTGCCAGATCCCTGGGGGCCTGGAGCCATGGTCATCCTGGGCCTTGGGAAGAGGGAATCAGTAACTACTGAGTACCTACTGTGTGTTGGCACTAGGCTTCAGGTTTTGCAGGAAAAAAAAATGACTCTCTTTAGTGAATATCTGTGTAGTAGACCATTCCGGGCTTTGAGGATCCAGGTGGGGAGACGACAGCCGCCAGGGTTCCTGCCCTCTGGGAGCTCCCAGGCTTGCAGGGAACATCCAGGCAGATGCTACATGATGCACTTCATGCTCCTTCTCCTTCCCTTACCACGTGGCTGATAGGTGGAGATGCCAGCCTGCAGCCCCCAGGCTGTGCCCATCCATGGGAGGGGCTGCTGGGCTTGCGGGCCAGAGCTCTGATTCTCAGCTGCAGCCTGGCTCTAGTGCCCGCTGGTCTGCTGCTGAGTTTATGTGGACACCAAATGCCACCAGGCTCTTCCCACTCTGGGCCTAGAAGCTGGTAAGTAACTAGGCCTCCCAGGCTGGCAGCTGGCTGGGGGAAGAGGCAGGAGGAGAGGAGCTCTTTCTCCCTTGAAACCATGCTCTGCAGCCTGGGCGCTGCTCTGAAACGGTTGGCTGGTGAACCTGAGCCCCAGCCTGGTAGGGTGCAGCTGTTTGGGGTTGACTTATATATAGCCTGGAGGTCCTGCCAGCTCAGGGGGCCACACTGTAGACCTCCAGCATGACTTCTCTCTCCTGCCTCTGAATGGGTAAAGAAATCACGTTGTGTGCGCCACACTGACCCTCGTGTCCGCCACTGTTACAGCCACTGACATCTACCGGGGACTTGCGGTATGTCGGGCCCATACTGAGTGAAAAATAGGGCATTTTTACAGGGTTTTATGGGGCTTCCATGTGTCACATGTTGTTCTAACGGCTTTGCATCTATTCTCTAGTTTAGTTCTCACAGCACATGAGGTGACACCAATTACCTCCGCATTGCAGAAAAGGAAAGGGAAGCACAGAGAGGTTAAGTGACTTGTCTGCGGTCATCCAGCTACTTAGTGGAAGGCAGGGTTTCCCATCTAGGCAGCCCACGCCAACCACCAGTGGTGCTGTGTACTGCATTTAATCCTCACAGCTGCCTTTTGGGGGTGGGGGCGTCATGCCCATTTTGCAGAGAGGGAAACTGAGGAGGCTTGGAGAGGCTATGTGACTTCCCTAGTCACACAGCCCTATGGAGAACCCCTCCTTCACCCTGCGCCTCCCAGGCTGTGACAGCATCATGGGCTGATCCAGTAGGGAACAGGGTCCTCAGCCATGAGCCCCAGGGCTGTCACGTATTGGGTGAATGGCCTTAGATATGTATGTGCCCTGGCCCTACAGTGCTAATCAGCTTGTTCCAGTGGGGAAACTGGGATGAATGTGCTTTTCACAAAAGCCCAGGCCCTTGGACATTCTTGAACAATAACAGGAGGTAAAACCTGTTGGGCACCTGCCATGGACCAGACAGTCCTTTACACATATGGAGTCCTCACAACAATCCTAGAGGGTGGGTACTATTATCCCATTTCCCACGTGAACAAACTGAGGCATGGAGAGGTTTAGTTGCCCAAGGTTGCCCAGGAGGAAGGGGCAGGGCCAGGATTTGCACACCGACATCTGACCCCAGGTGTGGTACGGGACAACGCTGCAGGCCAACCAGAGGATTGCCAGGTGACTTGTGTCTGTGCTGAGAAAACCTTTGCATTGCATTGAATTAAAGGCCTCTGGGGACAGAACACGCTCTCATCAGGCCTTGGATGGCACAGCTAGACCTTTCCTTTGTTACAATAAAATCTGAAGATTTTAGGAAGCTCTTAGGAACTATTCTCCCCATGCTACCCCCGTCCTTCCTCAGCTCTACATAGCACTTGAGACAATAGTCCTGGTTGGGAGGGGAGAGGTTTGTTTATACTTTTGAAACCTACAAGGGAGAGCACTTCAGAAACACAACCCTAGAAGACTCTGCCGCCTGTTCTCACCTCTTAGCTGCTCAGCACATCTGTGTCCCTGGGGCCCTGGTAAGTACTGGAAGGCGCATTTACCTGTGAAATTCCACACATGGTCCCCATCTGCTCCATCCCCTGCAGAGATGCAGCACTTTACAGCAGAAAGGTTCTTCTGGCCTCTGTCTCAGGAGCCACCAGAGAAACTATACGTTCCGTGGAATGTCTCATAAGTCAAAGTTAAGATTTCAAAGAGGCGTCCTTGTCATTCGCTGTGGAGTACTGAGGCGTCAGTTCACAGCTCAGAACACGCGCTGGCTAAGAGTTTGTATTTTTTAATAGCTTTATTGATAATGCACTTACCATAATATGCACACCTTTATACAACTGAGTGGTTCTTCATATATTCACTAGGTTATTCAACCTTCACCACAGTCAATCTCAGGACATTTATACCACCCTGAAAAGAAAGCCCATACCCAACAGCAGTTATTTCCATCCGTCCTCCCTGTGTCTCCTGGCAGTCACTAGTCTAATTTCTGTCTCTGGATTTATTCTGGACATTTCATATGAATGGAATCACACTGTAGGCAGCCTTTTGTGACGGACTTCTTTTACTCTGGAAATGCCTCAAAGGTTCATCCACATTGTGGCATCTATCAGTGTTTTGTTCCTTTTTATGGCTGAAGAATATTCCATTGTACGGGTAGACCACAAATATCCATTCCTCAGTTGACAGATATTCAGGTTATGTCCACTTGCTGGCTATGAGTAGTTTACATAAACTGCTAATGGAGAATAGTGGAGAAAGGGGCTCAGTATTTTATCTAAATGATTTCCTCTAAGTTGTCTGGTTAGTGACAAATGGTCTATGAATACTTGGATTAGAAGGGACCTTGGGAATTTTAGATCAGCCTTTTTATATCCCAAAGCATGAAACTGAGGCCCAGAGAGGGACAGGGGCTCTCCCAAGAACAGAACCAGGCATCCGGGCCACCAGCCCTGGAACCCGCTCCATGACGCTCCCACAGCAGGCCGGTGCAGCGTACCCCAGGAGGCAGGACGTGAAGGGGCCGGGCCTGTCATGCGCTGGGCTTCTGCTAACGTTCTGAAGACTCTTCAGGTGCCAGCAACAAAAGTGCACAAGAGCTCCCTTTAGCTAACAGGGGTGTGTTACAGATCACTGCTTCTGATGCCCACTCGGCTGGCATCTGGACACACACACCCTGGTGCAGTAAAACCTGGCATCCCCAGGGCCAGCTTGACAGTGGTGCACCTCAAAGAGGAGAAAGGCAGCCCGGCCCCTCCTCAATTCTGCTTTTCAAATTAGGGAACCTAATTGAATCCAGAACTTTAGCTGCAAGGGATTATGGGAGATGCTTCTGCTGACAAACCAGAAGGAAGTTGGAATGGGAGCTGCTGAGGGCCAGCTCGGCTTTACCTCCACAGGAGGTGTAGTGTAGCCTGGAGAAAAGCAATAAAACCAGTCCTAACTGATGGCCTAGACCAGATCTGGTAAGGGATGTGTGGCCCTCAGTCTCGTAGGGACGCAGAGGAGGGGCAGAGCCCCAACCTGTGGCTTCAGAGAGACATCCCTCATCCACCACCTGCACTGACCCCAGCCCTGTGCTCAGCACCTTATATTCGTGCTTAGAGTCTGTACAACAGCCCTGCTGGGTGGCTGGTGTGGTCCCCACTTCCCAAGTGAGGAAACCGGAACTCAGGAAGCTGCACACAGGTGAGTGGGCACCCAGGCTGGCCTGATAACCAGATCTGCCTGGCTCCAAAGTGCTGTCCTCTGGCTGGTGTTGACTTCTGCTAAGAGGGCCGCCTGCTGATCTGGAAGGTCTGCTCACTCTGGGGTACAACAGGCAGCAAGAAGGGAAGGAGGCAGGCGGCTGGCTGTGTGGTGTGCAAACACCAGGGACCTAATGGCCCTGCCCTGCGTTGCACACTTGCCAAATGCTTAAGGCAGGTGGGCCTGGCCGGCAGGGTGGAGGACTCACAAGTGTTGCTTGTCACCATTGGGATTTCTGAGACCGTGGCCTCTCTCTGATGCTCCCAAGGGCCTCCATATTCTAGGCCAGGCCTTCAGGGGCAGGGCAGTGAGCTCCATCCTCTATGCGTTCCTTGAGGTATGTGAGGCAGAGGGCCACAGATGAGGACAGGGAGGCTCAGAGGGCTGAGGGTCCACTGCGGCCACACATTCAAGAGGGACAGATGACAGAACAACTCTTTGCCAGAAGCCTTGAGGTGCCTGCGGCGGGCACACAGCAGGCCGTGACTCGGAGCCATTTTCAGAAGAGGCGCACTAAGGCGACAGCCCAGGTGTCCTTCCAGCTTGGGGGGCCTGCTCGCATCCAGGTGCAGAGCTGGCCACGGAGCCTCGGGCACGGGCTCTGGGCATATCTGCAGAGCTGGGACAGGGGTCCCAGGATCTCCCGCTGAGGGAACTCTGGGCCTGGCTCCTCTGTTGGCTGGGAGATCCTGGTCTGCAGGTCTGATCTGTACCTCCTTCCCCATGAGATGTCTGCTGTGTAGAGAAGGATGAGCAGGGTCCCGTGTTACCTGACATGAGGGGGAGACCAAGCCAAGGCCCCCTCCTGGGAAGGCCTTTCACACCCCCCATGAACTGTGCAAGTCTGTGCTGGGCTGCTGGACATATCTTCCTGGGCCTTTGATCCCTGTGCACCCCTGACAGCCCTTGTGTCAGCTCTCAGCAGGGCCTGCCTCTGACCTTCCTGAAGGCTAATGTTATTCCCCCTCTTTCATTCTCCCCCTTTCTCCCAAACCTCAGCATGGCAGCTCAGTTTGATTGCACTCCTAACTTCATCAGCTTCCCATGGGGCATCTCCTCACCACTCTGGTTCCATCAAGATCAAAACCCACTATACAGAAATCAGGATGGTGGTGGTGTTAATGGTGTTGGGCTCCTGGGTCTGTCTGTTCTGAACTGTGTGACCTTTGGCAAGTTGCCTTACCTCTCTGAGCCAGTTCTAGTCTCTCTAAACCACCCAGCCCAGTGCTTGACAGTAGTAGGTATTGATTCAGTGGATGTTAATGTAGTTAATATCAACAATAGCTGAAGTGTAGTGTTTACTGTGCACCAGGCATTGTTCTAAATGTATCACATGCACTGGCTCATTTTCAGCCTTACGGTAGCACTGTGAGGTAGGAGCCGTTCTTGTCTCCATTTTATAGACGAGAAAGCTGAGATACAGAGAAGTGAATACTTTCCCACATTCACACAGGTAGTATGGGTCAGAGCTGGGATTTGAACCTGGCAATCTAGCTAGTATTAACCATGAAGCTTCTGTGCCCCTAAGAAAGCAATCAATGTAATGGTAAGTCTAAATTAAAGGATATAACAAAAATGTGTTAAAAAATGACAAAATTATTGATTCTAAAGTTCATTTACCCCAAGGAAAAAAAATTTCCACAGTTCCCCTTCTCAAGAGGACTTCCCTGTTTAGATCTCAGCCATGAGCTGAAAGTATCAGACTCTTACCTGGTAGTCAACACCTCTGCCAGCTGGGTGGCAGCAAAAGGATTCCATGGGCCTTGAAATCCTGGGACTCAGAGGGCAGGCAAGCAGATAGCACAGAGGACCCAGAGTTTAACCTCCTAAAAGACCTGAGTTCAAGTCCTGTCACTTCCCCTCATTTTAAGATGTTGAAGCCACAGAATTTCACCAAACCTCAGTTTGCATGCCTGTGAAATAGGGAGACAGAACAGAGAGAGTGTGAAAATCACCTCCAAGATGTGATGCGCAACACAAATATTGGCTAATAGATGTTGAGCATTAATCCAGCCTTGGCACAATGTTCCATATTCCCTTGCCTTTGTCTCTGGCATCCTTTTGTCTTCCACAAAGTCCATCTCCGAGGCCACTGTCTAGGGAAGCAGGGTCTGTTTGTGGCTCTGCCACTAATTTTCTGTGAGATTTGGGGCAGTCCATTAACTTCCATGAGACTTAATTTTCCTATTTATAAAATGGAGTTAACCAAATAGGATTTGTCCCAGAAATGCAAGGTTGGTTCAACATGTGTAAAACAATGTAACACACCACATTATTAGGATAAAGGACAGAAACCACATTGAATTCTTAAAAGCATTAGACATACTCCAAACATCCTTTCTTGATGAAAAAAAAAAAAAACAAAACGCAAAAACTAGCACTAGAAGCAAACTTCTTTAACCTGGTAGAGGATGTCTACAAAACCACCCACAGCTAATACCAGACTTAAGGCCGAAAGACTGAAAACTTTCCTCGAAGATCAGGAACAGGACAAAAATGTCACTCTCACCACTTCTGTTCATTGTGCTGGAGATTCTAGCCAAGGCCAATGGGCAAGAAAAAAAGTGATCCGAAAAGTTGGAAAGGAAATGTAAACTGACTGTGTTAATAGATAACATGATCTTATATATAAAAAATCCTAGTGCTTCTGCAGGGTAAAAAAAATAGAATTAATAAGCTTGCAGGATAGAAGATAAAGATACTAAATTCAATTGTGTTTCTACTCATTAACAAAAACCTAACAATGGAAACAATTCCATTTACCATAGCATTAAACCGAATGAAATGCTTAATAATTTAACAAAGGTAGTATGATTCGCACACTGTAAACTATGAAGTATTGTTGAAAGAAATTGAAGAGCTAAGTAAAAGTAAGTGGAAAGATACCTCATGGGTAGGACAAATTCTAATTTTTAAATGACAAAAGTCCTCAAATTGATCTACAGATTCCACGCAATATCTATCAAAATCCTAGCTACCTTCTTGGCAGAAAGTGCTGAGCTGATCCTAAAATTCATATGGGAATGCAGGGGACCTAGACTAGCCAAAAAGAATCTTGTAGAAGTACAAAATTGAAAGACTCATGATTCCTAATTTTAAAGCTCACTACAAAGATACAGTAATCAAGACTATTACTGGCACCAGACTAGATGTATAGATCAGTGGAATAGAATTGAGAGTCTTGAAATACATCCATACATTTAAGATCAATTGATTTTTGACAATGTTGCCAAGACAAAATGGGGGAAAGAATAGTCCTTTCAACAGACGATGGTAGAAAAACTGGATAGCCACGTTTTTTTAAATGAAGTTGGACCCCTAATTCATATCATATACACAAATGGATCTAAATGTAATATGAAAAATATGAACCTAAAAATATGAAATTCTTAGCAAACATAGTATACATTCTCATGACCTTGGATTAGACTATGGCTTCTTAAATATAACAAAAGCGTAAGTAACCAAAGAAAGCATAAATTGCACTTCGTCAAAATTCAAAATGTTCATGATTTATAGGACATTGAAGAAAGTGAAGACAACTCGTGGAATGGGACCAAACATTTGTAAATCATGTTTCTGATAAGGATCTACTATCCAGAATGAATGCAGAACTCTTAACACCCAACATTTTTTAAAAACCATTTTTTTTAAATAGGCAAAGGATTTGAATAGTCTCCAAAGAAAGCATATAAATAGCCAATAAGTCCCTGAGGACTTGCTCAACCTCATTAGTTGACAGGGAAATGCAAATCAGAACTCACAAGGAGATATCACTGCACTCACTAGAATGGCTATAATCAGGAGACAACTGTGTGTTGGCAAGGATGCAGATATACTGGCACCCTTGGATGCTGCTGTTGGAAATGTACAGCCTCTTGGAGAATGGTCCATTCCTCAGAGAGGTAAACAGAGAGTAACTGTGTGATGCAATTCCGCCCCTATTTTTATATGCCCAAGATAAATGAAAACATAGGTTCACGCAAAAACTAGCACATGGATGTTCACAGTATAGCCAAGAAGTAGAAACAATAAACAGATAAAAGATGGTATATCCACATGATGGAACATTATTCACCCATAAAAAAGAATGAAATTCTGATGTGGATGAACTTTAAAAACATACACTAAGTGAAAGAGGCCAGACACCCAAAGGCCACATGTTATTCCACCTATATGGAATGTCCGAAACAGGTAAATCTGTAGAGACAGGCGTATTAGTGGCTGCCAGAGCTTGAGAGAGGAATGTGAATGGGGAATGACTGCTAATGAGTGCAGAGTTTCTTTCAGGGGTGATGAAAATCTCAAGGAATTAAGGAGTGCTGATGGTCACACAGCTTTCTAATATACTAAAAGCCATCCAATTGTACACTTAAATAGGTGAATTTTATATTTTAATAATCAGTTTTTAAATAGCGTTAATTGAGAGTGGTGGTTCTCAAAGTGGGGTCCCAGGACAAGCAGCAATATCATTATGGAGGAACTTGCTGGAGGGGAAATGCTTGGACCCTGCTGCAGACCCGCTGGGGGCAGGGGGCGCTCTAACAAGCTCTCCTGGGGATTCTGGTTCATCCTCATTTGAGAACCACTGGTCTAGAACTACACTGTCTAGACCATGTAAGCACTCCTAGCTTCAGGGTCCGTGAATGTCCGCTTTATACCGTCCTGTGACACACTGCCCCACATACCACAAGTTAACCACTCCCTTAACTGGAGTGTCTAGTTAACTGTCCTAATTAATTTGCTTGAAGTTTTTCATCAGCTTCTGCATCTTTTCTTAATCTTTTCCTCCAGTATGATTAGCCATCTGTTCAAGTTCATTTTAAAGCTTTTTTCACATAATTATAATTTTCTACTTCAAAAGAGAAATCTGAGAACTCTGTGAAAGCAATGGCAGCCCTTCTCCTGCGCATCATTAGGAGTCCTTGACGGTGAACTTGAAGGGATGGCAGTGGTAGGGGAGACATCCCTCAGTATAGACACTGTCCCATCACCTCTGTAGCCCCCCAAATTCTATCATTTCTCCTATGCATTAGTACAGACTTAATGTTAGAGAAACCCAGTTCAGGCTGGTTTAAGTCACAGAGCCCATAGTGGCAGGTTTACTGGGAGAATCTACTTTCACGCAGAGCCGGACTTTGGGCTCAGATGGTTACAAGAGACCATCCACCTCTCAGTACTGCTTGCCCCCCGGGCTTGCTGCATCCTCGGGCAGTTTGCAAAGATAGCCACCAGTCATCTAGGCTTGCATCCCTTCAGGTTAACCCAGTACGCGGGTGGTGCCTCTGAGTTAAAGATTGCATGTAACAGAGAATTCAAGTGACAGAGCCTTCACCTTAAGTGACTCATCATATAAGGAGTCCCAAAATTAGGGAGCCTTACAGCTCCATCATATCAATGCCCCATTTCTCTTCCTCCATCCTTAGCAGGTGACTGACTTCTCCAAGGCTGCCATTTGGTTCCTGCAGCTCCAGTGTATCCACGGTCGAGACAAGAACAAGGAGGACGGACAAAGGGCAGGAGACACGTGTCACTGAGCTTGTCTCAGGAAGTCCCCTTCTTGGAAGTCCCACCATGTAGACTTCCACTTATATCTCCTTGTCCAGAGATGTCCATGGCCACTCCTACTTGCAAGGAAGCCTAACAAATTAAGATTTTTAGGTGAAAATCTATCCCAAGCAAAATAGGGTTATGTTAATAAGAAGAAAGGGGCAGTGGATATTAGAGGCAGTGATTCCCTGCAAAATCCCCAGGGTCTATTGCACTGAAACCAGAATTGCTCTGCTAGCCAGTCTTAGAGATGTAAACTATTGATCCTGGAGCACACCTTTCAGATGTAAACCAACCAATCCTGACCCCAGTGCTGTGAACCACCTCCGTCTGGCTCTCTCAGTCCGGGAGGCAGTGGTCCTCTGCCCTGATCACCCCCAGGGCCAAGTCCCAGGTAACTAGGGACAGAACCTCTACCCCGACCCTGCTAAAATGATTCAAACTAGCTAATCCTAACCCTGCCTGCCCTCTCCCATGGAAACCACAGTAAGGCCCTGCCCATGCTTTTCCCTTGATCTTTCTGCTTCCTGACCAACCCTGGTGCTTCCCCATAAGGCCCCAGCATGGCATGGTAGCTTCCTGTTTCTAGGGATCTGTGAGTATAAAAACTTTGCTTCATGACAGTCATTTCTGTGCCTGTGTGCCTCATCACTAAAACAAATGCTGGGTACATTTTTATGCATAGTGGATGTGAGTTTGACAAGATGATGGGTATTTGAGCGTGGTCTTAGAACTTGAGGGCATGAAAGCAGTCTTCAGAATCTTGATAGGGCTCAGGAATCTGTTAAACCCTGAGTTGGTGTGGATGTTCAGCTAGATTTTAGAATGACTGCTTGAGTCACATCCTTCTGTTTTTGTGGATAAGGAGGATGAGGCCCAGCTTGGTGGCCATGTGTGTTCAGGAGACCACATCCTGCGGCAGGGGGCTGCATGGTGGGCACAGAATGTAAACAAGGACTGAGATGCTCTTGGCCAGAGGGGAGCAGGATGAAAAGCCCCTCCCTGCAGCCAGGCTGTTTCTGTCTTCATAACCCTATTGCTTATGACCCTTTGGTTACAAGTAACAAAAACGAGAGAGAGTGTGCTTCAACAGGAAAAGGAATTTTTGAGAAAGGTACAGAGATGTTCCTGCAGCCGGTGCAGGAGGGTCTCAGGAGCCAGCGGGCCCCTCTCGCCAGCCTCTGATTAATCTCAGACCTGCTTCCTCTGCCTCTCCTCACGCCACAAGTCCAGCCACATGCTGAAATTGGTTCCAACTTCAACACTCCGGGGAACAGACTATGGTAGACTCAGGTTGATTGGAACCATCCCTGGGCCAGTCACACGGGCAGGGGCACAGGTGTGGCCTGGAGAAAATATCCCCCAGAAGATTGCCGCCAAAGGTGTCCCAGGATCCTTGCCGAACCGGGATCCTTACCGAACCAGAACTCCCGCACCCAGACAGCAGCCGGCTGGCTGCGCCTCCTCTCCTCAGGCAGGCATCATTTGGCTTCAGTGGTTCTATTCCAGTAATGTGTTCTGTTCTCTTGATAGAAGTTCAGGATATATCTAATTTCATCAACATGATATGTAAAAATCCTCCTGGGAACAGGCTTTCAAATGGGGATTCTCACATCTATTGTGTGTGAATTTGTTTTTATTAGTTTTCACTTCAGATGGTCTTTCTCTGATCTTGTCCCAATTCTCATTAATTTCATATGTATTGAGCTCTGCCCTGGGGGTCAGGTGCTGGTCTGGGGATCTGCTGAGCACACATCCATGAAAGGATCCAGCAGTTTCCCAAGATGCGAGCCAGGGGCTTGCATTCTAGCTTCAGATCCCAGACAAAGGACTGTATCTTCCAAGCCAGTAGCAAGAGCCGTGGTCTGGCCCCTCCATAGAATATCTGAAATGGGGTTAGTTTTAACAGCCTTCATAGATGGGCCATTTACTGAGGTGCTTCTCTGGGCCATGCATTGACAAATACTATCATGTTTCCAAGCCCCCAATATACTGTCATCACCCCCATTTTAAGGGAAGGAAATGAGGCTCAGTGGGACTGCTTGCCCACTGACCACAGCTCATGAGTTACCCAGATGAATCTGAACCCAGGTCAGATGCCAGAGCTTTGCCCCACTGCCTCTCTCGACTTTTGATTATTGCACTTCAGCAGTTAGAGAACAAAAGAGTGAGTGAGTGTTAGAGCCTGTGGTGCAGGCTGTTAGAAAAATAGGACAATGTGTCACCTTCTGTTAACCGTATGGTCCAGACAGGTGCAGAACACACCAGGAGCTGTCAACCAGCTGTGTTTGCACCCTGTTCTGGAAGGAGGGAGATGGTGGATACAGGCAGTGAGGCCATAGGTCAGCTTGGGTAGAGTTCCAATAACTCATAAATATGCTTAAAACTCAAACTAGTTACAGAAGCAGGAGGTCACCATGGACTGGGTTAATGAAGAAGGCTTTCAGAAGGCTCAGAGCAATGGGGAGACTGAAGGGATGTGGAAGATTGGTGGGGGCGGGGCAGGCAGCGTGAGCACCGTGGAAGTTTTCCACACTCTGACCATGAACCTACAGTAATACATATTTTATACACACACGGATATCTATCAAAAGGAAACAGAAGCCTCATGGAATATTTAACTCTTGCCATATACTATGACATTTCCTATTTCTTTTTTAAGAAAATGCCGGTTTCATAATGCACTAATGGATCTCATCCAACAGTTGAAACGCAGCTGTAGAATGGGACTGACAGAACATTGTTTCTTGGGAAACAGTGGAGGGTATGAGGCTTGCCAGCTGGGTGGGGCTACATGTGAAACCCATTCTAGGCAAAAAAACAAACCACCCAGCACAGCTTGGTGTCTGTGAAAATAAAGTGATCCTCCTGCTATGGCATTCGTAGGTCACTCCTGGGCATTTAAGTGTCCAGGGTTCGAATTCCCCAAAGTGAATTATTCCCCTATATATGGAGTTTCAGATCAATTCTGAAGGTGCCCTATGCCTTCCACAAAAGCCTCCATGAGTTGGGATATGGGCTGACAAGAACAGAGCCAGAAATTTTAGACAAACTATATTCTGCCATCTGTGCAAGGATCACAGGGCACAGAAAGGTTTATGTAGAGAAAGATGTGGGAAGTCAGATGTTTTTCTGAAGCATTAAGGATGAATACATGAATGGATTTGCTGATTTTGAGCTGACCATACTCTCTCATTCATTATTATAAACAGACTGGGGTGTTTTTCTTTGGTAAATATGCTTTTAATGATTTAGGAAGATTCAAGCACAGATGTACAGAGCTAAAACAGCTACTGCCAGCCTACTTTACAATTTCTTTTTTATTGAGATATAATTCATATACCATGAAATTCACTCTTTTAATGTACAATTCAGTGGCCTTTAGAATATTCACAAAGTTCTTCAACTATCACCACTACTTAATTCCAGAAAATTTTCGTCACCCCATACACATGAGCAACCACTCCCCACCCTCCCTCCCCCGATCCCCTGGTAACCACTAATCTTTCTGTCTATGGATTTACCTGTTGTAGACATTTCACAAGAGTGGAAATATATAACATGGCCTTTTGTGTCTGGCTTCTTTTGTTTTGCTCAGTGTTTTCTAGATTCACCCATATTGTATCATGTATCAGAACCTTATTCCTTTTTATAGATAGATAATATTTCATTGTATTTACATATTGCATTGTGCTTATCCATTCATCACTTCCTGGATATTTGGATTGTATTGTTCTCACACTGGGGATACTATGAATAACTCTGCTATGAACATCTGAGTACAAGTTTTTGTGTGGGCCTATTGAGGAAGTGCCCAACCAGTTTCCAAGAGGCTGTACCAGTTTACATTCCCACCGGCAATGTATGAGGGTTCCTGCTTCCCCACATTTTGCCAGTACTTGTTATCTGTGTTTGTTGTTACAATCATAACTTGTGGGAACCATGTAGTTTTGATTTCCATTTTCCTAATAACTAGAGATGTTAAATATCTTTTCACATGCTTATTGGTCGTTTGTACATCTTCTTTGGAAAACTGCCTGTTCAAATCCTTTGCCCATTTTTAAAATTGGGATTGTTCCTATTGTTGAGTTATGAGCTCCTCACAACTAGCTAAAGGAACTCTGTATGAGTTCTTCATAAACATGAAGTAACTAGACCTTCATATGATCTGAAAATATTTTCTCCTGTGGATTGTCTTTCACTTCCTTGATAGTGTCCTTTGAAGCAGAAAATTTTAAATTTTTGATAAAGTCTAATTTATTCTTTCATTTTTTTGTATTTTTAGTGTCATTTAAGAAACCATTGCCTAATCCAAAGTCATGAAGAGTTATGCCCATGCTTTCAACTAAAAGTTTTACAGTTTGACCTCCTATATTTAGATCTTCATTCCTTTTTGAGTTAATTTTTGTATATTTTGGTACAAGGTAGGGGTCTAATTTTATTCTTTTGCATGTGGGTATACAGTTGTCCCAGCACCAACCTGACTATTCTTTCCCTATTGAATTGTCTTGACAAATATCAATTCACCTTCACGCTTTGGGTTCATTTCTGAGTTTTAAATTCTATTCCATTGACCTACAGATCCATTCAGTAGCACACACTTTTGGTTACCATGCTTTGTAGAAAATTTTGAAATTGGGGCATGTAAGTCCTCCAACTTTTTTCTTTTTTCAAGATTGATTTGGCTATTCTGGGTCCCTTGCATTTCCATATGAATATTAGAATCAGCTTGTCAATTTCTGCAAATAAGTCAGCTGGGATTTTAATAGGGATTGCACTGAATCTGTAGATCAATTTAGGAGGGTATTTTCACCTTAATATTAAGTCTTCTGATCCATGTACAGGATGTCTCCATTTATTTAGACCTTTAATTTCCTTTGATTGTGTTTGGTAGTTTTCAGCATACAAATCTTTTTTTGTTATGTTTATTCTTAAGGTGGTTTTTTTTCTTTTTAATGCTATTGTAAGTGAGATTTGTTTTCTTAATTTCATTTTGGATTTTTCATGAGTGTATAGAAATACAGATGAATTTTGTATATCGATCTTGTATCTTGCAAATGGCTGATCTTGTTTATTAGTTCTAACGGGGTTTTGTTTGTGTGTGTGTAGATTCCTTTGAATGTTCTCTATATGTGACCATGCCATCTACAAATAGAAATAGTTTTACTTCTTCCCTCCCAATCTCAATGACTTTTATTTGTTTTCTTGCCTGGTGTTCTTGGCTAAAAGCTCCGTATGATGTTGAATAGAAGCAGTAAGAGCTGACATCCCCATCTTGTTCAAAGCTTTCAGTCTTTCACCATTAAGTATGATGTTGACGGTGAGTGTTTGTAGATTCCCTTTATCAGTTTGAGGAAATTCTCATGTATTCCTAATTTGTTGAGTGTTTTATCATGAAAAGGTGTTAGATTTTGGCAAATGCCTTTTTTTTTTGCCTCAATGGACATGATGTGCAGTTTCATATTTTCTTCTATTAAATGGGATATTGCACTGATGGAATCTCACACGCCGAACTAAGCCTGCATTCCTGGAATAAATCCCACTTGGTTGTGGTGAATGATCCTTCTTCTGTGTTGTTGGATTCAGTTTGCCAGATGTTTGTTAAGGATTTTTGCATCATAAGGGATATTGTCCCGTGGTTTTCTTTTCTCCTGATGTCTGGCTTTATTATCAGGGTAATATTGGCTTCCTAGAGTGAATTGGAAAGTGCCTACTTCTCTTTTGGGAGAGTGTGTGAAAGATTTGTGGTAATTCTCCTTTAAATATTTGGTAGAAATCACCATGAAGCCATCTTGTCCTGGCTTTACTTTAAGGGAAGCTTTTTATTACTTTATCAATCTCTTGTTATAAGTCTACTCAGATTTTCTACTTCTTTTTGAGTCAGTTTTGGTAGGTTTGGTCTTTGTTGGATTTTGTGTGTTTCACCTAAGCTAATCTAATTTCTTGGCACACAACTGGTCATAGTACTCCTTAATTTTATTTCTGTGAGGTCTATAGTAATGAGCCTCTTTCATTCTTGATTTTAGAAACTTGAGTTATTTCTCTTTTTTTCTTGGTCATTCTAGCTGAAGGTTTGTCAGTTTCACTGCTTTTTTTTTTTTAAGGAACCAACTTTTAGTTCATTGATTCTATATGTTTTTAATTTTTCTATTTCATTTATTTCTACTTAAATCTTAATTATTTCCTTCCTTCTTTCTCTGGACTTAATTTGCTCTTTTTTTATTTCTTAAGGAGAAAGATTAGGTCGCTGATTTAAGATTTTTCCTCTTTGTTAATACAGTCATTTATAGCTGTAAATGTCTAAGCACTGCTTTTACTTCATCCCATAAACTTTGGCATGTTGTCTTTTCATTTTCATTCATCTCAAAGTATTTTCTAATTTCTCTGTGGTTTCTTCTTTGATCCATTGGTTATTTAGAACTGTGTTAATTTCCATTATTTGTGAATCTTCCAGATACCCTCTGTTACTGATTTCTAATTTCTCTTCATTGGGGATGGTCACAGAACATACTTTGCATGATTAAAGTCCTTTTAAATTTACTAATGCTTGTTTTATAACCTAACATGGTATACCTTGGAGAATGCTCCATGTAAACCTCAGAAGAATGTCAATTTTTCTTGAATGTGTGTATTTAATATTTTTCATCATATCTGGAAAGTTTCTGAATATGAGTTCTCCAGTTATTCTTCGTGCCCCTTTTCCTCTCTCCTCTCTTTCTGGCACTCCCATTATGCATATGTTGGCATAGCTGATGGTGTATTACAGGGCTCTGAGGCACTGTTCATTTTTCTTCATTCTCTCTTCTGTTCCTGAGACAAGATCATCTCAATTGGCCTATAATCAAGGTTGTTGTTTTTCTTCTTCCTGCTCAGATCTATTATTGAACTCCTCTTGTGTATTTTTCATTTTAGTTATTGTACTTCTCAGCCATAAACTTTCTATTGGCTCTTTTAAAAATAATTTTACTTCTTTATTAACATTGTCTGGTGACAAATGGTTCTCATACCTTCCTTCAGTTTTTTAAACATTTCAGAAAGTCTTGTGCATATTTTAAAACAGATGATTTAAGGGCTTTGTCTAGTACTCCAGTATCTGAGATTTCTCAGAAATAGTTCCCATTGACTGCTTTTTTCCCAGGGTACGGGACATACTCTCTTGTTTCTTTGCATGTCTCAAATTTGTTGTTGTTGAGAACTGGGCATTTAAAATAATATAATTTGACAAGTCTAGAAATCAGATTCACTCCTAGTGACTTATCTCAACTAATTCTGCATAAACTATATTCTTTGTTGTGTGTGACCACTGAAAAATCTACTAGATTAGCCTACGGTCATCTAATGATTGCACAGAGATGTGCTTAGATGCCTGGATCTAAACAAGTCTCCAATCTCTGCAGATGGGTTTTATGTGTGTTTGAGGGCATGCTTTCAACGTCCAGGTGGGCAGTTTACAACCCCACCTGATCCTTTACTTGTTGCTTGCTCAGAGCCTCAACACTAGGCAGAGGTAAAAGCTTGGGGTGTTCTCAAGTCTTTCCTGAGCATACAAATAACCCTGGGCACAGCCCTATGCAGGCTCATGGTCTTTTAGATTCCCAGGAATACTGAGGAGCTTTGCAAAGCTCCTATCCCATTCGCCAGGTACTCCTTTTAAGCTTTTTGATTAGCTTATTGTTTGTTCCATATGTTATCCACCACTTACCGCAGTGTGATGTCTGACAATGCCTCTGACTGTTTTCAACAAATGCCCCCAAGGAAGTAGCTATCTGCATTGGCTGAGCTCTGATTCAGGTAAAATAAAGACAACCTTGAAACCTAGGGTCTTCTAGAAAACCACCAGAGAGATCAAATAATGCCAATTCTCTGAGAATGGACTTGGAAGGAACTCCCACCCTATTCTGTCACCTCTGGTAGATGCCAAGGTGCTGGTTTTCAAGGCTACTGGTGAGAGGGAATGGAAATAGGGCAAGTTAAAACTCCACAAAGCTCACTGTTCTTGCTGAGATCCAGCCAATTTTCTTAAGTAAGCATTCTCTAGTTTGCTACAGGCCTTTGGTTGATTTCCAGAATTCTGACAAAGGTTGATTCTGGCCAGTGTTCTCATTGCTTTTATGGAGGAGAGAATTTTCAGACATCTGTCCTCCGCTGTTTCATTGACATCACTAACAAGCTGATTTTGAACTTACTGGCTTCTTAAGGACACTATTCTTGCCCTTGGTGGCTTATTGTTTGTAAATTCCCTTGGCAAGGGCCAAGGAGGTCTAACCTGCCAGCCAGGACACCCACACTGTAGTCCTGTATCTACCACATACTGAATATATGACCTTGGAGCAAAGGAGCTGAAATTTCCAGAATACCTACTGTGTTTCTGGGCTCTGTTTGCTGGGTGTTTAATGTACATTGTAATACATCATTCTTACAACAACCAAGAAAAAGGTAATGTACCCATTTAAAAGATGAAAAAACTACTAAATATCAAAATGCTTGGTGGCTGTGACTGTTACACAAAGCAAATACCCCACACACTGATTATTGTACTGTTACTCCAGCTGTTACTGTCAGGAAGAAGTGTAGTTGATAGGATTGCTCAAGGTCATTTAAACTTCAGCCCAGGTCTGCCGACTCCAGGGCCCATCCACATTCCATACCCTCACTGCAGGTCCCCCAGGTCTCACAGTCTTTATTCTGTCAAATGAACGATTTGGACTAACTCGAGTTACTCGGTCAACAAACACGTACTTAAGATCACTTCCAAGGTGACATTATGGCCTTGTGTGATTCTGTGAGGCCAGTTGCTCAGTCACACTGGTAGCGTTCTCTTGGCTTGAAAAAAATAAACCAACAGGTCGACTGGCAGCTGTGTAACCCCAGTGCGTGTTTCTCTCCCTCTCTCCCTCTCCCTTCTGGCGCTGCCCCATCCCCCTGCAGAGGCAAGAGGGGACAAAGCCAAGTGGGTGTTCACCTGGCCACTCATCTTCCTCCTGTGCATCACCATCCCCAACTGCAGCAAGCCCCGCTGGGAGAAGCTCTTCATGGTCACTTTCATCTCCGCCACACTGTGGATCGCTGTCTTCTCCTACCTGATGGTGTGGCTGGTGAGTGGCAGCAGAGCAGGGGACCCCTGCCCAGCACCTGCTGGAGGTGGGAGAACTGGGTTCAAGAGTAACCTCATGCACTGCTGAGCTACCCCGGGCATTCACCTTCCTCAGTGACCTTGGCTTACTTCTCAGTAGAAAGGCGTTTTGGCAGGGCGCATGGTACTCTGCCATGCACCAGGGAAACCCAGGTGGGCACGGTGTGGCGCTTGCCTTCAAGGCAGGAGTAGGGGAGGGAGACAAGCCTCCACGTGGACAGCCTGAGACATGCCACCTTGGTTAATGGGAAATGGAATGTGGCGGGGGTGGTGTGGACTTTCTGTAAACAGCTCTGGAGGGCTAATAACTAGGCCCCTTTCCTTTTTGGGGTCCTTGGGGGAATGTGATGGAGACTGGAATCAGTGGGGGATGAGCACCAGGCAGCCCTTCCTATGCCCCCTGCCCAGTGGCGCTGCCCTCCCCTTGTCAGGCACATATGTGAACTCTACATGAACTCTTTTAGTCTGCATAACAACCCAGTGGGATAGGCATTTTTATTATGCCCATTTTACAGATCAGGAAACTGAGGCATAGAGAGAAATCTGCCCAGTTACACAATTAGCAAATATACAATTAGTGAGTTCTAGAGTTGCAGTTAGAACCCAGGTATTGGTCTTCTGAGCCCATGCTCTCAACCACTATCCTGAATTGCCTCTCAATTTGTTACTGGAATTTTCATTTGCCATTTGGACAGAGGTTTGGCAGGCAGAGAGGCCTTGGTATAGCTTCTCATAAGCTCCTCTGGCCACACGTGACAGCTCCTTGTACAAAACTCTCATTGGCAGGGCTGGGCCAAGCAGGTACCACTTCCCTCTTGCTCAGGGAACCCCTCTGTGGGGCACCCCCTCCTCTCCCCATATCCCCACCCAGAGGGAACAGGAGGGAAGTGGTCACAGAACAGCCACACTTCCGCTGTTGTGAAGCTCACCTGCCAGCCACTTACACCTTAGTGGCATCCATGTTATCATTTCACTCCTCCTAACGCCTGGTGCCAGTTGCAGAGGGTGAGCGCATCTTGTTTGTAGAGGCACTAAGGCCACCTTTCCCTGAACCCCAGAGGAGCAGTTTGGAGAAGAAAGAAGAGCTGTGGGATCATGTGGAAATGGACCTGAATCCTAGTTCTCCTACTTGTGAGCCATGAGACGCCAGCCAGTGACTCAGCCTCCAGGTGCCACAGTCACCCTCTCCGCGACGGAGGATGGCCTCCGGTGTCTAACAAGACCACTGGGAGAATGAAGAGTCTCCATTCAGGCGTCAAGGCCTGAGCCTGCAGCGTGGCCTATTGGTCATACCCATTAACATCGGCTCTTCTTACCAGGAGAGACCGTGCCGCTTCCATGCTCTGTTCAGATACAGGTTACAATCCCTCTAGATGCTGGGGTGTGTGTGTATGTTGGTGGGGGAGTGGGAAATAGCTACTATCCAAACCACCCAGAAAAGGGTGACAATCAAAGGCAGTGAAAACTACGCCTAACTGAATTGAATTTACAAATTTAAATTCTTCTGAGTAGGGCTAACCACCAGCCCATCTTTACATTTGACACAACGATCCAGTGATTTCTCTAACTAAAGTGCATTCCCCAAAACAACACTGCAGGTAAAACAAGTAGTTCATGACATTTGAGTTGGCATGAGGATTAGGAAAGATCAAATTAATGGGTGTGAGAGTCTCTTTCCTCTGGTCACTGCAAACAGCAGCACAATGAAATCAGTCCTACTGATTAGCAATAAGGACAGTCACCCCACCACTTTGAGTTACAAACCTCACCCCACCTCTGAAGGCAGAGTTGTGGCAATGGCTTGGCCAGAGTCACAGGGACTGTTGTGCTGGGTGCTCTTTCCTCGAGTTCCAACTTCAGCTGGCCTCAGTTTGGGGGAGGAGCCTGGCTCTGGCAGTAGAAATTGGTAAAGGCTACAGTGCCACACGTCAGCCTTGATTTCTGCCGAAGCGAGGTGTGCCTGTCGCCTGAGGGCCATGAGCTTACTTTCATTGCACCCTGATGGGGGCGCCAGGGAGGAGCAGAGTCTCACCTGCACACCTGTACCTCACCCACACTGCATCTCCCACCCTCAAGGCTTTGGGGAAAACGACTCTTGAATGTGTCAGAAGGCATGGACCTTCAGAATGCATCATCCTGTTCAGCCCCCTTGCACAGTTGGAGAAGCTGGGGGCCAGAGAGGAGCCATGACTTCCACAAGGTCCCCAGACAGTCCACCTCTGAGCTCTGGACTTGACTTCGCTTCCCTTTCTGAAGGCCAAGTATTGGGAGGGCTCAGTGGGCCCAGTGCTGGAGTCCAGGGCAAAGCAACCCTTGGGCAGCATCTCTGAGCACCCCAGATGGAGCGTGTGCACACTCCAAGCCTTCCTCTGCCCTTCCATGCGCCAGTGATCTAAGAAAAAAAAGTGGAGGCATCCCCAATTACTGCCAAATAACCCAGCCTACTGTGTTTATGATGTCTGGCATTGCCTGTTAAAAACATGTCAGCTGCTGCTGGGTTGTGCTTGGAGATCTCCATCATGGATGAAGCACTGGTGAGCCAGCTCTTCATTCTTGCCCTTCCTCGGCTTCCCTTTTCTTGCACAGACCGGAGCAAGCCTGCCGGTGTGCACCCTGCCCTGTGCCTGGTGGTGCTGAGCTGAGTGCTGTCTAAAACCCCTGCAAAGCTGTCCCAGGAGGGATGTTGTTTTAGTCCAATGCTCTGGCTCAATTCCAGGGCCCAGCTTGGCATTAGGAAGCACGCTTTCTCTGGGCTACTCTGAGCCCTGTGAATCTGATCACCCCCATTTCCTCCACACCCCCCTTAGACTGTAGGATGAGTGATTGGAGAAGGGGAAACACATCCAAGAACATCTTGCATGCGCCAGGCACTGTCACCTTACATTTTTGCATTAATCCTAGTTACCAACCAACCCGTTGTAGAGATGAGGGAGCCGAGGCTCAGAGAAGCAAACCAGCCCGTCCTAAGTCACACAGCCATTCACTGGGTTTGGAGGCATCTGTCAAGATGTGAGCAATGCTGAGAGGTGCCACTGTCCCTGTTTTCTAGAGGCAAGCCAGAGTGAATGGGTGTTTTGAATGTAGTTGTCCAAATCCTTCTAGGGCTTTCCATCTGGCTGCTGCTCAGGGCCCCAGTCATGTCTCAAGTGTCAGGCATTTATCAGAGGAGTATGTGACTATGCATCGAGATCCTTAAAAGCCTGAGTATCCTTCAATCCAATAGTTCTATTTCTTGGAACTTATCCTAGGGAGGAGGTAAGATGAGAATACAAAGATGTACACACAGACAGCATGCTGGCAAGCTGGAGCACAGCCTTTAGAGTCGGAGAGATGAGGCCTGGAACCCTGCTGTGCTGCTCACCAGCTTCACGTCCAAGGGCATTGCTACTTAACCGCGGCAACCCTCAGTTTCCCTAGGCATAAAATGGGCATAATAATAGGGCCTCAGTCACCATTCAACAGCATGTGAAAGTGCACATCTGGTAAAGTATGAGATACATAATTAGTGCTCAATAAATGTTACTTGTATGGTGATACTATTGTAAGAGTAAAGAAGCCACCTCAGTACCCACCAGTGAGGAATTGGCTAAAACTTTATAGCACTGTGGTGAAATAGATTCATCAGGTTAAAATAATGTTGCAAATGAATATTTAAGATGGAAAGGTGTTTACAATGTGTTACTACATGAAACAAATAGTTGCAAAGTACATGTTGATAGTATAATCTGATTTCATTTTTTTCTAATACATATGCCAAGGATGAATTCTAAAGCCGTGGTTTTCAAGTGGGATTTCCAGACCAGCAGCCTCAGGGTCCCAATCCCTTAAGAACTCATTAGGAATGCAGATTCTTTGGCTCCGCCCAGACCTCCTGAGTCAGAAACTTGGGGATGGGGCCTGGCAGTCTGCATTTCAGCCAGCCCAGATCCCAGATACAGAGGATTTTCTGCATGCCTAAGTTTGAGGATCACTGGCTGATGGAAAGCGTTACTAGTAGTTGTGGGTCTTGAGAAATGGCAAGTGACTTTCATTTTCATTTTACTTTATTTTCTTAACTTTTAAAAACAGTAAAAAGAACAGCAATACTATGTTCAAATTAAAAACACTCAGGGTAAACAAAGTTTCCAGGGGTATTCTTCTGTGAGTTCATTTCCCCCCCCCTTCTTCTCCAGGTGACTATTATTGGCTACACACTGGGGATCCCTGATGTTATCATGGGCATTACTTTCCTGGCAGCAGGCACGAGCGTTCCAGACTGCATGGCCAGCTTAATCGTGGCAAGACAAGGTAAGGGTCGTGCCTCGGCCCCCACAGCTGCAGCATCTCCGCGCAGGCGTCCTTGCCCTGCCGAAGTTGTAGTTGATGGTTCTTAGGGATGGTAGTTGTCCTGCTTTGGAGGAAACAGTGACAACTGAAAAGCATGACATATCAGACTCCATCCACGGAGAGAATTCTATCAAGATAAGTTATTCTAGATCTCTAGAAGCATTTGCTTGCATGTACTTGTAGAAAAATGTGCATGTTCTGAAATCCCCTATGTAACATCAAACAGAGCTGAAACTCAGACTTCTTAGAGCAAATGAAGTAGCAAAAAGAAATGTTTTGGTCCCAGGAAGGCAAAGTGGGGAGAGCCTGTGCCTCCATTTTCCTATTCTTCAAAGTTTTAGAACATGTGTAATGTTTTGGATTGTTCGGTGGTTTTCTTAGGGGCTTAATTACTAAGTGACGTGGATTAAGCAAGGTGAGAATTACCCATGTGCTCCTGGATGACGAAACGAGAGAGCTGCAAAGAGCCAGCCTTTATTTCCAGCTCCTTTGCTCGTGGGGAGGGAGCATCCAGGCATGGGCTTCCGCAGGTGTGCGTGACAGTTAGAAAGCCTGGGGGCAGAGTGGGCAAATAGGAGAGTGAAACCTCAGAGGAGATGGGGGAGGAGAGAAGCTGCCAAAGGGAAGGCTGGCTTTCGAAAGAGGGAAAGGGCATTTTGCTCCTGCAAGATAGGAAGAAGGGCACATGGTTTGGTCAGTTGGCTCTGAGAAAACGTGAGATATGGGGAAGGGAAGCGTGGGCATGTGTTTGGCGGTAGCCTGGAACCTTGTGGAAAATGGGGACAGTTGGAATAGAATTTCGTTGAGTGACCTCTGAGTGTATTCATTTCCCAGGGCTGTCATGACAAAAATACCACAACTGGGTGGCTTAGAACAACAGAAATGGATTGTCTGACAGTTGTGGAGACCAGAAGTCTAAAATCAATGTGTCCGCAGAGCTGGACTGCCTCTGTGTGCTCTAGGGGAGATCCTTCCTGGCCCCTCTGGCTTCTGGGGCTGCTGGGGCTCCTTGGTCTCCTTGGCCTGTGGCCATGTCACTCCGGCCTTGCCTCCACCTTCACAGCAGGGTGTTACCTTGGTGTGTGTCTGTATCTAAGGTCCCCTCTTCTTATAGGGACACCTGTTTTTGGATTAGGGCCCACACTAATTCAGTATGACTGCATTTTAATTTGATAGCATCCACAAAGACCATATTTGCAAATAAGGCCACATTCGCAGGTTCCAGGGGGACAAGGATGTGAGGGTGGGGTGGTACTGGTCAACCCAGTATGGTGAGAGAAACTGATGAGCATTGAGGGCCTGACTGAGTTCAGTGGCATGAACCTGGGTGGGTTTCATTCGTACCAGCTCCCACGACACACAGGTGAGAGATGGCAAGTTCATCCAGAGCTGGGGTCGGCTGGGTGGATGCAATGGAAGGTCAAGGGGTAAGTGAGTGTGCAGTTTAACCGGCCCTGGAGCCCAGCCTAGCAGGGGGTAATGAAGCAAGAAGGGTAAGGGCTTGGTCGGGAGTGTGTTCCCAAAGAGGTCAAAGAAGGGGCTCTGTAGAAACAAGCGATAGGTGGGATTCTGAGGGTGGACATCATCTCAGAGTGGCTGCCATGGAATGTAGAAGCATAGAAACTGAGGAAGGGTGATTCCGGATGTGAATGTCTGGTTGTCATAAAGGCGACACTGAAATGATTGACAGACACATGGTCAAAGCCTAGATGACTAAGGGCACAGGAACCTCTGGAGTCCCCGGCACAAAGTAGACAGTGCAGAGAGCCCTAACTTGGAGGCACTACCCCCAGGCTCCCTAGAGGCTCGTGGTCCAACATGTGGTCCAGACTGGCAACATTAGCTAGGCCAAGGAGCAAGTGAGCCATGCAGAGTCCCAGACCCCACCCCAGACTCACTAGATCAGAATCTGCATTTTAACAAGCCCCCCAAGTGCACTGTATGGTCTTCAAGTTTGAGAAGTGTGGCCGTAAGCAGTGCCTGTGCAGAGCAGGAAGTTGGCCAAATCTAAGACGTACCCAACTCGAGCATCTGTGTACCTCCTGACCCCATGGGCCAGCACCTGCTCCTGGCCTGGGGCAGAAGCTGGTCCAAACAGTTGCTACACATTCCTACATTTTCCAAGACTGAAAGACTGGAAGGCTGGTTTCCCAGATGTATCACGCCTCACAGGACAAAGCTGCGCAGATCTCCAAGTTGCTCAGAGCAGGGCCAAGGCAGACAGAGAGAAAGTGAGGCATTGTGTCCTGGAAGTCAGCAGATGAGAGCAGCAGGGTGGGAGGAGGGGTGAGCTGGCTTACATCAGCTGGGCAGGCGGTCAGACGGCAATGAGTGAACCGTCCACATGCTGCTCTGAGGTGCTGCGAGCTTCTCAGTGACCAAAGCAATTTTATGGTTATCGACATTTGTGTTGCAAGCTTATTCATTCCACGCACATTTGTATGGGTACCAGGTTCGGACAGTCACGTTGAATAGGGCCAGGTGGCCAGGCCAGAACAGATGTCAGCCAGCAATGAGTGTTCTTTGTAAAATTTATTTTCTAACTTTTAATACCCCTCAAGTTATTAAGGTCCTCAGATTGTGTGGTTAGCATGATTCTGCCCGGTTGGGCAAGAAGCGGAGGATGATGGCATGGCCCCTAGCCTCTAAGCTGCTTCTGGTCTGGTTGGGGGGAAAGAGTTCAGCCTTTGGAAGCCGCCAGGGCATAAGACCACCAAAGCCCTATCCTCCGAGCCACCGCCTGGGCCACAAGGACACATCATGGCTCAGTGTGAAGGACACTGGGCCAACCGCTCACAGCATGAGTGATGTTGGGCCCTTCTCAAGCCTGTTTCATCATCTGCCACATGAGGATGGTGCCACCTCCCTCCTGGGTAACTCGGAGGACCGAAGGATGGAAGCACATAGAGGGCCCTCAGGGAACATCGGCTGATGCCCCTGGAGGGGAAATAGCAGAGGGTCCTGCGTCAGCGTCCCAGGGCTGCCGTACCAAAGCGCCACACCCAGGGAGGCACAGTATCAGAAATGTTCTGTCCCTTTGCTCTGGGGACTTGACCAAGGTGTCAGCAGAGTTAGTCCTTCCTGGGGGCCATGAGGGAGGATCTGCCCCAGGCCTGTCTCCTTGGCTTGTGGACGGCCCCTCTGTGCTGTCTGTCCAGGTGTCCCCTTTTAATAAGGACATCAGTCATATTAGATAAGGACCCGCCCTCGTGACTTCATTCTACTCGGTTATCCTTGTCAAGACACTGTCTCCAAATAAGGTCACACTCTGATGTGCTAGAGGTTAGGACTCCAGCGTGTGAATCCCAGGGGGTCACAGTTCACCCCAGCCGGCCCCTGTAGACTTCATGAAGGGAGTGGATTTAGACCTCCTAGAAAGGTTTTAGACATGCGGAGTCCATGAAGAAGGGGTAAGAAGGGATTCCTTCCTAAGGAACTGTACTAATAGAACAGTTCTGGGGAAGAACAGGCTTCCAGTGACCTCTTAATGAATGACCTGTGTCCCTTGTTCCCTCCAGGCCTTGGTGACATGGCAGTCTCTAACACCATAGGAAGCAATGTGTTTGACATCCTGGTGGGCCTCGGCATACCGTGGGGCCTGCAGACCATGGTTATTAGTTATGGGTCCACGGTAAGTTCCTCTTGCTTCCTTGGTGAGTGGAATGGAATCCGGCATATGTGCTTTACAGGGGATGGCAGTGGCATTGGCCCTGTCCAGCCAGGGACTTGGGGGGAAGCACTGCCCCCTTCTCCTGGGCCGCCTGGCATCACCTTTCCGGGAAGGCGTCCAGAGCAGCCTGAGGGGCGCCTGCAGGAGGGCGCCAGCATTTGCTGAGCACTCATCCATGCCTCAACTGCCAGCCCACGGCATGCCCTCCCTGCCTAGCCATTTCTTCCGTGTCCTCACACCGGCAGGGTCAAGACCTGAATCCACAGTTAGCTGACCCTCCCCGTAGCACCCACCTGCAGCCAACTGGGCTCCCACGGAGAGGGCGCCCTGAGCAGCCCAGAGGTGCAGGGCCCACCTGTCTGTTTTTCCAGGTGAAGATCAACAGCCGAGGTCTGGTGTATTCCGTGGTGCTGTTGCTGGGCTCGGTCGCTCTCACCGTGAGTTTTTACAATTCTGAAATAGTAACCTCACACCTATTTCATCTGATTCTGCGCAGTCACTGACATATCACCCCTGGGAAGTGAGGAATAAAGCTAAAGAAATGTATATATTTGCAGGTACCCCCAGACACAATCTGTGCCAAGAATGTTCCCCCCCCACCACCACAACTACTCTTCTTCCTGAGTGGTGATGAAGTCAAAGGAAGTGAATTCCATTTCCTGGCTTCCTGCTGCCCTGTCCATCTCCTCTCACTGGAGCCGGTGGGAGAGAAGCCCTCCCGCTGTCCACCTGAGCTGGCCGGCGGGGACACGGTGGTCAGGCCTTAGGACTGGGGCTAGTAACACCGAGGCCTCCCAACTCTGGCTGTCCAGGACCATGTTGAACACTGGACCTCTGTCTCTTTTATTCAGTCCTTACAGCTACCTGTTGATACCATTCCATTTTGAAGATGAAATCAAGGCTCAGGGTTAAGTAATGGGCCAGGGGCCACAGGGATAGGAAAGTCCAAGCTGGGATTTGAATGCAGATCGGTCTGTCTCTTAGAGCTGTGGTGTTGCTCTGGTGAGGTGGCCACGGTCCAGTCCTTTGGGGGCCTCCCTTCAGGGACAGGAAGGAAAGGCAGTGAAGGGAAGTACAGGAGAGTCTAGGAAGAATGTCGAATGAGGATGTGCTCCAGCCGTCTCCCCAACACACACACACACAATAGAAAAGGGGTTCCAAGTCAATGAGTGCCAGGCTGTGGGCCAATAGCCCTGGGGGTTTTTCTGAGAGGGTCCGAGGATAGCAAATTCTGCAGCAGTGGGGGACCCCATGGAGGACCTGGGCCGTTGCTAGAGAAGGGAGGACCTTGTAGCCTGGACTGGGCTGGCAGGGCACACGCATGCCCAGGGAGGGTCAGTCCCAGGAGGGCAGCTGTGGTGTGGCCGGTCAGCAGGGCTGGGCCAGGGGCCCGCCTTCCATCTGGCAAGGCCTCTGACATGCCTGGCAGCACCCCTCTGCTCTCGTCCCCATTTTGGAGAAAGTTCTGGGATTCACAGTTTGTTCCCCAGGTAAAATGCCTTTTGTGTCCCTCTGTCCCCAAGCCCAGTCGTTGCGCTCTGTCCTCCCAGGTCCTTGGCATCCACCTGAACAAATGGAGACTTGACCGGAAGCTGGGAGTCTATGTGCTGGTTCTCTACGCCGTCTTCTTGTGCTTCTCGATTATGATAGAGTTTAACGTCTTCACCTTCGTCAACTTGCCAATGTGCCGAGAAGACGATTAAAGCTGAGCCTCTGCCCCAGAGCTGTTCCGGACTCTCTGGAACGGGTGTCCTGCTTTCTTTCCCTCCCCCACCATGAGTCTCTCCTGCATCCGTGGCCGCCATCTCCTTTCAGACCCTGGAAGGGAGAGCCATCGTGGTCTTTGGTCACCAGCCAGCCTGCTGGGCATCCTCCTCCTCCTTGGAGTTCTGTGCCCGAGCAAGGCCAGATTCAGGGCCCACTGTTTGAGCAGGCTTGCAGCCCCCTAAGTGGGTAGCCACAGGGATGTGGCACATCTCATCTCTCCCAGATGCCTGATTCAGAAGGACCTCTGCGTGCAGTTTGACTTTCTGTTGTGCAACAGCCTCAGAAGTGAGGCAGTGGGTGAATACAAGGTCTCCTGAGACAAGCACAAAATAGGAATGTTGTTTTAAGTGTCCCCTCTAGGCCAGAGGGTGTGAGGTCCATAGGTAGCTTGTGCTACGAAGACCCTCTGACTTCTGCTGGGAGCACTCTCGGTTTGGAAGGGGCCAGGCCTCAACCTGCTAGGGGTCTGGGGCCAGGGCAGCAGACCTTCCACCCCTTTTTCTGGAGTAATTAGAAGAATGGAAACAAATTTCCACAGCAGAAGAGAGAAAATAAGTGAATATACCTATCACTTCTATTGATGCATTCAGCGAATGAGCAATGAAATGTTAAATATAGTATGTCATATAGATCATCATACTTGAATAATTTCATTCTGTATAAGAATACCATGATGGGGACCAAAAAGCTGACGCCTGTGGACAATGACCCCTCCATGTACCATGATGCACTGACACTAAGACATTAGGTTTGGAATATAGAAAACAGCGAAAGACTGACAGCTAAATGGGTGCTATTTCAGAGACACAGTGGAGAGGTAGCTCACAGCCATACATCCCAGACCTTCTGTGCGATGCGACACACTGTCAATTCGGGTTTGTCATTTCTCTGTTAATGCTCTACTCTCAAAACCACCCTGTTGAGAGACCCGATTGTCTACACGCCCAACAAATTTCATAGCCTGCTGAACTGGAACGAGTGCGCCAGAAGTAACAGTTAATGACAAGAACAGAGATTTCCCGAAAAACAACGGATTGCTCTCTGGTTAGCTGGAGGCAAGTATGAAACCCATAACTTGGAATTTTTAAAGCTAAGTTTCTTGAACCTTGTAATTTGCTATACGTGAAAGGCCAAGGATGGGAAGCTGACACAAAAATTGATAGGAAAAATGTTAAACAATTTTCAACTGCTTCGTAGCTCTCAAAGATATATTAAAAAGATTTACGAATGCAAACCATCCATGGTTTCTAAAAAGAAAGCACAATTAATTTTATATAGAGAGGTTTCTTTTATTTTTTTAATGTTTCTATTGCAAAAGTCTATCAGATTTGATGCACTTTTAATATTGGGATATTTTGCACAGAAGACTATGTGGGAGCTTTGCACAATGGTGTGACGAAAGAAGGCTTTTAGCAATTCACCAATAATCAGTCATTGGTGATAAGTTTAAACCCAAAAGCTACTTCCTTCTCTAAACATGCAGATTGTGACCTGAGGTGGAATTTGTGGCTGTGCCCTTTAAGGCCACCTGACTTTCAGGAGGAGGACATATACCATCTTGTGCCCTTTAGGTTAGTGTGAGCCTAAATACGACGGAATTCTGTCACCACAACTTCTATTCTGGATCTGCATCAGTGTTAGTAGCTACACCACATTAAGGCTTTTCTTTTTGTTTCTCTACCTAGATATCGGGTTCAGTGGTCTTCAAGTGGAGGACAAGGGTGATTTTCCTGAGAAATTAGCTAAGTGGGCACCTAGGGAGTCTGTAGGTCTATCAGTATAAACTTCAGATGCCGGGGGTTTCAGAGCCCTCTGTGCAGCTTAGCAGAGCTCGCCCACTCCCTTCAGTCTCACAGACTCATCCAGGTTTCAAAGTGCATCTGTCCCCAAGTTGATGCTCAGAAGTGCTCTGTGACATAAGTAGGGATTATTCTTCCCATTTAACAGAAAATTTAGTCTTGGGGAGGTGAGGTGATAAGGTCAATGGTCAGGAAGCAGCAGAGCAGGGGCTGAGCTGCAGATGATCACCCCTCCTGGCGCCACCGTGGGCTGGCTGTCCTGGGGGGCGGGGAAGATGGATGGATATGTCTTTGCACTGTGGTTGGTTCTTATTGTTTGAGTTAAAGCTTCATCAATTATTTAGTTTGACTCCTGGTGGCCCAGCTCATATCCAAATATCTAACCCTATCCAAGGTCCCTGTTTTTTCCTGATAAAGACTAAAAATTATGTTCAGCTACAAGACACAGACCACATGGTCCCTGACAATGTCCCCTGGTGTTCACTTCTCTGAATGCTTGTGAAACTTTCAGAAAACACTTCTAATTACCTGCCTTTCCTCTGAAGAATCCATCTGAGATTATAAAGTGTATGTTGAGACTGGAAAATAACATTTCTAGCATGTAGAGTACTCCTGGCTAATTCTCTCTTGACATGAACGTGCCAATGTGACTTCCTTAAAGGATCTATGTGTTTATTGTATCTAGGAGACTATATACGTATGCACTGTAGGTGAAAAATTCTCTTTTCTAACTAAATATTTTTCCATCACAAGTTTAAAGAATTGCTTGATTAATTAGGCTTTCATTTTAAAATAATACTTTTATCACTATGCAGGATTACTTCCTTCATTTTCTTCCTGAAGCTAATTAGCACGGAGTAATTACTCTGCTTCAAAAATAGACAATGAAAAAAAAACGAATTTAGTTCTTCTAATTGGGGGCAGAAAAGAAAGATGAGCCAGTGCCGTCAGAAAATGTCTAGAGAAGCAGGAGCAGGCGCTTCCTGTTGATTTCTGGTTTGGAATTTGCCCTCACCAGCTCAAGCGTGGTCCGGTTGGAAGACGTGTGGTGTTTGAGAACCCGGCCCTTGGTTCTGGGTCAGGTGTAGTGAGACGCTAATGGTTAAGACGCTGTGGGCAGGTCGGAGTCGCACCCTTGCCCCACCTGTCCCATAACCCATGTCGTGTGCACAGACCTCGCTGCCCGTGTGTGTTTTCACCTGCTCGTTACCCCCACACCTGTTAGGGCTGTTTCTTGCTTCTGCCTGTCAATCCCCTACCGTTACCCACCCAAGCAGCTGATGAGGTATAACCTCCTGGGGCCAGGTTAAGCCAGGGGGGCATGCACACCACCCTATGGTGGTCCTGCAGGCCCCGACCAAAACCCCGTCCTGGGCTGCCCAGGGTCTAGGTGCCTAGGGAAGAAGCCACCCCCATTCCCTTCTGATGAGGACCTGCCAGCCCTGCAGCGTCAGCAGGAGCCCTGCACTCAGGGAACACCAGATCCACATTTAGGTGGGAATCCAGAAGAGTGTGGTGGCCTACTTGCTGGACACCCCTCTTTGCTCCTGGTGTTCTCCTCCCTGAGGTGGACGCCCCCCTCCCTCTCCAAGGCAGGGTGGACAGAGGTGGGGTGGGCTGGGAGAGGGGCAGCTCTTCCCCCTGGGAAAAGCAGGGGAGAACCCCAGCACCAGGGGCTGAAGCTACTTGCTGTGCCCTGCTCGCCCTCCCCAGGGGTGAGATGGGCCAGGAGTTGCCGTGTGGGGGCAGTGCGGGTTTGGCTGCCACATCGGGGCCTCCCGGGAGAGAGGCAGAGACCCTTCAGCTGGGACTGGGGGCCTCTCAGCAAGATGGGGTTCAGGCACAGAGTGGGCACTGAGGGGCAGGGTGGTCTCTTCCTTCTCTTTCCCCCATCTTCCTGTCCCTTGCACGCTATGTTCCCCGCCGGCTGAGACAAATGGCTGCACTGTGTATGTCACAGGCTCTCAGCAGATGCTCATGGCTTGAATAGACAAGGAGCTTGCCTGTTAGGGTGAAAAATCTGCAGGAGATTACTCCCTTATACCATGATTTAAGCATCCCTAGGCCCCTCTAATGCCCTCTGAACATGATTTCTGTGTGTCTTCCTCCCCTCAGGGCAGTTAACAGATGTGTCCAGGGCACCTGAGATGGTTCATGTCTTGAAAGTTTCATTGCCACGTCATGGCCATAGAAATCCCAGAAATTTCTGAAAACGCTCTCTTGGCAGGTCTTGGGTGGCAGGCAGTCCATCATCCCCACCCCCCGCCCACCTCAAAGTGCTGCCCCCAGCCGCTGCCCTCTCTGTGCAGGGACTCACCCAGAGCATCTGGGCACCTGCACCAGCCATGGGCACTTACTCTCGGTATTTCAGGTCTCTAAGCCTGAAGGTTTCCTTGGGGCCTTCTCAAGCCTGGAGAAGGGGCCCCTCCAGCGCCTGGTAAATCTTCCCCACTATGTCCATCACGTGGGTGGTAGAACAAGACGGTCTGTCCCTGGATCCGTCCCACAAGGCAGAGGACACAGGCAGGACACAGATTTTGTTGCTCACCTCAAGCCCAGCCTTTTGCACACTTGGCTTTGCAGGGCGCTTTGCCGTGCCGCAGAGGACATTCCCCCAAAGGGCACAGTCCCCCGAGGGAGCAATTTCTGAAAGGCGTTTAGTTTGTTTGCTGCATTTGCTTCTTTATAAGGAAAACTAAATTGGGACACACGTTCTGTGCTCACCTTCAAGCCTAGTGGCCAACGGGAGACTGTCAGGCGGGTCACAGTGCTGCCCAACCTCAAGGAAACAGATGCCGGCATGAAATGAGGGGAAGAGGCCCTTTCCTCCCCCTTCTGCCACCTGGGCAGAGTTATTTTTTCCATCCCAACAGGAAGCCAGCTGGGTGATATTAGAGCTTTGATTATTTTATGGGGATTTTAAAAATTCTAACATTTTGATGATAAATGGTTTTGTTCACCTCTGCTGAACCCTCACACACTGCCAGGGGCTAGTGGCCCTGCCTCGTGTCACCTTTCACCTTAGTACTTCTAAGGCACCTCTTACAGTGTCCCGGTCCAGGTGTGAAGGCCGTGTACCCTCCGCGCTAGGGGCTGAGAACCCTTTCTTCTAGTCTGGGAAAGTGTCTGCTGCCTGAATGCCCTGACACAGAGCCAGAGCCATTGGGAGGCAGCTCTGGAGTTGAAAACACCCCCTGTACCTGTGTGAACTTCCAGCCCTTTCCATCCATTACGTGTGCGGGTCTGGGATGGGCTGCTCCTTGGTTGAAAGCCTGATGATACATACGGGCTTAATCCACACCTATTCCCACTGTTGCCAGAATTCAAACAGTTGTTTTTTATGCAAAGTGTTGGTTGGGACTTTTCTGTGGTCAAGGCCAATAAAACCCTTAATCCTGGAGAAAGTATGTGCCCTTCCCACCCCACCACCGGAAAACAAGTTTTTAAGCTATCAAGAGAAAGTATGTGCAGCTTCTGGTTTCGGGTTGCATGGCTTGGCAAGATCAGCCTTTGTGCATGAAGGGAGGGTCCCAGGCAACAGAGCCCTCCCTGCTCCCACTCCAGACTGCGATAGGAATTCCCCAGTATCCAGGTGGACACGCAGTCCCCTTTCAACAGAAGGAGTGAGGCTTTCCTTCCACTGAAAATAACAGGGGTATGAGCAAGGCAGCTCTGTTTTTCTAAATCAGATGTTCTAATGGGTTTTTTTCTGGTTGCCAGGGCATCCCTGCCCTCCAGAGGTGCCCTCCGAGCTGTAGAACATTTCCTGGAGCTTCCTCAACATGGCTTGGATCAAGGATATTTGGGGACCCCAGACAGAGCTGTGGCTGAACCTCTGTGACCAACTCTTGGGGAGCCTCCTCGGGGGGCTGCTAGTCTGGGAGGCTGGGTGCCTAGTTCAGAGCACATGTTCCCTGGCAGGGCGCCCTCTGCATGTGTCCCCTGTCTAGCAGCCGCCAGCCTGGAGTAGTTGCTGGGTGTCTGCACACAAAGAGAGCCTTGATTACCTGGAAGGGAAAGAGGGCTGCCTGCCAGATGGGGCCAGGCCTGTGGGCAGACAAGAGCTGCCAAGGAAAGGGCCAAGCAGAGAAGAGAGGCCAGCGCATCCCAGGCACCCAAGAGACAGGCTGGGCAGTTTCTGCAGAGCTGTGGGATCTTCTTGGGGCCCAGCCATGATCTTCCAAATAGCAGGTTGATAGAATCAGAGGGCTCTTGTGTTCAGAAAGAACTCCGTACAAACCAAAACCGAGAACTTCTGAGACTGTTAGGCAATCACTCGAGTCCCCCACAAGGCATTTCTGCCATGCTGGGCCGAACACCGCCATCTTTGTTCATTCTAACCGGCAAAGCAGGAGCGATAGGTTGAAAAGTTGTAAATAACAAATATATTTATCCCGCTATTTATTTTTTCAATAACTGTGACCTCCTGCACTGTGAATGCTCTGTGATAATGAGATTCTTAGTTTAATGAAACTGTCACTGAATTTGAATGAATTGATATTACTGGTTACTAAACACTGGCATGAGTTTATTTTTATTGTGACGAAAAATCTAGAGTCAATATGAACTAAATCTTTATAAGAAATCTATTAGTCAGTATTGTAATGCAATATATCAAAATCTGTACACTGTCAATAAAATAAATGAGCACAAGCTGTCTTTCCCTACATAAAGCTTCCATTCATGTTTTAATAGACACGTATTTGTATTTTTGAAAGAATTATTTACACTGGAATCACAGCCGTTTGATACCATTTCTATTTGCATATTGAGAAAAAATAAACATCAAAAAAGATGAGGGTTGGAGCTTTTTAATTATAATGACTTTTTAATTAGAATTTGTTACCAAAATGAATAAAACAAAGCAGAAATCTCATAACTTATCTTGACTGAGATGAATGAGTCCAGAATGACCCAACCCTTTCCCATCTTATCATCAAGGCCAATTTTATGGGCCTCGGACCCATGCATTCCCAGAGGGCCCCACTCTCAGAAGGGCCCTAGGTCCAGCTGTCACCATCTTGAAATTCTTAATGATTTGTTGAAAGGGGCCCCAAATTTTCATTTTTGCACTGTGCCCTGTGAATTATGTACCTGTTCTTGGTCATCAGGAATGAGGTTATGCCATCTGCTCTTGTGTCATGAGAAACAGACTAGAGGAACAAGTTATGGTTAATTCCTTCATTCTACAAGTTTCCTGAGTCCCAGCTACGTTGGGTACCACCACAAACTTTAACATGTTCCTGAGTCACATGGGCATTTTGTTAGAAAGCACATTCTGGTTCAGCAGGAATGGAAAGCAGCCAAAGATGCTACATTTCTAGCAAGTTCCCAGGAAAATGCCAATGGTACTGGTCCACTTTGAGCAGTGAGGAGATAGATGAGTCCTACCCAAAACCTGATCTGGGCACCTGTACAGGCTCACAGGCTCATCAGTCTACAACAGGACAAGTGTAGAAACAGAATATAAACATTCATGGCAAAATGATGAGTAATTTTATGTCTGAACCTGTTTTTTCATTGCATTTTTCTACTAACTTACTTTTATTGTACTTTATTAAAATGTCAACCCTTGGTGACTTAAAATTTAAAATACATTTTAAAAATCTTTCCCACAGGGAGTTTGAGAAATTCCTTAGAATTTCCTTAGAAGAGTCAGGAACCCCCTTCATTCGAACTCTTTCCTGTTGAAAATCAATCCACAATGTACAAAGGTCTTTGTCTTGCTCATCCCTGTCCAGTAGCCTCTGTGGGTCCTGCAGCCACATGCTCTTTGGATCTGAGGATCTCCACATCCTTCAATACATCTGATGCTTCATGACTTACAAAGCCAGTGAAACGCAGGGTGATGATCGTTGCTATTTCACAGATGGGGAAAATGCGGTACAGAGAGCACACGTGCAGAGCCCAGGGTCTCTCCACCACTCAGGCTGAGAGCCGGCTTAGAAGCCTGTCTCCTTCCACTGCCCGGGGCTGCTCGGATCAGAAGGTAGCAGGTGTTTGGCTAACCTGTCCTCCCCTAGGACCTCTTCTCCTAGTGGGTTTCACAACTCAGGCTCTATCAGCTTGCTTTTGATGTTTTCTGTAAATCGCTCCAGGCAATTCCAGGTGCATCGTGGTTCTAGAGCAGGTGGTCTGACGATCCACTGGTGCTAGAGGCGGGCCTTCTTCTGGGCTTCACTGCCCACCTCTGCTAAGTGGGGTCCACCAGGCAGAGCAAAGGGGAGGGGGAGATTCGGACTCTCTCCATCCCACCAAGGCACTCTCTTTGGCCCCTCAGCCCACACTCACTGCCTCTGATGTCTCACGTCCTCACTCGGCCCTGGGCGTGTCATCAGACCACGATACCCCTGGGTTCTCGTTCTCCTCAGTCACTCTACAGGTTTTCACACTGTGAAATTTGTCCTCCCTGGTAACCAGGGTCACTCCTCTGCTTCCTCACTTCTTTATTTCTCCATCTCTTCTCCTGGCTTCTGCATCTGCTCCTTGCATTCCATCCCAGAGCCTCTTTCTCCCACCCAGTGGCTCTCCCTCCTGGCTCCATCTCAGGAGCTTCAAAACACAGCTGCCCGGATCCCACCCCAAAGGTGACCCAGCTGGCCTGGGCAGCAGCGTGTTAAAAGTTCCCAGGGGATCCTAATGTGCAACCAAGGCTGGAATCCTTGACTCGGCTCAGCCATCCCAAACACAGCAACGATCAGTGCCTCTACTGTCCCCCAAATTGATATTGCCGGCCCAGGGTTCTCGTGACCTCCTATTGGACTCTCTGGCCTCCCAGGTGCTTCAAAGTCAGCGTGATAAAAAAAATAATAACCCATCTTCTTAAGTGGGCAAGTGTTCACAGCAGCTTTATTCAAAAAAATGTCATTCAGAAAAAAGCTTTATTCAAAACCTTGAAACAATTCAAATATCCATCAACAGTTAGAACAAAGAAGAATGATTTCTAAATAAAGAAAGGCTGGGATCATCAGTAGGGGGACAAAAGAATTTTAAAGACAGCTTGAGCTCCAGGTAATGACATGCAGGCTAGAGTTCAGGCTGAGGAGAAATGCATAGAACACAAGCCGCACGGTGGGTCCTGGACAGGCGTGTGATCAAGCAAGTCTGGTGGAGTGTTAACGGCAGAATGTAGATGGTGGGTATATGGGTGTTCACTGTACACTTTTCTCAACTTTTCAGTATTTTTGTAATTTTTCATAATAAAATGTCAGGAGAAAAATAGCTCATCCTTCCACCTTCAACGGCCTTCCTGCCCTGCCCCCTTCTCCGGAGTACCGTCATATCACTGGTCACCAACTGCAAAATGTCACCTCCTCCCACTACCCCACTGCTGGACACAAGGACCAATGTTTTCATTTCCTCCCTTGCAATCTTTTCTGCAACACTCACTCCTCTGCTCCAGCCATCACCTCCCCATGTCCACCTTTGCCTGGTCCCCTCTCCCTCTCTGCCCAATCCAGCCTCTACTCAGCAGCCAGAGGGACGGTCTAAGACAGGAATCTGATTTGTCTCCCTCCTACTTGGAAACACTCAGTGACTCCCGGTTGCCTGGCCATTTCAGACCCCCCATAACCATCATCGTCTCCTTCTTTGTCTTGGGGGACTCTGCCCAACCTCATGCTGTTTCCTCTACTTGAAACAGTTTCCCCATCCTTTGTCCAGCAGAGGAGGGTCCACACTTGTTCCTTCAAAGACTTCCTAAATCTCCAGGCCATAATGAAACATCCATTTCTCTTTTTGTTGTTGTTTTTTTAATTATGTCTTGTTTGCAAGATTGCTTTTATTATTATTTGACAGTTACGCATTTGGCATTTTCTAGAACAGTCTCAATTTGAAATATACTCACCTATGGCCCCCACCAACCACAGAATAGCACGAATTTGGGGGTGTCTAAACTACCTCTCTCAGATGGTCCCTTGAACCTAGAAAGACCACATTTTGTCACTCATTGATTTGTTCAACAAACATGCATTAAAGGCTTACTCTGTACCAAGCATAGAGTCAACTGCTGGTTGCAGAGATGGAAGGCCCACCTCCAGCCACTTCAAGGATCCTTCAAGCTCTGGGAGGGAGGGCGTTCAGGAGGTAGGAGCCCAGAGAAGGGGCACCCAATCATCCTGGCAGTCAGAGAAGACATCGACTCAAGCTGAGGCAGAATGGACAGAGGAGAGTCAGGAATGGTGAAAGCAAATAGCATAGGCACAGAACATGAGCCAGGCACCAGGGAACACAATTAAATCACATCAAAATTTCATGATTTAAAAAGAGGAAATGGATAACTAGGGAAAAATATGACAGGGAGATACTCAAATACTTTCAAGTAACTCAAGCTGGAAAACTCCTGAGACCTGTGGAAGGCAAAACAATAGCCACCCCAAGATGTCCAAGTCCTAATCCCTGGAACCTGTGGCTGTCACCTTATACAGCAAAGGGGACTTTGCAAGTGTGATTAAGTTAAGGTCTTGAGATGGGGCGTTTATCCTGGATTATCCAAGCGGACTCAGTGTATTCACAAGGCTCCTCCTAAGAAAGAAGCTCCCACTTCGTCCCATCAGAGAAAGAAAGGGATGTGACAATGGAGGCAGAGGTTGCAGAGATATGGGGCCATGAGCCAAGGGATTCCCAGAGCCTCTAGAAGCTGCAAAAGGCAGGAACAGATCCTCCCCGAGAGCCTCCAGAAGGAACCCAGGACTGCTGACACCTTGATTGCAGCCCTTGAGACCCATTATGGACCTCTGACCTCCAAGACTGGAGGATAATAGAGTTGTGGTGCCTTAAGCCATTAAACTCATGGTAAGTTGTTACAGCAGCCGCAGGAAACTCAGACAAACTTACGAGTAAGACGAAGAGGGAGGTGTTGATATAGGTGGAGTCTTCCAGGGCCTCTGGAGGTCAGGCAGTGGGGAGCCCTGAAGGTTGCCTTGCAGGACGGCCGCTGCTTTGGATGGCAGTAACTGAATGATCTGCCTGGCTGCTGCATGGAGAACAGCTGGGACAGGAGCATGGGGCAAGACTAGACTAAGAGCAATCAAGCAGGAGTCTGAAGTCCAGAAAAGGGGGGAGGATGCTTGCAGAGAGGAGAGACTGGCTAAGTGCAGGGGCACGACGTTCACTGAATGACTTGTTGGCACTCGTTTAGGAGCTGTCACCTGCAGGGTCTGGGTACCAACTGTAGAGATAGAGAGAAAGTCGGGGAGAGGAGGGCTCCTAGCTCTCCCATAGGGAAGCCCCGGGGAGGAGCAAGCTCCAGACACCACGCTGCAAAGATGAACTACTCTGCCGAAAGGCTTAGCCCCTGTGCCTTTCTCCCCAGGGGACTCGTCTCCCCGGGCAAGGGAGGAAGCACACTTCACCTCCTGAAGGTGGAACAGACTTGGGGTGGGGAGGATTTAGTAGCTCAGTTAGTGCATCAAGAAGGGACTGAGCCTGCAGTACTGGAATGAAGGTCTCTCCCTCGGTGAAGAGGGGCCCTGCTTGCCCTGAGCCTCAGCCCTGGGGCTGGGGGCAGGAAGGGAGAGGGAGGTGGGGCGGGAGGAGGTCAGACTGCCTTCTTGGGGTTTCTGCCCTGGGAGGGAAGGTAAGTGAGATACTGGGGACAAAGAGGGCCAGAGGCTTTGGGACAGTGTCCTCTGCACTGTCTTCTCAGAGAGGCCCTGACTTGGGAGTTTCTCTGCTGCCTCTGCATTGCCCAATTTTAGCAAGAGTCCTGCTAAGTCAGTTTAGTCAGAACCCCCGTCCTCCACACTGACCACAGCCACACCTGCTCAGGTGCTTCCTCCTCCACTAACGCCTGGTGATGGCTGAGCACCCTGTCCTGCCTTCAACAAGAATCCTGTTAGGTCAGTGCAGCCAGAATGCCCCTTGACCCTGAGGTTTTCTCGTAGTAATTTTCTACGCACTGACCCTCACCCTGTTCCTTGGATATAAATTCCCATTTTTCCTTGTTGCATTAGGATTCAAGCCCCATTTCTCTCCCCACCGCAAGACCCCACTGGAGTGGGCCCTACACCTGTGGAGACAGCCCTCCTTGAGTAAGTCGGCCTTGTTCTTTAGCAAGCGTCCTGAGTAATCTTTTCTCCCAGGCTTGCCACACCGGCCCTTGGGGCCTCTGGGGAGAGGCAGTGTGCGTGGAGGGCAGAGCTAGCCAGGTCAGCCAGCAGAGTGTGTCCCAGGTGCAGGACCCAGAGGGCCTCCTGTGGGGCTGCTGGCCTGCAAGTCGGGGTGCATCTGGGCCCTGTGGGCCAGGGGGCTGGATGTGGCAGAGGTGGAGGGGTCTGGGGGTCTGGCAAGGCTCCCTGTGGGGCTGAGCCAGGTGGAGTTCTGTGACCAAGCTGGGACTGTCCCAGTGTAGCAGTGGAAGTCCCATATCCTGGGAAAGCCCTTGGGCTGGGGCAAGCTAAGACAGTTGGTCACCCCAAGCCAGGGCCACGTGCATGGGTATGTGCCATGTGGAGTCACAGAGTCTGTGCTTAGAGGGTCTCACTCTTAGAAGGGTCCTGTGCCAATGTTCTGTCCCTGCTGCGTTGAAATCTGTAATACTTCTTGAGCAAGTGTGGAGAAAGTGAAGGTTCCTGTGGCCAGGATTCTCACCTGGCCCTGGCCGGCTAGCTCACTACATGCGTGTGGGCAATATGTTGCTATTGACTCTAAATAAAGAGCTCTGCCCAGTGCTCTGGGTGACACAGTGGCATGGCTGCAGGAGAGCAGAGACTGGAGTGGTGGCAGCACTGAGGACAGAGACTGAGATGGCTGTGGGGACAGAGAGGCCCAGAGGCAGAGATGGGCTTGCTGCATGCAGACTTGCTCTGAGTAGACGGAATTCTAGTGATTGACCCACCACCATGGGAATAAAGTTGGGTATAAATCCCTTCACCCCAAAAACGTTCCATTGTCATTCCTTGGTCTCATTGAATCCATAGTGAACTTGCCCAGGGCTGAAACCCACTGGCAAGGCAGCACGGGATCAAACATTTTCATTTTGCACCTAATACTACAAATCATGTAGCAAGCCCTGCCCTGGACCAAGACTGCTGTGAGGGCCACACCCTGCAGTGTCAGCATCTGAGGTTTCTGCAGATAAAACTCTTGAGAGGAGGGAGACCTTGCCTTCTTTCTGGTCCTCACCACCTTGTCCAAGGCAGCGTTAATTAATAGCAGCCAAATGGAACCCAAACTTCCTAAAACACACCTCTTGGCATCCCTCTCAGGGGCAGGGCACAGGGCAGAAGGTACTACAGAGCCCACAGAGCTGGGTATCCATTCTGTTCTTATAAAAACCAATAAAGGAAAGAATAAATAAGCCAATGTCTTGCCTGAGGGTTTGAGCTCTGGGTAAGTTCACTATGGGTTCAGTGAGACTGAGAAATGACAATGGAACATTCTTGGGGTAAAAGGGTTTATTACCTGGCTTTATTCTCCGTGTGGTTAGGTCCAAGAACTAGAATCATGCCTGCATCCAGCAGTCTGCAGGTCCATAATCCACCTCCATCTCTACCTCTGCCCACAGCACTGGGCAGAGCTCTTTATATAGTGACTCAGTCAATAATAGCTTATTGCCCACGGGTGTGGAAGCAGTAGCCTAGCAGCAGGCCAGTTACATCATCAAGCATTTTAGGGTCAGGTGAGGATCCTGGCCACAGGGACTTCCATTTTCCCCACAGCCAATGAAGGGAAACTGACATTTGTCACAAGCCTACTACTCAACAGACACTGTTCGCTACTTTCCATATAATCTTCACAAGCAGCTATAAGATAAGTAGGCCTCCACCCATCATCCACAAGAGGAAACTGGCCTAGAGAGGCTAAGAAACTTGCTCTAGGTCACACAGCCAGAAAGAGTGGAGTTGAGATGGGAACTGCAAGGTGTGGTTCTGAAGCAGCCCGCCCATCCACCCTCATAGTGGTTGTTTAAGGAAGTGAGTCTTATGTGAGTCCCTACTGAGGTCCCAGGAGCCTCCTGCTCAATGCACCCCTGTGGGTGGACTTTCACCTGGGACGACAGCAAAAAGCCCATTTGGGCCTGAGACCAAGAGGACCAGTACTGGGTCAGATTTCCTCTCAAGCTGACCAGCCTGATCCATCCCATGACTTTAAATGAACCACCCTGGTTCTTATGAGGCAGAAGGCTTGAGGACACCACACTTGAATTCCAGAGGAAGTAAATACCCCAAAAAGGGAGAAGTGAGATAGAAACAAATCACAACGTTACCACCAAGTAGTTCCAGGATGTCTTTTTTTGCCAAGCACACTATACAGAGATAGAGTCCTTGCCCTTGAGGCAAAAGACAAATGAGGGGGAATCAGCAATTGTTAGCAATTACAGCACCTCTCAATGGTGGGGGCTTAAGCTTTCTCAGGCAGTAATTCCTTTTCCCTCATTACTATCTTGAGAGGTAAGTAGGGTCCAGCCTCTAGGCCTTCACTCACACAGTCACCACCCCCAGGATGCCCTTCCCTTATTTCTACCTGGCAAAATTCTGCTCCAGAAGAATGCCAAAGAATAGTGGCTTAAACAGGATAGGATTTTATTTCTCTCTCATGTAGAAGATGAGGGTGCTCAATCCAGGCTGGTGTGACATTCCCTAGTGCAGATGACCCAGCCACCTCCTCTGTGTTTTCTCTTTCTCAGCATGTAGACTTTTGCCTCATTCCCCAAAGTGGCTGCCTACCTTCATCTTGACTGCAGCCTCATGAGACACCCTGAGTCACACGCAACCTGTTAAGCTGCCACTGAATTCCTGACTCATGGAAACTGTATAAGATTAAAACAAGGGGAAAAAAGAAAGCTTATTGTTGTTTAAAGCTGTTAAATGTAATTTGCTATGTATTTGTTAGTGATCACCAATCACTAATACACTGTGTCTATAGGTTTTATTCTCAATTATTCAACTGTCCTAAGCCCCTAGCCTGGGCACACATGGATGAATTAGACATGGTTAAATATTGCCTACCAGAACATGGAGTTCTCAGAAGTCATGTTGCAAATGTCTTTGCCCTCACTGCTCTCTCCCAACCTTGACACACAGTAGGGTCATGGTACCTGGCACATTGTAGGAGCTCTGCTGCCCAGAGAACAGCCTCAAGCTTCTGACTTGCCTTCTGGTAGATAAGCCAGCTTAAAGATGATGAGCTGTTAATGTTCAATTATCTGGCCTCTTCTCAAAAATGTAGATTTGTTTCCCAGCGTTCACTGTTTCAAAGGCTCTTTCCATTCCCTCACTCCGAGTGCTGCCAAGAGGAAGGACAGATAACAAGGCAAGTGAGAGCCTCTCCAGAGCCAGCTGCCTCCCCCGCCTGCAGTGTTAAGGGCTGAGTCCTTCAAGGCTCAACAGCTGCCTCCTCCTTAGCTCCCTGGGTCATCCTTCTTTGTGGGGGAGAGAGCAAAGAAAATGATCTTCTTGAAAAATGACTCCTTCATGTTGAATTTATACAAACCACATTGTCAGAGCAACTTGAATTATACCTAAAACCCATGGCCTTGTTTCCTTACCTAATAAAATATTCAATGCTCTACTGTAAATTCCACATAGCTAATTGACTCACAGAATGTTTCCACTGACTTCTGCCAAACTCATATCTGTAACCAACCTATTGCTGCAACTGATGAACAATAGGAAGGTTATACATTAACACATTTTTGCTTACATTAATGGGTTCAACCAAAGTGAAACAATAAACACATAAATGAGAGCTTTACTCATTCATCAATTACATGAAAGACTTAAAGTGTACAATTTGATAAATCTTGAAATATATAAACATCCATGAAACCATCACCACAATCAAAATAATGACTGTTTCAACCAACCCAAACATTTCCTCGTGGGTGGCCTTATTTTTCTAGTCGTTTCTATACAGATGTAGTAGATGCTATTGGTTATCAACCCAACATCCATTCTCTTCTTCCTTCCCAAGAACCTTCACTGTGATTAGGTTTCAACCCCTCTCCAACTTGATCTGGGGGAAGGTCACCTCCAATCCCTGGGCCAGGTGTGGACCCTCATTAACCTAAGCCAATCAGAGCATGACTATCTCTTGCTGACTGGACCAACCATGTGACCTACGTTAGCTCATCACACTACATGGACTTCTGTTACATGCTTAGGAGAGAAGCTTTTCCCCTTTCCTGAAGGACAGACTCAGACAGCATGATCCCTTTTGCCACTGGAAGCTCTCTTAGAACCAAGCACAACTAGCCTGAGGACAAAGTCAGTGCTGAGGACATCAGAGCAGAGTGCGACCACACCTCAGTGATTGGTAGTAGTGTTGGGTTCCCCATTGCTTTGCACATGTAAGAAACTTCCAAGATGGCTGCAATGATCCTGCCTTCTGACGTCCATGCCTTTGTTTTAATTCCCTCTTTGACTGTAGGCCGGTTCTGTGACTTGTTCCTAATAGAACAGGCCGAGGTGATATAAGCCCCATTTGTCCTTCCACAGCTTTGCCCTCCTCCCCCTCCCCCTAGCCCTTCTCCACACCTCAGGAGGCTGGCCCATAGGGGCTCCACAGCCATAGGGCTGACCAATGGGCTCCCAAGCCCTCTGGCTTCGTACTGGCTTTGGCGATTGGTGGGGGGTGCCCGCTACAGGAGATTGGATGGAGGGAGGAGAATCAGAGCATTTATTTTCCTGGCCCCTCCCTTAGGGTTGCCATGAGCTGACTGCATCCCTGGATGAGGGCCCCTGCTCCTCTCCTGTGGTGGTCTTTCTGCAAGACAGGACTCTGCTTCCAGATCTGGTAAGCACCCCTTCTCCTCATCTTTGGGATGAGAAGGTAACATAGCTGAGGGTTACGGCACCCTTGCTTGTACATCACCACCTACACATTCATTAAACCTCCCCCAAATTATCCTAATTAGAAGTGCCATGGGTATCCTGTGAGACCGGACTGATACAGTAAGGGCCTTTACTCATAGTACAAACAACAGCTAACACTTTTTGAGCACTTAGTATATGCCAGGCTCTGTTCTATGCCCCTACTACATTAGCTCATGTAACACAGCAACCCTGTGAGGTAGGTACTATTATTATCCCATCTCACAGAAGAGGAAACTGAGTCACAGAGCAGGGAAATAGTTAGCTGCAGCTCCTCAGTGGCGGAGCTGAGATTTGAACTCTAACAACCTGACTCAAGCCCCTGCCCTCATTGTCTGCTCTATATAGTAGAGAAATTTCTGTTGAAAGATTATGCTCTGTTTCCTCAAAGGCTCTTATCCAACTCAGAGCAAGTTTGTGTGTGTGTGTGTGGCAGGGAGTAGGGGTGTTGAAAAGCAGGAACTGTGCTGTGACATGAGACTTTTTCTCCACTTATAATCCCCAGAAACTCCAGCAAGGTTTGGAATTGACCTTCTAAAGGTAGTCTTATCCTGAAAATTCCCATGCTTCTCAGGACTGTGTATTTGCCCCCACCTGTGTGGAAGGAGGAAGAGGTTGAGGACCCCAGAGATGCAAATCAGCCTCTTATAAAATATAGGGGCAATAAGTTGAAGGGTTTGCCTTTTCATTCCTGTTGTCCATCACAGCTGGACATCCTCCAGACCCAGGAAGGAGTGGAAGTTAGGGGAGGGGACTGCACTCATGGAGAGCCTGGAGTCTTTGGGTGATGACTAAGAGAAACCTGACTCAGATTGTGTTTGAGTTTTTTAAAAAAGGAAAAGAAAAGAAAAAGGATTGTATTGGTTCTTGTAACTGAGATGTCTAATGGAGCAGCTGGCTTTAAGCATACCCGAATCCAGGCCTCAAAGGATGTCACTAGGGCATAGTCTCTCTCTGCATGGCTTTCCTCCAAATTGGCTTTCTTCTTGAATAGAATTTTATCACATAGTGTCCCAGGTGGCTATGGGCTGCTCCAGGTTTATACTCCCCCAGCTTAAGGCCAGCTTGGGGTAGGGGTAAGGCTGCTAGCATCTGTTTCCTAACAGTACCAATGAAAAGTCCCAGGGAAGGATCTTATTGGTCCAACCTTGGGTCATGTGCCCATCCATGAACCAATCATTATGCCTGGTAAGTAAGGGCTCTGATTGGTCAGACTAGAATCATGTGTTCCCTCTAAAATAGGGATAGGGACTGTCATCTCCACCTGAACCTGAATGTGGAAGGGTAACTCCTTAAAGGGAAACCAAGCACTGGGGTAACTGTAAACAGAAAAGGTGAGGGTGGATGGAAGGAGCTTGCAGGCCCAAACAGCTGCAGATGTTCACTTCCCAGTAGGGTCCTGGATATGTGTCCAGGGAGAGAAGTGGGGGGTGGGGTGGGGTGAGGACTTGGGTGTGAAAAGCACCCTGGAAAGGGGTCAGGACAAGCTCTGCAGAGCCACAGCTAAAAGGGGCTGCTCGGACTTCTGGAGTCCTGGCAACCTCCTCTTTGGTCAGTTACTACAACTGGGTCAGAGCAGGGCCCCATATGGTGTCCATCTGAGGAATTCTGCCTTCACAGAGCAGGGAAGCAGCAGGCCTTGCAGTGGCCTCTGAGGGGACAGGGTAAGGGCCTTCCAGCTGGTCCCATGGAATCCAGGCTTGGAGGGACTGTCCAGTGTGCCCCAGCAGTGGCCTGGGGACAGAAGGAAACCTGTACTTGGGGGTGGGGAATGGACACATGGAAGAGTGAGATTGCTCACAGTCCAGACCAGCTGGAAGGGCCTGAAGGACTGTTCTAGGTGTGACTGCTGGCTAGGCCTCATCCCTGGGTCCAGGGAAGCTTGGGAGTAGCCTACGGGCTTGTTTAGCAACAGCAAAGGACTAATAATAGCACCCTGAGGCGGGCACCTTCTTGCCACTCCATTTACACTCATCACATTTACAGATGAGCAAGCTGAGACACTAGGAAGTGACTTGCTTGGGGTGACCCAGCTGGAAGGCCCTAGGGTTGAACTTGACCACGTCTGTCCTCAAAACCTGTTTTCAAAGAAGAGCTGCAGCCCTGTCCAGAGAGATGTGGAGAAGACGATTCCCATCCAAGGAGGGGACAGTCAGTGGGCATGGTTATGACTGTGACGGGGGTCAGTAGGAGGCTAGGCAGCAGAGGAAGTGGTATGGCTATCAGGGTGGCTTTCTGGAGGCTGTATTTTTATAATAAAGGAGCAGTTTAATTGAGATATAATTTACATACCATACAATTCACCCACTTACAGTATACAAGTCAATGATTTTTAGTATAGCCATAAAGTTGTGCAACCATCACCACAATCAATGTTAGAACATTTTCTTCAGCCCCACACACCAAAGAACCCCTGTAGCCACCAGCAGTCATTCCCCATTCTCCCCTCTCTCCCCAGCCTCTAACAGCTACCAATTCACTTTCTGTCTCTATAGATTTTGCCTATTGTGGGCATTTCATATACTTGGATCATATGGTATGTGGTCCTCTGTGACTGGCTTCTTTCACTTAGCATGTTTTCCAGGTTCATCCCTGTAGTAGCATGAATCAGTACTTCACTCCTTTTAATGGCCCACTAATATTCCATTGTATGGATACATCACATTTTGTTTATCGGTCCATTAATTGATGGACATTAGAGTTGGTTCCCCCATTTGGGCTTTTATGAATAACACTACTTTGAACATTTATGTATGAGATCTTGTGCAAACACGTGTGTTCATTTCCCTTAAAATTCCTAGGAGGGGAACTGCTGTGTCATAGGATAAGTGTTTGACCCTGGGAGGAATGCCCAGGCTGTTTCCAAACTGGTGCACCACTTTACATTTCCAGCAGGAGGCTGCACGTTTAATGAACACGCACTGTGGGGTTCTTTTCTACCTTCTGCCAGGCTGCTTTGGTGGAAATGTTGGGGAAGATGAGGAGAAGAGTGTGTGGGGAGAGCAGCAGGGCAGAGGCACAGAGGGCAAAGGGGCCCCTTGTTGTCAGTACCAGAGCCTGGGCTTCAACCCTTCTGCATCCTAACTGGCTGGGTGGCCTCAGGCGAGTCACTGCCTCTCTTTACCTCTGTTTCCTTATCTATAAAATGAAGGCATTGGACCAGTGGGTCGCAACTCGGGACATTTGGCAAAGGCTGGAGGCATTTTTGGTAGTTCCCAGGAGAAGGTGAATGTGACCAGCATCTAGTGGGCAGAGGCCACGGATGCCGCTAGACACCCTACAAAGCACAAGATGGTGTTTAGGGCCAAGGCTGAGGAACCTCGCGTAGGCTAAGGTGGCCCGGTAGGATCCAGGCCCGCCCCATCACTGTGAAATGCTCTCAGGGCAGCCCAGCTCAGGAGGCATTTTTGAGTGCCTGGGAACAGAGAAGTGAGGCCTCCCGGTCCCCCCCCCCCCCCCCCCAGACTCACTATGGATGTTGCATTTGTGTGAACTGACTGGATTTCTCCCTCTGGTCCCATCTGCGTGTGGTACCCAGGATAGGTGGATTACGTGCCTGGCTTGGTGGATGAACAGACTACCATGTGAGGTAGTGAGCTCCTTGTCAGTGGCGGAATCCAAGAGGAGGCAGCAGGACCACGTTTCAGGGATGCGGAGCAGGCGCCCACTTCTGCTCAGGGACTGCCCTTGGGCGATTTTGAGGCTGCTTCAGGCGGGAGGCAAGGCCGCGGCTCCCTGCCCCACGAGTGCCTGTGGGCGGTGGGGCGCCCTCCTCTCCAAGTTGGAGGCTTCCCGCCGAGTGGCGTCCCGGGTCTCCGGAGCCGCCCGGGCCGCAGCCGCAGCCGGTGGAGGCAGCGCCCCGCGGTTGGGCGCCCCGGCCCCATACCTCCCGCCTCCAGTCCGGCCCGGGGCGCGGCGCCGGGGTTTCCGTGGGCCCCAGAGGGGCTCCGGGCCGCGAGCCGCCGCCGAAAGGCTTTTGACGAAAAGCCCTTGACCACCAAGGCCAGCCTCTTCCTGAAAGCCCCGCTCGCTCCGAGACAGGAAGTGCAAGGGACGAGCGGCCCGGAGCGCGCGCGGCGGCGGCGGCTTCCCCACCCGGCGCGGGGCTGCGGCGGCGCCCGCCGGCCCTTCCCCGCGGGCCAGCGCAGGGGCATGCGGGCGCCCGAGTCCGTCCCCGTCCCGGAGCTGCCGGCGGCATGATCCGACGCGCCGGGGCGCCCGCGCGCCTGGACCCGGCGGGGTGAGTCTGGGGCGGGCGCCCTCCTCCTCCCGCGCGGCTCCTCTTCCCCGCCGCGAGCGTGCGCCGAGCTCCCGGAGCAGCCCTGGCCGCGGCACTCGCGGGGTCGGCCCGAGACGGCGCCCCCGGCCGCGGCCAGGGCCGGGCCCGCGGGTCTGCGAGGAAGGAGGCGGCGCTGGGGACTCTGCGGGACCGGGAGACTCGGCCAAACTTCAAGCCCAGCAGTCGCTCGCTGGGAAACCAGCCGGCACGTCCGCCGGCTGGGCGGGCGGGTGCCAGAGGGCGTCTCTACCTGTCGGAGCCGGCGTGGCGGGGCTGTGGGGACGCGGCCCCCTCCCCGGCTCCTGTCCCGCCGGAACTTTGCCTGCCTCTCTCGCAGTCCGGCCCCGCCAACCTCCCGCACCCGCCGCTCCGCCTGCGCCTCCGCGCGCGTCCTGCGGCGCTGGCTCCGGGCCGGGGTCCCTGTAACTTCGGGCGCCCGCGGCCCCGCAGCTGACCACCCGCCTAGACCGAAGACGCACTGGGATCCCCTCCCCCGCCCCTCCGGCTGGTCCGGGGACGGTGACCTTCGGACCGGCCTTTGCCAAGCCTGGTGCCTGGGAGGGGTCCAGGGCACACGTGGCCTGTGGGATCCCCGGGGAGAAGGCGCAGCTTGGAGTGCGTGAAGCCAACTGGTTTGGGAACTGGCTTCCAAGAGGGGTCTTTGGTGTCAAGTTTCATGTCCTCCACCCCCACCTTGCAACGTCGGGTTCCTGGACATTGCTCAAGGCTGCGCTCCGCAGAGGTTTCTTCGCCCCACCCAGTCCAGCGGGCGTCCCGGGAAGCTTCAGGAGGGTTAGGAGACTCCAGTTTCGGAGGTGTATTCTTGGGAAAGCTTTTAGAACCTTTCTGGGTGCCAATGTTAATGGGCACTCCCGGGGGAGCCACTCCCGGCTTTTTGGTTTAAAAGTCCCGGGCCTACTTCTGGGTGGGACACCCAGCTGCTGCCTGGCCTAGCTACGTGACCCCAATTTCCAGGACGTTCGTTCTCCCCTGTGTAAAAAAGAGGGTTGGGCTGCAGTCGCGGGTAGAGGAGCAGCTGGAGGTGACGGGCTCCCTCTCTGGTGGAAGGGGTGGCATGGAGGGGCCTTTAAGCTCATTTAGATCTGAAAACCTCCCTCCTACCCCATCACCTCCCAGCCCGGAAATTCTGCCAGGATGCTTTCCCTTGGAAGTGACCTCTGGAAAGACAAATGCCATCCGGAGGGAAAAACTGGAAATCATGTTGGGAAAGGGACCCTCCAGGACAAGTATCTACCACACCTAGTATTGCAGAGTAGAGCTAGGAGGAGTTTCCCAGAGGAAGGGGAGTTGAGGGGCCACGGTCCTGACCTCTCCAGCTTCCCGTTTTCTCCCAGGGATGACCTCGATTTACCTATTTGCTCTCGCCTTTCTTTGTTCATTACTGAGTTTGCCTCAGTTTACTTGTCTAAGCAATGAAGAAAATAGTAACTACCCTTTACTGTTGTTTTGAGGATTAAATGAGATAATGCACAACAAGAGTTTTGCACATTGGCCTCTTAATGCTATTACTATTATTATCATTTGTGGATAATATTAGTAAAATTAGATAAATTATACTATTATGCCCTGCCAGCTGTTTAACTTTGGATACGAGACTTGGCCTTTGCCTCATCTCTAAATTGGGGGTAATAATAACACCTCCTTCATAGAATTGTTATGAGGATTGGATGAGTTAATATTTAAGTAGCTGCTCACAATCCACTGAGGGTTATTGTACCAACCAAGGCCTGCTTTGAACGGTGCCTGGCACATGCTAAGTGTTAGATGAATATTGGTCTGTGACTAAAAAAGTTGGCTTTATTTAAGAGGACCTTTTGGGTTGGAGGGAGTCCTAGATTATCTCATTTAGCCTTGCACCCAGTACAGGAATCCCATGGACGACGGTCCTGAAAGGTACTTGCATTCATGCAGTGACAAAGAGCTTGCCACCACTGTGGCAGCCCTTCTGACAGGCAGGTACCTAAGAAAGTAATTCCTGAACTTGATGTGCAGTTTGCTTCCCTCTAACTTCTACCATTTGACACCCTGCTCTCCGTTTGGAAGCCCAGTCCTTCTGGATGTTCAAGTACCAGGAGGCAGCTCTCAGCTGCACCCGCCATATCGCCTGTTCCCTGGGCTGCACTCCCGCCTGTGTTAAGTGCCCCAAACATGATGAGGGGAAATCCTTTATGACTCTTCTGCCCCGGGCCGCCCCCGGGCCCTGCTGACCACTCAGGTGTGAGTGCTCACTGAGCTCATGTTTCCACGTAGCTTCCCAAAGCCCCCTCCTTTGCGATGGCAGGAGGTAGATGTTCAAACAGTTAGGGGAATGCCTCCCACCCAGGGGCTCAGATGGTGTCACTTGGGTTTCAGCCCCCCAGAATTGGAGTGGAAGGATCTTGGCAGGCAAGCTGTGTCTACTTGCTGAAAATGTTGGCTGGGGAGAAAGAAAATGCAGACAGGTTGCCCAGGAGTCTGGGTGCAGACACTTTTCCTCCCTCTATTCATCCATTCATGCCATTCATTCAAGTTCTTTCAATAAATAGTGGCTGCATTTGGGGGAAGGGTGGACAGCATTAGGCCAAGCTTCTTCTCGCCTGCAGCTGACATTCCCAGGAGAAGAGGCAGAAAGTCAGGGTCAGAGGGCTGGGGAACCCACAGTGGCTGCTCTGGAGCAGGTAGTCAAGGAAGGCCACTCCAAAGAGGTGGCATTTAGTGGAGGCACTGCGGAAACGGGGGACCAGGCAACTCCCTGCAGGGATGTGGTTAGCATGTCGAAACTGAGAGGCCAAGGGGGCTGGAGCGGAGTGTGGAAGATGAGGAGGGAAGGCCAGTGAAGACTATGCAGAGGGCTCTGAGTGAGCCAGGTGCCAGGCATAGAGGGTTTGGGCCATACTGGACAGACTGTAGGGGCAACGGAAGCAGAAGCAGAGAACCTGCAGGGAAGTACCTGCAGTGGCCAGGAGGGGGGGCTGGCGGCTGGGATGGAGTGGGCGGTAGGGATGTGAGAAGCAAGAGCCACAGGATTTGCTGGTAGACTAGAGGTGTCGGGGATGGCACTGGTGAGGCTGACTGCCCAGAGGCGGGGTGCCACACCGTGTGGTGGGGCCCCTGAGGATGTGTGCACTCAGAGCCCAAACGTATGTTTGAAAAACTGAGAGTCTGCTTAAGATTTTATTTGGAAAAGGATTCTTGGAAAAAATGTGGCCATCGCAAACCTAATCCAATCCCCTAATAGACAAACTAGGAAATGGAGACCCAGAAAGAGGAAGTGCTTTCCCCAAGGTGGGGGGGCTGAGCCTAGAGCCCGGGTCTCCTGAGCCTTGGGCCTACAAGAACAAGGACCCAGGGTTTGGGAGAGCGCTGGCTTCCTGCCTCATGCCTGACATAATGCAGGGGTCCTGCCGAACCTCCTGAGAGGGCCTTTCAACCACTCTAGGCTTTAAGACAGGAGGCTGTTCTGGAGTGGGAATTCAGTGATGAATTCCAGGTCCAAACTCCCAACTCCAGCTCTTCCCAGTGACCTGGACTTCCTTAATGACTTCAGAGACTCATGCATCCAGGTGGTCCTGCCTGGCGCTCAGCTGGGAGATCCCCGCTCCCAGGTCCTAAAAGAGACTCTGGTCTACAGGCAGCAAAGGGCTGTCTCTCCAGCTCAGGCCTGCACTTCTGGGCACTGCGAAGCCCCAGTGCACCCTCTGGGATGCATGTAGGAGTGCAGGGTGTGGGGGCACAGGGTCTGCGTGGGATGGGGGAGTCTCAACACCTCTGTCACTGAGGTGTCCCTTCCCATCTCCCGTACCATTTACTAGGCCTTATCCTGGGCCTGGGCTCCTGTTCAGTGATCTCTGCAGAGATCGTAAGTGATAAAAGCTTCAAATGCTCTGAGGACACCTGCATGTCAATCCAGGAGATCAGGAAATCTAAAGCAGAAACAACCAGGAAGAGGCGTGATATTTGGGGGAGGGGGGAACCACCCCAGGCCCCTCACTGACTTCTCAGGCCTCCCTGGAGCTTCCTTTTACAGACAGGAGTCTGAGCTTATCTGCAGCACTTCCTAGCCACAGGGCGCAAGTGGAAGAATGGGCAGAGACAACGACAGACTCCCGTCCTTCTGTCCCCTCGCAGGCTCCTTCTGGCACGGCGAGATTCTCCTGTGAGAGTTGTCCCCAGCCTGTGCATCTAGGCAGTGCCAATCAGCAGAGCTGGGGAGGCAGCCACGAATAGCGGAGGGCAGGTTTGAAGGAGAGAAGAGCAAGGCTGGGAGAGGTGGGAGAGTGTCGAGGGAGGTGAGCCAAACACCCCCTGCCCCCACCTTCAAGGCCGCAGTCCTCCTCAGATAACAGATTTGAGGGAAGGCAGGTTTGGGCTGGGGAGAGATTGGCGGCAAGAGCATGAGGTGGCTGCCCCTAGGGCCCTATCCTCAGAGGCCAGGTTACTCTAGAGGTTCAGGGCACCGGTGTGCCCAGAGAGAACCCCAGCGTGGGGGGAGTGACCCAGAAAAGACCCAGACTTCCTGTCTCCCACCAGTCACCTGCTCCCCATGAAGAAGTCCCCTTTAGACGGGAGTGAGTAGCCAGGAGTCATCTTGTCCTTGGCAAGTTCGCTTGGGAACAGAGCTGCTCTTGTGGCCACCTGTAGAACTTTTAGCTGATATAGCTGGTTCCCTGGACCTGCTGGTTCTCCTAAGCCCAGGGGTCTCCATAACATGGGTGTTTTCTTTAAGTCTGGAGCTAAAGATGAAAATCACAACTTTAATGATTTTTTGAAAGTGCTGAGCGCTACCACCACCAGCTCCCACCCCCCAGTAGCACGGAGAGCCTGGGTCTGGGTGTGGTTCTTGCTGATACAGACAGGAGACAGCTACTCCAGCCACTGCTGAGGTCCCTCAGGCCCAGTGGGAAAAGGAGCATGATTCCCCAAGGCCCCCAGCCACTCTTAGATACCATGATCTCCTATTTAAAAGACCCCTCAGGGACTCCATCCATACATGATTCCAGTTCTGAATGAGGCCAACACACACCTTCATTTTTTCTGTCCCCCCTTTTTATGTCCAGAACTGCCCATAGCCTCCTCACCTTTGCCCACAAAGTTCCTTCTGGCTGGTATGCTACCACCTCCTCCATGAAGCCTTCCATCCACGTCAGCTCAGAGATTCCTCCTTTTTGAATATTTTTAAAAGTTTCTTCCTGAGCAATTCACTGGCCTAATAATTTTAGAGAAGCCCAAATCCCTTTGATATAGTGTCCTCCTACTTAGATTATAAACTTGCAAATAAAAGGGATCAGGTCTCTGAGTTCCCTATCTTTCTGTCCTGCACACAGTTGGCACTCAGTCCATGCTTGAGGATAATGATAAAGTGAATGGGATTCTTAAAATTGTCTTGCGGCCTTTTCTTTAGCATCAGGAAGCACCTGAACTTCTGAAACTCTTTGCAAGGTGGTCCAGACCTCAGGGTGGGAACCAGGACTGGGAGGTGAGGAGCCAACTCCTTTCCACAGCCAGTGGGGACCTGCTGGAATGAGGAGCGTGGCTGGCCACCCAGGGAATTGGGAAGGAACCCTACATAGCCCCTACTTCTTTTATTTTATCCTCCTCCGTTATGCTCCCCGTGCTTCTGGGAGGGAGGCTGGGAGAGAGCGGAGCCGGCTCTGGATCACAGACAGACCCTGCACCCACTCACAGTGCACGTCTCATCCAAGGATGCCAGACTATCTTTTCTTCGGCAGAACAGCCCTTTATTCAGAGATTAGGTCTTTTTTTTCATAATGAATCCTCTTTTCTTTTATGGAATGATCGGACAAGTTGATGCGGGGGTAGTTTTTAATATCTTTTTGGCAAAATACAAGATTTCCGCAGGAATGTCTGAGAAACACTACTCTAGTTGCTTCAGTGAAATTTGTACATTTTGTGCCCCTTTCTCCCTCCCCACTCCAATCAGAGACTTAACTTGCTGATTTGGAAGATTCTTGGAGACTTGTATGCTGTAGGGCATCAGAGGGCTGGAGGAGCTCTCTGGGGTCTATCCCTTTGGTGACTTGGGAATGTGCTCTCGGCAGCCAGTTCCTTTCTCTCTCTGGGCCTGTTTCCCCATCTGAAAAATGCACTCAGCAATCTCTAAGGTCCCTTCATTTCAATGATTTCCCAAATGACTGACCTTCAGGCGGCAGAAGCAGCTATCCCAGAGTGGCATTGGCATGCGGGGGACTGAGTGGCCGGTCAGAGACGGGGCAGCCCTTTTTCCTTCTGATGGCTGGAAAGGCAACCCCTGAAACAGTCTAGAACACACAGGTGCACTTTGTAAGAAACAAAGACCCAGAAAGAAGACTTCTGGGTCATCACCCTGACTGAGTGCCTGGAAGGAAATGTGTTTTCACTGCTGTGGGTTTATTTTGAAAAAATACTTTTGAGACAACTGCACCAGTTTGGGGAGCCCACTTTGGGGAAAGGCCCCTGGCTTCCTGGTAGCCCTTGCTGACTAGACGGCCATTTGGAAAGGTTACATTGCCTCTCCCCGTGTGACTGAATCCGTGAGGTGGCACCTGCTCTGGCCATTTTGTGCGGGAGCTGTGGAGACACTGAGATCACAGGCAGCCTCGCGTCTTGGGATTGCTGGCTGGGAAGGTGGTCCCTGTCAGGCTGGATGGGGACAAGGGCCGCAGGAGGGCCCAGCAGGGTGGGGCCAGGCAGGCACCTGAAATGTGGGCAGGCCTGCCCTGGGACCCTGTGCGGGCCAGATGGCATCCGGGACCCTGTGCGGGCCAGACAGCAGATGACAGTGTTCGTCCCTCACCATGCACGTGTGCTACACACACACACACACACACACACACACACACTGTTATACAGTGAAAGCAGATGACAGTGTTCGTCCCTCACCATGCACGTGCACTACACACACACACACACACACACACACACACACACACACACCCAGGACCCTGTGCGGGCCAGACGGCATATGACAGTGTTCGTCCCTCACCATGCACGTGCACTACACACACACACACACACACACACACACACACACCGGGACCCTGTGCGGGCCAGATGGCAGATGACAGTGTTCGTCCCTCACCATGCACGTGCGCTACACACACACACACACACACACACACACACACACACACACACACACCGGGACCCTGTGCGGGCCAGATGGCAGATGACAGTGTTCGTCCCTCACCATGCACGTGCGCTACACACACACACACACACACACACACACACACTGTTATACAGTGAAAGCAGATGACAGTCTTCGTCCCTCACCATGCATGTGCACTACACACACACACATACCCGGGACCCTGTGCGGGCCAGATGGCAGATGACAGTGTTCGTCCCTCACCATGCACGTGCGCTACACACACACACACACACACACACACACACACACACACACACACACTGTTGTACAGTGAAAGCAGATGACAGTCTTCGTCCCTCACCATGCATGTGCACTACACACACACACATACCCGGGACCCTGTGCGGGCCAGATGGCAGATGACAGTGTTCGTCCCTCACCATGCATGTGTGCTACACACACACACACACACACACACACACACACATACACTGTTATACAGTGAAAGCAGATGACAGTCTTCGTCCCTCACCATGCATGTGCACTACACACACACACACACACACACACACACACACACACACACACACATACCCGGACCCTGTGCGGGCCAGATGGCAGATGACAGTGTTCGTCTCTCACCATGCACGTGCGCTACACACACACACACACCGGGGCCAGACGGCAGATGACAGTGTACATCCCTCACCATGCACGTGTGCTACACACACACACACACACACACACACACACACACACACACACTGGGACCCTGTGTGGGCCAGACAGCAGATGACAGTGTTCGTCCCTCACCATGCACGTGCGCTACACACACACACACACACACACACACACACACACTCTCTCTCTCTCTCTCTCCCCCTCTCTCTCTCTCTCTCTCTCTCTCTCTCTGTATCCCTCCAGCCAGCATGACCGTGAAGGAGAAGAAAGGGGGTGGATGCACCAAAGAGCCCTTCCCTCAGCCTGGGTGTCCATACAGCTACAGGGAAGCCTTACTGACTCCATACCTGCGTGGCTGCCAGCTCGGCCACTATCATGGCTGCCCCCTCTGCCAGCTCTCCCCACCTGTGCAGCCTCCTGCACATCTTCTCGCCACCCGGGGGTGCTGCCTGATGGCTGAAACAACTTGGTGGTCAGGAGCTTCCAAAGTGACAGCAGAGCTCCTTGACCCACCCGGCTAGTAATTCCTAGGGGAGCTTCTACCCCAATCTGTAGTGTTTGAAGGAACAAGCCAGCCTGTTATGAAATGTCAGTTCCCTTTTAAAAGAAACGGCCTGGGGAGCAGTTGTGGTCAAGGCCTGTCACCACTGTGTGCACAGCGGCAGCAGTGTATGCTCCGGCCACATCCTATGGGGTAATGGCACCAGCCCGAGGGCAAGACCCCCTGCATCCTCTGAGAGAATGAGAGACCCCCAGGACCTGCTCCCCCCAATGGCCTGGAGCCAGGGGAGGTGAGGTTCCAGGAGAAGGAGGACAGGGTTCAGACCTTTAAACCCATCGGGGAGGGGCTGGGCCGGAGGGCCCCTCCTGGGGGTCATTTCCCCATGAAGGCTGCACCATTTCATCACTGTCTCTGGGATCTTTATCAAAGCCAAGAACTTTTTATTTCCTAGTTAAGAGGAGGGACTTCAAATGCCCACTACCACCCCAGCTCCTTGACTGACACTGAATATGAGGCATTAGTGCTAATGAACAAGCCTGTTTTCTGAAGACAGAAAAAGGAGAGAAGGGGATGGAGGGGGACAGCCCAGGAGGAGAGGGGACCACAGTGGCAACAGAGAAGCCTTCCCCTCCTGCACGGGTTTTCTCAGGGCTAAACTGTCCCCTGGGTCAGTAAGTGCTTCTTCACCCACCTCCGGGGACCAGAGAAGTAAAGGGCTTTCATCTGAAATTCACAACCTGACAACCTTTAGCTAATGGAGCAAACTGTCAAAAAGAAATTCACCAGGAACCTCCCTTCCCATCCTGCATGTCCTTAGTTTCCTTAATCTCAATGTCAGAGATTGATACTGTAAATTTCTCTAGGGACACGGCATTCAAAACAAGGACTTAGCTCTCTACCAATAGTACCTGATGACAGCATTTATTATACTTACTTCTTTCTGTTCTTGACATTTTTGACAGAGCATCCCTCTAAAATATATTCAGGAATCATTTTCTCAAGGAATATGTGCCTCATCCATCCTCATCCATGTGCCCATCCATTCATCCACCCATTCATTCATCCATCTGTCTATCCATTTACCAAACATCTGTTGAACATCTAGAAGTCTCCAGTTTATCTGTTAGGGGAAAATAAGAGAAATATGCACATAATTAAAGTGCAGGGCATTATACAAAAGTGCCAAGGCTCTATCACACTTGCTGTGCTGAGCAGGAAGGACTCTCTGGTGGAGGTGGCATCTGGATTGGGTCTTAAAGGATGAGTAGGATTTTAACTGCTGAAATCAGGTATCTGCAGGGAAGGGTATCCCAGATAGGAGAAAAGCACAAAGCAGGAAAGTGGGGAAAGACAAGCTGTGTGGGGGGCAGGTGGGGAGAGTCCCTGAGGAGTTTGGTTTGGGGACAGGGAGGAAGAGTTCTTTGTGCAATGAACCGAAATAGGAAGTGGCACACTTGGCCATAGATGGATGAGTCTGGATTTTACCGTGGTGAAGACCACAGGTCTGCTCACCCACTCAAAGCAGGGCAACTGTGGGCAAGTCCCTGCACCTCTACCTGCCAGGGCATCTCCCTCCTTCACCTGTGCCAGGTGGAGCAGCGATCCCGGCCTTGTAGGGTTTTGTTCCAGTTACAAGAGAGGATGTTCTTAGTTCTTTGGTCTGTGAGATCAGTTGGGGGCTATTACCTGTATGTATATGGTATGCACGTGTGTGTGCACGCGTGGTATTGATTCTCAAAAAATGTTGTATACCTGAAAAAGTTCATACACAGACAAAAATAGTGGAACTTAAAGCATCAAGCACTTTCTTCTCTCTGAGGCTGCACCCAGGGCAAGTGTATGTTTACTTCATTTCCATCTTTGTACAGTTTTGATCTCTGTGTATATGTTAATTTGTGTCCCTCTTTTTTAATTGAGTTCGTTTCTGACTTGGCAACTTCTTTCCAAATCTCTTCTGTTTTAAATGAAGTGCCTGAAAGAATGTGTGGGTCTAGGGTTTGGGGACCATTTCTTGAGATCTATCACCATCCTGGAGTATTGGAGTTCAAGGGTGAAGTAGAACTTGTTTGGCCCATGGATTTTGGTGTAAATCTTAGCTGAACACTTCGCAATTTCCTTGCAGCTGGGTGTGGCTGTGTGATTAAGTTCAAGATGGTGAAATGTAAGTGGGGAGTGCATTTTTTTAGTGATGTCCTTAAAGAGAAGGGGCATGCCCTTCTCTCCTTTTCTCTTTCCTGTTGGCTGGAGTGCAGACATGATGGCTAGAGTTAAAGCAGCCATCTTGGACTCTGAGGTGAACTTGAGAATGGAAGCTGTATGAGTTCGAGCAACAATTAGTAAGGGTTTCAGATATGTTGGAGCATCATCCGAGCCCAGGACTACTTACTCAGACTTTTATACAAGAAAGGAATACATATCTATCTTATTTATATCATTGTTATTGTAGATTTCCTGTCACAGACAAACTTAGTCCTGACTAACACAAAAAATTTGATCTCTTGTCACATAGCACCAGATTATATGTCAGAAATACCAAGGCTGCTTTGCAGGGCTACCTACAAGTCTATAGGGAGGTAAGAAAGAGGAAGAGGAGAGAGGAAAGGCGGTTTTGTGTCGACTAAGGCTCCTTTTTGAAGGACTAGATTGCAAACATTTTTTTTTCATATTGGGTACATGTGAGTTTTAGATTTCACCAGAAGCTTCAGACTAGTTATTCTGGTTTGAGTTCTGACTCCCAAATTCTGTATCTTGACAGGGCTAAATATTGCTGAGCAAGGCAGCCATATCTCTTCCCTCAGCCTCAGTTTCCTCATCTGTGCTTTAGGTGGAGAATTCTCCTAGGCTAACCCTCCCTCTGCTGATGTCGTCCACTTCCTTCTGAGATGATTCTCCCACCATACCAGCACAAGAAAGGCCTGGGCATGATCCGAACAGTGCCTGTGTCCTTGCTGGCTGCTGCCATCCATCCATTCATTCATTCATTCACTTGATTCACTCACCACTTCTTTATTGAGCACTTGCTGAGTGCCCAGCTGTGTCTGTGCTGACCACTGGCTGCTGGGGGTCTTGAGAGGTCACCTCACCATTCTGCCAGGCCCTGGGAAAGGTTTGTCCTGCAAGGGTTGGGACTTGACTTCCTCTCTGCAGGAACAACACAGTCTCATTTGGAGCCTGTAAGGCCCTGCTCTGAGCTGCCCTCCCACAGCCCAGGATTACCCCCTGGACATGGAGAGGCCCCCAGGTCTGTGTCTGAGAGCCCCCGTGTGTGGCCAGGGATTGAGCAGGGTGGGCTGTCTTGAAAGGCTGGGTAGGTGGTTTGAAAGACAGTCAGGGGTCTTCTTTCCATAGGCGAAAGCAGCCCCCATCCCTGGCTCCAACATCATCAGGCGTCAGAGCTCAGTGCTCTGGAGACCCCCTAATGCAGCCCCTGTTTACGGAGGAGTCTGTGGCTCAGAGAGGGAAGCGGCTGCCCTGAGGTCTCACAGTCAGACCCCGGCTGTTCCAGAGGCTGTGTGCAGGTGTGGAGGCTGCGTGCAGGTGTGGAGGCTGCTCCTTTGCATGAGGCCATGGAGGTGGGGCCTCATCACCCTTCACCTCTGCCTCTCCCTCCAGCCTCTAGAAAGTGCTGAGCTCTGTCCTGCCTCGGGGACTAAGCACACATGTCCCATTTCTACCTCCTACAGAAAGCCTTCCAGGCTGTCAAGCCTCCAGAGCTGCTGTGTACAGTTGTGCCGGTTGTTTGTCGCACAGTGACACCAGGCTGAGAGAGAAACAAGTGGAAGCTAAATTTCATTCTCTTGCCAAGCCATGTGTGATGGCAGGGGGAGGGGGAGCCTGCATCCATGAGAGCAAGGGGCTGGGCAAGCAGCTAAGAACTGGAGAGCTGTGTCTAGCACAGGACTTGGAAAATGCCTGTAGCATGAATATATGGTGAGTTAATGCCAAGGAGAGAGGTGAGGAAGGCTTGACCAGGACAGAGGGTCCCTGGGAAAGGGAAGGGGCCCCCTGAGAAGCCTGCAGCTCGAGAGGGACTGTGGGCTGTTCTGAATGCCTGAGCTGTAGTGTGAGGGGCTGCTGGGCAAACCATCCAGGGCGACTCGAGGGGAGACACTGAGAGCAGAGGCCCACATGGCCCACCCCCAGCACCACTTCTGCACAGCCAGGGCCAATCTGGGCACAGAATGAGGTAATTGCCAGAGCCCCCAAACCTCTCCCCGGCCCTCAGGCTGTCACCCAGCAGTGTCCAGAGCCCCTCTCCAGCCTGCACGGCACTGGCCCAGCAATGACCCAATGATACATCCCTCTGCCAAGGGCTCTCCATCATGTGGGGACACAGGGGTGGCATGCAGTGCTGTGCCTACAAGCTGCAGCGTGCTCACCTGCAGTGCTGGTGTCCCCAGCTGGCTGAGGGGTGTCCTGCTCAGAATAGGGTAAGTCGGGGAGAGCTTTTTTGGAGAGGTAGGAGCCAAGCTGAGTGACGTCTGGGAGGTTAACAGGTGAGCATGGGGTATGGGGGTGAAGAGCATGGCCCTGTTGGGGGTGAGGCCAGTTCAGGGTGCCTGACGTTTGCAGTCTACATAGATGCAGGATGGGATGTGCAGGAAGGTGAGGGGACCAGACAGCAGAGGCTCTCAGACTGTATGCTGAAGGCCGTGGAGATGGAGACAGGTTTGTTCCCCCGGTTTTTAAATTGAGTTACGTTTTAGTTTCCTGGGCCACTGTAACAAAGTAACACAAACTGGGTGGCTTAAAACAACAGAGATGTATTCTCCCACAGTTCTAGAGGCAGGAAGGCTGAAATCAAGGTGGAAGCCAGGCACTGCTCCCTCTGAGATTCTGGGTGGAATCCTTTCTTCTCTGCTCCCAGCTTCTGGTGGCCCCAGGCAATCCCTGGGGTCCCTTAGAGCAGCCGTCCAGGCTCTGCCTCCAATGTTACATGGCGTTTTCTCCCCGTGTCTGTCTCTTTGTTTCTCTTCTTATAAGGGCACCCTTCATGTTGGATTAGGGCCCACCCTGCTCTAGTATGACCTCATCTTAGCTAATTACATCTGCAGTGAACCTAACTTCCAAATTAGGTCACATCTGAGGTACTGGGGGTTAGAACTATGGCATATCTTTTTGGGGGCTACAGTTCAACCCCTTACAATTTAAAGTTTACATTCAGTAAAATTCACCCTTGTTCGTGTGCGTCTTGGCAGATGTAGACAGTTGTGTAACTGCCACCACAGTCAAGATACAGAACAGTTCTGTCACCCTCCCAAATTCCCCAGTGCCCTTTGTAGTCAGCCCCTCCCTCCCCTGCCCTAAACCCTGGAAATCACTCATTTCTTCTCTGTCCTTCTGTTTTGCCTTTTCAAGAATGTCTATGAATGCTGCCTTGTGAGCCTGGCTTCTTGCACTTAGTGAATGCCTTGGAGATCCAGCCATGTTGCACATCTCAGCTCCTTTTCATCGTTGAGAGCATTTCATCATACAGATGGACCAGTTTGTTTTTTCCACATACCCACTGCCACTTATTTGGGTTGTTCCAGGTTTGGGACAATTACAAATAAAGCTGCTGCAAACATTCACATACACGGTTTTGCATAGGGAACCACATGGGCCAGCTTGCACTCGGGCTGCTGTGTGAAGAATGGCATGGAGTGTGGGAGACCAAACGGATGCGGCTGCACCTGTCTGGGCAAGCGATGACAGTGGCCTGGACTAGGGTCTCGGCAGTGGGGATGGGGAGCAGTGGTCCAGATGCAGCGTATCCAGGAGGTAGAGTGGATGGATGCTGGTGATGAATTGGGTGCGCGCTATGGTGGCAGGGGGGCCACCTTTACTGCCTTCCTCCCGCCTGCCCTCCACCTCCCCAGGGGGAGAGGGCTGCTGTGACTCAGCACGGCTGTGTGGAGCCTGAGGAGCAGAACAGTAAAGCATAGTTGCTAGGGGTGTGGGCCCTGGAGCAAACTGTCAGGGTTCACATTCGACTCTGCCTCAGTTTCCTCATCTGTAAAAAATCTCCTAATTCATAGAGCTATTGTATTACACGAGTTAACACATGTGAGGAGCTTGAACAGTCTGACCCCTACACCTAGTAGGTATTCAGGAAATGTGAGCCATGGTCTGTGGCCTTCTGAAGGGTCCTGACTCTATACCCTCTTACCCTCTCCACTCACCCCTTTGGCAGTGAGCTAATTTGTGGTACCTCTTGTGGTTCTGTGGAGCCATGGATGGATCTTCATATAGGCCCCTTCCAGGTCTGCCTGACTTGCTGTAAGACCTGAAGCTGGCTCCTTGCCCTCTCTGATTATTGCTTCCTCCTTTTATGCAGCGTAGAGGTGCAGAGCCCCGCTGTGTGCCAGGCTCTGTGGGAAGCAGTATGTGGCACACCAGCCCCCACACAGTAGGCATTCATAAAGACATGGCTGTGTGACCTGCTTATGATGTTACAGGTAGAGGCCCCAGGTGATGGCTCTCAGGACACCCCCAGATTTGGGGACTGGTAGAAGCTCCCCCACAGCTGTCACAAATACCATCCTCCCTTTTTCCTCCCCAGTAAATCCTCTGCCTCTGACCAGAACTGACTGAGGCGGCATGGAGGGGGTGAGCTGGTGCCGGGCCTAGGCTCTTCAGGGAGAGGTGTGGTGGTCCTAGTCCAGATGCCACAGCAGCTTTCGGGGTTCATGTCCAGGTCGGCAGGATTGGTGCCAGGCGAACAAAGGAATATTTACAGTCAATTCTCATTATTCACAGATTCCATATTTGCAAATCTGCCTACTCACTAAAATGCATTTGTAACCCCAAATTATAGTGCTTTGGAAGTCATCTGCAGGCATGCAGAGTGAGGGAAAACTCGCATCTTCCAATGTGCACGTCCCGTCTGAGGCTGAGTGAGACAGCACTCTGCCTTCTTGGTCCAGAGCTCAAACTTCTAATGAGTATCCCTGTCATCATGTATTTAGTGCCACATTTTTCGTGTTTTGATGCTTTTTGCTGATGATTTTGCTATCTAAAATGTCCCCCAAGCAGAGCCCTGATGTGCTGTCTAGGGTTCCTAAATGCAAGAAGATGGTGATGGTCTTGCAGAGAAAATACATGTGTTAGATAAGCCTCATTCAGGTATGAGTTATGTGTGCTGTTGGCTGTGAGTTCAGTAGTAATGAATCGAGGATATATATTAAGTAAAGTGTCTTTAAACAAAAATGCACATAAAACAGATGATGCATTGATCAGTTGATGAAAATGTTACGACCAGCGTCTTGGGGTAACTTAACCCCGTGTTTCCCTTAGAAGTAATGGTTCAGGATTTGCTAGTTCGGTGTCTGTAGCAACTTTATAGAACGTAAGTACCACCAGTAATGAGAATCCACTGTATCCACGTCATGTAGAGACATCAGCCCCAGTCTCTCCCCTGCGCTGTCTGTGCCTCACTCTCACAGCCCATTCCTCTGCATTAAGAAGTGCCCATCGCATGTATGGTCTGTCTTGAAAATGCACAAGCACTTGGGATATGCACCACCCCTGTCTGTGGGCCTTGGTCCCCTCTCCCCTCCAGTGAAATTCAAGGCTGGGAAAGGACAGTGTCCAAGAAGGGGAGCTGCACATCAGGCAGGCAAGGCACATAGACATCAGGGATTCAGGGCAGTCAGAGACTTGACACCAATAGTTACGGCAATTATAGCGCAAGGGTTTACTTCAGCCCCTTTACTAAAGAGTTTTCCCCAGTTAGTCATCAGAGCCTTAGAAGGCTGGGGTTACCAGTGCCCAATTTACAGGCAAGAAAATGAAGGCATGGCAAGTGACTCTATCAAAGCTCCCAGCAACCAGTGGCAGAGCCAGGACCCAAATCCAGGTTTGTCCCAGTCCACAGCCTCTGTCCTGAGCCCCTGAACTCCCTGCCTCCCCTAGATCCACATCCTGGGAGGAATGCTGCTGGACCCTCCCAGTCTTCCAAGCCCCCTGAGCAGGTGGCCTCCTGACCTGCTCCCTGAGCCAGCCCTATGTGGGCCAGGCGGAGAAGCTGAGAAGGGCAGAAAGGTGCACCTAGCCCCACCTGCTAGTCTCTGCTGGTCATCTGCTGGCACAGCAGCACCCTACAACCCTTGTCCTCGGGGTCACTGGGAGACATTTAGCCCAAGTGGGATGGGGTGTGTCTGTCATGCCTCGGGACTGCTCCTTACAGCTCCTTACTCTGTCCCACCCCAGTGCCTCCCAGTGGCCCCCGAAGTTAATGACCCAGTGTCCTTGGCTTCCTCCAGCCTCCTGCACTTAAAAACTCACCACCAGTGACTTACCTTCTGCCAAAGCATGTGGAGCTGTGCACACTGTAAAGTCTAACAGGGACAGTGGACACAGATGGTAACAGGGAACAAAAACCTGAAAGGGACACAGTCCTAAGGGAGGGATTTCAGGCAGCGGGTAGGGCGTCCATTTTGTTTTGCAAGGTGGGCCTTGGCCCAGGAGGCAACAGCTGCCGAGAAACAATCAGGACTAGTAAGCCTGGGGTGTGTACATGGCGCGCGTATCCCCCGTAGAGGAAATGCGGTCACAACAACTGTTAGGTGGGTTTGCAGGGTGACTCAGTGTCACCAGGGGTGGAAGGACTGTGACGGTGCAATAGTTTCCTGCAGGGTGCAGTTGGGGCCTGGTGTCCACAGCTTGTGTCCCCACGGTGCTGGCAGTGCCCGAGAGAGGACAGCTATCTGGAGTCAGCACTGCTCTGGGCCCCAGAGCCCTAGGCCAGCTCTGTGCCTAGCCCACCCCTAGGTTAGAAATGGGGGTTCCCTTTGTCAAAGCATATCCCCCACTTCCTTTGGTCATGTTTCACCCTTACAGCAACCCCCTGAAGTAGTAGGGGTGAGCAACCTTTCACTTATTTCACTACTGAGAGAATTGAAGCCCAGAGAGGGAGTGAGACTAGCCCAAGGATGCACAGCAAGCCTGCAGCAGAAACTGGAATAGACCCTGGCTCCCTTCCCAGAGCAAAACATTTTATGCACCACTCAGAGCTGTCCAAGATGAATAATGTCTGTGGCAGCCACTTATTTAGCCACCGTTTAGATCCAGATGCAGTGGTCGTTTTGCCCTCACAAACCCTAAGGGGGCTACAGTTCTCAGTCTCATCTTACGGACACTGAGAGGCCAGTCTTGGGGTAGAATTCAGCCAGGCTCCAGAGGCTAAGGGTGAGAAAAGAGAAATCCCAGTGGTAGTCCAGCAGGACAGGCCTGAGTGAGGCTCAGAGGCCCCTGTCTCCTTCCTGGGGTGAGTTGTGTCTGCCAGGGGCTGCTGCTCCCCCTTCCTGCTTCCCCTCCACAGCCTGGTGTCAGGTGGGGGAAGACAAGGCTGCAGTCACTTCCCCTTTTCCCCCAGATGAAGGGGAACCACTGAATAAGCAACAAGCAGGGCCAGAGGCCAGGGTCACAGGGGGAAGAGTGGGCCTCACATGTGGGTGCTCCTGGGGGGAGGGAGCCCAGCGGGTGGGGGCATAGAACACACCTCCCTAGGGCTGTCCGGGCCTTCTATTTTTTGAACCTGGTTCATCCCTGGGGAGGAGACGGCAGCAGAAAGAATGTGGGCAAGGACCCTGGAAACTCTGTAGGGACAAGCTGGGGGAAGCAGGGCAGCTCTGGGCTGGGGGTCCATGTGCAAAAGCCAGACCTGAGAAGCAGCCTTGACCTGCAGCCAGCCTCGTGGGGCACTCCTGGGAGAAGGGGCTCTTCCTTAAACACTGGAGCAGATGGCCAAGAGCAGAATCTCATTTCCAAAACTCTCTGAATAGAGTCATAGCTAATGGTAGTAATACCCGACATGCATAGTTTTCCTGTTTATCGTCTTTCTTTTTTCTTTATTTCCTTTTAATTATAAACAAATTCCATACACAGTATACAAATTCACACACTGAAAAGATCTAGACAAAAGAAAAGTCTAGATCTGCATTGTCCCATACACTAGCCACTAGCCGTGTGTAGCAAGATTACAAATAAAACCCATTAAAATGAAATAAGAACCTGGCTGCCTGTGTTTTGAGTGGTGCAGACCCCTGGCTGCGGCATGCACAGCCTTCCCACCCGCACTCAGAGCACTCCAGACAGCACTGGCTAGACCATAAACTGGGAAAAACTTACCAGCAGAAAAATAATTTTTGGAATCAGTGTGGTTCCTTTGGGCCTGCTTTCTATGTTTACACTGAGTCTCGTTTTCTACCGTTCCTCATACACAATTCCATCTGATCTCCTAACTACTTGGCTCCGGGTATGAGAATGGTATTTCCCATTTTTTCCCAGATTGAAGAAACTGAGGCTCAGAGATGGGAAAGGAAGGAAGGCCCTCCCCCTTGGTTTGTCCACGTGGCTGAGGTGTGGCCAGCGGGTTACCTGCGTCCCTGCCCATTCTGCCATACTGTGTGTGAGGCAGAGGCCTAACCGAGCGCCATGATCCGCGGGAAGACCCGCTCCCAGGCATCTGGGTTTCCCCTGAGATGTTCACCTATTATTTTCTGATTTTCATAACACATACGCAGTGTAAAAACTTGGAATGTACAGAAAGTATACGGGAGAAAGAACTCCCTTAACCTCAGGACTAACTACCACTATGGGCCAGCTTGCCCTCCCAACGGCAGAGCGGGGTCCCCTCCTCCTAGGTGAGGTAGGTCTTCACGGGAGCCATTCGCATGGGCTCTGTAGTTCTCATTCCGGATTCCCCAATTCCTCATGCTCTTGAGAATCTTTTCATATGCTTTTTGACCATTTGAATAAGTACCAGTTGAAGCCTCTTGCCCATTTTTCTATTTGTTTGTATTTGTCTTTACGTTGTCCACATGTGGATGTTCCGTATATAATCTGGTTAAGAGCCCTTTGCTGGTTATGTGCATTACAAGTATCTTCTCCCACTCGGGGCTTGATTTGTACTCTCTTAATGGTATTTTGATGAACAGAAAGTCTTCATTTTAATACAGTCAAATTTAGCTGTTTATTTAAGTTGGGCTGTGTGCGTGTGTGTGAGTACTGATTAAGAAGTCTATCAGATTATTAAGATATTCTTCATTTTCTTCGAGAATCTTTTTTGTTTTGCTTCCCACATTTCATTCAGTAGAGTCTTCCTGGAGCTGAGTTTTGTATAAGCAGAAAACAAAGGGTCAGGGGTCTTTCTTTTCCCCAGTTGCCTCAGTACATCTTGCTGCAGAGACTAGCCTTTCTGCAGTGTTCTGTGGCCAGACATAAGTCAAGTGCCCACGTATGTGTGGATCTATTTCTGGACTATTCTAATCCACTTACCTATGTCCCTCCCTGCATCAATACACACCGTCTTAGTCAATGTAGCTTTGTAAGAAGTCTTGATATCCAGAAACCCGATCCTACCCTCTTCTTCAAATGTATCCTGGAGATTCTTGGCCCTTGGCATTTGCATGTGCCTTTTCACAGAACACTGTTGGGATTCCAACTGGGTTTGCACTGACCTTTAGGTTTGCTTTTTGTAGGATGCAGACCTTAACAGTGTTGTTTCCACTCCATGGATAAGATCTACATTTCCATCTCTTTATTCTCATATTGCACATGTCTAATGTTTAATCGTACATTGTCAACTGGAACCCAGAGGGAGTTGGCCAAGTAGTTAAGAACATGGACTTAGAGACTCAAGAGACTGCCAGGTTTCAAATCCCAGGTCTGCCACTTACTAGTTCTGAACCCTTAGTGCATTGCTAACTTTACTAAATCTGTTTCCCCTCTGAAAATGGGAATGCTCACCAGAGTTATCATCTGGTGCTGTTTTAAAGGATTAATTTAGTTAATATATGTAAAGCAGGGCAAGGCCTGGCACACAGAAATCTCTGGGAACATTATTAATTTATTTTTGAGTAGGTAATACATTCACACAATTCAAAATAAAAATATATTTCAAAAAAAATGTGCAGTGAAGAAGTCTTCCCCTCTTTGTTCCCCATGTGTCCATTCCCACCCCTGCCCTATCAATTACTGGTCTCTTGGGTCTTGTGTCTTCTTCCAGAATTTCTCTATACAAATACAAATGCTTCTTTTTTTCTCTTTTTCCAATAAGGGAGCACAGTATACATACTGTTCTGTACTTTGCTTGTGTCCCTAACCACATATTCTGGAAACCTTTCCTTATCAGCACACAGAGGGCTTCTTCATTCTTTGTATTTTACAGTTACATAGTGTTTTTAGTTACATGTATCCACTTGGTTACCTGGTCCCTTTATCATGGACATTTAGGTTGTTTCCAGTCTGTTTCCCATTATGGACACACTCCAATGCATCATTTTGCACATATGCAACCATATTTTCACAGATATGTTATTCCAGTGTTTTTATTAGATTGACTATCTAAAATGCTTGTTGCCAATTTCATATAATACTAATATGTCTTTAACCACTCCCTCAGTCATTCAGAAATTTTTGTTGAATACCTATTCTGTGCTGGGCTGGGCATACAGCATACATGTGACCGACACCGGAGCGCAGAGTTAAGAGAAGGGAAGAGACGAGCATGTGACAAGCAGTATTGCTCACCATTTGATTGTTTCCAATTTTTGACGAATCTAAGTCACATTGCAACAAACATCTTTGTCCATTAAGCTTTATTCCCATTTCTAAAATATCTCTTTGAGACAGATTCTAGAAGGAAATCACCTACAATGTGTGATCTCAGCCAAAACAAGGGAGCAGAGCTCTCTAGATCTGCTTGTACAGAACCCAGCTAAGTTCCACATCTGAAATTCCCTTAGAAAGCACTTTTCCAAAGGTACAAATTACTTTATTTTTTGGATAGGTGGTATAATCACATAGTTCAAATTTAAAAGGTACAAGAGGCCATAGTAAAGTGCCTCCCTCCCACCCCCTGTCTGTCAGCCTCCAAGGCTTCCACCCCATTGGGGGCACCCCTTGATCACTCTACATGTATTTTTGCAGAGACGGCCTCAGCTCATCCCAGTATGTGTGTGTCACAAATATGCATGGGCCTGCCCACTAATTTTGGTGACCTGGCTTCTTGTGACCTCACTGCCTCCAGCTTCAATCCCAGTAGGTCCCCCAGATCCTGTCTTCTCCAGTAGCCACCTCCATGCTTGGTGAAGTCTCTAAGGATTTGGAGGGGGTTGGGGTAGGAAGAAAAATACAGCAGCTCTTTCACTAGGGATGACTATTACTGTCATTATTATTATGAAAACTCTAGAATGGTGTCCAGTCCATAGCAGATGCTCACTAAATACTTAATGGATAAGTGAATGGATGATCATAATGTCATTGAATGTTTGCTATATTCTGAGTACTATCCTGAATTCTTTACCGTAATCACATAAGGTAGTGAGGCTTACATTTCCCATCTTAAATGTAAGGAAACAAAAGCAAAGAGAGGTTCTGTCACTTGCCATGGCCACCAAGGTGGGGTTCTTACCCAGGCTGTCTGGTCCCCAAGCCCATGGTTAAGCCATCTGTCCACTCAGCCCTTGCCAACACTCAAGGCCACTTGCCCACAGTGTTGCGGATAGAATCTATAAGCTGGGTCCCAGTGGGAGTGGACTAATGATGGGGGAGGGGGCTAGCAGGACAGGCAGGCTGAATCAGGTTAGGCTGGGCTCAAGGGGCTGGCTGTTATAGGGAAAGGGGCTGGGACCTGTGAGCCAGAGGGGGTTACAGAGGGAGGGTGGAGGAACTCAGCTCAGGTTCTTAGGAAGCCATGGGTGTCCAGGGGTCTCAAAAATGCAGAGTGGCCAGAGACAAAGGCCAGGCAGAGGGAAGCTGTGAGCCAGCAATCAAAGCATCTGAGAAATGGGATGTGGGATCAGGCCTGGCCTAATGGGAGCAGCCACCGGAAGGGCTGCAGCACTGTAGCCAGGTGCCTCCTGTGGGCTCCCCCAGGGCTTCAGAGGGGCTCCGTCTAGGCAGGCAGAACCTCTAGGGGACAGCAGAGGAGCCGGCAGGCAGCCTGGAAGGCAGGGCTGGAGCCGGGCAGTTTCAGGCAGCTGCAGAGCAGCAGAAAGCTGGCAGCACACACAGGTGTAGAAAGCTTGAAGGCCTTTGACCAGCTAGATCCCTTGATGTGGGCTGTGACGTGCAAACTGAGACAGCCTGACCGGTTCTCAGCACTTCCGGGGTCCGGAAAACCTGCTTGAGCTGACTTCCCCTGTGTGAGGCTGTGGGCAGGGGCCCGCAGAGCCCCGTCCTGGCTTCACTGGGGTTAACCCACCGAGGGTCGGGGGGCTTAACCTGCACTCTGTGCTCCACCTTGTCATGGAAGGCCTTTTGGTTTCTGGGTGAGAAAAAACCCAAGGGACATTCTTATAACAGGATTTTCCAAACACTGTCCCGAAGCTGGTGGCTATCTGCCAGGCCCTCGCCCAGTAATTTAGCCTAGGGAACTGGGCTGGAGGTGCTTGCCATGTGTTTACAGATTATACCTTTGAGAGATCCTGATTCTGAAACCAGCCACTTCTCTTCCATCCTCACATGTCCCCCATGGTCAGTCTGGGGCTGTGTTTTTGGTCCTGTGTCTGCCAAAGGCTGGGCCAGAGGTGGAACCAGGTAGCAGCCATGGCTCAGCTTCCACACGTCCAGGACAAAGCATCTGGTCTGGTGGAGGAAACCACAGAAAAGCTGGCCTGGCTGCCCTGCTTTCTCTCCAGGTGTCTGCTGGGGCAGAGCCAGCCCGGCTTGGAAGAAAAGCATTCAAGTGAAATCTAGCCAAGGGTCAGTTGAGTCACAGAATCATGGAACTCATAGTGCAGGAAGGAACCTTAGTCCTTGGTCAGACCCATGCTCAGTAAATGCAGAACCCAGCTGATGCTGCTTTTCAATGCAGAGCCTGTGGCAGACATCACTAGTAGATCCCAGCATTCCTTCTCTGCTGAGCCTTAAGCATAACAGTCTAGGAAGCTGCTGTCAATCAACTGAGTTCCCATGGAAATTCAACTAGCCATCCCACATCTATTCCAAACTTCTCCTTTTACTGAAGAGGCTGCTGAACCTAGAGAGAGGAATGAGCTGTTGAAGGTCACATAGTGAACGACAGGACCAGTCTATGGTCTCCTGTGTCTGAGCTTCGGTGTCATTTCCTTTATATCGTACACGTTCATGAACACCACATCTGTCATGTCACTCCTCGTCTCATAAACGCTTGTTACCTCCCTTCATTTCCACAATATGTTCCCAATCTCGGCATCCAAAAAAATGTCCCGCAATTTCCCCAGAGTGTTGTGTATGTAGCTGCAGGAAAGCTGATGCTGCCTTAGGGCGTGATAACAGGAGTAGAGCATCTAGATTGAGGGAGGTGGTGTTCATGCTCCTTTCTGAGCTGCTAGGATCACGTCTGGGGAATCATTTCCCTGTTTGAGATTTTACATTCCAGTGATGCCAAGTCAGAAGGATGCCCAGCGTACTCAGAAAGTTAAATCAGTGAGATAAGGGAATTTATCTCAAAACTCAAAACCACTCCATAGTTTTAGTCAGTTGATTTTCAACAAGAGTGCCAAGGAAATTCAACAGGGAAAGTATAGTTTTTTTTAACAAATGGTGCTTGGACAAGATTTCCAAATACAAAAGAAGGGGGTTGGATCCCTACCTCATACCATATATAAAAATTAATTCAAAATGGAACAAAGACCAAAGGGTAAGAGGTAAAACTATAAAACTCTTACAAGAAAACAGGTGTAAATATTCATGATCTTGTATTAGGTAATGGTTTCTTATATACGACACCTAAAGTACAAGCAACAAAAGAGAAAAACAGATAAATTGGACTTCACTAAAATTAAACACTTTTATATTTCAAAGAACACCCTTACCTTTTCACCAAGAAAATGAAGACAGTTAACCAAATGGGAGAAAATACTTGCAAATCATGTTTCATAAGGGGCTTGTATCTAGAATACATAAAGAATGCACAATTCAATAAAAATGCAAATAACCTAATGCTGAAACAGGCAAAGGATCTGAATGTTTTTCTGAAGAGTATATATATATAAATGGTCAAAAATTAAAAGATACTCAACATAATTTTATATCAGGGAAATGCAAATCAAAACCACAAAGAAATACTACTTCATACCCACTAGGATGGCTATAATACAGCTATAATAATAAAGGTAGACAATAACAAGTGTAAAAAAGAATGTGAAATCAGGACCCTCATATGCTGTCAGTGGGAATGTAAATTGGTGCAGCCATTTTGGAAAACAATGTGGTAGTTCCTCAAAATGCTAAATATAGAGTTACCGTATGATCCAGAAATTTCATTCCTAGCTACATATCCAAGAGAAATGAAAACGATATCCATACAAAAACGTGTACACAAATATTGGCAGCATTATTCAAAGTGGCCAAAAAGTACAAACAACCCAAATGTCCATCAACTGATGGATAAGTAAAATGTTGGTGTCCACATAATGGAATATTCCTTGGCAGTAAAAAGAAATGAAGTCCTAATACTTATTACAACATGAATAAACCTTAAAAACATTATGCCAAGGGAAAGAAACCAAACATGAAAGACCACATTTTATGATTCCATACATGAAATATCTAGAAGGTAAATGTGTAATGACAGAAAGAATGTTAACAGTTGCCACCAGCAGGGGTGTTGGAAGGAAATGGGGAGTGATTGCTAATGTGTACAGGATTCCTTTTTTGGAGTGATGAAAATACCCTAAAATTGATTATAGAGATAGTTGCATAATTCTGTGATTATAGTACAGACCATTGAATCATACACTTTAAAATATTACTAAAAAACAAACCACTTCATTTGCAAATTCATAAAGACAATACATGTAAAACACCCAGCTCAGTGTCAGCCACAGGGTAGCCTTGTAGAAGAGAGGGCCTGTTCATCCTGGAAGAGAGAAAATGGGTATGTGCACACCACCTTCACATAGTCCAAGGATTCTCTGGGGGCAGGTCCCCATGGGCCTGTAAAGTGTAGAAAGAGCAACAAGAGGAAAACGTTCAGAAGAACACATTCCATCTCAGTAGAAATTGAGAATTGCTGCTCAGAACGGGTTGGCCATGAGAGACTGAGCAGCCTGTCAATAGAGGTCATCCAACAGCTACAACAGTTATGCACTGGGATGGTACAGAGAGGACTGCAGTGTTAGAGGGACATTTGAGATAGAGGACAGCCTTAAAATTCCTGCGCTGTGCTGTACCTGGTAGGCTCACAAAAGCTATTGTTAAATACCCAGGAATCTTGCAAGCTGGTTGTTAAACCATTGAGATCTTGGTATAATAACGGTGGCAGTATTTACACCATGTAAATCAGCAACCACTATGTATCAGGACTATTTTTTGTCCTGGGCAGGTGCTTTACTAGCACTCGACTGATCCAAACCAAAAGCTCCTCCTGGTCTTTCCATGTGCATGCCCACCTCCGCATGTCCCCAGATCCAACCCTCTTCCCAGCAGGAACTTTCCTTGCTCCGCCCCAGGGCCTGATGAGCCCTCCCTCTATGCACAGCCCCCAAGTGCCCCATCTCATCTTGCAGCTACCACCTGATAAGGGTCAGCTGCAGCTAGGTTCTTCCCTTATGCTGCCCCATTTGCTTTCACACGACCTGTGAGGCAGGTGGCATGGCCTCCCTGTTTGCATAGGAATGGGGTGGCTCATCACACCAGGGCCTTGGGAAGAGGAGTTTTCCACCCCCAGGTGCCTCCCATCCGTGTTGCACTATTACTGCTAGCACCTTCCTCTGCAGTCAGCAACTCCAGCCTGTCATTCTCTCTGGCATCAACTGCTGCTTCTGGCCTAAGTCCCATGGCTGCTGCCACTGGAGAAGCGATCTGTCCTAGTGACCTTCTCTGGCTTCCACTCTGGTGACCTTGTGGCAACTGCCAAGAGGATTTCCCATAAAGTCCTCCAGGGCCAATTCTTTGGATGGACGGGTGGACCTCCAGGGCTGAACTTATCATCGTGGTTGCCTTCCAGCACAGGGTGTCAGACTCCAGAACTGACTTTAAATCACCAAGACAAAATAGCTGGAGTATTTCTGGAGGAATTTCACTGGCAGGAGGAATAGGCTTAGGTGCCCTGAGACCCACCCACACTGTATCTCCTTGGCGTGTGACAGGCTGTGGGACCTTGAGGGGAAATGTGTGCATGTGCGTGTTTTGTTTTGTTGTGTTTCTTAATTAAATATTTCAATATAAAGAAATTTAAGGTAAAATGTAACAAAACCCTGAGTACCCATAATTCAGTTTTTTGTTAAATCCTTTCATTTTGCCATATTGCTTCAGATCTTTAAAAATAAATAAATCATTGCAGAACTGACTGCAGACTCCTTCACATCCGTCCCTGGTCCCATATTCATCCTCCCGCCTCAGAGGTGGCTGTCACCCCAAGTTCGGTACCCCCAAGCTTCCACAAATGAGACACAGAACTGTTGTATATGTTTTTACACCTAATTAAATGTTTTCCTTCCTTCTGCAATGTACTTATTTCACTCAACGTTAAGCGTTTTGGTCTGTTTGATTTTTAACTGTTTTCTTGCAACTTTTTCTTTTGACATCATTTTAGACTCCCAGAGAAGTTACAGGAATAGTACAATGAATTCCTGTATGTCCACACTTCTCCCAGATCCACCAATGATTAACATATTGTTACATCTGCTTGTTTTCTTTCTTCCTTATTTTCTGGCCCTTGTGAGACTAAGTGGCAGACACAGTGCCCCTTTACCCCCATTTCAGTGGGTATTTCCCAAACACAAGGACAGTCTCTTACCTAACCTCAGCAAAAGGACCAGAATCAGGAAATTACCATTTGTGTGCTTAACAGGATTTTAAGATTTAAGTGTGTGGCATTGGTTGCTACCTTTTAGCATCTGTGTGCTAGTCCAGGGTGGACTGAATCAGTTTATTTACCCGCTGTCTGTGGACGGACACTGGCTGTCCCCATCGTGTCCTCATTGTAAATGCCCTTGCAGCAGCTGTCACCATTGCTTATCTGGTGTGCATCCTGGGTGTGGGACTGGGGCCCAGGCTACAGCATCTCCACTGATTTTAGATTTTGACAATCATTTTCAGTGCAAGTGCAACTTTTTTCATTCTCAGGAATGCTTTACCCCCTTCACGCTGGAGTGGCTTTTAGGGGGCTAAGTGATGGGTTCTCACCTATCTCAGGCCATTTCTCATGTTGCTCTTATAGCAACAGGTGTTCCTGGGAAAAATAGCATGATCACATACTTGGCTACCCCAGCTAGAATAGTGATGTACTTGAAGTGTTATCAACTGCTAGGCACTGCTTGCTGCATTTTATATGTGGTGGGCATTATGAGCTCCATTGTTCAGATGAGAAAACTGAGGCCCATAGAGGTTAAATACCTTGCCCTAGGTCACGTGGTTGGGACGTCATGGCAGAGGTTGGGACCAAGGCTGTATGAATCCCAGCTCTTCATCTCTGGGCTGTGCAGACTGTGTAAAATGACCGCTGGCTCTAATTGTATATGTAGTTAAAGGTGCCCCCAAGAGGCTGATGCCCTTCCTGCGATGTCCCATGCCTCTGACCCACCTGGCCCTGTTCATTCAGAAGCAGTGGCTGGAGGAGAAGGAAGAGGGTGGGATGTGGGGGCAGCAGCAAGTCACTGTCCCTCTCACTCTGGGAGTGTCCCAGCATGACAGGTTCTCAGGGCCTCCAGGGTCAGAAAGGTGGAAAACTCCCCTCCAGGACCTCTGGACATTTTGTCCCAGCTCAAGAAATAGGTGCTACTTCAAAAGAGAGGAAGGAAGCTTCAGACTTACAGAAGCTCAGAGCAGGCGCTGGAGCCCACCAGCCAGTCCAGCTGCGGCTCTCAGAGGGTCACTCTCAGTGACTCCAATCGTCGTCGAGTGTGGAATGCTCTCTCTGAGCGTGTGCCTGAGCACCTCATCTCATCTACTGCTGAGAGTAGCTCTCTTGGCTGGTTACACTTACTCCCCATCTTACAGAAGAAGCTGGAGGTCATAGTGGTTGGATAGGGCACCCAAGTCTGTGCAGAGCTGGGGTACACACCTGGCATGGGGAACCCCAAAGCCAAACAGCTCTCCCCCTGCATGCATTTATGTGACAGACAGGTATATTTTCAAATATTTATTTAAGATGATTTTTAATCATATAAGCATACTTGGTATAAAAATTTGAAACAAATCCTCACACTTCTCAGAAATAACTATCTTTAGTGAAGTCTTACATAGCCTTCTGGAAATTACTTATATTTATATTTATGTTTCTCTGTGTGTTTGTATGTATTCCAAGTGGGATAATAAACACTGAACACTCTAACTTTGTCAGGTTCTACAGGGATACATATATATGGAGAATTTTAAAAGCATGTTCAAAAGCTGGAATAGTATAGTGTCTGTAAGCACAGACCCTGAAACAGGCTTACTGGGTTTGAATCCAGCTCTGCCACTTTTTGGCTGTGACCTCTTGAGTGAGCTGGTCAACTGCTCTGCCTCCATATCCTCATCTTTACATGGGACTATTAAGGGTAGGGTAGGTGTGTTCATTTCTTAAGGCTTACCACAAACTTTGCCACTTAAAAGAACAGAAATAAATTTTCTCACAGTTCTTAAGGCCGGAAGTCCAAAATCAAGGTGTCAGTAGAGTTGGTCCCCCCTGGGAGCTCCGAGGGAGAATCTGCTGTGTCCTCCCTCCCAGCCTCTGGTGGTGGCTTCCTGTCTTTGGCATTCCTTGATTTAGGATGACAATTTCAATCTCTTCCCGGGCCTTCACATGGCCTTCTGTGTCTTCCCTTCTTACAAGGACATCTCTCACTGAATTTAGGGCCCAGCCAAAACCCAGCACAATCTCACCCTTATTTGTATCTACAAAGATCCTCTTTTCAAATAAGTTCCCATTCACAGGACCAGGGGTTAAAATTTGGACATATCCTTTTGGGGGATACAATGCAACCCACTACAGTAGGTGTGAGGATGAGCGAGTCGAGGGAACGTGTGAAAAACTTAGAACGGGTTGCCTCAGTGGGCCCTGTGTGGTGTGAGCTGCTTACACGTGAAGCAGGTGAGCTGCTGCCCTGACTGGCCCCCTGCCTCCTTGGGCCCCCAAGTCGTCTTTGTGCTCATGTACCTAATACAGACTGAGTGGCCATATCCCATAACACACCACGGGAGCTGTGCCTGGCCTCTGCTGACCTGAAAGCCCGTGAGGGCGGGGTTCAGGACTCTCGCTTCCCCAGAGATACCCTGGGCTTGAAGCTGGGCGGCCGGCCTGCTTGAGGTCAGGATCGTGGGTGGGATGGTGATGGCCTTTTCGCTCCCGTCCCACATGCCCCCGAGTTCTGGCCAAGGCTGCACAAGGGGGCCTCAGTTCTCCTCCCGATGAGGCATCACTGGAACTTCCTGCGCTGCTTCCCCAGAGCCAACCTGGGGGCCCAAAGTCAGTGCCCTGCAGGGCCAAGCAACCCCACGCCTTCCTTCCAGACAGGCAGCACCCAGCCAGGGCCCCACACCCCGAGCGCCACTCTCACCCCTGTGTCCCCACACCTGGGCGGTCTCTCCACCCCAGAGCAGAGCTTTCCTCTTCTTCCCACCAAGGTCTATAGCCCAGGACCGGGCACAGGCACCGCTCAGGGAGCCGCGGACACGCCTTGCCAGTTTGCCCCTCCCTGGCGTTGCTGGTGAGAAAGCCCGCTGGATAGGCTGGGTGAGGGTTATGTCCCTGCGGCCCAGGGTGAGGGTTCCCAAGGGTCTGACCACACTACCCGGGGCGGGCAGCCTGGGTGTCTGCTGACAGCCTGCCCTTGTGAGTCGGAAGGCTGTTTGGACTGCTGGGTAGAGCTAATTACTCTATTCTCCATCAGAAACAAAACTACCCGTGGAACAATTTCTCCTTCTGGTAGAATTGCTACAGTTCTGAGGCTCATTATTTCCGGCTAACAGTGCCATTAACTACCCAAGTCCCTGTGGCACATTTGCAGGGCCTTTAGCTGGCGTTTGGCGGGTGAGAGGGAGGGCGTGGGAGTGAGGGTCACCGGCTCTGCCAGCGGATGACATCTCCAATGCTCTGTGGGCTGTGGCCGTCCCTGGCGGTTAGATCCAGCGTGGCCGTGCTCTGCACTAACAGCGATCACAGCAGTGAAACCAGGCCGTGTGGTGCTCCTCTGCGCCTGTCCGCCTCGCCTTCTGCTTGAGCCTTACAGCCCAGCCCCCAGCCCCAAGCCCCAGCAGGGGCACCCAGAGAGCCCACGTGACCCTCGGTCCCCAGGCAGCAGCGATTCAGAGACTAGAGGGCAGCTGCCCTATACTTCTCTGGCCTGGTCACAGCAGGTGCCCATGACACTGTGTCCCTTCAGAGCTCTTCTGCTCCTGTGACCGAGCAAGGCCTGAAACTGTCCCCGCCTCAGCTGCTCCTTCTCTAACTTCTCCACCTTGCTGCGGCCTTTGACGCTTACTGACCTCAGATCTTGTGACTGCCAAGTCACCACTTAGGAGCTCTGAGCAAGCCTTTGTTACTTCTGCACGGGCCTGACCGGAGAGAAAGGAAAACACCGAACAAGTTGAACTATTCCTGGAAAGCAGTATCTGAAGAGCCTTTGGCCTCTCGAGTGGTCTAGTCTGAGCCACCAAATTGGCTCCCACAGCACAGGCTGTCACACTGTTTCCAGGATAACCCCAGGTCTTACCTCCTTGTCCCCAGCAGTTTTCTATTAAAAAATTGTAAACATGCAGAAGAGTTGAAGAATTTTGCAGCAAATGCCCATATACTCACCATTTACCCTTAATGGACCACTTTTTTTATGTTTGCCTTATTGCATATCTATTGGTGACATTGTGATTTATAACAAGAAATATGTATTTGGTTTTCATCCCATTTCTAGAGTACAGCTAAAACCCTTGGAATTTCCTAAGTAATAAAGGTGTCTTGATATTTATAACAAGCTTCTTTCAACCACACCTGAGCTTATATTAATGCGGTGACTTTTGGAAAGCCCCTAAGAAACCAACCTAGTGATTAAAGTTGCAACTTTCAGTCCCACCTCCATGGCCCCCAGGTGGGCAGAGGGGCTGAAGTTGACTCAGTCGCCAATGGCCAATGATTTAATCAATCATCCTATGTAACAAAGCCTCCATAAAAACGCAAAAGGGATGGCATGCTGAGAGCTGGTGTCGGAGAACTGCTGGAGCGGAAAACGCCACACATCAGAATTGGTCTCAGAATTGTACTCTCTATCCCTCTATCTACCCATGAATCCAGCTTATAATTTTTAAGCATCTCAAAGATTCCAGAAGCCCCCTGAATATGTGAGCATCAATATCATTAACTAGAGTTTGATGTTTATTTATGGGTCTTTTTTATTGTTTTGGTGTAAAATTTACATATGATAAAATGTAAACAAACATATCCAGGTATACTGGTTGAATTTCATGTAAACAGATTCATACAGTGTGTATTTACATCTGGCTTCTTTCACTCAGCGTAAGTTTTTGAGGTTCATGTGTGTGGTTGAGGGTATCAGTAGCTGCTATTTATTGCTTGTATTCCATTGTGATGTTCCACCGATTGCCCATTCTCCTAATGATGGACACCTGGACCAGTATTGGGCTCTTATGAGTAAACGTACTATGAACATTCATGCATAGGTCTTATGTGGACATACACTTTCATTTCTCTTGGTATGTACCCAGGGGTGGAAGGGCTGGGCCATAGGGGAGATGTGTTTTTAGGCTCATAAAAAGCAAACTTTTCCCAAGTGGCTGTACCAGCTTGCATTCTTACTAATAATGCATGAGAGTTCTGACTACTTCCCAAACTCACCAATATGTGATGTTGTCAATCTTTTTCTTTTTAGCCACGCTAGTAGAAGTGTGGTGGTATCTCACTGTAGTTTTAATTTGCATTTCCCTATCACCTAATGGTGTCGGGCACTCTTTCACCAGCTCTTTGGCCATTTGTATGTCTTCTCATTTGTCATATCTTCACATCTTTTGTCCATTTCTAAAATTAATTTGCTTGTTCTCTGTTAGATGTATACTTTGCAAGTATTCTACCAGCCTGTGGTCTGAGTATTCATTTTCTTAATAAGGTGTTTTGATGGACTTAAGTTTAAATTTTGATACATCTAATTTATCCATCTTTTATGGTGCTAGCTTTCTGAGTCCCACATGATAAACTTTTGCCTACCTGTTGGAGACAATGGGGGGGAGGTGAATAATAGAAAACCTGAAGGAACCGCAGGTGGAAGGAGAGACCTGAGCAGGAGTAAGAGCATCGGTGGGTGGGGTGGGGCGGCCCGTTTTGCTGGGGTGATGGAGGGCAGTCCTATGTAGGGGCATCTGGGCATGGGGCTCAGAATAGGAATGTCTTCAATTAGGAGAGTGGACTGGATTCTTTAGCCATTGAATGTTTTAGAGCAGAGAAGGGGCATGATCTTGTGGGAGAGATGGCACAGTCCGCATGATGCTGGAGCCTGGGTAGAGTTTCTACTTGGTCACACTGGAAGTGGCAAGACGCAGACTGGGGGGCTGCCAAGGAGCGCATTCATCTCTGTGGATCCCCGAGGACCGTCCATGGCCCACAAGCCACCCACACCCACCAGGGCTTCCTGGGCCCGTTTCTTGCTGAGCAAGCCCGTTAGTTACCACCCGGAAGCCTGGGGAAGGTGCTCATGTACTTGGATTTAGAGGCAACTCCCAGGCACACCCTCTGACCTCACCTCTCCCTACTCTCACCTCCTTCCTCCCGCTGCTACTCCCAGACTTCCTCGCGGTATTCCTAGACCATGTGACTCGAAGCCTTCGCTCTTCCCTCTGCCTGGCGTCTCTTTCCCGTTATCTGCCTCCTGCCCTGGCTCGTCACCAGCTGACACACTCTAGGTCACTCACTCGCCTTGCCCGTTGCCTGACCCCTCTCCTTAGAGACGACTTTTTTCTTTTTTCACCCTTTTGTTCTCTGCTTTAAGCCAGTGCCTTAAACATCTGGTGCTTACAGGTCCTCAGAAAAGATTCACAGGATGAGTGAAAGTGAGGCAAGCTCCTCATTTCTCCCAGAGTCTGTTTGTTGGATCACAGCTTTGGTTCCACAGGAGAAAATAGGCACCCATGTCCCAAAGCCCAGGTCCAACGCAGGGCCACCCAGCGAATGGAGGAGTCTTCCAGGCCACCCGTGCCCATTGCACAGATGAGGAAACTGAGACCCTGAGAAGCAAAGGTCTAAGCCTAGCTAGTGTCAGAGAGGAAATGGGAGCAGATCTCTCTCACTCCCAGCTGCCATTAGAGTCCTAATTGGCCGCCTGGAGGAGACGCTGGGCCAAGTGAGCAGGTTTAAAGATAACTATAAAACCTTTCGGTGCTAGAAGATATTTTTGTGTTTCCAAGTGGGGGTTACAGGAAACTAACAGGCCCCAGAGTGCTTCTTTCCTGGGTAATTGGGGACTCTACCGTTTTAACTTCTTTCCCAGAGGCGATGCTATGACCACACTTCAGGGCCTGGGAAGAGGTTACATCAGTATCTGCTAGGCTGCCCTAGCCTTGAACTCCAAATGAGGCCCACTGGGCCCTAATTCCGCAGCCTGTGGACTTCCAGGGGGCTGCCCTCCAGCCCCTCCCAGCCCCATGATGCCTGCAAGCGCCTGGGACACGCCTGCTGTCCTGGTGACCTGGCATATGCCTCTGTGTGGATTGGAGGGGAAGGCCACATGTGCCCATGTGCCCCCACACGGCACCCGTGAGACGGAGGCCCACGGGAGGGGGTTGGGAGTGGAGGCAGCGGGGAGGGAATTGAGCACACTGGTGGTGATGTACCCCTCACCACCACACATCTCCATTTTTGGGTCAGTGCGAAATCCAGCTGCTTGAACAACACAACACTGCTGGGCCTGTTAAATCCTGCACTGCCCAGCTGCCCCCACCCTGGGAATCACAGGACCCAACCCTCCCTTGTGGGAGACGCTGTGCCTTCCTCAGACTTCCCGGTCCTGCTGCCCTTTGGCCCCAGGAAGTGGTTCCACTTTTCTGTGCCTTTAACAGGGCTCATTCTGGCCTCATCCCTCTCCCGAGGTGCCCCTTACAGCAAATGCCAGCCCTGATCACTGGTCCGCTGGACAACATCCCAGAGACACAGGAGAGGCACCAGCCACAGCTTGGGAGCTTTCTAACTAAGCCCTCTGTCTGATGAAGGTTTTCACCCCCGCAGATACCCTGGGAGATTTAGGTCCTTGGGTAGAAAGCAAACAGACCACACAACTGGCCCAACCAGGATCTGAGGCATCCAGAATCCATTCCTTCTTTCCTGAAATCAAAACGATCCTGCCAATGTCTGTAGGGAGTCGGGTGGAGGGAACATTTGGGGGAGGATCCGGGATCTCCTAAACTGGGCCTCTCCTCTGGTTTTGCAGGTTTGCAGGCCTGAGATTCTCCTCCTCCCCCCAGCCCTGACCTGTTATATCCTCATGGTGGGGGAGAGGGGCAAAAGGGAGCCTCCTGGAAATGTCTATATTACTCTGTCAATAGAAATATAATATAAGCCACATATGTTGTGTTAAATGTTCTAGAAGCCACATCAAAAAAGTAAAAAGGGACAGGTAAAATTTAGTTTAATAATGTTATATTTAACCCCATATATCCAAACTATTATCATTTTAACACATGATCACTGTAAAATATGATTAATGAACTATTTTAGTCTTTTTTCATGTCCTGTATATATTTTACGCTTACAGCTCATCTCAGTTCAGACAACCCACTTTTAAGATCACAATACCCACATGTGATTAGTGGCTCCAGCATCGAACAGCACAGGTTCCTATCTTGATCTGGGTGGTAGTGACACGGATATAGACTTGTAAAGATTTGTCCAGCTGTATAACTGAAGACTTGTGCATTTCACTGTGTGTAAGTTACAGTTCAATTAAAAAGTCTTTAAAAAATTCTCTTTAGAGCTCTGCTCAAATGCCCCATTTCCCTGAACCCACCCTGGGTTGGAATTAGCTACTCCTGTTACACTGTGCTTCTATTATATTTATTCCAATCTTGGCTGTTTCTGGCTGTTTCTGTGGTTGTTCAACTCATTATAAGTAGCTGGAGGTAAAGATCGATCATGATCGGTTCATTTTTTTAATCCCCCAAGGGCCACCAATTTCATAGATGCTAAATAAACAAGCATGGTTGAATTGCATCCCCATTTGTTACGCACCACTCCCTGGGCTAGCTGCAGAATGGGCTGATCATTTGATTCTGTTCTCAGTCCTGTTCTAGATGTTGGCAAAGGAAGAGAGGAAGAGGAAGACGGCATGGGGCCTTGTTTGCCAGCCTCCCCGAAGAACTGTCTCCCTTGCCGAGGCATCAGTGTCCTGGAGAAGCTTGTCAAAACGTGCCCAGTGTGGCTGCAGCTGGGGCTGGGCCAGGCAGAGGCGGCCAGGATCCTGCACCGGGAGGCTGCTGGGGTGAGTTGGGGTCTCTCCACCTCGTGGCCGGTGGGCAGGCCCAGCTACAAGGAGCTGCTCGGGCTTCCGAAGCCACTGTCCTCGGATAGCTGCCCATTTCTTTGGCTTATCAGCTTTTGGGTCAGGGTGTTTTTCCAGGACTTAGGAGTGGGGGACTGGTAGGAGGGCTGGTTTCTGCTTTGGGGGGCAGGTGCCCCTGCTGGAGCGCAGGTGTATATGTGTGTCTGGCATGGGCTGGGCTGTCTGAGCATTTGGACACCTGAGAGGCAGAACTGACACTTCAAGAACTCAGTGAGGCATCCAGGACTAGAGAGCATCAGACCCCAGGGACGTGAGAAGTCATTTTACACCCCCTTAGTTTACATATGCAAATGAGGGGCTCTGTGATAGTCAGAGGATGCTTTTGCAGTCAGTACTGTGAGTTGCAAGTGGCTGACATTTTCTGAGCCTGACTTCTCTCGCTTTGAAACCGGGCCATGAATAGTACTTTCCTTCCGCAGTGTAAGCATTCCAGGGGAAGAAATAGAGGTAGACAATGAAGTATGAGTCAGTTCATCGAATGCCCCCCAGCAGCACCCCCACTCCACGCCTTTTCTCTGCCATGCTATTTCCTTTTTCAAAAACGTTTAATTTGCTTAATTATAAAAGTGGTACATATCCATGTTTGTTGTTCAAAAAAATCAATCTGGCCAGAAGTAATAAAGTAAAAAGTAAAGTGTCTTATAAAGGTCTTTGCCACCTACTCTTTTTCACCTAACCTACTTCCCAAAAGTCTTTTTTGTTTATATGTTTTTGTTTTTATTGAGGTGACATTCACATAACATAAACTTAGCCATTTTAAAATGCACCATTTAGTACATCTACAGTGTTGTGCAACCACACCGCCTCTATCTAGTCCCAGAGCATTTCATCACCCCAAGATAAGGTAGAGCAATTACTCCCCATCCCTTCTTCCGCTGACCCTTGGCAACCACCAGTCTGCTTGCAGAAGTCAGTTTTGCTAGAAGGCCCTGGTGTATCTCCAGGCATTTTCCACACAGAGTGCCACATCTATGGCAGCAGCAGGCACTACATGCTTACTATTGCCAGGCACGTGTCTGGGTTCTCCACGTGAATTAGCAGTGCATCTGCACAGCAGCCCTCTGAGGTGGGTATGCCCACTGCACAGATGAGGTAACTGAGGCACAAAGAACTTTGACCCCTTCCGCAGGTGACACAGTGAGCAAGCAAGCAAGCGCTGAGCTGGCAGAGGAACCCAGGCGTCTGGGTGCTCCTGTGCTGTCGGGTGCACACGGGGTTGATTGGACACAGGTGGAGTTGTAGCTTTCCTCTGCGGGCACTTCCATTCTCACCTTCAGTGTGGCATGAAGTGCTACCCTGTGTCTGGGAACCATCCTGGCTCTGAAATACATGGGCCTCCATTGGTTAGTGAACTCATTCACCATGGACAATATAAAACCCATCAAGTTGGTGGCTGGACCTGAAATTAGAGTTACCGGGACTTATTGGCCCCAGCAAAGTGAACCTCCTCCTGCCACAGAGGCCGTCACCCAGGGAGCAGGAACTGTAGAGGCCAGAAGGCCCAGTGGAATCCCGCCTCAGTCAGGGAGGCACCTCCGGGTATCCAGGCAGGTGCCCTGCGGGCCAGCCCAGCCCCCTCAGCACCAGGGTCAGCCTGGGAGGCCAAGGAGAGCTCTTTTCTTGGAGGGAGAAGGAGAGAGAGGGGTGGACGGGGAGATGAGGAGACTGTAGAGCTTAAGAAAACAAGATCTTTGTTTATTCCTCCCCACCAAAAGGTTTTCAGCTTTGACCTGTGAGGGCTTCAGAGTAGATGATGAAATTGTTCAGAAAATAAAATTGGAGACTCATGCCAGCAGGGGTTCCAGTCAGCACTGCGAGGTGGCAGCCCCCGCCCACTGTCCACCCCTCTGTGAGGTTCTCAGGGGATTCCCTCCCCACCCTTTCAGGCAGACCACAGCTCGAAAACAAGCCCCAGGGCAAGGGTTTGATGCTGAGCGATGGCCTTTTCTGGAGCCTGGTCCTCAGGAGAGGTGTATCCCAGGCGTGTGGAGACAGGGGCGGACCCGGCAGCGAGGGCATATCCACAGAGAGGGCAACTGGCTCCGGGGAAAGGTACACCGGGCATAAGTCATGACCGCTTTGCCAAAGAGCTCAGTCCTCTCTCCAGAAAGTTTAAGATAAGCCCTCAAAATAGCAATAGTGGTTCTGTGTACAGAATACTTGTTAATGCCAGGCCCCGTACTGGCATTAATACCAAGTACTGTATGAATGTCGTTTCATTGAATCCTGTGAGGCAGACTTGCCATTATCCCCATTTTACAGATGATGAAACTGAGGCTAAGAGAAATGCCCTGGTTTGGGCTTTCCCAGAAGGAGAACTGGAGATGAGGACTTGAGGACAAGTAGCTTATTTGGGAGATGACCCCAGGAGCACCAGCAGGGGAAATAAGACAGGGACGGAAAGGTAGCTAATAAAAGGTAGGTGACCTTGCAAGTCAGCACTTGGGGCAAGTAGAGCTGACTCCTGCAGGGGCACTCTGGGAATCAGTGTAGAACGCCCATTTCAAGGTCATCCCACCCGAGGGATCAGGGATCTGGTACTATTCACCAACTCCTGATAGCCATGGGGTGTGGGGGGAGCATTCATGTTCCAGCACCTCCTCTCTGCCCTGAGCAGGAAAAGATCTGACTCTGGTCAGAAACAGCCTGTGGACAAAGAGATGCCAAGTTGTGGGGTGATCTGGGCAGACTTCCTGAAAGAGGCAGATGCTGAGCTGGATCATGCAGGATGAATGGGCAGGCCTGGGATTGGGTAACCTGAGAAGGTCTGCCTGAGAGTGGTGGGTGATGGAACAGCAAAGGCTGAGTCTCAGGGGTGGTCATGAGCCACGCTTGGGTGCAGAGGATGGAAGGCAGTATGACTGGAGGGACTGGAGCCAACAAGAGCCACCGCAGGGAAAGACCACCCTGCACTCACCCACAGGCCTGGGTGTGGAGCAGTCTGGCTCTGACTGTTCATTAGAACAATGAATGAAGGGTGGCAGAGAGGGTGGGTCTCATTCTGGGCCAGGTTGTTCAGGACCTGCAACAAGAGGCAAAGGCCACATGTCTTTGTTCGTTTTCCAGGTGAGCACACATAAAACCAGGCTTTACACCTCAATCCCAGCCTCAGGGGCTGCAAGAGGCCAGAGGCCCCTTGACCCCAGGCAGGGGTTGGTTCCCAGGCCACTCCTCTGTAATCCATGAGGCTGCACATGGGAAACAGAAAGCTTCAGGCTGGGCTCTGAAGTGTCAGAGCCTTCAATCCCATCCCAAGAGTGAGACCACCGCTACCATCAGGGTCAAAGGTCAGCACTAGGGGACACCAGCCGGCCCTTCCCTCTGCTGTCCACTCACTGCCCCCTGGGAGGCCACAGGGGCTGGGGTGGCCCTAAGGACAACAGAATTGGAGCAGATGCATCTTCTGCTCCCACCTCTGCCCTCAGCCTTTAGACACCGCCACCCCACTGCTCCCCATGAGCTTCTATGTCTTCAGGCAGAAGTAAAGCCCCAAGCTCAGGCTCTGATAAAAAAAAAAATGATTGGCCAACTTTTATCCAGAGGTGTTCTTTGCATGTTCTTGTTGAGCCTCACAGCAACTACAACACAGTAGGTATTGTTAGTGTCCCTACCTGCAGATGAGAGGCAAAGGCACAGCTAGAAGGAGCAGAGTTTGCCTGCTGTGATCTTTAGGGGTGCTGGGAAGGCCCTTTGATGCACAGTATCACTCCCACAGAGCTGTCTGAAATTCAACCAGTGCAACAGCTTTGTTGTTTTTAAAGATACACATCATGGGTGGTCCCCTGGCTGTGAAAGCTCAAAGGGTCTTCAAAGATCACCTGGATCCACCGCTCCTGATAAGGAAGGTGCTTCACTGTGTCCACTGGAGATCGGGACCCTTTGCTCCACGTATCTGTGTGGCCTTGAGCACATCCCACACCTCCGCACTCCGTCCCCCCGTCCTGCAGCCTGCTTTTCTGATAGCGTGCTGGGAACACTCTGGCCCGTTTTTCATTTTTGTGTCAATAAACAAGGCAATCAAAACCCACTTTTATTCACTCTGCACCCAAATGGGGGTTGGTTGGCTTGTTTTTCAGTTTTATTTTGAAATTTCAGATTTACAGAAAAGTTACAAAGATAGCACAGAGAGTCCCATATACTTCTTACCCTGTTTCTCCCTTTGTCAACATCTAACATGAGTGGGGTGCATTTGTCACAATTAATGAACCAGTACTGACACATGAGTGCTAACTAAAGCCCATACTTGATTCAGATTCCCTTAGCTCTCACCTAACATCCTTTTTCTGTCCCAGGAGCCCGTTCCGGGCCCCACAGTGCATTTGGCATCACATCTCCCTAGGTCCCTCTTGCCTGGGACAATTTCTCAGACTTTTTCTCTTTGATGACCTTCACAGTTTTGAGGAATACAGGTGAAGTGTTTTGTAGACTGTCCCTCAGTTGGGCTTTGTCTGCTGGTCAGCCTGGGGTTATGGGTTTGGGGAGGGAGACCACAGAGTGGAGTGCCCTTCTCGTCATATCGTGTCAAAAGGACATACTACCTAATGTGACTTATCACTCACTGTTGATGTTGACCTTGATCACTGGCTGAGGATATGCATGTCAGGTGTCTCTACTATGAATTACTCCTTTTCCCCCTTCCGTACTGTCCTCTTCAGAAAGGAGTCATTGTGCATGGCCCCCACTCAGGAAGTGCAGAGTTATGCTCTACCGCCTTGACTGAGTATCTCCATTGATTATCACCATGCTTCTGCACAAGAGATTTGTCTCTCTGCCCCATTTATTTATTCAATCAGTTACTTGTATCAACATGGACTCATGGAATATTTAGTTTATGCTTTGGTTTATAATATAATAATCCAATACTACTCTAATTATTTTTGCTCAGATTTTTCCAGCTTTGGCCATTGGGAACTCTCAGTTGGTTCCCATGTGCCTGTGACATATCTTCATGATTGTGCGTTTATGTTCTGTTTTTTTTTTTGGAGCACCTCCTTACCTTCTCACACTACAAGATATTCCAGGGTTGTCTTATACATTTCTTGCCCCGGTCCTGAATCAGCTATTTCTTTAAGAAGCCCTTATTCCTTTTATTAGAGAATGATATTAGGAACCAAGAACTGGATGTTGTGTGTGTTTATTGCTACTGGAGTGTTATTGCTTAGGCCAAAAGGTGGTTTTTAATTTAAGAAACCTCTAGTAAGATTGCTTTTTGTAGTAGAGTTTGGCTCAAGGGCTGCAGTAACCTGAGTCGTGGTTCAAGGCGCCTTGCCCAGGTGTGAGCCAAGGAATACCACTTCTGTCCAGTGCTCGTGTGGCAGAGGCATCAGTGAAGCTCCTTTCCTGCCCTTCAGGGTGCCGGGGCCAGAGAGGAAAGTGCACTCAGCCATCACTGCAGACCTGCTTTGTGCTGAGCTCTACCTCTCATCTTTCCAACAGCCCACAGAGCAGAGGGCAGGCTGTCTATTTTATAAATGAGGAAACTCAGTACTGATGGTGAGGAGCCTGCCCTGCGTAATATGGCTACTAAGTGCTGGAGAGTGATTTGACCCCACCAACTGGCTGCCTTCAAAGGCTTGAAAAAAAAAATACCCAATGTCTCGGCCTCATTCCCAGAAATGCTGATTTCTTTGGTTTGGAGTGGGGCTCAGGCATCTGCATGTTTGAAAAGACCCCAAAGTGATTCTAATGTACAGCCAGAATTGAGAAACTCCACTGCATGCCATGTTACAACTCCATCGTAAGTAATGGGAAAGGTGAGCCACACCTGTCCAGAATGGCCTCTGGCCACTGGCTACCGCCCTCCCCAGGTACAGTAGCCCCTGCACTTGTGGCCTCTAGGAAAAACCAGCCTCTTCTATTCCTGCCTCATGAGCATGATTGGAAATTTTCCCCAAGCAACTGGAAAATAGTCCTAAAATAACAAAAGTGGAAAAGCAGACAGCTCTGGGTTGTCCAGGCCAAAAATGGATAGTAAAAACAAAACCACTTATAGTGTATTTAGCTTTGCGTTTTTTTGTATTTATTTGGAGAGAAGGAGGGGAGTGCAGTGGCTGCATAATTCCCTCCCTAAGCGTATTCTGTCCCAGCTGTTTCTGAAATCAATAGGTCTTCCTAAAACCCAAGCTGTGGAGGGACAGGGAGGGGCTCCCAAGCTGGCTACAACCTCCTGGCCTGCAGTGATTTACCCGGCAACCTCACCCTGTGCAGCCGCTTGGAATCTGGGAGAGACCCCAGGGCCCCGAGGCTGAGAGTATCTTCTAGAAGGAAGGCATCCTGGGCCTCCTCAGCCCCATTCCGTCACTGGGCTGGAACAGGCAGCTCAGAGAGGGGAAGTGACAGGCACAGCAAACCAGAGTCCGGCGTAGGAGGGACACCATGTGTCCTGCCTCACAGCCCCGTGCTCGGACCACCACCCCATTGTTGTTCTGGGAAGTGGGGATGGGGGAGCCCTAGCTCCTCGGGACCCTCGGGGTGGGCGTGCCGCCATCGGTTTGTATAACTGGGGGAAGAGGATTCCTCTGCTTTCTGAGACCTCCTGATCCAGTGCAGTGGGGGAGGAGGAGAAGGAACAGAGGAGCGGCCGACTCAAATGTCACTCAGCAAGACACCAGATGATGCTCATTCCCACAGAGAAGAGGGGTTGAGTGAGGACCCTGGGGCACAGCAAGGTTTGTTGGTGGTCTGGGTGACGGGGGAAGAGCAGTGGTGGGTGGAGGGTCCCACTGTGGGCATGAATGTTCACTGCTTAGTTCATAATAACCCCGGGGAGCCCACAGGCCAGCGTCCTCGAGCAGGACGGAGGAGGCCAGGCACCTGGACTTGTTACCCCATGTTCCCTCACTACGCACTTTGAGCTCCTCCTTCCTGTCAGGGCTGAGGCCTGAAGTCTGGAGCGGCGACTGAGGATGTCTTTCCTTGCCCAGGTGCCTGGTGCCCCACCATGTTGCCCTTCTGACCCACAGAGCCATCCATGAACACGTGAGGCTGGGATGCTACCTCTGTCCAGTAAGGGCCACGTGCGACTTGTCCTCGGGGCATTGAGGCAGGTAGACAGGCACTGGGGAAGGGAGGCGCTACGTACAGAGTACTTGTTATACAGCAGGCAGTCTACAGAACTCTCCTGTGCAGTTCTTACAAATAATCCTTTGAGGCACTGGGCCGGCTTTCAGCTTCAAGTAACAGCAAACCCAGCCTGTGGTAGTGTTAGCCGTCTGGCTGCCATCGTGTACCTAACGAGGAATCTGCAGGTTGGGGACCAGGACTAGTTTAGCTGCTCAATGATGTCATCATGACCCAGGTTCTTTCTGTTCCCCCATCTTCAAGGTGCTGGCTTTTTATCCTCAGGTTTGTCACCACTTCATGGTTAAAAAATGGCAGCTACAGCTACAGCCATCTCGCCCACTCAAAGGCAGGAGGTCATGGGCAAAAGGCTTCCTTCTCGTAGGCTCAGTCGTTTTGTCAGGAAACAGATGTTTTTCAGGTGCCTTAAGTGTGAGGGAGGCTGTAAAGGAGATGAATAGCAGAGGGGAGCTGAACAGCCATACCTGGCCTTGACCGAATGCGATTCATCTCCTGAGGCAGGATACATTGCTCCCAGGTAAGAACAGGGATCACTTAGCAAGGAAAGGAAGGGGACTGGTTCTCAGGGAGCTAACTTGTAGTGACTCACAGGCAGGAACTATTGTGACCCCATTTGGCAGAGGAAGAAGCAGCCCCAGAGAAGCCACACAGCTTGGAGAGGCCTAAACTCAGACCGGCTCCCTAGCCTGGGAGCTGAAGTCTTCTGTGGCAGGGCCCCAAGGCGCAGTGCTCTGAACCTTCTCCTTTCCCTCTCTTCCTGCCAGTCCTCTGCCCACACTGTTTTCTCATCCATACCATAGGTAAAATATTTCAGACCCCAAGGGGGTGTTGCTGCAAGGTACCTAAAGCCTCTAGTCTGGTGCCCTGGCATAAAACACATGCTCAGTTGACCCTTGGTGGGCTGGTTGGGTTGGAAGACATGTACTGTAGCTGCCAACCTGGCCCAAAGGTCACTACCTTGCATTCTTGTCTTGGCTTTGCCTCTAACGACTGATGTGACCTCAGGAGGCCTTTTTGCACCTGTGGGCTTTGGTTTCCTCTGCTGTAGAGAGAAGAGCTGGACACGTCACTGGCTTTCAGACTTCCCTACCAAACTCTAGGGGCCCCTCAGCAGCACCTCACAGAAGGAGCAGAGAAGGGGGTTATCCAAGGGATGAGGCCCCATGTCTGCAGACCCCACAGCTATATCATTACCTCCTGCTCATAAGAAGCCACTCCAAAATTCAGTGGCTTAAAACAGTCACCTCTTGACTTACTCATGATCCTGTGGGTCATCACTTTGGGCTGTGCCCTGCTGAGCGGTTCTTCTGCTGGTGTCTCCTGGGGTCCGTCATGCCATAGTCATCAGGCCACTTGACTGGAGCTGGCTGGCCCTAGAGGGCCTCACTCACGTGTCTGGTGGCTGGTGCCAGCAGTCAGCTGGGCCACACGACTGTGGCAGGCTTGCTCAGACTTGTCCACATGACAGCTGCAGTTTAAAAGGGTGAGCATGGAAGCTGACGTGTCTCTTAAGGCCTAGGCTTAGAACACCAGTGGCATGTCTGCTGCATTCCCTAGGTCAAAGCAAGTCCCAGGGCCACCCTTCCAGGTGTGGGGGAATAGACTCTCCCTCTTGATGGGAAGAGCTGCAGAGAATTGGCCATTTTTTAATCTATCACATAAGTGAATGGTCTTTGAGTCCTTTCTCCTATCTCTTTGTTTGAAAAAAGATACATAATGATAATCTTACTAATAATTATCATTTATAAATCAAAGGAGATTATGCATATAAAAATCTTGGCATATGGTTTAGTGCTCAGGAAATTATTTATTATTATTATTATTATTATTATTATTTAAGTGCATACTCTGCATCAGGCATTTTATATACATGATCAGCAATATGCACAGCAACCCTGAAAGATAGATATTCTCATGCTCAGATAAGGAAATTGAAACTCAGAGAAGTAAAAGTAACTTACCAATGGACTCCCAGTTACTAAGTAGTAGAGCTAGAATTCAAGCTCACACATCTCTAAAAAGCTAGCTGCAGGGAATAGAAAGAGAAATAAGGGGGTTTGAAGAATTGCACATGGAACATGAGACCCCAAGGGTGTTGGAGAAAGGGCTTTAGGTGGCCCATCTAGTTCCTTTGCCCCCGTGCGCTCTCCTGCAACACCCATGGTGGGTAACGTGTCCTTAGTGTACAACCAGTGGACACCCATTGAGGGTGGGTGGAGGGGAAGACACAGCTCACATGGATGGTCTTCCTCCTGGCACAGACTTCAGTGGAACTCTGCCAGGCTTAAGCATCGGAGGGTGCTTCTCAATCTAGAGTGTTCTACAGGACTCTACTCTGCATTATTCCTGCTGTGTGCTACACAATGACCCTGTTTTTTGGAGTGCTGTCTGTGAGTGCTTCCTAGAGGGGACCCTGTGACTAGCTAAGCAGCTAAACCCTGTTCCAAAGGACAGTGGCCAAGGCAGACGCCTGACGGGTTCAGCCCACAGGAGGTATACCTGTCAGTACCCCCTCCAGCCAAGCGATGGGGTGGAAGGGTCAGAGGACTCCTCTAGCCTCCCTCCCTGCCCCATCCCCACTAGCTCACAGCCTCTCCCCTCTTCCCTCCACAAGTCTCCTCCCCTCCCAGTGCCTTATCTTGGCTTTTTAGATAAGAGCCTCAGGCTTTGGCCATGGCAGAAGGAAGTGCTCTGGGAGGCTTTGTGGAGTGCTGGGAGGGTGGGTGTTGGGCCTTCAGAGCTGGAGACCCGTCAGAGTCCAGCCTCAGGGAATTTCCACCCCCCAATCACACCCCTGCCCCCAGGAGCAGGTAACACAGATGTGATGGCAGGAGATAAGGAGGTGCTCTCGGTGACTCCTGGGCCTGCATTCTGCTGTGCTTCCCCTCTGCATGGCCTTGGGTTCATCCAACCTCTGTGTCCTGAGACACAGTCAAGGCAGTCCGCTACCTCACAGGGCTGCAGTGAGAGCTGAGCGAGACTGGCACAGAGCACAGACATCAGCCGCTGCTTCAGCTCCAGCGCCTTACTGTGCACTGAACCAATCTCTCAAGGAAATCCCTTCTGTTTCTTTTTCACCGTAAACTGTGTGGTAGACTGATCCCTAGTTCTAGGTGGAGCCTGAGACTGAGACAGAAGAACAAAACCAGCCGAAGGAAGTGGGGGCAAGTGGAGACTTAATCCTCAGTGAGCATCCGTGGGAACCTATTTATCCCATTGATAAGCTTTCCTGCACAACTGATATGCTTCTCAGTTACCGCTTGCAATACAGAGCAGCAGGCTTTGGTTTTGTTTCTTGTTCCTACTGGGTGGTCGTGGGTGTTATTAGGCCCACTAACAAATCAGAACACTAAGGCTCAGAGAAGCCACAAATGACTCTGGGCCACAGAGCTCATAAATGGCTGCTTAGGGCCCTCTGTCTGCCCCAGAGAAATACAGACTGTGACTCCCCCGTGGTCTGAGGAGTTCATGTTCAAGGGAGGCATGAGCTTTCTCTCTTCTTTACTTCCTTCTCTCAGTGGAACATGAGGTCAGAGAACAGGACTGGTGTCTCAGCAAAGTGAAGGAATCTAGAAATTGTTACATGCCGGGTGTGAAAAAGCCTATCAGATCCCAAGGTACCGTTGAGGGAGGCCCCAGCTGAGGCTGACAGCCATGACTGTCATTGCCTTTGCCCAAAGGAAAGACCAATGAGGGGTCAAAATACTCAATGAAGAAGGTGATTATCAGTAGAGTAAGAAATACATGTACTGTGGCCCCAGCCTGCCTTGGGTCACTGTCTCTCTCTTGCTCTCTCTCTCTCTGATAAAAAGTCCACCCCTATTGTAAGCACCCTTATTATCTTCTATTTTATTCTCATATTTTGTCCTGAGAAAATAAAAATGGTTGGTGGCATTTGCACTACTGGATCATGACCTACAATTTGAAAAAATACTGCCTTTCTGTGCCATTCCTGACACTCAAGGATGGAGAGGGGTGGCTATCCATGTGTATGTGCCTCTGAATGGATGACCTAGATATGTGTCTCCCCACGCTGACACGCACCACATGTGTGCAGGGAGTGCTTGCCCTAGAAAGACATAAACCCTTAGTTCAGTTTCAGTTCAGGGCGTCACCTCAGCTTCTGCCCTGGCTCAGGGTCAAGGGTCCAAGTTTGCTCTGTCAGTCTTCCTAACAGCACCACATGCCCTGTTCCCAGGAGCTCCCGCAGGAGTTCTTTCCATGCTCACACACACACACACACATTCATCACACACTCACACACTTACACCCACTCACTCTGACAGCAATCCCCTGACACCAGCTAGGTGACTACAATTCCATTCAGTTCTGACACCAGCCACCCGGAGTGAGTGCAGATCCCACGAGGTAAAGGGCAAGGTCCCCAACAAGACTACCCTTACTTCCAATGCCAGACACAGATGGGACCCTGGGCGACCCACACTTCTGACTTGGCTACAAACATGACCCCCTTTGGGTTTGATGATTCACTAGGGCTCAGAGAACTCCCTTGACAGCACTATTCCTGTGATGCCCATTTTGTTATAAAGGGTACAACTCAGAAGCACCCAAATGAAAGAGTGAGGTGTAGGGTCACAGGGATGCCCCAGTGGCCCTGCTCTTCAACCGTCAGCAGCTTTGGCTGGATTCCTGGCCTTCCAAAGTCTGGCCTGGGTGCTTGGGACCCAGGAAGCTCCTCTGAGCCTCAGCATCCAGAGGTTTTATTTCATTTCATCTCATAGGCTGGTGGACTAACTCACTGGCCACGTCCAGTCACCAGTCCCTCTCCCTGCCCAGAGGTTGGGGCTGGGGCTGAGCTGTCCAACCCATAGTCTCGTGACTGCTCCTTCTGTGGCCAGCCTCTGCGCTGACACTAAGGCTCACCATGAGTCACCTGTTGGTGTGAACTCAGGACTGTCAAAGGGGCTTTCTCTGAATAACAGAAGATGCTCCTGTCGCTCAGGAAATCCCAAGGGCTTTTGAAGCTCCATGTCTGGAAGTAGAGCCAAAACCCAGATATATATTTTTATTAAACTCCACTCCCCCACACACCCACACTGCCCCCCACACACACTCACTGTCACGTTCCCACACGCACTGTGGTTCCACCAGCCTGGAAGACAGGAGGCAGCTTGGCCTCAGAAGATGCCAAGGGACCTCTTTTCTTTAAAAGCCAACGTGCTCCTGGGGTCGGTTCAGGTGCAGGTGAGTGCCTAAGTTCAGGGATGCTGCCGCCCCAAGTAGAGCAAAGCCATGCCGGGAGCCTAGGCATTTGTCTCAGGAGGCCTGTGGAGGTATGCGGACCACCTTCCGGGCTGGGGCAGGTTTGCAGGCAGCATCCCCACCTGCCCAGCATTTCTGCCCCTGGAGGCCTCTCTCTGTCCACTGTGCACTCCAGACTCTCACACACTCTCCACCCTGCCCTGTCCAGGAGGGGGGCTCAGAAACTGTCCAACCACACTTGAGTGACCAGTGGGTTCATTGTGTCGCTGCCCCCAAAGGGGCACACACTGTCACAGACAGCACATCTTAAACCCAGGGACCCACCCTTTCTGAGCCAGGTACAGGGGTAGTTGAGGGCCCAGGACCCAAGCTGAAGGGCCTGAGCTCAAATCCCAGCTGCAGCACTTACTCACCCTGTGCTCTTGGGCATTACTTGCCTCTCTCTTCCTCAGTTTCCTTATCTATAAAATAGGGATAATAGCACTGCCCCCCACCATTAGCTTTATTAAGAGAATTAAATTAGACTATGGAATCTGATGAACTGGGGTCAAGGCTTAAGGCAGATGAGGGAAGTAATATGTGTTAGTTGCTACTAATCAATAATAATGACATTATTATAATGCTTGATTAACCATTATGACATGGTGTTAACAATTATAACAGGGTCATAATAGTAGTAATCAATACCAATAGCAGTGGATTTAGAGCATCACCGAAGGGATGGGAGGACAATGCGCCTTAGGCGGAGAAAGGGGGGAAAGTGCCACGTCTGTGTTCCTCAGAGCCTCATGCCGGGGGCTATGTCACGGGGATGTCCCAGTGGCTCTGCTCCTCAACAGTCAGCAGCTTTGGCTGGACTCCTGGCCTTCCAAGGTCTGGCCTGGGTGCTTGGGACCTGGGTGGGAAAGGCTTAGACCCCGGGGCAGGGATGAGGGTGGAGGGGTGCGGGGACACAGTGACCAAGTCCTTTCTCAGGAAAGGGAGCTCTCCCCTTTCCCAGGGGAAGCCATGGCCCAGGAGGCAGGGTGATTCCAGAAGCATCTCTCATCACCTGGGAGGAGGGATGAACTTGTGTAGGGCCAGCAGAGACTACAAAGGATGTTTTAAAGCCACAGAGTTTGGGAAAGGAAGCAGGGACCCCCTCCCCATGAAGGTCATGAGAAGAACTCTGTCCCAGACCTGCTGTGGGTGTGACAGCAGAGAACGCAGGGTAATGCTTGGTTACTAGAGCACAGAAACATCCTGGGGGCCCAAAGGCACTGTTTCCTCAGACTAGAGTAAATGCACAGGACAAGAACTGACATGTGGTTCGGGGACACAAGATGTGCCCCACAGGCCGTGTGGTACAGGGAGAGGTTGCGCAGCGTGGAGGTCTCGACATGGACCCACTGTCTGGGGCCAAATCCCAGCTCCACCCCTGACAGCTTTGAGGTCCTGGCCAGGATAAGCTTCCAGAGTGTGTCGTGTGGGCCAAGCCTGTACGGTGTTTACTCAGTCATTACACTAGCCTGAGGAAGGGGGCCCGCTAAGTTCACAGAGGACCGCAGTTTCTTCATCTGTGAAGTGGGGATAACAACAAAACTCACGTCACGGGGCCGTCCAGAGGATGGAGCCAGTGAATATATGCAAAGTATTCATAACAGCTCCTGTCACAGAGAAAGCTATTTTCAGCTATAATTATTAGCTATCTTTTATTTCCATGGGGGGAAAAAGTATGAATTGACTAATATATATGATTATTTCCAACAGCCTCCACCACAGCTTAAGTGCTGGGGTGTGAGGTGGCATTCAGCTCGACTCCCCCTCCCCATTCTAAGTTTGGACCCTGGACCCCCACCTATGTCCAAACAGGCTGACTATGGGCCCTGCCCACCCACTGCCTCAGGGTGGGGCCCAGGAATCTGTATTTTAAACACCCCCTGCTGAGCTCTGCATCTGCAAACACTGATTTGATTGGACCCTCTCCATGGGCAAATGAGAAATTGAAATTCAGGAGCCAGAGGACAAGGGCCAGGTGACACATGTCTTTTGGGACGGAACCCCCAGTTCTCCTGAAAGATGCTTGATTGCCCCATACTGCCTCCTTGTTTCTGGAACATTCCAGATGAATTCCATTACTGCTGTCCTTCTAACCTCCACCCAAACCTTTGACTCACGGAGCTTTCCCCCTTCTCCACTGCAGGCATTCCTGGTCTGCCGGGATAGCAGCCTGAAGCGCCTGGTGCTCTGTGTCCACTTCCCTTCCCAGAACGAGAGCTCAAAAGCGGTGCTCGAATACACCATTAAAGAAGAAAAATCGAGTAAGTACCCATCTTCCCTATCAGGCCTCCAACCACACACGTCATCAGCAACAGATGCTACACCCAGTAACCACAGACACTCCTATCAGCCTGGGGGTTTAAAATTAGAAGAGGAAAAGCTTTCAGGCCGCTCAAGTTGTGTAGCAAGGTTTGTTTTGAACTCAGTTTATCTCTCACGGTCAATGAGAGTTTCCGCTCACCCATGTCACAGCTTGTTGGCTTTGCTTCCTCGTGGCTGCCATGACATTTCCTCTTGTTAGCTCAGGCTAGAGAAAGGGAATAAAAGGAGAGGAGGTTGCTTAACCTCTCTGAGCCTCGGTTCTCTCATCTGTCAAATGGACACAAACAGTCACTGTCCTGCTGTATCACAGGGCCTTGGGAGGGTCAAATGGGCAAGAACTTTGAAAGACAAAAGTCCTGTGTGCACAGGGCTACCAGGAGCAGGCTTGGACTTCGGTGGGAAAATATTTGGGGGCCCCTGATCAAGGGGAGGTTTGTATTGATATGCAGTAAAAGGGTCTGGGCTTCCCCACCTTGCATGGGCAATGCCAGGTATTAAGATCCAAAAAGCCTGTTTGAAGAACCTATAGAAATTCCAAGCAACAACTTAGATCCTCTTATAAATGGATTGAGGGGTTTTGGGGGGAAGCTTTTACCCTTGGTTAACAGCAGAGGCCAATAGTTAAAGAAGATGATAAAATACTAAGCATTTCATAAATATTATAAATATATAACATAAATATATTGAAAATTTCATGCCATATTATATATGTTTAAATTGCATCTATAATAAGTATTTAAAAATATGTATTAAATATTCTGAAGTGCTCCTGTCTCAAGAAACACCTGCAGAGCAAAGATGAGTAAGTTCTGGCCTCAGGGGTCTCCCAGGCTATTTGGAGGATGGGAGATACACAGGCATCAACACTTGCTGTGCATTGTAACAGCTGCGACTGCAAAGGGATCCCTGGCTGAGGGGCACTGAGGGATGCAGACCATGGTAGGAAGGATTCCAGGAGGGTGTCAAAGAGTGGGGAACAGAGGCTGGGTCCCAAAGAGTGAGTGTATTAGTTCAAATGAAGGTTAATTTTCTAGCTCTAGAGGTGGGCAAGAAAGTGAAAGCAGAAGCAATTCCTTTTCTTGCTGTAAGGGGGCCTTTCCATGGAGCCCGGGATTCATGCCGAATGGATAAAATATAGTTCACTCATTTGTATATTCAAGAGATAGTCATTGAGTGTCAGCTCTGTGTCAGAGCTCTTCTACTGCTGGTACACAGCAGGACCAAACACGGTCCCTGCCCCTCAGAGCTTACATTCAGGTGGAGGGAGGAGAAAATCCACAAGTAACAATGTAGGGTGACCATCAGATGGAGAGTCACACCATGAAGAACATGGAAGCGTGAAGATTTCCCAGTCGGTGAAGTCACAATAACAAAACACAATGGGTTAAACCCAGAAGAGGCTAGTTTCCTGCTCATGTGCAAGGTTCCTGTTCACACCTTCCAGGTCCACACTCATAGGCTGGAAGGGGCCTGGAGGAGGCTTGTGGGCAGGTCTTATGGGGCCTAGAAATGGGTCTGTCACTTGTGCTTACATTCCATTGGCTAAAACTCTGTCATATGACTATACCTATCCACAAGGGAGATTGGGAAATGTGGTCCAGACACATGGCCAGGCAGAAGCAGAGGATCTTGGATCTTGCTGAACTGCTAGGAATCTTTAAGGGGATAGAGAAGGTGGGGCTATTAATTCACATAATGGCCCTCTCCTGCAGCATCCAGGGAAGGAAATGTAGGATCTCAAAGAGGCAGGAGAGTCATAGCTTTCCCAGACTGAATATATAGTGCTCTCTAATGACTGCAGAAAGGGTGCAGTGGTGTGGGGTGCATGCTGCTCTCCAAGAACCTGGGCCCTTTCATGGACATTCTCAGCAAGGGCCTCTGGGCTGCACAGGCCTTGGGTGTGCTTTTGGTAGGGAGACAGCCATCAGCCTATCTGCTTATGGACTTGTGTAGTCCTGCTGCTTATTGAGAGTCCGTAGGCTTCAAGGACTTGCCTGTCTAGGGACACATGCTCAGAAGTGAATGAGGGAGCATTTATTCAAGGGTAGGCTGATCAGGAAGGCTTCCTGGAGGAGAATGGAATCAGGCTACACTGACAGAATGTCTGAAAGTTCCTTTCTCCTTTGGCCCTACTCCTCTTTCCCTCCCTCCCAGACTCCAGGGTAATCACTTCTAGGTCTTTTCAACCCAGTTGCACTCCCGGGCTGCCCCAGCCTTTTGGAACTTGGTCAGAAAGCATGCTGAAGGTCTACCCAATGGAACCAGGATGCATGTTTTGTTTCCAATCAGGGAGCCCAGGAAACAAACCCAGGTGCTTGGGGATGGTGGTAGCTTCCTTCCCTGGGTTTGTGTCTTCCATCCAGAGCCATATGATAGAATTTAAAAATTTTTTAATTCAGTGCTCAACTTTGCTGAAAAGACCATCAAAACCCAAACCAAACTCCTAGATGTAATGTCACTCTCCCAATCATGATTCGTGTCCATTCACTGTGACTACACAAATGCCTCTCAGTTTGTATGTTTTATTTGCTCTTTCTTTACATTTCTCTACTGTTCCCTAACCCTCAGACCCCTGCAGTCTGCCTCTAGGAGGACCCAGATGTCAAGAAAGTTGCAGGGAATGTCTTTCGCTGCCACGTTGACTCTCTGCGCCAGCCTTTGTGCTATCCCTGTTCCTACTTGCCTGCTTTCCATGGTGACCCAGCCCGGACTGTGGAAGCCACACAGCCTGCACTCAAGTTGCAACTCTGCCTTTTCTCACTTTGTGTGACCTTGGACACCTTCCTTAACCTCTCCAGGCCTCTACGATGGGGATGATAATGGCGCCTCCTTCATAGGGTGCTGGAAGGGGTGAGTGTCATGTGTCTCATGCTTAGGCAGTACCCAGAGCACAGTGGAAGGTTATAATCATGTCTGTTGTTGTTATTATTGCTATTATTAATCCTCCTGCAAGATGAAGCCAAAAGGAGGAGTGGGTTTGCCTACACATGGGTAAATTCCAGTTGAGTGTATGTGGGCCTGCTTTGTAGTCCCTTGTGGGAGGAGGGAGTCACCAGCCTCTGAGTTCACCCCAGGCCATGGTGGCTGCAGTGGAGGGCGGCCTTAGGAGGAAGTGGGCAAGGGAAAGGCCCAGGGCCTGGAACGAGGGCCTTTTGTTGGAGTTCCCCACGCAGAGCTGAGGCAAAGGGAAGAGACAAGGGGGTCCCCCGAGAGTGGGTGGTCAGCCTCAGCTGTGGCCCCATACTGTTTGCTTTGAATGAGAAAGACTCCCTTTGACCACTTCTATGCTTCTGTGTGCTTGGGTTTCCTCTAGTTCCTCCGTTAAGAGTTTCTTTGCAAAACCCTGAGTCAGTTAGCTCGGGCTAGATGTACTGTGGCCCACAAACACCCCTAACCCTCGGTGGCTCGCACACAGTACATGTGCACCCACAGTAACATGAGTGTATGAGGCTCTTTACAAACCATTTTCACCCTGCAATCCAGGCTGAAGGAGCAGCGCCCATCTCAGGGCAGAGGGAAAGGAGAGAGACAGGAGAATTCTAGAGTGGCTCTGAAAGGGTTTACTCAGAGGTGGCAGGTGTCACTTCCCCTCATATCTCACTGGCCAGGCCAGACTCTGATAGGATAGGGATTAGTCTCCTGGTGGCATGTGAAGGGTAGTGACTATTTTGAGCAAGTATTACCATCTCCTACATCCCCGATCCTCATCTGTGCTGCACCAGTGAGATAAGATAATGATGAGAAGGCTTTGCAGTGTCTGGGTCACTACTTAGCTTCATCAGGGGCTCTCAGAGGCCGGACGTGTGTGTGGCGGGGAAGTGGGGGCAGAGAACGAGCAGAGGAGATATTGAGGCAAGGGATATATGGGCCGAAGGAGCAGGACACAGGATGGATGGAGGCTAAGCCAGCTTCCAGGCTGCAGCCCTGCCCCATCATGGCTGAAATTAACCCCTGGCTGGTTTTCATTAAGACACTAGCTCCTTTTTCATCAATCTGCACCCTTGAAGATAGTGACAATGACACATCCATGTGATGGCACTTCTCCACTGGCTGCTAGAAATAAGAAAATGAGTTGGCCCTGTCTCTAAAGGAGGAATCATGAGGCAGTGGTGGACGGTGTGGTTTGGCCCTACAAGAAGTGACTGCCGGGCACTCAGTCTGAGCCACTCGCTCCACGTTTCCAGGGCAGCCCCGGCTTACTCTCTGCCTGTGACCTCCTGCCTGGACTGACAGAAAGGCTGGCCGGTCAGGCTCAGTTAGGATTTCTTCTTGCCCTGAGCAAGTCTCCCACTCACAGGCCTGTGGTTTTAGGCCAAATAGTTGAAACTGATAGATACACTTGTACTTGGGAACAGAGCCCACCACATGGGCAAATGTGGTAGATGTTGGCTGATTGGCATGAAGGTTATCATTACTGGACTGGGGGGGCACTTTTGAACCAAGGACGGAAGACAGTCTAGAGGAGTCCTCCTGGGCAGTAGAGATCTGTATGGTGGGGGTGCAGAGTGTCACCCGGAAGGCCTTCGGGTCCACATGGGCGATTTGCCTTGGTACTCTTGGGTTTGGCCCTTTCACCAGCTGACCCATTATCCTACAATGAGTTTTCTCTGTATTTGGACCAAAATGTATTAAGCCCATAAAAGGTAAGGAATGATTATTATTAAAGTCGGGGTTGGCATGGAGAAGGCAAACTCTTGACGTGTTATCAGCAGGCAGTATTGCGTCATGGTGAATTGCACTCGTCAGTGCAAACCTCTTTTGACATCACGAGCTTTGGAAAGGCAGTCAGTTCTAGGATTTTATTCTGCCTCTGTCACCTTGTGACAAGCAAGTTATTTAACTTCTCTGTGCTTCAGTTTTCTCAGTTGCAAAATAACCTGCAGCACAGCTATTGGTGGACTGGGGAGCAAAGCTGTGTAGGAACCTGGAACAGAATTGCCTGGCACGTGGGACACATTTAGTAGCATCGTCACTGTGATATTGTGGTTTATAGTAAGAAATATGTATTTGGTCTTCACTCCAGTTCCTGGCACAGAGCTCCCAAACCCTTGGAATCTCCTGAGTGACAGGAATAATAAAGGCGTCTCGATAGCCACAACAAGCCCCTTGTAACCACATCTGAGTTTATGCTAATGAGGTGACTTTTGCAAAGCACCTAAGGATGGGAGCTGGTTGCCAGGGGAACCATCTGTGTGCTCAGAGAGTGTGGAAGCCCAAAATCCCTTCCCATGTACCTTGCCTGTGCATCTCTTTCAGCTGGCTATCCCTGAGATATATCCTTTTATAATAAACCAGTAATTTAGTAAGTTAAAAGTTTTTCTGAATTCTGTGGGCCATTCTAGCAAATTAATTGAACCCATGAAGGAGGTCGTTGGAAGGTCCCATCTGTAGCTGTTGGGTCACAAGCACAGGTGACCAGCCAGACTTGCCATGGCTGTTGGAAGGGCAGGGGGCTGGGAGGTGGCAGGGTGGCAATCTTGTGGGACTGAGCCCTTAACCTGCAGGATCTGACCCTATCTCCAGCTAAATAGTGTCAGGATTGAGTTGAATTGTGGAACACCCCATTGGTGTTGGAGAACTGCTTGGTGGTGTGGAAAAACACGCTAGCACTGATGTCAGAACTGGGGTAGCTCTCTGACGTCTCTGTGTTGTCTCCTGGGGGAAATGGAGGCATCTATAGGGAAAAGCTATCCCAGTGTCCCCACGGCATAAGCACTCAGATGTGAGTAGCTGTGGGGATTGAATCACATACAACTTCACTTCACAGCTGTCATCCCCTGCAATGTCTTGCTCCTGGAGAACTCTGAGAAGTTGATTTTTTCTTCATATCTCACGTTCATTACTACCCAGGGAGGCTTGGGCTAAAAACTCACCCCAGTTTGTTTCTGTTTTTCAGCCTCCAAAATTGGGGTTGGCACAGGGAAAAAAAAATACAGCATCAGATAATTTAAGTCCAAGAAGTTTACTGTACAACTTTGGTAAATGTCTTTCTGGGTTTTTTCCTAAGCAGATTTGAATCATAGTGGTGTATATAGCTTTTCGTCTTCCTTTGTTGACTTAAACATTTTAATACGAGCTTTCTCTATGTTATTAAACATTTCAAAGACATGGCAATCAATTAAATATGTGCTGAATGGCTTCTGAAGGAAGACGCTTATGACAGGCTCTGTAAGGCATGGATCAGTCGGGGAGACCGCTACCCACTTAACCAAAAATACAAGCCAGGCTTTCATAAGTGCTAGAATGTAAGTGTGGACTTTGCGGTAATCATGTAAATGATTACTTTTGACTGAGAAAAGTCAACCCAGACCTTTCTGAACCTTGGAGGATGGAAAATCATTGTGAGAAAGAGAAACTGGGGGCAAAGCCTATTTCACTGACAGCACAGCCTGCCTCAGGCTCAGACGCTAGAAGATAACCAAGAAAGGGTGGGCCCCACTGGGGGTGAGGTGATGGGAAGGCTGGAGAGGTGGGATTTGGTCAGGTCACCAAGGGCCTTAATAACCACCCCAAGGTGTTAGGGATTTAGTTTGTAGTGTCTTGGGAGGGCACGAAAAGATTTTGAGCAGAAAGTGCCCTGATGAGACAGGCGCTTTAGAAGAGATCTTGGCTGTGTGGGTGATGGCGCAGACAGTTGGCCGTGCCAGGAGCCCACAGAGGAAGAGGAGGGGATTGAGACCTGCCCGAGGGAAGGGCCTCACTCTAAGGCTGCAGGGGAACTAGGGGAACTGGGACTAGGAAGTGTAAGGCCTAGAGAAGGGGCAGGGCCTGGGGCTGGGAAACCCTGACAGTGGGTGAGGCCTTGGGAGAAGGCAGGGTGCAACAATTATGGGAGATGTGAGCACAGGGATTGCCAGGGGGTTGTTTTGCCCTGAGGAAGGCCAACACAGGAGATTTTGACAGAAGTGAGAGGAAGTTCCAGAACACAGGGCCTCGGAAGCAGGAGAAGGTGAGGGAAATGGGTTCGCAGGTGCAGGGTATCATGCCAGCACCAGACCCAAGTGGGTGGCCTCAGCCTGTGTGTACAGTGACTGCCACCTTCAGGGGCTTTGTAGCTTCAGAAAATCTGTCTATGAGAAAACAGTCCAACTCAACTATTTCGGAGAACCATGGGCTCTGATAGTCCCCTCTCTTTTCGGGATGATTACAAAAGTGTCAGGGGTCAGAGTCCAGGCTCCAGAGCCTCCTGGGCTTCCTATGGATTATCTTAGCTCAACATTTGCATCTGGGGCTCCTACCTTCCTTTCCAGCTATTTCTGCCTCCCTCTACCACCCTGCATGAAAACCTGCTCTCTGGAAATTCTCCAGCCAATAAACAGATTTATACTAACATGTGAAAGACTAACACCACCATAAAGTAGTGCTCCTGACGATGAGGGTATATATCTCAATAGGAATAAAAATTCTAGGACTGATGTTTCAGTGGCAGAATATCAGGCATTGGCCGCCAAAGAGTGGAAGTTAGTTCGTCCTGGCTGTCCTGAAATCAGGGAGGCATCTGTTCTGTCTAAGGCTCATTCAGACTGTCAACCTCCTCCCCATGCCAACTGTCCACTCAGGCCCTCTGACTTCCCAACAAGGTGGCTCAGGTGGTCAGTGGAGTTTCCTGGTGAGTCTCTTGCCTGTTCACAGCAATCTCCCCGGGTCATCGCCATCTGGAAGCACCCTGTTCCTTTCTCTGCGCTCACTGGCACTCACGGCATCCACCCCACCTGTGTGCCTATGTCTGCTGCTCTCCCCTCTCCCATGTCGGTTTCATATTTTTGTATCTCCTTTCTTCCTGCTGGCCAAGCTTCTGAGGGTAGAGTTGAGTCTGATACAACATCTCCAGTCCCCATGGGCTGGCATAGGGCAGAGCATGTAGCAAATGTTCAGCCAACACCACGTCATTGATCAGCTGGTTAATGACCCCTCACACTTCAGCAGAGAGATGGCCTGGTTGGGAAGGACTGAGAGGGTGGGCTTTGGGATCTAATGGACCTGGATTCAAATCCCACTGCTTTGCTTTCATCAGCTGTGAGGTTTTGTCAATGCTGTTCAACCCTCTGCCTCACCGAGCCTGGTTTTTCTCAACTGTGAAATGGACTCATCATTGTAGTGATGACTAACTGGAACTATGTACAATAGGTGCTCATAAAAAGTTAAGTACCTCTCCCCCTTCCCTGACTGCCCACTTACCCCTTAACGTGGGTCTTAGGGTTAGAAAACCAAACCAGGGTTTGTATTCAGGTCTCCCACTTACCCAGCTCTGAACTAAAGCAAGCACCTCTGGGGAAGTTGTTAGGAGAAACAGGCAAGAAAGCATAGGTGAGCGTACCCCAAACCTGGCAGATGCAAGAGCGGCGCTGCATTCATTCTTCATTCATGTCTGTATGTAACCAGCACCTGGTGAGGGTCATGATCAGACTGGATTCTGCTCTTAAAGGGATCCCTTGAGTAGCTGACTGGATGGGGTTAAGGGTGGAAGAAAGAAGACTGCGTGCTTTTGCAAGTGCTTTGCGGTTCTCAGGGGTCCCTGTGCGGTTCTCGCGGCATCCCTTTGCGGAGGCTCAGCTGCTCTGGGAGGGTTACCCCATACTCAGGGCTTCCAAGGAGATGTTCCGGAGGACTCAGCTTTGGGGATTTTTCCCAAAAAGAAAGTGGATTGTTACCTCTAGAGCGCCTCCCAGATTTGCTTTGCCCTGGCAGCGTCATCACTAGGAAGGGTGAGCAGCCTTAGGGCCGGTGAGAGCTTGAGCAGAGCCATGGGTGGTGTCCATTTACTGGGTTCTAATACGGCTCCACCAGTTACTTGCTGTGTGACCTTAAGCAAGTCACTAAATGTCTCTGGGCCTTCTGGGAGAAGGGACCCCTGACCTCACCTAAGAGATGGATACAAAAGGCCTTGGAAGGATAAAGCCCCACATGGAGAGAAGGTGCTGTTCTTGTTTGCCTGACCCCTGATGTCCCGGACCTGGATGATAAAGCCTCAGCATAGCCGAGGAGAACGCATGTTGTTCAGTGTCCCAGCTGGACTCTTGGGAAGCCACATTATTATGCCTGTCCCACCCACTTCTCCATTCTGCATAAACTAAGGAAGCAAGCAGAGGTGAGACTTTCTGGAAAGTTCAGTAAAAATGGGCGGTGTCCTCTGTGGCTCTTTGTGTCCATCTCCCCTTATCTGTCAAGGACCAATGAATAGTTTGTCCTGCTCTCGCCCCCAGCCCTGGTCCTGTTACACACGCTTTGTTGTGCTATTGCTTATCTTGGCCTTGGTTTCCACAGTGGAAACTTTAGGGAACTTCCCCTGCAAGGATGTTCCTTTAATGTAGTCACTGTTCCCAGTCTAAAGCTGCCCTGGGCAGCCCCCAGGTGAGACCAAGTTCCCCAATAAGTAGGCCCTACCCATGAAGTCCTATAAAGCCTTTAGAGCCCAATTATTGGGGACTCCCCATACCAGACTTACCATGTGCCAAGCACTGCGCCACCCTCACTGTGTGTCAGGCACTGAGTGGGCTTTTGTAGAAGTCATCCCTCTTGTCTTCACCACAGCCCTAGGAAGCAGGTGCTAGGGTCCTGGTTTTTTTATTTTTTTGTTTTTTGTTTTATTTTTATATCATTAATGTACAATTACATGAGCAACATTATGTTTACTAGACTCCCCCCATTATCAAGTCCCCACCACATACCCCATTACAGTCACTGTTCATCAGTGTAGTAAGATGCTCTAGCATCACTACTTATCTTCTCTGTGTTGTGCTGCCTTCCCCGTGCCCCCCCACTACATTATGTGTGCTAATCGTAATGCCCCTTTTTCCCCCCTTTCTTTCCCCCCACCCCTTATCCCTCCCTTCCCACCTATCCTCACAAATCCCTTTCCCTTTCATAACTGTTAGTCCATTCTTGGGTTCTGTGAGTCTGCTGCTGTTTTGTTCCTTCAGTTGTTCCTTTGATCTTATACTCCACAGACTAGTGAAATCATTTGGCACTTGTCTTTCTCCACCTGGCTTATTTCACTGAGCATAATGTCCTCCAGCTCCATCCATGTTGTTGCAAATGGTTAGGATTTGTTTTCTTCTTATGGCTGAATAATATTCCATTGTGTATATGTACCACATCTTCTTTATCCATTCATCTACTGATGGACATTTAGGTTGCTTCCATTTCTTGGCTATTGTGAATAGTGCTGCGATAAACATAGGGGTGCATCTGTCTTTTTCAAACTGGGCTCCTGCATTTTTAGGGTAAATTCCTAGGGGTGAGATTCCTGGGTCAAATCGTATTTCTATTTTCAGTTTTTCAAGGAACCTCCATACTGCTTTCCACAATGGTTGAATTAATTTACATTCCCACCAGCAGTGTAGGAGGGTTCCCCTTTCTCCACATCCTCGTCAACATTTGTTGTTGTTGTCTTTTGGATAGTGGCCATCCTAACTGGTGTGAGGTGATATCTCTTTGTGGTTTTAATTTGCATTTCTCTTATGATTAGCAATGTAGAGCATCTTTTCACATGCCTGTTGGCCACCTAATTTTCTTCTTTGGAGAGGCATCTGTTCAAATTCTCTGCCCATTTTTTAATTGGATTATTTGCTTTTTGTTTGTTGAGGTGCATGAGCTCTTTATGTATTTTGGATGTCAACCCTTTATCGGATCTGTCATTTATGAATATATTCTCCCATCCTGTAGAATGCCTTTTTGTTCTATAGGTGGTGTCCTTTTCAGCTTGTTATAGTCCCACTTGTTCATTTTTGCTTTTGTTTCCCTTGCCCGGGGAGATATGTTCATGAAGAAGCTGCTCATGTTTACATACAAGAGATTTTTGCCTATGTTTTTTCCTAAGAGGTTAATGGTTTCATGACTTACATTCATTTTGAGTTTACTTTCATGTATGGGGTTAGACAGTAATCCAGTTTCATTCTCTGACATGTAGCTGTCCGGTTTTGCCAACAGCAGCTGTTGAAGAGGCTGTCATCTCCCCATTGTGTATCCACGGCTCCTTGATCGTATATTAATTGATAGGGTCCTGTTTTTGCAGCCTGAGGAACTGTTCCCAAGGATGCCACTGTGATTGAGCCCGGCTGTAAAGCGCCTTCCCCTGGGCCAGGTTGCTGCCTGTCCTGGCTCCTGTGCTCCTCGGGCGTATGACTGTGCAAGTCAGGGGCAGGCGGAGGACACCAGAGGGGGAGGAAAAGCACAACCACCGAGTATCCATAAGAACTTCGGAATTACCCTCAGAATCTGAGGCCTAAGCCACGTTATACTCACAGGCTTTACCTTTATTGCAAAGAACCAGAGCTGGACAGAAAGGGAGCTGGCAGGGACTGAACGGCTTCAAGCAGGACAGCCACTGTGAGGAGGGGTTCCCCCAAGTCAGTGGGGTCCCCAGAATTCCAGGCCTCTTAATGATCATCTGAAAGAGGATCTGTCTCCAAGCCTCGGTTTTGGTAGCATGCTGGAGCCACTCCTTCTAGCTCATGAGAGTTCATTGTACATATATCCCAGCTCCAGTCTTGAAATCAACATGGTGGGAGTATTTACATTATGGAAATTGGCAAATGCTGTAAAGTCCAGACTTCCTGTCCCTGGAGAGTCAGTTGTTAAACATTTACCAGCACACTGCAGCCCATCTTCATCTATTAAATGGGGACGGTAATACCCATCTTATAGAACCACTGGGAGGTGACATATATGTGGGCATTTTGTAAACAAAGCATGATGTGGGTGTGTAGACATGCTGTGTGTGTTTATATGTAATTTGTTATAATTCTTACATGAAAGGCTATATCTTTAAGGGTGGGAGCTGTGTCTTTACAAAAACAGGAATAAATTGGAATCAGGGAGTGGTACAACAGGTGCAGCAGAGACTCCTAGAAAATCGGGTGGATAATGTGAGACTGTAAGCGGATCGTGGGACTGCATTTGAAATCATGAGGAATTTTCCCGTGGAAGCTTGGGAGGCTCCTTACTGGCTTCAGGATCCAAGGACCAGAGCCCTCCCGCTCACTGAGAAGATGTGGCTGAGCATTTACCACGGTTTTCTCTGAGAAAGGTCCAGTGGCTGTTGTAGGAGGGGCCAATCACAGGACAATGTGCACCCAGGTCTTGAGACTCAGCTTTTCTCTAAGAGTCTCTAAAAGGCCACAGGGAAGAGCCCCGGGGGAAGAGGTGGGGTGGAATGATCTGGAGTACCTTTTAAATAGAAGTTCTTCCCTGCTGACGGGCATTGTGGAGGCTGGACTGCATCCTTCCACCCAATGATGAAGCCCAGAGGGGACTTGACTGCAGTCAGGGACAGCATGGTGGTGCCTGGACCCCGAAGTTGCAGCTGCATGTCCCGAAGAGGGGACATGCTCCTGAGATATTTAAGAGGAGAACTGACATCACTGGTTGGCAGAACTGGCTGAAGGAGGAAGAGGAGCCAATGGAGGCACCTGGGGTCGGGGACCTGTGGCAGCATCATCCGAGGTCCAGGGAAATCATGGTGGGAGGGGGTGACAGCAAGGAATATGGGGGGGCCCATGCCAGGGAGAGAGAAGCCCACCACCATCATGCCAGTGCCTGGCATATAGTAAGTGCTTAGCACATATTTGATGAATGAAATACAATAAATCCCTGAATCCAGGTCTCAGGAAGGAGAGCAGAGCCCAAGGTACAGATCTGAGAGTCTCCAAGGGATGGGATGCTAACCCTGCAATGTCCGTCTGCTTGATTACATACCTGGGGATCAAGATACCCATTTCCACCTGTTCTTATGGGGCTATAAAATTGCCATCTGGTAACTAAAGAGGAATCTTAATTAGATGATGGGCTAGAGAAACCTAACACTCGGTGAATCTAATTGCCTGAGTACTTGGAGCCCTGATCCCTAGTAGGTCATAGGAGCTTCCCTGTGTCAACAGAAACACTCCTCTTAGCAGCAACAGAGGGGTGGAGTCCCCTTTGCCCACCAGGGAGGGTGATTCATTTATGCTAATTCAGGAGGGCACTCAGCCTTATGCCTGCCAGGGGTTTCAGAGGGTCTATAAATAGCACTCCTTTCTTCCACTTGTTCATTCAGAACCAGTGAGGAAGTAAAGGATCAGAACATCAGCTTTTCTACTGATGGGCTGATTTGGAAGGTGCAGTTTGACCTACAGCCACAGTCAAGGGCCCTATCACACTCCCACCATTGAATTTGCTCCCTGGAACTGCAGGGTTCCCCCTTGCAAGGGCTGAGCCTGCCCTAGGCTGCTTATACCAGGGCCAGCAGAGAAGACAGACAGCTGCATCTGCAGCCCAGCTGGCTGGGGGTTTACAAGCAGGTGTTTCGGAAGCATGCTGAAGCAAGCAGGACGTCAGTTGTCCTGAGGCTGGTCCCTGGGTCTTGATCCCACCACCCAGTTTGTGGCTCTTGGTGTCTCTGCGCTGCTGGTGAAGAGGACAAAGGCACGGTTCCGTGAGGCCGAGGTCTTGGATTCAGAGTCATGCTGGGCACTCCTGGCTTCCATTCATTACCATGCCCAGCACTGATGTTGGGCGCCCGCTGTGAGCTGGCATCTAAGCACTCCTGGGATCCTGCCAGTTGTCCAAGGAGCACAGACTGGCTCCCTCTGGAGTAGGATGTTCCTGAAACTTGGCACTCTTGCCCCTTGGAGCCGACCATTCTTTGCTGAGGGGCCTGTCCTCTGCACTGTAGGGCTATTCAGCAGCAGCGCTGGCCTCTGCCCACTAGATGTCAGCAGTGCCACCCCATCCTCCCCACTCCCGAGGTGGGACAGCCTAAATGTCTCCACACATTGCCAAATTGTGCCCTGGGGGACAAATTTGGTCCTGGTTGAGGACCCTGCTTAGGGCTATGTATGCAGTCTAGTGCAGCAACCATGAGCCACACGGGGCCATTGAACCCTTGAGAGGTGGGAGTCTGAATTGAGATGTGTTATTAAGTGTAAAATATGTACAAGGTTTTGAACATTTAGTATGGAAAAAATGGAAAATGTCTCATTAGTAATTGTTTTACATTTATAGTTTGTTGAACTGATAATATCTTAGATATATTGGGTTAAATAGAATATATGACTAATTTTACATGTTTCCATTCACTACAACTGATCTGTGAGCAACAGCGGTTTAAACTAAATGTATTGGAAGAATTTTTGGAGATGTGTGACAATTTGAAAAAGCATTTTCTTTTCTCTGACTTACTTTATTGTGAGAATGTAGTATATGATACTTATAAAAACGTTTTCCTCAACTGATTATGCTATTGGTAAGGCTTCTGGTCAACAGCAGGCTATTAGTCGGTAAGTTTTGGGGGAGTCAAAAGTTATATGCTAATTTTTGACTGTACAGGGGTTGGCACCCCTAACACTCACATTGTTCAAGGAAGGATCAGCTGTATTTCTAATATGACTATGAGAAAATTTAAAATTGCGCATGTATCTTGCATGATATTCCTGTTGGACAGAAGCATCTAGAGAGCCAGTAGCGGAGGACGCCAGGCGACAGCACAGACTGTGGACGCGGGCTAGCTGAAGGTCACGTCCTGGTGTTGCTTCCTAGCTCTGTGACCTTTAGTCAGCCACTTACCCTCTCTGAGTCTCACATTTTCACAAGCACCGGTCACTTTCTTGTAGACCTCACATGAAAGTTCGGGGATGGGCTGAGCTTTGTAAGATCCTGAAGGTGAAGCTGGGTTGGTTTCTGGGCTGGGTGTTTTTTGATGGGTCCTCTGTGGCTGCTGTTCTGCCAGCAGCTGCTGCCACCTCCTTTCCTTCCCTCGGCTCCCCAAGAGAGCAAAGTGTTTCTTTAGAGTGGGTGCAGGTAGAGAGTCACCCCCGCCAACCACCGCCCAGCACCTGCAGCATGAGCAGAGGAGCAAGCAGATCACTTTCCCCACCTTGCAGCTCCTTGCCACCAAGGACTCAGTCCCCCGGGAGGGCTGCCTCTGCTGGGCATCTCCTCCTCCGTCCCTCCCCACCCTTCTCCCTAGCACCTCCCTGTCTGCCTACTCTTTATTTAGTCTCCCCTGACACTTGACAATTCGCTCATCTGTCCAATGTCTCCCCTTATGTTTTGGCATCTGAGCCTATAAATAGTTCCCAGGCAAAGACCCATCTGCATTGTGACAGTTTGGTCCCTATTCCTCTTCCCAGACTTAAATCCTCATCTACACAGTTGCTAAATATGGAAGAGCCCCATCCAAGAAAGGGAATGTTTCATTGCAGCTTGAACAGGGTAGTGGCAGTTGCTGCAGAAGTGACTGCCAGGAGGGAGTTCAGAATCAATGCTCTTAAGAGCCTCAAACCCCGTTCAGCTTATGGTGTGATCCTGACAAGGTCCGGGCTCTGGGACAGTAAAAAGAAGGAAGGCTTGGCTTCTGCTCTCTGGGAGCTTCGTTCTGGGCCCAAATCAGGCCTGTGAACACATCATGATGTGGCATAATCACACTCTGAGGTGGAATGTGTCCCCAGTGCCAGGGCCAGAGGGAGGCAGGCCACAGTTCTGCCCGGGAGGGTTTCACTGAGGGTAACAGGGGGCCTGTCCAGTGGCAAGGGAGGAAATGTGTGGTCCATGGGAAAGCGTCTCTTCTAGCTGACAAGACATGCTGAGTGCATTCCGGTATGGAAGACTGGATGCCCTCCCTCCCCATGACACCCCCTCTCCTTAACAAAAGGGGCCTGATACACCAGGCTTCTGGGCTGGTGGCACCTGGTCATGACTGTGGCTCTTGGACCACTTACTCTCTCCAAGCCTCAGTTTCCTTGCCTATAAAAGGATGATAGTGGAGTTGTCATGAAGACTACGTAGAGGCTAGCACAGAATAGGCACTTAATAGGTAGATGATATTATTATTACTGTTGTTACTATTAAAACCTTGAAAACACTAACCTTCCATTATTAATCAGGAGGCTCAAAGCCCCTGCTGGCAAGTTGGGAGGAAGGGGCAGAGCAATAGCGGTCAGAATCAGACCCTAGATTCCGGAGAGCACCAGAATCAAACTCGGGAAAGACGTGAGCTAATCCTCTCACAGGACAATGATGCACCTTCTCTGGGCCTCAGTTTCTCCAACTACACAGTGGGAAGGTTGGGCTGGAGCTGTGTCTAAGGGCCTTTCCACGCTGGCTTTTGTTGTTCTCCATCCTCTGGGAGGGACATTTGGGTTGGTTGGGTCTCTGGTCTGAGCCGACTTGGGCATGTGGTATAAAACTCAGTAAAAAGGTTTTGCTGTACCTTTTTCATCCTAAAATTCTTAAGAGGAAATCAAGAGCAGTTGTTCCTTCTGCCAACCACAACCAGCAAATATGGCCATGACTCATACCCAGGCCTGTCAAGGGCAGTTGCCTAGCTTGTGCACTGCCCAAAAGTGCCTTGTAGGTGAGCTGAGTGGGGGATGAAACAACTGGTGTTCTGTTTGTCAAGTTGTGCAGTTTAGTGCAGGGCTGCAGCCACCTAGAGAAGGAGGCACCTCTCTGCTCCCTTGCCAGACCCTGTGACAGGGCCTTGGGAGCATTTGGAGGCAGCCCCCTGCTTGGACCCTGACTGTGGCTGCCAGGTCCTCTCGTGTTCCTTTCCTACTAGCCTCCCTACGGCCTGTATACCCCAGGGACCTGGGGTTGGTGGAGGGGGCTGGGGACTAAAGGAAGGTGATCTCACATTTCAGCTTCAGGGCTGGAAGGGGTGTAGGGACTATACAGAGGAAGGCTTGAGCAGGCTGGTAAATAAACAGTGAAGGGTGTCAGCCAGTGACCCAGAGGCCAAGGCGCCCACCTAGACCCTCAGTAACAGCCAGAAAGAAAAGGAACGGTTTCCGGCACATTCTCAAGTCAGCTTCCTCTCCCGGATCCCTGAGCCCTAACTCGCCCTCCCACCCTCCCCTGAGACCTGCTGGACCACTGTGTTATCTCTGGTGGAGGGGCTGCTATCCTCCCTCCGAGCCTCCACAGAGTCCCACTCCAGCCTCTGCACGAGAGCCAGAGAGGGCCTCGTGACGCTTATCCCCACTCGGCAGTTAGAGAAAGCAGGAGTCAGAGGCGAAGGCTTGTCTCAGGGCATGTGGTGGGTGGAAACAGGGGCCCACGCCTGGTTGGTGCTGTCCAGGTTTGGGCTTTGCCTGAAACAGAAGCAAGAGTTTGTACCACTCCGAGCATGAGTTCTTGCATAGCTCAGCAGCAAGGCCCCCCAGAGAACACAGCAGACGTGCTGCCCAGCACGGGGCCGTTTGTCCTCCCCAGTCCTCCTGGTAGCCTGTGCCCTCTGCTGGGCCAGCAGTTCCAGAAGCCCTGGTCTAGCAGCCCCTTCCTCCCGGTCTGGAGGGGGCCGTTCTCCCGTCTTACAGGAGAGGCAGCTGGGAGAATCTCAGAGCTGGTGGGTATCAAAGCTGGGCCTGAACCACGGAGTCCTCAGGCCCCAGAGAAATTGCTGCTCTCCCCACTTCCAGCCCTGGGAACAATGGCTCTTGATTTCCTCTTAATTATCTAATTCAGAAAATTGGACCTTCAGCTAGGCCTGATGGTGGTAGCCAACTGTTCTTCTACTGTCTGAGCCACAAACTGGCCTGGTGGTTCCCATGGCGACCGTGGTGTTGCTGGGCAACAGTGGGTCCCATCAGCCAAAAGGCCACTGTGACCTTCCTAGGGGGGGGATCCCAAGTGTGTGGGGTGGGCACCTGGAGGAGTGGGTCTGGCCCCACCTGCTGGTTCTACACCCACTAGGACACCTTTCGTAAAAAAGATAGAGGATAACAAGTATCGGCAGAGGTGTGGAGAAACTGGAATCTTCCTACATTGCTAGTGGGAAAATAACTGGTGCAGTCACTTTGAAGAAACAGTTTGGCAGTTTCTTAAACATATAATTACCCAGCAATTCCACTTCTAGGTATATATATACCCAAGAGAAATGAAAACTTAGGTCCGCACAAAAACTTGTGCACAAGTCTTCACAGCAGCATTGTTTTAGCAGCGAAAAAGTGAAAACGGCCTAAATAGCCATCAATATATGAATGGAGAAACAACATGTGCTATGTCCATACAGTAGAATAATATTCAGCCATAAAGAAGAATGAAGTGCTAACCCGTGCTCCCACTTGGGCGAACATTGAAAATGTTCTGCTAAGTGAAAGCAGCCGGCCACAAAGGACCACATATTGTCTGATTCCATATATACGAAGTGCCTACTATAGGCAAATCCACAGGGACGGAAAGATCAGTGGCTACCAGAAGCTTGGAGGAGGGAGGAAGGGAAGGTGACCACTAACAGCACATGGTTTCTTTCAGGGATAATGAAAATATTACAAATTTGATCATAGTGATGGTTGCACGACTCTTTGATCACTCTAAGTCTTTGAATCATGAACTCTGAATTGGTGAATCACATGGTGTGGGATATGATACCTTAGTAAAATGGTTAAAAACAAACATTAAACATTAAAAAAAACTGTCCAATTAGAATATGGGCAAAATTCATGAACAGACTTTTCTCCAAAGAGGATATACAGATGGCAAACTGCCACACAAAAGGATGTCCAACATCTTTTCAAAATGCAAATTGAAACCACAATGAGATATCATGTTACACCTATTAGAATGGCTAAATTAAAAAATAATGAAAACATCAAACTGGCAAGCACGGGGAGAAACTGGGATCACTCCTACATTGCTGGTGGGAATGTAAAATAGTATGGCAACCCAGGAAAATTGGCAGTTTCTTTTAACACTAATAGATTTGCCATATGACCCAGAAATTGTACTCTTGGGCATATATCCTAGAGAAGGGAAAACATGTTTTCCTGCAGAAACGTATACACAAGTGTTCACAGAATCCTCATGCATAATAACTAAACTAGACACTCCCCAGATGTCCTTTAGTGGCAGAATAACCAAGGAAACTCTGGTACATCCAGACCATCGAATACTATTCAGTAATCAGAACAAGCTATGGGTGCACTCAACAACTTGGATGCCCTCAAGAAAAATGCACTAAGTGAAAAAAAGCCAATCTCCAAGGATATACACTGCGACGTTCCATTTATATGATGGTTGTGGAATAACGTAATCACAGAGAAGGAGAACAGATGAATGGTTGCCAGGGCCTGGGGTGGGCCTGGCCTTAAAGGGGGAGCACCGGGAGCCTTGCAGTGGTGGTGCAGGGAACAGCTTGATGGTGGTGGTGATTACAGGTGGCAACTGTGTGGTGCTGCATGCACGTGCACACACACACACACGAACCCATGTGAAACAGTGAAATCTGAATGAGCTAAGTGCCATGCCTGGTGCTGGGGGTAACCTTGGGGAAGGAAGGAGATGCATACAGCCCCTGTCCTCAACAGTTCATTTGTGTGAGTAGTAAAATAAAATTTCTTTCTTTTAAAACCATCTTCCATCTTCCGGTTTTCTGCTCTTCATGGACATTTCATTTTGATACTAAGCCAGCCCAGTGTGTGTGGACTTGGCATCTCTGTCTTGTCCCAACTCAGCCTTAGTAGTGAGTTGTAAGGTGAAATAGTTCCTTTTCTCCAAGCAGAGGCAGAATACGACTACCTTTTGCCTGTCGTCATCTCAGGACGTGTCAGGTGCAGCTGACTGGTGCCCATTCCCTCCCCTGCCCCTTTGAGCATGAAACGGTTTAGGCAGGGCCTGGCATGCTACCACAGAGGCTTCTGCTGAGGACCCGAGACAGCACACAGTGCAGACAGCGGCTGCTCGTGTTTGTCAAAGGTGACCAGGTACAACTGGCATCTTTACTGGGAGGAGCCGACTGGCTGGGCTATGAGTCATATACATTCAAATGGTTAAAATGCTAAATTTGATGCCTTGTCTAGTTTGCCACAATAAAAAGAGATAGAGGGAAAGAAGCCTCCTACTTTTAGCATCATCCCCTCTCTCTCCACCCCCCAGACCTAAGCAACCAGGAACCTCCTTTCTGTCCCTGTCCACTTGGTCTCCTCTTGATTCCGGCACCAGAAGGCCTGGTCAGCCCAGCTGTCCTTTCTGGAGCCTCACTGGGAGCCTGGTACAATGCTGGACGCAGTGCAGGTGACGGACAAGGGAGACCCGTTCTGCTCTCAGTGAGTGAGGTCTCCTAGTCTGAGAACCCGTGCTCTGCATTGGTGGAAGCACAGGCTCAGCGTTTCCCTGGTGCAGGTGCGTGGCTGGGACAGCACGCTCTTTGTGCACTTCCCCACAGGAGGGGCCGGAATTCTCAGGAAAGGCTTTGGGTGGACCCAAGGTGGACCTGGAAGCAGAGTCCTGAAGGCAGGGCAGGGCATAGATGGATTCTTTGTGCTCGGGGAAACAGCATGGGCAAAGGCCTGGACGCAGGCTGGAGGACTGCGTTGATGGGCGAGAATGAGGAAAATTGTCCAGAGGGAAGAGTTTTTAATTGAGGAGCTGTACAAAATGAGGCCAAAGACGGCCTCAAAAATCCACCCACCTCCCACCCTGCCTCACAGCACGCTTGCCTCCCCTGTTCACACTCATGGTGTAGCAGTAGTGCGGTTGACTGGGCATGCTGTGCACTGTTCTAGGCAGCTCCCATGGACTGATTTATTCCACGCCCACAGCATTGTGTCTGACGGGGTACACCAGTTTTCTAGGGCTGCTGTGGCAAAGCAGCACAAACCGGGTGGCTTCAAACAACACAAATGTATGCTCTCACCATTCTGGAGGCAGAGGTCCCAAATCAGCCTGTCGGCAGGGCTGGCTCCCTCTGGGGCATCTGCTGCAGGCCTCTCTCTGAGCCTCTGGTGCCAGCCAGCAGTCTTTGGTGCCCCTTGGCTTACTCTAGTCTCTGCCTCTGTCACATGGCTTCTCCTTTCTGTGATGTGTCCCATGCCTTTATGTGTCTTCTTATAAGGACCCAAATCACTGGATTTATTCAATCTGACCTCACATTAACTTCATTACATCTGCAAAGACCCTATTTCCAAATAAGGTCACATTCACATGTACCAGGGCTTAGGACTTCAACACATCTTTTTGGAGGGACACAATTCAACCCACAACAGATGAAGACTTTATTTCCATTATACAGCTGAAGAGCCCAAGGCACAGAGAGGATAAGCAACAATGTGATGGAGACATGCTCATGCAGCTTGGCCTGGGGACCCCCACACCAACCAGCTGTACATGTGAGGCACAGGGCAGTCCTGGAAGCTAAGCCCACCCACCACTCATCAGAACAAAGGACTGTTTAACAAAGGATTTGCATCTGCACCTGCCCCAGAATGGTGTGAAGCTATCTGTCGGAGCTTCCTCAAGTCTGGGGTGTCTCTTTGGACTCCTGGAGGGAAGGACCATGAGCCATGCAGCTGGGGGTGCAATGGTCTAAGATCCCAGACAACACTCTTCAGAGGCCATTATCTCTCTGGGGTCTCCATCCCAGGCAGACATTTAGTAAGCATTTACTGATCTCCCAAACTGCCATGTACAGTCTTGGGTGCTAAGGGAGACTCAGAATTGGGCCAAGCCCTGGCCCAGGCATGCAGGAGCCCAGGGGTGAGGTATGTGGCAGGAAGCTGGGGCTGGGGCAGAAAAGTCAAATTATGAAGAAACAAACATGAGCCTTGACCATGGCTTGTGATTTTATAGATGTATACTTTTAACAATAAAATGGTGATTGGGCCACTCCATCTAGAACTGTGCTGGGCCTGGGCTACAATAATGAATGAGCTCTGGCACCTGCTCTTGAGGAGCTGACCAGAAAGCGGCTGGCCGGGTAAACCGAGGCTAAAGGAAGTTACAGGCTTGATATAAAGTGCCAAGGGCCACAGAAGAAGGAGCAACTGACTTTATCTTAAAGGTTTCGTCTGTGCTCCGGAACGGTCGGACCATGGAATAGGAAAGATGCTAACTGTGAGCACACTTGCCAGCTGTGAGGCTAGGCTTTTTGCCTGCATCCCCAATAGCCCGCCTTGACAGATTCCTGGGAAAGATCTTTACATTCCCACTGCAGGGATGGAGCGTTCTCTCTGCCCAAATGCAGTCCTTGGGCCCCAGGCTCCCTTGGCCAGTCATTGCCACTTCTGGACAGAGTCAGCGATGCACTGAGTTTCACCAATAGGTGGCGCTGTGGGCTGCCCCACAGCTATTAATTCAAGGAGGGTGGTAACTGCAAGGCCTGTTTGTTAGACTTAAGTCATTTGCGGTAATCTTCCAAGTACCTCCAGTACATAATCTAAGTATTTTTCTTTTAAATCTTTAAAAAAAAATTTATATCCTAATGGGAAGCCATTATGCCTTTGCCATAGATGATGAATGTAAACTTTTTTAAAAATCATGTTAACTGTTTAGAAACAAGGCAATTATAAAACCAAAGCTATCAGAACAAAAGGTATTGGTCCATGGATCCCCTATAACCATCTCGCAGACCACCAATGCAGTGAAACGCTGTCCTAGGCTGTGAAACCAGGACAGCAGGCTGAGGCCACCTAGATGCACTAGTGTTCCAGTTGGAGGGGTACCTTCCTTTTACACTTGGAGGAACTGAGCCTCTGAGAGGAGAGGAACGTACTCAGACTCAACCCCAGGGCCAGAGCCAGCCTGGAGCTGGGCTCGATCCCTCCAGGACTCGGACCCTGGGGCAACCTCAGGGAACTGAAAGTGAAGTGAGATACTCGGTTTCTCGGTGCCTCTCATGCCTCAGAACGTCAGCTGTGGTTCCCCAGTGCAGGGAGCATCACCTGCTGGGCATGGGGCTCCCTGGGGTGAGCGTCCAAATTCATGGGGGTGGACAGCAGCTGAGATGGGCAGCAGCACCTCGACCCACTCGCTTAGCTCATCTGGACGCCTGGGCCTGAGCGTCCGAAGCCGGGCATGGCCTGGTGCTGTATTCTCCTCAGGTCAGCCTGGTCCCAGCTCCAGCCTCTGACACACGTCCTAGCACCCTGCCCCTCTGAGGTAGGACCTGACCTGCCTCATTGCAGATCCACCCTGGGATGGGATCTTGGGTGAATGCTTTGACCTCCCATCCTTGTCAGAGCTGGAGAATATCAGGGTCACTTTCACTCTTCAATGACCCACACAACCAAATCAAGTTCTGACAGGCCCACGGGCTCTTGGCTGAAAGGCCAGTGGCCCCAGGCCAGCACCCCTGGACCAGTGAACCTCCTGGAGGTCAAGATGGACTGGGAATCTCCTCTCCAGCTGACCCTGCACAGCTCAGAATTGCCAGGTTGAGATGGCCCTGATCAATTAAATGTGTAACTCTGCTTTTACAATCTCGAGTCTTCTGTGTTATTTTGCCCCAAATGATAAATGTACATGAGCTAAGATAACACCAGCTGAAACCTCAGAGGGCTGACACCCAGTACTTCACTCTCACTCCCCTGCAGCCTAACCGGCAGTGGAAGGCCAGGGTGTAGCAGCCACCGGGACCCACAGTGAAGCAGCAGGTGCGGTCCCCACCCTCAGGGAGTGACAGGGACACTCATCCAAGGCTTTTGTCCTCTCTCCTCAGTATTGTACCTGGAAGGCTCTGTTCTTGTGTTTGAGGACATCTTCAGACTGATTGCTTTCTACTGTGTCAGTAGGTGAGTAGACCTGCCCCACAGGGAGGGTATCCGGTTGCAGCAAATGTCTGTGTAACCTTGGGTGGGGGTAGATGGCCACAGGGAAGCCCCAGAGGTAATGGTGCAGCCCAGAGGACGCAGAGAGAGGGGACAGTCCCTGGCTTTGCCCTGGTAACCGAGAGGGGAGGTGTTGGCTCTGATGCGCTCTTGGACCAGCTGGTAAGGGACCCTCCCTCACCACCACCTGCCCCTTGCTTACTGCCCATCACCCCCAGCTTCCTGTGGCTTCCAGGACAGCCCAGAGTCCTATGTGGACCTGACCTACCCCGTTGTAGGGGCTATAGAAGGAACTTCCTGGAGGGGCAGCAGGAAGGGCTGATAGCCCCCACCCCACCCATGGGAAACAGTGTGTGATTATTAGCAGCTGCTGGGTGGAGTGGGTGTCTGGTAACCACCCTCAGAGCTGTCCTATTTTCAAAAGTGGTTGCAGTTCAACAGGAATTTAAAAATACATTTTGGTGCCATAAGCCAATGACTTAAGCTACAGGGCCTTGGCATGGGCTGGCTAGAGGCTGGGCAGGATGTCTTGGGGTCCAGGGCTCCAGGCCCACTTCTCCCTTCAAAAGGACCATCCTTGCTGCCTCTGCAGTCAAGCACCACACTTGACCCAGAAGCCCTCCCACCTACCAGGACCCCATGGGCTCCCATGGGCAGAAAGGGCGATGCTGATAATAACAGTTGCTGACAGCTGCCACCTACTGAGGGCTCTCCAGGTACCCAGCACTGTGCTAAGGGTTTTTATATCCACTATCTTTTTAAATCTTGCAAACAGTTGCCACGAGGTAAGTGTTCTTGTTATTCCCATTTCACAGAGGAGGAAACTGAGACTGAAAGAAGTAACTTGCTCACAGTTGCACAGTTGGGAAATGGCAGAATGGAGATTGAGAGTAGATAAAGGTCCAACGACCATGATCTTTGTTCTAGCTGCCCCACTAGAACACTGTGTGGGTGCCCTGCAGTGATCCTGATGACCTGGCACATTCCTCCAGTCCTACAAGGCAAAGCATTGGAGGCCCCTGACCCTTTGACATTATGACACATCATGCTCTCAGGCCTTTTCCTGTTCTGAGAAGTTCTTACCTTAGAAGAAGGTGTCTTGCACTGTGTGTGGTACGTGCTGGGTGCTTTGAATGAATGACAACATAACTGCAGAGCCGAGAACTTGAGCTAGGTATTTAATAATCGGAGGCTCAACTTACTCTTCTGTAAAATTGAAATGATAACAGCCATTAGATAGATGCTGGAGGAGGAAATAAGATAGAGACAGTAGGTCTGAGCTTCTGTTTCCACATGTTGGGCCATAAGAGGCTGTGCCGGGACAGTGACCTGGAACCATGGTCGCCCAGCTCACCACGGTCACATCCCAGCCTTTCCTTGTCTGGCTGCTGTTTCTCCGCGTTCCAGAAAAACAGGTGCATATTCCCCCCTCCTCAAATGCTCTAGAAACCCACAAGGAGGTCACAGGGGACAGAACCTGGCATCCCTACATTTAGGGGCACGGGTGTCAGCACCAAGACCACCTCTGAGGAGTGAGACTCTGCAAGAGGAAGAGCCCCAGGCTGGGAGTTCAGACCCCTGACCCAGCTCTGTGGCCTCGGCAGTGACCTGAAGCCTTCCAGCCCCATTGCCTCCGCCGTCAAGGGCGTGGTAGCTAAGATGAACAGCGGGTGCCAGAGCTCTGTGGCTCTACAGTTCTGGGATCCTGCCCAGTAGACTCCTTCAACGCCACACATCTGGGGCAGCAGGAAATGAACCTGAGATGCACATGTCAAGTGCCTTTGTGTGGCCTGTGGGGCCTTGCACAGAGGGGCATTTCGATCACTGCTAAACACCCAGGTGATCAATGCCAGTCCTGGCTCTGAGACGTGTGTCCTGAACACCACACGGAGCTGCAGGCCTGCTGCACCCCCTCCTCCCTCACAGGGCCTGCTCCTGGGTGGGCACTCAGGGCCCTTGGGGCCTGGGCTGGGCACCTGTTCGCTGAGCATGTTCCCCACGATAGCACAGACCAGCCCGGAGATGGCCAAGCAGCGTGATGAAGCCCATCAGAGCAGGAAGTCCTCCTCCGTCCCACACTCATTTGGAAGCACATGCTGTGCTTACACAGGAGGGCACGGGCTCTGCTTCACAGTGCTCACCCCAAACCAACACAAACCTACCGCGGCACTCTGAGGGGGAGTCAGTGTGAGGGTTCTGGAGTGGGCTCCCGGCCCTGGCCCCATAGTCACCCAGGGAGCCGGTTAGAAATACAGACTCCTGGAGCCCATTCCAGATTTATATATATATATATATAAAATCTGTACTTATATTTCTGCCTTTTTAACATATATATAATCTGCATTTATGACATATATAATTTACTTTATGTCATATATAGAATCTGCATTTAACTGCATTTAGAGCATATGCATATATGGTATCTGCATTTGTAACACACACACACACATATATATCATCTGCATTTGTAACAAACCTGTCTGCAGATCAGGGTTCAGGAAACTTTTCCAGGGACATGATAGCAGGAATTTAGCTGGGGTCTCCTAGGGGCAGATCTAAGGCTGGGTGTTCAGATGATGCTAGGGGCTCACCCCCAAGGAGAAAGCAGCAAGGGTGTGGGCAGCAGGGTGAAGGAGGGAGAGCAGCCCAGCAAGGACACCTTTTCAGCTGCCACCCAGCCTCAGCCAGATCCCGAGGGCAGCTCTGGAGCATAAGGAGACCTTGGAGTTGTCCACCTTAAGGCCACGGGGCTGGGCTTTTGTACCCCCAAGCCAGCCAGCCAGCCCCTGTGGCACACCCAGGCATTTGTGGCTCTCCAGGGAAGCAGGCAGCGGGACTCCACTGTGCCCAGACAAGCCGCTCAGGCTCACAGGTGCCAGCCCTCAGGAGCTTGGGCAGTGGGTGCACAGAGCTGATAAAAAAAGGCGTCCGAGGGGATAGGATGGGGTGGCAGCCAGTGATGCTGCAGACCAGCTCCCGTCAGCCCCTGTTGGGCATCTCTGTGGTCAGGTTTTGTGCAGTGAACTGCCCAGAGTTCTGCCCCCTCTAGCAGTCCTGCCTGGCAGGTATGCTCGTCTGCAGACACGCATCAGGAGCTGATGACCTCTGCCCCAGGCTTTGCTGAGGATCTGGCACAAAGATTCTTGTAAGGGGCTTAGCAGAAGGTCTGGCGTAGTGTTCTGGAAATGATCGACTGTATTGCTATAGCTGGGGGTGTGACCTGCCTCAGGTCACACAGCTAAGCTCTGAGCCAGATTTGAACCCAAGCATATCTGACTTCTGCCCAGCACAGTGTCAAGGCCTGCAGCCCAGAGAAAGCATGTGCTGTTCCCCATCCAGCCCTCCGCTTCTGTGTACGGGAAAGTCGAGGCCTCCTGGTGGAAGAGATGACACTGAAGGCCAGGCATAGAAAGGCAGGAAGAGGATTCTAGCTAGAGGAAACGGCATGGGCAAAGGCCTGACAGTGGCAAAGCTGTGAACAGCTCAGGGGCTTCATGGGGAGAACCAGAGCATGAGTGGGAGAGAAGGTGCTTGGAAGGCCCCCCACGCCATCTCCGCAGGCTTCCTGCTGCTCCCAGTCGGACCGCAGCTGAGCAGAGCAGCATGGCTGCAGCAGGCAGGGGATCAAGGTAAGGGGAGAGTGGGGACCAGCCCAGCACCACTGCAGCCATCTAGGCTCTGTATGGAGGTGCCTGCCCAGGGCAGTGGCTAGGGGAGCTGAGAGGGGTGGCAGAGAAGGGGGTGTGGGGAGACAGGGGATGTGTCAGGGTTCTCATCGTGGGCTACAGGAGCACTGACACACCTGATTGTTTCTGGAGCACTTACTACTCACCAGGATGTTACAAGGATCGTGAGGCCTGATCCTCAGAACATCCCGGAGTCAGGAGTCAGTAACCTCATGCAGTGGGTGTCATTAGCCAAAATGAGGAAGGAAGGGAGGGGCCCCTTGGGCCTGACCACCCAGTGTTGTGACTAAGCCGCCACACTTCTTTCCCAGAGGAGGGGTGGCAGAGGGTGTTCTCTCTGCCTCTGAAGAAAGCTGGTATCCCTGTGTCTGGAGCTGCCTTCTGAGCCAGAAGCCACAGTCTTACCTTTGCACAGTCCTAGCTAGCAGGGCAGAGGGAAAGAGCCTGACCCCACTGCTCAGAGGCCCCCAAAAGTGCTCTTGACCCTGGCTTTTAGGAGGAGGAAGGATACACACACACACACACATGCTCCCACAGGGCGCAGGCCTGTACTTTTCTACCCTGGCTCATTTAATCCTCATGACAACCCTGTAAGAGGGCATCATGTCCCTGCTGCCAGGCCAGGAAGCTGAGCTGGAAGTGACACCAGCCAGGATTGGCAGAGCCAGGGTTTGAACCAGGTCTGTGGATTCCAAAGTTCATGATGGTTTTCTCTTTCTCCTTCTCTCTCACTTTAAAAAAAAAAGAGAGAGCCATAGAAGAAAACAAATCCTTTCATTTGCAACAACATGGATGGAGCTAGAGGGTATTATGCTCAGTGAAATAAGCCAGGTGGAGAAAGACAAGTATCAAATGATTTCACTCATCCGTGGAGTATAAGAACAAAGCAAAAACTGAAGGAACAAAACAGCAGCAGAATCACAGAACCCAAGAATGGACTAAGAGTTACCAAAGGGAAAGGGACTGGGAAGGATGGGGGGGAAGGGAGGGATAAGGGGGCGTGGAAATAAAGGGGGTATTACGATTAGTATATATAATGTGGGGGGGGGCATGGGGAGGGCTGTGCAATACAGAGAAGACAAGTAGCAATTTTACAGCATCTTACTCTGCTGATGGACAGTGACTGTAATGGGGTATGTGGGGAGTACTTGGTGATGGGGAGAGTCTAGTAAACATAATGTTCCTCATATAATTGTAGATTAATGATACCAAAATAATAAAATTTTTTAAAAAGTGAGAGAGCTACCCAAATGAGGTCATGTTTTTCCCTCCGCAGTGGTTGACTTTCAAAACCACAAAAATCATGCAGGATCCCTTAGCTGACGGAGCTCAGGGTGCCATGGGGCACTGAGAGGACTCAGATACCACTCTCATGGGCCTGGGCCTTCCCTCCTAGAAGTGCTCCCCAGGGCACTCCAGGAGCTTTACAGACCCCAGGGTGGGGGGGCCAAGCCCTTCAGGGCAAGAGAAACGAGCCGATATCCAAGAGTTAATGAAGTCATAGACATGGTATATGTCTGTGGGTCACAGCCTGTGAAGGGGTTCAGGGTAAGACAAAATATATCTGGTCTTTGTCCAGGTTCCTGCCACAGAGCTCCTAAAACCCTTGGGATTTCCTGAGTGGTAGGGGTGTCTTCTGTTTTTCATAATGACCCTCTTTCTGTTACACCTGAGTTTATGCCAAAAGGTGACACAGCTGTGGCCCCAGGACAGGCTCAGGATGGGGTTGGTCACCAGAACGACCAAGCGATTAGAAGCTGGACCTTTCCACCCACCCCCCAGCCTCCCAGGTGCTGCACGTGGAGCACAGGGAGGTGCTGGGGTGGGGTGGGTGTCGCGCAGGCAGGCCTGGAAGCTGTGCGCCCCTCCCCTCTGCCTTGCTGTGCGCCCCTTCCATCTGGCTGTTCCTGAATCGTAGCTTTTATTATAAACTGGTAAAGTTGAAATATTTCTCTGAGTTCTGTGCACCATCCTAACAAACTACTGAGCCTGAGGAGGGGGTCATGGGAAACCCCTAATTTATACCCGATTGGTTGGAATTATGGGTGGCCTAGGATTTGCAACGGGCATCTAAAGTGAGGGCAGTCTGGTGGGACTGAGTCCTTGACCTGTGGGGTCTGCACTGATTCTAGGTAGTGTCCGAATCGAAGCAGCTGTGGGGCACCCCCACTGATGTCTGCAGAATTGGGCGAGTGGTGTTAGAAAACACCTGGAGAAGGTCCTAACATCGGTCCAGCTGTCATGACTGGCTCTCCTTTTAAATGAAAAATTGAACTAGAAAATATCAGAATGTGTCTCATGTTTTTGTAATAAGTCTTGTTTGACTAAACTCTTGTTTTAGTTATATATGAGTGTGTATACATGTGTGTGGAAGAGAGAGAGGGGAAGAAACAAAAAGAGAAGGAAAGAGTGTGTGTTCACGGCGTCAGGATGCCAGATCTGTTTCTTACTGGCAGTTATGGTCAAACAGTTTGATAAGCACCGGCAGGAACAGAGGCCTCCAGGAAGGAGGTTTGCAGCCGGGGGGGGCATACAAGCTGACCCACCAGGGTGTGTGGGGAAATGTTAGAACAGTTATTCTAAATATTCCATGTTTCAAATGTCTATATTTGTAAATGCTTTTAAATGAAATGAATCATCCATTATATAAGGAACATGTTTTTCTACATAAGGAAATATATATAAACACCTGGGTAGGTGCTTAATTTTTATTTTTATTGCTAGCCCTTGCTTTGGGGGTCGTGATGCCCACCCAAGGCTGTGCCCATCAGGATCGCCTTGAAAGTCATTTAAAAATACGGATTCCTGGCCTACCTCCAGACCTGATCTTGGGAACCCCTGTGCCTGGGTCTGGGAACCTGCATTTTTAGCAGCTCCCTCAGGGAATTCTGATCCAGAACTAATTAGTTAATACAAAGATATTAATGCCCATCCATAGGGTTGCTGTGATGTAATAACAATGTCATATGATATAAGGCCTGTAACACCCAGCCCAATACCTGGCACATAACAGTTGCTCAACAAACACCCATGCTGTGTGTGCTTTCTCTTGGATCAGTAGAGGCGGTCCCTGGGTGAAGTGCTGAATTGGATGACATGTGGGGGAGCAGAGATGGATGAAACCCTTGAAGAAGGGTCACAGAGAAGGAGGAGGTCCATGGTGCTGTCCTGCAAGCTGCATAGAATCTAAGTAGACACGGGTGGAGGGAACAAGGGGGTGCCAAGCCCAGGGGTGGGAATGAGCATGGCACATCCGCTGTAGGACAGTGGGCCTGACATTCTGGGAGGCGGTGAGGAGGGCCATGTGTGAGGGAAGGGTCTGTGGTGGGCAGAGGTGGGGAGCAGGCTGGGGAGGCCCTGGGTGCAGGGATCCAGGCTGGGCGTGAGCAGCATGCAGAGCAGCGGGGTGGGGCGGCGCGGAGGGTGTCCTGCTGGTGGGAGAGGCAGCAGGTAGGCTAAGCGGGCTCTGCCGGCCATCACAGTATACACAGTGACCGGACAACCTTTGGCAATCCCGCTGGCAGTCCAGACCGCCAGCCAAGTAAGCCAAGGTGACACAAGGCTGAATTCCACCATCCTTCAAAATTAGAGATAGGGGTGCTGGGGGCGGGGCAGGGCTGGAGGTGGAAGGGAGTGCTGAGGGCCTGTCCAGTGTGGGTCTGGACCTGGCCTGTGGGAGGGGCTGACAGGTGGCCTCTGGAAGGCCTTGCATAGGTTCGCAGGAAACTCACACAGCTGTGACAATGGAAGAAGGTGCGAAAAGTAGGAGAGCCGGCCCTACCCCACTGACAGGGGAGAAGCCAAAGGCCACACTCATCCCAGGACTTCACAAAAAGGCCCAGATTCTTCTACCACCCTCCCCCATCCTGCTCCTCCCTAAACAGAAGTGTTTTCTCCCCACTTTGAAATCCTGTCCCATGAGGGGGTGGGGGCGCCCTCATAAGCCTCATAAGCCTGTGTTAGTAAGCGGTGATCTCTGTCCTGCTGTCCCCCAGTCCAGTTCCTGAAGTTTGAATGGTCCATTCCGCAAATATTCTTTGAGTTTTCTGTTAGCAGTGTGGGGGTTTGGAGGCCCGGAAAGCTGCCCGCCCCTCAGGAACTCCCAGGGCTACGTGTGTGTCAACAGGCTGAGCATAGGCAGTGAATACGTGAAGACGCCAGGGGAGAGGCGGCTCTGGCCACTGCCGTCCCAGGAGGCGCTCAGCAGACATGGATGGATGGGATTTCAGAGATTAGAATCAGGGTTTGGGGAGAAAGTGGATAGAGCCCGGAATTCAGCCTGGCTGAAGAGGTGGGTCAACATTAGACTGTGACAGACCTCAGATTGCCAGGACAGGACAGGACACAGAATTCAGACCACCATCCCAGGGCCTGGCAGTGCCACTCTCCCCTTCCTCACCCCATGAAACAGCCCTGGGCCATAAGTGAGGAGGCCTGGGACTCAGCACACTCTGCCCTGACCTACCATGTGGCCCAGAAATGTTTTCCCTCTCTGGCCTTGGTTTCCCCATCTGTATAATTAAGGGGGAGGGCATCTGAGTCCCTTCTGGGAGCTCTCTGGGGACAGCCTCAAGCTGCTCCTCATTCAGACCAAAGGCAGCAGGTGGAGCTGGCTGAGCCTCTGCAGGGGCATCCCACTGTGTGCTCACCAGGGGGCCTGACTGCGCGCTGGCTGCACCCAGCGTGGAGCAGCAGTGGTCAGAGGGCAGGAAGGGGTGGGCCCCTTGCTTTACCCAGAATAGCACCTTCAGAGGAAGCCGCCTGGGCTTCCCACAAGCCAGGAAAGCCAGGGAAGAAAGGTGACACAGGAGGGTCTTGTGCGTCTGTGGGTCCCCAGTGCCAGCTGGGGCTCCATCTTGCTGGTTGCCCCCAGCCTCAGGGCTCTGTCCCTTGGCCCCAGGGAAGTTTCCCATCTGCATGGGGACCCCAGCAACCTGTGCGGTTGCCCAGGGTTTTCCTTTATGGCCTGCGACTTGGGGGCTGTGGGGACCAGGGAATGGGTACACGGATCCCCCTCTCGATGTGACCTCCTACCTTTTGTGTCTCCACAGAGATTTACTGCCCTTCACGCTGAGGCTGCCCCAGGCCATCCTTGAGGCCAGCAGCTTCACAGACCTTGAGACCATCTCCAACCTGGGCCTGGGTAAGTCCCTCTGAGGGTCAAGAAGGGTGGGAGGCTCTGAGAAATCCGAGAGGCGCCAGGATTGCCCCTAGGCTGAGACCGCGCTGGATGCACCCCTGCCCCCAGGCTGCTGAGCGCCCGAAACCAGGGAGATTCTCCCAGTTTTCAAAGTGGTGCCTTTTACAGCTGCCCAGGGGGTCTGATGCAGAGCCTTGTCTGAAGGAGCTGGGTGCACAGACTGACCTATTGTCAGGGCAGGGCTCTGAGAGAGGCTGGCCAAAGGCCTAGGCCGTTCCCAGCAACAGCCAGAGAGGGGCACCAGCAGCCACCCCAGCCCTGGCCCCCAGCCCCACCTTGTCAGAAGGAAAAGAAGCATGAACGTGATCGTGGACTGGAGTGCACCCCTGGCCTGTCCCCTGCCCAACTAAATGACCTTAAGCACGCCCCACCCTGCCCCTCCGGCCTTTTGAGGCAGAAAGAGCGGATGGTTAAGAACAAGAGTGCTTCTGATCCCAGCCCTTGCACGTAATAGTAGGAAGAGCTCACTTTTATTGGACCCTTTCCATGTGTTGGGCCTTGCTGAGAACTCTGTAGGGTGGAAACAGCCAGGGCTGACCTCCAGCTTGGGCCCCACCATGCTGGGCCCTGGGAAGCCCAAGCTCACCACGTCTGGAGCCGCCTGTCAGCCATGTCAGAAGCAGAGGATTTCTTGCAGGACAAAGAGGGGAGTGTGTTTTGGGCAGCTGCTTCAGGAACCTTGCAAGTTCCAAATTCTGGGCAGGGGCCAGAGCCTCGTCACCTGGGACCCACCAGGTCACATTTATGAACAAAGCAGTTAATCAAAAGTCTTTATCATAAAGACTGAGCTACACCCGGGACCCTGCACTACACTCGGCCGGCACGTTGCCTGGAACACAGTTCGAAGTCGCGTGGAAGACACAGTGGCTGAGAGGGCCAGGTCAGTAAGTTAGGGACAGACCTGGGGTCAGCAAGGACACCCTAGTTCCCAGGCCAGGCCACTGTCACCATCCAGAGGGGCCTCTGGGCAGCAATGCAAGAGATGCCACAAGGCAACTCATAGTCAAAGGCCAGGAATTAGGAGTCCAGGCCCTGGGGTGTCAACATTTTATAAGCACAGACTGTTCTAATCTCCGTACCTTCACTGACTCATCAAATCTTCAAACAACCTTATGAAGTAGGTCCTATTACTGTAATCCTCATTTTATGGCAGAGGAAACTGAGGCACAAGTGTAGCATGTCCAATGTCGCACAGTCCATGGTAGGGCTGGGATTTAAACCCAGATAGTTTAGCACCTACCCCTTAACTCTTTATCCAGACTCTCATAGGTCTGATTTACCCAGTTTATAAATTCTAGGGCCAGTTTTCATTGAAATCAGGAATAAACACTGAACTTTGCCCCAAATATTTTAGTTGCTGGGCTCTTACCCTCTCAGAAGCATGGACGTAGGACAGGTGACAGCTTTGTAACTCACAAAGTCCAGGTGTTGTCCCCCCAAGATCTAGAGTGGCATGGAAGGCACTTTCGTTGCAACACGCTTGGTCTGTCGGCGCTGTCTTGTGGAATCCTCAGGTCCCCATTTTAAAAATAGAATATCAAGGCTTAGACCGATGAGAAACTTGTCTAAGGTGTCCCAGATGGGAAGGAACAAAGCTGGGCAGCACACAAGGGGTTTTCTGACTCAAGCACTGCCTTCCACCACCCACCAGGGGCACCTCCTGGCCTTCTTGGTTGCTTTTGCAACGAGCCATCAGTGGCCAGTTTGAGGCCAAGTGAGTAGGGCAAGGGAGAAGGTGGGCTAGGTCTGGGGAGTCCTTCCTCTAAGAGGAGGGGTCTGTTGGCTGCAGCCCTTGGCCCCACCGTGAGTGCAGGCCGTGTTTTGCACTGACCTCAGCCTGTCAGTAACCAACGCTGTTTATATGCGCCCTTGTGGTTCTTACTGCAAGATGCCCTCACCAACAGCCATCAGGAATCTCTGAAAAAATAAAATAGTTTTATTACTTATAAGACCCGGAATTTACGCAGCACACCTAGAGCCACACAGTGAGGTCAGGTAGAGGGTGCGTGCATGGGGCCTGGAGTTCTGCTTTCACTAGGGGTGAGGGTGGGAGCCTAGGGTTTCTTGTGCTCTTCATTGGTGAATTTAAAACTTACAAGCAGAAACCAAAAACACAGGAAAAGAAAAAACAAGTGGCCCAAATGGTCAGTTACCAAATTCAACCAAATCTCTAAGACAAAGGAGCCTGGGGTAGGGGGGTGGTTCAGGGTTGGGGTCTGGGGGGCCTTTAGCTAATCCTGTGGCTGGCACTGTGGTTATTCCCTGAGGTGGATGCCTCTTTGAAATGGATGCCCAGCAATCAAAGCTTAAGTCAGGCACTTACATTACATAAAGAAAAAAAAACTGTGCAGGCTTTACACCCAGACAGGCGGTCCCTGCAGGCTCTTCTCACCTCCAGGGGCATGGCCGCCCCTAAGCCCTGGGAGCTCGCTGTATTTGAGCCAGGCTGCTCTTCTTGGGAGAAGCACATTTCCCTCTGGAATAGACACGCCCTTCCATCCTGGGCAATCTGAACCTCAAGCTCATGAGGAAGAGGAGAAGGGAGGCTGTAGTCCGGAAAGCCCTTGGCAGTTAAGTGAGTCTGTCAGCACTTAGTTCCTTGAGAAGGGGGTTTAAGTGAAACCTGAGCACATTGCAGCTTAGGAACTGGAGTGTTCTGACTGGACCTGGGGTCCCCAAAGGCTGAAGGATATAAACCAAGGCTCACAGAATAATTTCCCTGTGGCCAAGGAAGGGTGAGCTGGCCGGGCACATCCTGTCATAGGCCAGAGGCCTTGGCTCCAAGTCCAGGCTCAGGCCTCTCTGACCTTCACCTGTAGTGGTGATAATAAATATGCAAAAAGCAGCAACTGCTAAGGGCCGAAACACGCCAGGCATTATGCCCAGCGTGTCACTCATTGTCCTAGGCAAGGTGCTCTTGTAGCAAAGAGCTGAAACCCACTCAAACTAGCACAGATAAAGGGGATTTAGTGAAGGGACACTGGGGAATCTCCAAGAGATGGAGTAGGTCCGCTGGGCTTCAGGGGCAGCAGCAGCGGCTCTGTGCACACACGGCCTCTCACTGCGTTGCTGCCGCACCAAGCCAGGCTCTGAGCCCCACCCCATCCCCACCTGATGATCCTGCAACTAAAATAAGTTTATGAGGCTTATGTTCTTCCTGTCACTAGTGTCAGCAATTTTATTTTTCTGGCATTCTGTGCACTTTTTACAAAATGAATAGAATGGAATAAATACCCAAATCATTGCTCAAGCCCTGTTGTTCAGACAGGGCTGATGTTGCTGAAGCAGAGCTATTGACTTGCAGGCTCAGCACCACATGTTTTTCCAGGTTTGCTTGTGAGCTGACGTAACAAAGTCCAAGATTGCCCGAAACAGCTAACGTGTGAGAGAGGGCAGCCTATGTAGGTGTGATCTTGGGGCCACAAAACTAACACAGGGAGCGATTCAGCACTAACGATAGGTGGTTGGTCGGTTTTAAGTGCAAAAAGAATATGACAAGTACAATGGTAAGTAAGGATTAGATTTGCAGACATGTTTCTTGTGCACATATGTTTAATATTTTAAAACCATGTTTAGAAAAGCCATATGTTCTGTAGCTCTACGAGCTGTGTTTGTAATTTGCTTTTTCCTTTGCACTATATAATGAGAAGTTTCCTAATGATTAAAAATTCACTGAAAACTTGGGTTTGAATGACTGTCCAACAGCCCATCTTTGGGCTGCCACAAAGATATTCACTGAACTCACTGGACTTTTGAACTGTTTCCATGGCATCTGGAACACTGCACTGCACTTTCCCAACCCCCCTCTGTCCTGCCACTAACCCAGGGCTTCTGAAATGTGAAGCGTTCAGTCACCTCTGCCCTCAGGGCCCTCAGCACCTGGCCAGGCCCAGCCTCTGAGGACTGTAGGAGTGGACACCGGGCAAGAGGCATCCCCACCTGAGGTGCAGGACACAAGGCCAGCAAGACATCTGTCTCAGTCTGAGGGCAGCAGAGGCAGTGAAGGCACGGACCCTTAGGGGAGCCTCGGCGTCTGAAACAAGGCGTGGCATGGTGCCGCTGGGCACAGGCGCCCACAGCTTTGCCAACCCCTTGGATTGCATGGCAGTGTTCTGCTTCTCCGCTGGCCTCGGCGTTCTGCAGGCTGCCAAGAATGTTACGTACTTTCTTTTTTTTAACATGAGGTCCCACATTGCCCCTGTGGGTCCCTAACAGGCCCCCAGATGCTAGGTGCAGTTTCCTAGGTCCCAGCTTCCCCCACCTCGCAGACTGGCATTAGCCTTGAGGCCTCTGCCCTGCCAGGGTATAACCCCAGGCCTACCTTGGGGGCAGGGGAGCAGTGCCTGGTCATTTGGACCCCAGGCCCATTTCTCTGAACCCCAGTGTCTGCTCTACTTCTGCCAGAACCCAAATCTGAGCCGTGGAAACTGTTCTTTTTCTCGGTGCATGACGGACCCATCCTGCTGTCCTCAGGCAGGGCGCCGGCTGCTGATCCCTCTGCCCATGGGCCTCCTCATCCCGCACACTCCCTCCTCTCACTTTCTCGTGTCTTCGTTTCCTGCCTTTAGACATCCTCCGTGATTCAGGTCACCCCACATTGCCATCAGAATGAATCTTGTCTGTGTCCTGCTCCTCGGAACCCTGCTTCTCACTCTGGCTGAGCTGACCCACTCTCGGGAGGGCAGAGCAGAGCTCGAGCAGCGTCTTAGATGGATGAAGCACTGTGGCTCCTTCTGGAAGCCCAGAGTCTGGGAGAGGTGGGAGGAGGCCAGACAGATCCAAAGAATACGGTCACTTGGGCCAGAGGGTGCCCCAGAGCCAGGGGAGCACAGAGTGTGGGTGAGGCCGGAGCACGTCCAGAAGGCTCCACCAAACAGGCAGCATTTGCCTGAGTCTTGAAGGATGAGTAAGAGTCTGCAGGTGGGAAGGGTAGGAAAAGCATTCCAAACAGAGGGAATAACATTAGCCAAGACCTGGCGGTGGGGCAGCCCATGCTGTGCTCGGGGAGAAGTGAGCAGCAGGGTCATAGGCTCAGTGGGTGATGCTGGGAAGGACGCACAGGGCCAGATTCCACAGGCCTTGAATGCCAGAGTAAAGGCCTGGGCGGGATCCTAAGCAAACGGCAATCAAGGGCCTGCTATATGCCCCACAGCGCCACAAAGAAGAGAGTGAATTAGAGGGGTGTGGGGGGCAGGCCATGGCTGTGATCTAGGTGAGCAGTGATGAGAATGCCCACCCAGCCATGGGTAAGCAGTTCTGTTTATCATCTACCCTGGACTTACACCTTCACGCAAAGGAAGGGTGGTATGGGGACTTGGGGTGAGCGTCAGGGGCCTTGGCTCACATATGGGCTGCTGTGCAGTTCACCTGAGTCGGACTGGCTGCCTGCTCTCCTTACTAGGAAAACTTCCAAGGCAACAACTTGGTTGGACTTGCATAGGCGGGGCACTGCTTCGAATGCTCACTCCCTGGTGCCAGAACATCTGTGTGTCCGATGCGAGGCATCCCGAAGAGAGGCTCAGCCTTGGAGGAGTCAGTAGCTGCCCCAGAAATCAAAGCGCGGGGCCAGGCAGTCCTGAAGAACAGCTTGGCTGGGTCGTGGGAGAGCCCGGAGACTCAGCCTACCCCCCTGGGTACTCCACATCCTCGGGTTGTAGCCAGTGTGCACAGAGCTTTGCAGGTTGGAGAGCGTCACATGGAAGTTTGTCATCCATGTTGTTGTGGAGACAGCTCACCCCAGCGCTCGGGCTGCCAGACACAGGGTCTCTCTGCCCATGGGGCCCTCTCTTTTCCTCCACAAGGGCTCCACCCCCAGAAGGGATGGACATGGCTCCCTTGCAGTCACTTTCTCTGCAGCCCCATTGTCCTGGGCACACGCCTGCTCACTCTGACTGGGGTTGCCACCCCCTGGCCAGCAGGATGGCAAATGCCCTCATCCCAGAGCGTGCCCATCTCTCAGGGCAAGTACACACACGGCCATGCTGTGATGTCCCCATCCTTTCAACGTCTGTGGCGCGCTTACCACATCCCCAGTTCTGGGGTGCATGCCACCCTGAAACTTTCATGCTGGGAGAGCAATCAAGATGAGAAGTGTCGCAAGTTCCTAGGAAGGAAGGTCACATAACTCAGCAGCTGAGCACACAAGCTTCAGAACTAGGGTGACCTGATCCAAACCCCGGCTCCCTCATTCTCCAGCCTATGTCCCAGGTTGTTCAATCCGTCTGGGTTGTTTATCTTCCCCTATAATATGGGGACACACCACAGGTCAGTGGTCAGGGAGCAGTGAGTCGATCCATGGAAAGCAAGCAGCCCACACAGCCAGAATGCAAAGCATGCCGGGTCCTGTTCCTGTCCTTGCTGTTTTTCTAGATAGTTTTTTTTACTGATGAATCCTTCCCAGGAGTAAGGAGCTCTGGGTGAGAGGCCAGAGACCTGACTGTGTCACTAACAGGGGACTCTGCACTCTCCATCTCTAAAACTAAGAGGTCGAACAGGACCTGGGGTCCCTGCTCCTGTCCAAGAGCACCTGCCTGAATGCGCTCAGAATGGCCTGCAAGCCAGATGAAACTGCTCTCAAATGTGCTTCTGGGCCCTTTTCGAGGATCCCGAGCTTCCACCAGATTCCCCACAGGGCTTGGTACCCAGAGGTCAAGAATTCCTGAGCTAGCCAACCCACAATGCCCTTTCAGCTTGGATGTTCCATGCCCCTTACCCAGAATAAGCCTGACGCTGAGCAGCCGTGCCTGGATGGGGACAGGCCTGCTTTGGCGGCCACAGCCATGTACTGAGCCCAGGAGGGCTGGTCAGGAGAAAGGCATGTGCTGGAACTTAGCTCAGCTGTGCAGGAGCCCCTGCTCTCTGCACTCACACACACACGCTGGGGGTGTGGGGCAGCTTCCTGTTGTAAGAGTGACGTTAACCAAAGTCAGAATCACTGAGTGGGCAGTCGTTCCCCACCTGGGTGGGTGCTCAGGGCTTAGCTCACTGGCCACAGTCCATAGGTTTGTTCTTCCTGCAACACAGTTACTGTGGAGGCCAAAACAGGCAAAAGGGTCTTCCCTGTCAGGACCCTCCCTACCCCCATTCTAGAGATGACTAGATCGAGGCCCAGAAAGTCCAAGTAACCCACCCCAGGGCACCCAGCTGGTCACCGGCAGGAGCTCCCAGCCTCTGTGCTGTCCATCCCCACATGCGCCTGCACCCCGTGTCATTGGTGCCCCCCACGGTGGGGTCTCACAGGCCCAGGGGCAGAACTGAAGCTGAGCCTGTCACCACGGCCATCCCACCCCACCCCAGCACTGCTGGGGAGGACCGCGTGGGGCTTCCCCTCTGGAGGCAGGAAGTGGTGGGAGAGGTTTAAAACAGTCCACCAGGGGAAAACAGCCCTCAGGGCAGTGAAGCAAACAACCCTCAGGGCAGTGAAGCAAGCCCCTGGCCGGCCCTCTTTGGCCCTGACCCCACCCTGCCCACAAACCCCACCCAAGGCAGGGGCCCGGCTTCAGGACTGACCGCCTCTCTCTCTCCCTCTTGATTCTACAGGCTTCTGGGACTCCTCATTGAACCCCCAGCAAGGAGGAGGGAGCCCAGCAGAGCCCCCAGGCCCAGCCCCTGGACCACCCCCAGCCTCCAGCCCCAGGTCCACCACCCATGACGAAAATTGCTCGTGTGAAATTGAGCTGTCCGTAGGAAGTGAGCGCCTGTGGTTTGTGAATCCGATTTTCATCGAGGACTGCAGCCAAGCCCTGCCCTCCTGCCAGCCACCCCCTGGATGCTGCCCCTCCAGCCTGTCGCCTCCCACCTCCTGCGCTACCTCACCCACCTCCAGGTGGGCCCCCCGTCGCCCAGCACCCCCGCCCCCCGCGCCCCCTCTCCACGCACCTGGCCCTGTCGGGCCTTCTCCAACCCCTGCTCCTCCTTTGGCCAGCCGTCTGCCTGCTTCCCTCCCGGTGGCCACTTCACCATCTCCAGAGTGCCTTCCTCCTGCACCCCCCGTGTCTGCCCCCCACCTTGCACCCCATGCCCCAGGCCCCCCAGACCATCCAAGCCAGCCACTCATGGCAGCCTGTGAGAGGCTCCCACCCCCACTGGCAGGCCTGGGCCCCCTCAGGGAGGAAGAGATGAAGCCAGGGGCAGGCCCCAGCTCCTTGCAGCCAGCCCCGGCCCCGTCAGTGCCCCTGAAGAAAAGTGTCCCGGCTGCCCCTCCCAGACGCCGCATCTCCTCTGAAAAGGTCTCCCTGGATGACCAGAGTGCAGGGAAGGCGGACAGGGGGACGGTGGCGGAGGGGGACAAGCTAGGTCTTTCTAGGGCATCCCCACTCAGACTGCCTCCCCAGGAGCCCCCAGACAGTCCTGGGGACAGGCCTCGGAGGACCACAGAGCAAGGCCAGGAAGAAGTGGTCAAAGCCATCGCCCCGGGCATCATGCCAGAGCCACCAAGACAGATCCGCCAGCCTCCAGTCCCTCCGCCCAGGAAGAAACGGATCTCCCGACAACTGGCCTCAGTCCTCCCAAGCCCGTCGGAGAGCCCCAAGCTTTCCACAGAGAAGGTAGCCCCTGAGAACCCCACACCTGGTCTCCTTGGAGAGGGCCAGAGGCCTGCCTCCCAAGCTGGGGCTCAGAGCCCACAGGCCCGGGCCGGTGCCCGGCCCCAGAGCACTCCAGAGTTCAAGGGATCCCTGGCCTCCCTCTCAGACAGCTTGGGAGTGCCCGCCTCAGCCACGGACCAGGACTCCTACTCAACTAGCAGCGCAGAGGAGGAGCTGGAGCAGTTCAGCAGCCCTGGCATGAAGAAGAAGCCCTCAATGATCCTGGGCAAGGCGAAGCACCGCCTGAGCTTCGTGAGCTTCACCAGCGTCTTCCACGCCTTCCTGTCCAACAACCGCAAGCTGTACAAGAAGGTGGTAGAGCTGGCGCAGGACAAGGCCTCGTACTTCGGCAACCTGGTGCAGGACTACAAAGTGTACAGCCTGGAGATGATGGCGCGCCAGACCTCCAGCACGGAGATGCTGCAGGAGATCCGCACCATGATGACCCAGCTCAAGAGCTACCTGCTGCAGAGCACGGAGCTCAAGGCCCTGGTGGACCCCGTCCTGCACTCCGAGGAGGAGCTAGGTCAGTCCGGGCAGGGGCTGGGAGGGGGGGAGGAAGGGATTAGCCCAGACCATCCACCCTGTCCATGAACTAACCCCCCCACTGCTGTGCCCCTTAATTCTGAGTTATGCCTATGCGCCCAGTTAGAAGGTGGAAGACCCTCAACCACATGTGGGGCTGGGCAGGACCCCACCCTAGTCTTGCTACAGAGACAAGTCATAGGAGCAATTAGAGGCAAAGGAGAGGTGCTAAACCCTGCCATTGCTGAGGCCAGAGTCAGGTTTTGCTGAAGATCTGGGGGCTCTCAGAAGTGAAGGACCCTGGAGAGCATGAGCCACAGCCTTTTCATTTTGTAAATAAGGAAACAGGCCCTGCAAGGGAAAAGGACAAGGACAAGGTCACACAGGGGCCCAGGACAGGGCCTTATACTTCAGCAACCTGGTGCAGGACTACAAAGTGTACAGCCTGGAGGAGGATGGCAGCAGGGAAGACTGACTGCAAGCCCTTGCCTCCAGGTCACAGTGCCTGTAGCTACAGAAGCTCTGATGGCAGCGGGGTCATGGTCAGGCCTGGAAGGATGCATAGGAGTGGTGTGAGGGAGACAAGGGCAACCTTTTATTCTGCTGAAGAGGCTGGAGAAGCAAAGGGCAAGAGGGAGGCAGCAGGGGAGGACCCAGGACAGCCAGCACAGGCCCCAAACCCAGACACGGGCCAACCACAGGCCAGCACAGCAGGAGAGGGTTTTCTGGGCCTCCATTCAGTTCAGCCATGGGACATGAGCCATTCCCTCATCCGCAGGAATAGGGCAGCTCAGGTGTCTCCCCACAGGGACAGGGCTAATAGCTGAGACCCTCCCCCTGCAGATGGAGTAGAATCAAAAAGACTTTCCAAGATTACTTCCCTACTGTCAACAAAAGCAGCTGAACATCACCTTAGTGCCAAGTAGGCATAGGTTCAAATCCTTGTTCAGCCCCAACTAGCTGTGTGACCCATGCCATCAGAGCCTCACTTGGCCCATCTGTAGAGTGGGGATAATGGCATGCATGCTGCAGAGTCACTGTGAGATCTGAGCTGACTAACTCCCACTCTGCTAGCTAGTGAGGGTGCCTCTTGGATAAAATAACATTTGACCAGTGAAGGAATAAGCCATGTTGATAGCTGTAGAGTGACTTCTCCAGGCAAAGAGAATAGAAAGTAGGTGCAAAGGCCCTGAGACAGGAGCAAACCTGGCAAGTTGGGGGAGCAGCAAGGAAGTCAGGGTGGCTGGAGCAGCATGAGCACTGGTGATAATGAAAGAGGTCCCAGGACGCATCACAGAGGGCCTTGTAGGCCACAGGGAAGACTTTGGCTTCTACTGTGCTTGAGGTGGGAGCCACTGGAGGATTCTGAGCACAAAAATGTCATGCTCGAACATGTCATGACAGGATGATGCTGGCTGCTATGCTGAGAATGCATTAAAAGGGTCCAGGGCTCTACCTAAAAGACAAGAAATAGTAAACGCTGCGAGGGTACAGAGAAATAGGAACCCTCCTACACTATTGATAGGGCTGAAAATTGGTGCAACTGCTGTGGAAAGCAGTGTGGAGGTTCCTCAAAAAACTAAAAATAGAGATACGTGGGACTCCACTCCTACAAGTTTACCCAAAGAAAACAAAATCCCTAATTCAAAAAGATTTATGCACTCCTATGTTTATTGCCGCACTGTTTGCAATGACCAACATATGGAAGCAACCTAAGTGTCCATCAGTAGATGAATGGATAAAGAAGATGTGGTACATATACACAATGGAATATTCTTCAGCCATAAAAAGAAAACAAATCCTGCCATTTGCAATAACAGGGATGTATCTAGAGGGTATTATGCTGAGTGAAGTAAGTCAGGCGGAGAAAGACAAATACCCCATCATTTCAATTATTTGTAGAATATAAAAGGAAGCAAAAGAAAAGGAACAAAACAGCATTAGACTCATAGACACAGAAGTGACTAGTGGTTAGCAAGGGGAGGGGAGTGGACAGGGGTTGGGGGGAAGGGGAACTGTTGAACCATTGTGATGTACATTTGATAAAATTTTTTTAAAGGGTGGGGGGCAGGGCAAGAAGCTACTGACAAATTTAGCAAGAGATAATGAGGTCAAGGTGGTAGCTGTGGAAGTGGTGAGAAGTCAGGTTCTAGATATACTGTACTCTTGAGACTATAGTCAAATAGATTTGGAAATTGAGAGACATGGAGAATAATTCTACCAAACATTTACTGGGCACCCAGGCCCTCCACATACAGCTGCACAGGTTGTGTACTGCACAAACCCCATATGAATAGTGCCCTCTGAAGTTCTGCACTGGTAGGCAGCCCTGTGAGAGTTTAATCCAGACCAGGCTCTGTGAAAAGCATTAGGATACAATGTATAAGTCCCCGAGGGCTCCTGTGCCAGGGTCTTCATAGTGTGGCTCTCTGTTGAAGGTACTACGGTGTCTCATATGTCAGAACTGCACGGTTCTCGGGCTGTTAGTCCTTCCAGGGACCATGACATGGGAAAAGCCACACTGATGGGCTGCAAGGTCTGATGGCAGGACCCCTGCTGCTGGTTTCCTCACCCTCCCACTCTGACCCCCCCCCCATAGAAGCGATTGTGGAGTCCGCCTTGTACAAATGTGTCCTGAAGCCCCTGAAGGAAGCCATCAACTCCTGCCTGCGTGAGATCCACAGCAAGGATGGCTCACTGCAGCAGCTCAAGGACAACCAGCTGGTGATCCTGGCCACCACCACCACCGATCTGGGTGTGACCACCAGCGTGCCAGAGGTGTCCATCATGGAGAAGATCCTGCAGAAGTTTGCCAGCATGCACAAGGCCTACTCACCCGAGAAGAAGATCTCCATCCTGCTCAAGACCTGTAAACTCATCTACGACTCCATGGCCCTCGGCAACCCAGGTAGGCTGGCAGCCAGGAGGGGCCAGGGCCAGGGGCTCTCTCTAGGGGCAGCAGTACTCTATGGCTTGTGGCCCCTTCCCTGAGGACTCCAGAGACCTCCGAAGTCACTCGAAAAGCCTTTCCAGATTCCGAGGCCTGTTGGGGAAGGAGTGGGGTGGTGGGGGCGGAACCCCTGGGCCCCTCTCAGGGGTCACCTGGGGACTTGGAGGTGGGCCATTATTGGTGCCACACTGGAGGCCGGCAGGGAAGCCAGACTGTACTGGGCCTTTGTGCGAATTAGAAAAAGGGGCGATATTAGTTTCCTAGGGCTGCTGTGACAAAAGACCACAGACTGAATGACTTAAACAGAAATGTATTGTCTCACTGTCTGGAGGCTGGAAGTTTGAGATCAAGGTGTGGGCAGGGTCATGCTCCTCTGAAGTCTCTGTGCAGGCCTCTCTCCCAGCTGCTGGTAGCTCCTCAGCTTTGCAGCATTGCTCCCATCTTTACATGGCATGCTGTCTGTGCGCAAGCCTGTGTCCAAACTTCCCCTTTCAAAAGGGCATCAGTCATGTTGGTTTGGGGGCCTACCCTGCTCCAGTATGACCTCATCTGAACTAATTATATCTGCAGTGACCCTACTTCCAAATAAGGTCACATTCTGAGGTCCTGAGGATTAGGACCTCAAAATATGAATTTTGGAAGGACACAGTTTAATGTATTAAAGCCACCTAACTCAGTTAGGATTTATTATTGCTCGCAGGTTGGTGGAGCAGTTGTGTGGATCTGGTCCGGCATGCCTAAGCATGGCCAGGCTGACTTGTGGGTCCGTGGTCAGAGGGCGCTGTTGGGAGGCTAGCTGGTCTAGGGTGGCTTGGCTCATATGTCAGATGGTTGATTGGCTATTGATGGGTCTGGAGTAGTGACAGGCCATGTGCTTCTCATTCTCTGGCAGGTTCGCACAGCCTTGTGCCCATGGCAGTTGGAGTCCAAGAGAGCAAGAAAAGTCTGTGTGACCTCTCGGTCCCTGGGTTTGAATGGGCACAATGCGTCTCTGATGTATTTCCCTGACTTGCTTAGTCACAATTCCAGCCCAGTTTCAAGGGGTGAGAAACTAGACTTCCCTCTTGATGGGAAGGGCTGCAAAGTCACATTGCAAGGAGCACAGACATAGGGAAGGGATCATTGGTACCATTTATAATCAGTTTACCATAGTGCTCCTCCAGGCAGACAGAAACGGGCATCACCATACTATGGTGCACACCTTCATGAACAGAATGCTGGCTGGTTTTGATCCCCCAATCCCTCTTTCAGTAGGTGCCCTTGTACAGTAAGCAACCTGCATAACTGTACATGACAACCATGGTAATGGAAAGTGGAAGGATTATTACTTCTGTAGCCACACAGATTTGGGTTCAAATTCCTAATCTGTCACTCCCTGTGTGACCTCAAATGATTTATTTAGTCCTTTAAGGCCCAGTTCCCTCACCTGGGGAAGCTCTATTTTACAGAAAGGAGAAACTAGGACCCCTAATGGTTCAGAAGCTACTCAGCCACTTGTGAATATTAGAAACACCATATGTAAATGTCAACCTCAATGCACAGTATTGAACAGGTTTAAACAGCCATCGCTGTTTTAGGAGAGGGATTCCATCTACCTAGGAGAAGGGCAGGGTAGTTAGGCCACAAGTCAAGAGAAAGCAATTGTTAGTGTATGACTGGAGGGTGATGCAAGGTCCTCACCCTAGAAAGGCTCCCTGGCAGACCTGGTACAGGTCACACTTCCAGGTTGGAGTCACTCTTTTGGATTAAATTGACGTGTGTCCAACAGCCAATTGTTAGAATGAATATAGTTCCCTGAAAGCAAATACCATGCTGAGTTACAATTCCATGTTAACCCCTTATCATGATGTTGGCAATGTGATTGGAAGAGATGGGGTGTTGAAGTGGAGGCTTTTTCTCATGGAGTGGGTGTCAGACTTTGAGCCCAGGTGTCTTTGCAGTCTGGAGGCCAGAGAACAGGCCAGCATGTGAACTCCGCAACTGAATAACCTCTTAAAACATCCCTAAGGAATAAGGAAGTAAGGTGGGATCAGCAAGCAACCTGCAGAACCCAGAGCTCTCAGGGTTTGACAAGCTCAGAACCCAGGGAAAGCATCTGGCATGCCTCACAGCAGCAACGTGAAGCTGAAGGTCCCATTGTGATACGGCAAAGGGCTGGCCACACTTTCTGGCCAGAGGCTGCCCAGATCTCCAGCAACTGGAGAAGGAGGCAGGCTTGGGGTGGTAGGGAGGAGGCAGGGGTCAGGGGTGGGGGTCCTGCACAGTGTAGAGAGAGAACAGCGGTAAAACTGGACCAAGTCAGAAAGGTGATAGAGCCCCAGAGGACCCTTTGCTGGGAGCAGCCTCAGAGACAGAACACACAGGCTGGCCTGGGATCTCAGAGGAATGTGGAAGAGAAAGGCCCAGGTTTCGTTCCCAGCTATGTGACTATGTTCAGGTTACTCAGGTGCTCTGACCCTCAGTTTTCCCCTCTGTTAGAAGGGCACAACCAAACGCACTGCTGCAGGACGGTTACAAGATTTAGATGAGCCTGCAGTTTACATCTCGCTCAGTCATCTTCCCAGTCTGAACTTCTGATTTGGGGAAGCATTTCTCCCTGGGCCATGCTGAGGCTGGGTATAAAGTCATTGGCCAAGGGCTCGACAGACCTTGAGATATTATCAGGGTGACAACTTTGAGGTGGAAAGGACGATTCCATTCTCAGTGAGTCTCAGTTTACTCAGAAGCCTGGGCTTCCTGCAATTCTTTTAAACGCACAATCTCTTGGCAGTGATTTTTGCTGACAGTGAATTTACTTCATGAAAACTTACCAGAGAGCAGGGAATGGCTAATTTTGAGGGAGAAGGAAAGGAAGAAAAGGCAGCTGTTGGAGAGGGCATGCCTGGTGCAGCGTGTGAGCGACTGAGAACAAAGGCGGCCATGGCTTTCCCGTCCTTGGCAGGAGGAAGACGGGAGGCTCTGCTGATTCCGAAGCCAGACCCACATAGGGGGACTCTGAGCCCAGAGATCCAGGCCAAAGCCGGGCCTCCGGAGGAAGAGTCCCCCCAGGAACAGATGAGCTTACCATTGAGGAACAGACAGCATGTTCCCCTCCCACTGTTAAATAACCACTGGACAGTGAGTCCAGGGGCTCCCAGTCTCACCTATGCCTTCAGGGGGCCGGGGCTGCCCCACTCAGAGCCACCGTATCTTCAGCTGGGAGGAGGCAGGTTCTGCCAAGAAGGGCAGGGGCTCTGGGCTTCATTCTCTGACCTGGGTTTGAAGTCCAGCTTCGGTGCTCTAGCCTCGGCCATGAGTCCCATGGGGCCTCTGCATGTATATGTAAAACGGGGGATGCCTTTTTAGGCTGCCGTGCGTGGGTGGGAGAGCATGTAGAAAACACCTGGATTGCAGAGGCCCCAGGAGATCCTAGTCTTCCAGGGCCTTAGTTTCCTCACTTACAAAATGGGACTAGGAACGCCTCACTCAGGCCTGTAGCAGAGGCCAGATATGAGTGTCCAAGAAATGCTGGGATGCAGGAATGGCCGCCTCCCCACCACTTTTCCAAAAACACAGAGGCTGAACCCACTTGTTTCCAAACTGTGTTCCAAGCTGTGTTCCCCAGGGCCCCCAAGGAGACACAAGGCAGGCTGGGCCCCCCCCAGCTTCACCGCGAACAACTCTGCTCATCTCTGTTTTATACATGTGGCTCTGCATGGGATTTTGTTTGAAATAACCAGGGGTGCTGCTAAATTTTTTGGCTTTTCTTTTAACCTTTCATTTGGAAGTAATTTCAAACTTCAAAAACTTCAAAAATAGAAGTAGTGCATTAAAATAGAAATGACTACACACCTTCTATGGATTGTTAATATTTCATCCCATTTGCTTTATTATTTATGCTTTCTCTCTGACTTTTTTTTTCCTGAGTCGTATGAGGGGAAGTTAAATTCATCCTGGCCTTTACCCCTAAATACTTCTCTCAGAGTAGAGACAGTCCCTTGCACGACCACAGTGAAGTTGTGCGCTTCATAAATTTGCATAGATTCAATATTTTTATCTAACCTACCATTTGTATTCCAGGTTGTCACTTCACCTAATAAGGTCCTCTTCAGCATTACCTCCTCCTGTTCCAGATCCAGTCCACACGTTTAGTCAGGTGTCTTTTGCCTTCTTTAAGTTGGAACATTTCCACAGCCTTTCTTTGTCTTTTATGACATTGGTATTTTTAAGGAAGACAGGTTTCCCTACCCACCCCCACCTTTCTCTCTTTTAATGAAAGTTCCTCATTTTGTGTTTGTCAGACATTTCCTCATGATTCCGTTGAGGTTATTCATTTTCAGCCAGGTCTCAACTGACTTGTAAATTATCCTCTGAGTCTGACATTCAGTGATCTTAGGACCAGGCCCCTTACCCAAGCATTCAGCTCATACCTCCCTCCTGCCAGATGCTTCCAGCTGCTTGCTACTCAAGTGTGGTCCTCAGACAAGCAGCCCTGCATGGAAGCCCTGGGAGCAGTGGGCCACTCCCTGGAGTCCAGCTGGGGTCCTGCCTCCCTCCACCACTGATACTAGTGGTAGCTAAGCACAAGACAGCCCTTGCCTCGCACCTCCACCTGGCTGGCCCTGCTCCTGGCCCCTTCTCTCCAGGGAAGAAGCTCCACCCACCTTCCTCTCCCTTCTTACACTGCATGCACCAGTAACTTGTGGTGTCCTATGGCCTGGCTACAGGCAAGACCTGTTGGAACAGCTGGGAAGGGCTAAACTTGAAGACACAAAGCTTGAGTTAACTGGCCAGGCTGCCTTTTCCAGAAACATAATTGCTATTTATGCCCATGATACAGGTGGGCCAGAATTTGAAGCTAGAATTTCCTCACTCTGAAGCCTGTGCTTTTATCACAGTACCGAGCAGCCTTGGAAACAGATCCTTGGGTACCTGAATCCCCATCAAACCCCAGAAGCAGACTGGGTTCCTTGTGGACTTCATGAGACTTGGGGAGAGCAGTTAGAACTTCTAGAATCATCTCCCCTTTACTTTACAAACAAGTCATTCCTATCTCTTCAATGTCTAAGACCAGACTTGCTCTCTGGGAGAAAGAGATTTAAGCCCAAGAACTCCCTAAGATGGGAGGCGGAGGATGGAGGGAGGAACACCAGCTGTGCAAATGTAAGATTCTACCTAAAAGAACGTAAAGAACCTTCTTTTAATGTAGAAAGAGTAGGCAACATCTAAGAGGGCAGTGAAAGCCGTGGGCTGCCTTTTTCTCTTCCTTCCATAGTCTGTGCAAACACCTTGAGACTGCACTTCAGGACACAGAAGCTGGCTCCTAACTCTGGGGACAGGGTACCCAGCAGCCAGATGGTTGGATGTGGGGGACTTGGAGCCCCAGGGTCCCTCAGGCCCCTCGCTATCCACCTCCCTAACAGAGACCACACAGTCAACTAGGAATCTATAGCTGGGTCATGGTGGGCAGAGGCTGGGAGTCGGATGCCCTGGGGGCATGGAACTGCTGACTTGTGACATTGATGAGGGAGAGCCGAGGCAGGGTAGAGAGGACAGAGAGAGAAGTCAGGCTGTTGGTTTTTAAAAATCATGTTAAAAAAAAAACCCAAACTGATTTCTGATGACAAAAGTTGCTAGTGTTTATTATTGAAAAAGATTAATATTTTGGTAGGTCTCTTTCTGGTCTTTTTGAAATAGATACAGATAGGTAGGTAAATAAATAGTTAAGGAAATACTTGCTGCTATAACAGATAAACTCTTTAATTGTTAACTCAATAAAAGTTTATTGCTCTCTCATGTAAGTGCTGTGGAATGGAGAAGGGTTGGGGACACGGTGTGAAGGGGGCTCTGCTCCATATAGTCGTGGGGATCCCGGCTGAGGGAGGCTTTTTAAGTTCCCCTGGGCATGACATCCAGGTGATGGAGAGAGAGTATATGGGCCAGGCCCGGAAGCAAAGCACAGCGTCGCTTTTACACCCCACAACAGAAATGGGGTTCTAGCCCTCTGAGATGTCATGTTCTGAGGATTTTAAGACACTTTAACCTCTTGTGCAGAATAGCCATGTCTAACATTTCTCACATGCCACTAACCCAGCAGGTACCATGTTAATCACTCTCCCTGTCCTGTCACTGAATCCTCACAGCCATCCCTTGAGGGGTGGGTCTTACTGGTACCCCCTTCTATAGCCAAGGAAACAGGCTCAGTGAGGCTAAGCAGCCATTCAGGGTCATACCTGAGCAAGTGAGTGCTTGACCTGGAACTCGGATCCAGGTCCTGTGCTGAGCCACTGGGTCCTCCTGCCTCTCCAGGGCATCCTGGGGTCAGAGACGACCTCAGAGAAGACATGCCCAAGTCACAGGTGCCTTTCTGCCTTCTCCAGTGAGGCTGGGACTTTGGCTTTAGGCCGCTGAGGCCACAGCCTGTGTGACTGACTGGTTCGTGGGCTGAGCTCTCCAAAGAGGAACCCAGGGAGCTGAAGTGATTTCCTCAGGGATGCGGTGTTCCTCAGAGCAGAACTGAGACTTAAGCAGCGTCTGCAAAAAGCACAAACAGCCAAACAGGGTAGCTTCAGGAGCTCAGTGGGCGAGAAAGCCAGCTTCTCATATCACGTCAGCCACAGACTACGGTGACCTTTGGCCCATTATTCCTTCTCCCTGGTTCCAGCTCTTCATCTGTGCAGCTGGGAATTTAGACTAGACCAGTGGTTTTAAAACTGGTTCCAGGAAGCTCTCTAGGGGCCCCAGATATAGCTGGGGGCAATTTGTGGGGGGTGGGGGATAGCAGGCTAAGTTGTATATAAAATACCCCTTAGCAAAAGGCTTCCACAGCAAAAGTACATTTAAAATCTCCTGTTCTACATGCTCTATACTTCATGCCATCCTTCCTGTTTTTATCAAATAAAAACTTCATTCATTCTACAAACAGTTCAACAAACATACATTGATGTTAACAGGGAAACCCAGTCCCTGATTTTAGGATGGTCACAATTGAAGTAGAAAACAGAGCATTAAACATGTGACAGTGGTTCAGTGTGGCAAATGATATGCATCCACTTAGCAAATATATTTATTAAACACCTACTTTAAGCCAGGCACTGTTGAGGCTTTGGATATAAATAGTAAGCACAATAAAGTCCCTTCCCTCATAATGCTTTCACTCTAGTGGGAAGAGATAAGTAATAAACAAGGAAACAGAAATACAAACTCTATTATCAGATGATGAAACAGGGTGACTAAAAAAGGTAAAGGGTCTGGGGTGTGTTGGAATTTGCATGCTATGGGTTGGGAGGTCAGGAGAGGCCTCTTTGAGTTAAGGTATAATGTTTGTTTTTCCATTCTGCAATGACAGGGCCAGGAAACCCATTACAAAGATACTGAATCTAGTTAGTGGGCCATGGGGGTCTTCACTGAGACTTCCTGAGGGAAGAAGTGGCTTTAAGTTGGAATCATGGTGGAGGATAAGGACCAAAGCAGATCACAGCCATGAGTTTTGTGCTGCCCCAGGACTGTTGCATCTGCCATGTGCTTTCACTGAGAGCCTCATCAACAAAGGCAGATAAGCAGTTATGCTAAGATGTTAAACTTTTCCTCTATGTAGATCAGGAGTCCGCAGTCTACAGCCTGCAGGCCATATGCAGCCCACCACCTGATTTTGTAGATAAATTCATACTGGAACAACCAGGTCCATTCATTACTCAGTGTCCATGGCTGCTTTTGTTACAATGTCCAAGTTGAGCAGTTGGGATAGAGCCTGTGTGGCCCTTGGAACAAAAAATAATTACTATCTGGACTTTTACAAAAAATTTTGCCAACCCCTCTTTTAATTAATGCTTCCTAGATGACAGAGCCTTGTTTTTAATCCAGCCATTCACTAGATGCTAGTGTACAACAGACCGAGTTTTATTATTGTCCCCAACTTTCAGATGAGGAGTCTAAGGCTCAGTGTGAGTGGCCCCCGATCACACAGCTGGTTAAGTAGCAGAGTTGGGGGCCTCCTGATCCAGGGTTCTCCTCAGTCTGCATGACCCAAGCGAGTGCACTTCAGCTGCTTTGTATCAGGGCTCACCTGCTCCAAAACTTCCCAGCCAGTGAAATGCATAAGGCCCCCAGCCAGCTCTTTAAAATGTGATTGGCTTCCCTTGTACCTACAGATGGAAAGTAGATGTGACTTTGGCGAAAGAAAGCAAAGATCACCAGGAAATGAAGGCTGCAGCTCAGCGGGTCTTGCAGAGGCACAGACTGATCCACAGGAGGCAGATGTTCTGATCACAGGAGAATGATTTTGCCACTGTGTCCCAGCATCCCAGGGGTGCTGCCTGAGGCCCTACTGTGTTTTGGGGCTGAGCGTGGGCTCCTGGCTTTGCAGGAAGGAGAATGCAGCCCTAACTGTCCCTGGGCAATCAGCTAGGAGCCGGTGCATTTTAACAACGCTCCAATCTTGTGCTTGTCCGCAAGTTAGCGACCAGGTCAGAGAACCTGTGTGAGCATTTCTCACCTACATTAGGAAAGAGGCTCGGATTCTAGTGACAGCTCCACTATCGATCAGCTGTGGGGCTTTGAGCAAATTTCTCCCTTGTCAGGGCCTCAGTTTCCTCACAGTAAGAACTTGATGAGTTGAAGGCCAGGATGCTAGATCAGCTCATGGATCTCATGAGAGCCACTCATGTGCATCTCTTCCCTACTCCATGTTCATGGCAGTAACTTGAAATAGATCATTCATCATGGAAATATTTATTCTATGGAAATTGGCAAACACTAAATCAGAGCTTATTTTTTCCCTTTAAAGAGCCAGTTGTTCAGCATTCCCCAGCATGTCACTGTCTAAGACCCGCAGCAGCTCCTAATATCCTTGGCCATGGCCTCCACCCTGGCCTGGACAGAGTGGTGCCCAGTAGGAACACACAGGGCACCTCTGTTCCGTCCAGTCAGCATCAGATGCTCTAAGCCCTATGCTGGGCACTGGAAAGGCAGTGATGGGGCAGAGGCTCAGAGAGGTTAAGTGACTTGCCCAAGCTGACACAGCCTCCATCCCTGCCCACAGGGAGTTCCAGGAAAAGGGAAGGCTCTGAAATAGTCCAGGTGTGTGGGACCTAGAACAGGTACTCTCCAACCATGTTGGAGGATGTGGGAGAGGACAAGGAGACTTAGTAAGGGAAAGGCGGGGAAGGCGTCCGGGCAGAGGGAACCGAGTGTGCAGAGGTACAGAGGAACAAAAGTCCCATGGAGTTCAGGGAATGGCCTGCAATGCAGCAGAGTAGGGTGTTACATGGCAGGGAGATGGGGGCAGCGCATCTTTCTGAGTTGGAAGTTGGAAAGTAAAGTAAGCAGGAGGAAGAAGGAGAACTTGAAGGAAGGGTGTTGGAGTAGCAGGAACACGGGGTAATGGGTACGAAGGAGCTGGACCTGGGCTCTGCATCACTACATTCTAGCCACGTGACCTCAGCAAGTAGCTGAATTTCTCTGGTGCTCACTTTTGTCATCTGTGAAATGGGCACAGTGAATCTAACTCCTATCACAGAGTTGCTTTAGAAAGTCATTAATACAATTTTCATAAAATATGCTTTGCATTTTTTAATTATCACACAAATATTGGTGCTGTGTGGGAGATGGAAGGCTCAGACCTATGGAAGGCAAGGGGAGGGCTTGCCAGAGAGGTGGCTGTGGCAAACACGGGGGGCCAGGAAGGCAGGTGACCTGTTCAGAGGCATCAACCAGATTGTGTGGTTGGAGGAGAATAGGGTCAGTGATGCTGGACAGATGTTTATGAGCCCAACTGTCGAAGGCCTTGAATGTTAGAGTAAGAGATGTGGGCTTGATTATCTGGGCAACAGGGAGCCATGGATGGTTCTTAGAAGAGAGAGAGAGAGTGATCAGAGCTATCCTCTCAGGAGATGATTTAGTTAGAGTGGATCAAAGGACAGACACCCTCCTGGGAGGGCAGGCTTAGGGAAGCAGGGCCGGAAGGCAAAGAGTGAGTGCCAGAACCAGTCAGAAGGAGGGCTTACCGAGGAACAGGGGGACCCCCAGGCCCTGCATCTCAGGAGTGGGGAGGAAAGTGAGCTCCTTGACAGAAATGGGGAGGCCCCAGCAAGGGCTGGTTTCCAGGAAAACATGAACCACCTCGTGGCTTAGCCTGTGATGGGGAAGGACTCCCAGGGCCCCTTTAGAGGCCGACTGAAGTCGGTGCCCAGGCGTTGGCTCTTGGGTCTGGCTCAGCCTTCATTCCTTCACCCAGGCCCACTGACTGCATGTCTCTGCCGTGCTGTGCTGTGCTTGGGGAGACAGCAAGAAGGTGTTCTCGGGTACTTGGAGGACAGACCTGGGGTCATGGGGGTACTCTGAACAGAGTGTGCTGGGAACCAAGAGGACGGGCCCCAAAGCCCAAGTCACTAATCCCCCAAGTAGGGTGTCTCACCCTTAGCACTAGAGACATTTTAGGGCTGAGTGACTCTATTGTGGGGGCTGTCCCACACACTGCAGGCTGTCTAGCAGCATCCCTGGCTTCCATGCCATTAGCACCACCACTACAGTGTGACAACCAGAAGGGACTCCAGACAGTGCCAAAGGGCCTATGGGGTAAAATCCCCCTGGCTGAGAACCACTGTTTGAAAGCAAATTGGCTTGCCTGATTATATTCCTTGGTGAGGTATTAATACAATTCCAAGAAAAAAAATGATGTTCTTAGAGGCAGAGTAAAAATGCAATCAGTTCTAAACCAAAGGGTGAGTTGGAGGTGAATTCCAGAAGGCACAGGGCTGTGTCTCACATCTGTGCTCCCAGACACACCGTATTCTCTAACTCATAAATCAAACCAGAAAAGAATCTCCTGTAGGCCAGGATTCTAATAATTATATTATCAACATGGAAAACAACTCCAAGCACAAAAGAATCTTTCCCAGGGAGCACTCCATGTAAATCTTTTCATGGAATTCTCACCAAGTCCCCAAAGGATGGCATGTCATGTGTGTCAGTTCACGCATGACCAGAAATGCAGGCTCAGAGATGTAAAGCAGTGACCCTGGGGTCACACAGCTGGTACATAGTGCACTGGACCCATAGTCTGATGCCTCTGGCTCTGTTTTTCCATGCTGTGTGTTACCAACCCCTTCAGCCTGTCCATTTTACAAGTGGAAAAACTGAAGCCACTTGAGAAAGCAGCAACAGCTCATTTTCCATAGCATTTTACAGGTACTGAATCACTTTCATATTCTTTTTCTCACTGTATTTTCTCAAAAACCAGGAAAAGTCATCAGGGCCAGTGTTGCTGGCCCCATTTTGCAGATGTAGAAACTGAGTGTGGCCAAGGAGGCAGGTCACACAGCACCCTGTTCTCTGGAAAACCATGCAAGGATGAGTTGGGAGCCTCCGCAGTGCCAGTGCTGTACCATGGAGATGCCATGGAGGATGCAGGAGAGAATGTGTGGGAGAGGCATTTAAATGTGGAGATGTGTGTCCACCCAGAGCCCACTGAAGCAGTGCTTGGTTCACCCAAGGAACAGGTGTCTTTTCTCCCTCTGGACAATGAGGAGCATGTAACTGATTATGTTTTCCTTTTCCCTTTGGCCACTAGGAAGCTCAAAGCCAAGTTTGTAGTCCCAAAGGAGCAGTTGTATAGGTTCTTGCTTATTTGTGTTTTTCTTTTTCCTGTGGTGTACAACTCCTCTTATAACATACTTGTCTTTATGTTTACATTTTTATTTAAGTTACTGTTATATCATGTATTTCCCATGATATATTTCCCGGTCACCTAAATCCTTTGTAAAACAGGTCAAGTAGAAATACACTTTTTGAAAGAACTGTCAATTGCTTGGTGTGTATTTGGGATGATTATTAATCTCAGTCAAGCCACAAAGCTGCAGCCCTGGTAGGGAGCCTTCTGGAGCCACACCCAGGCCTGGTGACTTCCAGCTGAGTCTGGGGACATTTGTCTGAGGTCTGAACTCCCTTTGGTAAGAGGAGGTGGGTTGAGGACCCCGTGTGGCCATTCCCCACCGTGCAAAGCTATTCGGTCAAGTTTTCATTTTTCCCAGTGCACTCTCCAGGGCATACCAAGGCGTCAGCTGAGGGACTCCAGGAGGATTCTGTCCCCGTAGGAATTTTTCACCTCCATGTACAACTTTGATTTTGTGTTGCCAAGTGGTCAGTCTTCAGAGCCAGCCCAGGGCCAAACTGGGAAGGCATCTTTTAGGCACCCTCCCCTCCTCCCCTGCTCAAGGCATTGACTGCTGTCAGGAGGCCCAGGCCCAAAGCTCCTAAAGGCAAAGGTAATGAGTCTGTCCTTGAAGAGGTACTTTCAGGAAAGGGCACTGCTTAACCCACAGGAACAAAGGGTGGGTTTCTGACCTTGTAGTATTGACCAAGGGAGGGCTTTCTGTTTTGCAGGTAGAGAGGGAAATGTGTGGTTAAAAGGGACAGAGAACGTTCCCAGAAGACATCGATGCTAGACAAGACAGCTGCTTCTGGGTGGGTCTGTGAATAAATGTGATGTGAACTTGCCTGCCCAGCAAGCAGCGAAGGGCATTGAGGGGGAAATGCTGGGAAAGAGGAAGGGGGTCAGGTCTTGCCCACCCCAGCAGAGGGTACCTTTCTCGGTTCCTTCTTCCTAAACCTGGACCATGTTTCAGGCCGCCCAGAGAAGACGGCCCCTGTCCCGAGAGTCATGAGAAAGCAGGAAGGTTCCTCTTCCATGGGGGTCCACGCCCGCCCAGCAAACCACTGTCCCCTTCTGCCAGGCAGGGGACAGCTCCCAAGGAAGCCTCGTGCTCACCTCCTTCTGCCCCCTTCCTCCTCCCAGGGAAGCCCTACGGGGCAGACGACTTCCTGCCTGTGCTCATGTATGTGCTGGCCCGCAGCAACCTCACGGAGATGCTCCTCAACGTGGAGTACATGATGGAGCTCATGGACCCCGCCCTGCAGCTCGGGGAGGGTGAGTCACCGCCCCAGGCCCATCTTTGGCCCACCAGGACCCACTGCACACCAACTCAGCCAGGCCAGGGACACACCGAACAGTCCAATAAGCACCTCCTGACCACCAGACTCCATTGAGCCCCGGGGACATGACACGGGGTGTCCTAGGGGAATGCAAAGGGAGCTGGGCCAGTAAGGAGGCCATGTCACCACTGCTTGACAAGTGCTGGAATGGTAGGGAGCCCAGGGGGTATGGGCGCACATTACCCAGGCTGTGCAGTCAGGGAAGCCTTCCCAGAAGAAGTGATGACTGAGCTGAGCATTGAAAGATGAATAAGAGCCAGTCAGATAAAGAAAGGGGAAAGGCATTCTTCACAGAGGGAACAGCAGTTGCTAATAATGTAAAAGATAAGGCTGAAGCATCAGGTAGTGCCCATAGGAAAGAGTGTGAGCAGGGATTGATGGTCAGTTCTTAGGCAGAAACAGTCCTACGGGCCTCAGCCCCCTGCTCACCCAGCTCTGGGCCGGGTCCTCTGCCAGTGGGCAGATGCAAGTGCTGTGGGCAATAGGATGGTGGCATGGGCGTAGTGTGCTCATCCCGCCCTCAGTTTCCCTTCCCCTTTCCTCCTTCCCACCCCTTCCTCCCGCCCACTTAGCCTTGGCCACCGTTCCACTCATAATCCCTAAGGTGCAGCCAGCCCGGATGTCGGCTCTGAGGGGGCCCCTGAATTGGCCTCTGGGACATCATCCCCAAAGAATAGAATATGGAGTAAGACTCTCGGGCCCCAAGTGGCCCCTTCGGGCTTTGTGGTTTTTGAGATAAGCCAACCCTCTTTGCATCAGTTTGCATTTTTAGCATGTGTCAGTCCCTCGGGTGACAATTTTGAATTGACTGATTCTGCGAGTTCTTGGAAACTTAAGGGAGCATGTAAAGCCATGAAGTTTGCTGTCACATATAAGTTTGATTTATGCTCTGGGACCTCTGGAGCTAATTTTTCTCCTTAATTAGATTTTCCCTGCAGTTGGAGCTACCTATCTTCCAGAGGGTATAGGAATTCAGTAGAAGTCAGGCTTTCTTCAGCAGTGATTATCTGCTGCCCAGTGCACCCATCCATTCACCCACCCATCCGTCCAACTGTCCACCCAGTCACCCACCCACCACTCCATCCACCCACCCATTTATCTATCTATTCCCCTACCTACGCATCTATCTATCCATTCACACACTCATTCATCCCACCATCCACCTACCTATTCATTCTTCTACCCTCCTGTCTACCTATCTATCCACTCACTCATCTACCCACCCATTAATCCATCTATCTACCCGCCCACCCATCCACCCATCCACTTATCCATCCATCTATTTATCTGTTCATTCAACCCCACCTACCTATTCATTCTTCTATTCTCCTACTTATCCCCCAACCTGTCCATCCACCCATCCATCCATTTACCCAAATGTCTACCAACCTATCCATCCTTCCACTTGCCCATTCATCTATCCATCCAGCAACTACTCAGTGAGTCCCTCCTGTGTGCCAGGCACTTGAGCTACAGTGCAGGGGAAGAGAGGCAAAGCTGATAGTCTCATGAGTATGAATGAATGCCTCATTCCCAACCCCACGCTTTGGGGCCTTCACCTTAAGCCTTCACTGGCTTTCCTTCTTGGTTTCTTCTGTCTTGAGCACGCATACAGAAGCACCGCAAAGGTGAGGGGGTGGGCAGAGGCCTACAGACAACACCTACTTGTCTCTCACAGTCCCCACCAGGTTAAGCAGAAAAAATAGAAGGGAGTGGGAGCTTACAGATAGATGGCCAACAGACACACGGAAAGATGCTCAACATCACTAATCAGCAGGGAAATGCAAATCAAAACCGCAGTGAGAAATCATCTCACATCAGTCAGAATGGCTAATATTAAGAAGACAAGAAACAGCAAGTGTTGGCGAAGACGTGGAGGGAAAGAAACCCTCATACACTGCCGTTGGGATTGTAATGGGTGCAGCCACAATGGAAAACAGGATAAAAGCAGTATGAAGCTTTCTCAAAAACCGAAAATAGAAATATGATATGACTCAGCAATTCTACTTCTGGGAATTTATCAGAATAAAACAGAATCTCTAATCCAAAAGACATATGCCCTTTTATGTTTATCACAGCATTATTTACATAGCTAAAATACAGGAATAACATAAGTGTCCATCAATAGATGAATGGATAAGGAAGATATGGTGATATATACAACAGAATGTTACACTGCCACAAAAAAGAATGAAATCTTGCCTTTTGCAATATGGCAAAAAAAATATCCTAGAGGGTATTATATGCTAAGTGAAATAAGTCAGACAGAGAAAGACAAACACCATATGATTTCACTTATATGTGGATTCTAAAAACCAAAACAAGTGTACAAACAAACCAAACTGAAATAGACTTATAAACACAGAGAACAGGCTGGTGGCTGCCACGGGGGAAGGGATGTTGGGGGATGGCTGAAGTAGGTAAAAGGGGAAAAAAATTAGAACGCTTGTTATCTTGATCAGGGCAATGTGTACGTGAGTGTATACACATCTCAAAATTACTCAAGCTGTACACTAAATTTATGCATTTTATTGTACATAATAGAAATTTTTTTAATAAATAAAAATTTTAAAGTAAAATAAAAGGTTATTTCTAAAAGAAAGAAGAAAGTAGAAGGCAAGGAGTGTTAGGAAGTTGTAAGCAGAAGGGATATTAGCTGTCGCCTTCTGGCTGCCCTACATGTAACCTCTAAGGTCAAAACTTTTACATGTCAAAAATTAGAATAAATAGAATAAGATACTAACACTAAACCAAAGAAAAGTGTTCCTACAGACAAACAAAGCAATAATTGATAGCATTAATATGTAAAAAGCTCTTATAAATCAATGAGAAAAGCACTAAGACTCAATAGCTACCTGGGTAAAGGCCATGTACTCATTCATGTAACAGATACCCACTGAGCTTCTGCTTTGTGCCCGGTGACAGCAGGTCCCTTTTCTCATGAAGTTCCATTCCATTACAGGATAAGGACAGTAGGGGTTATCAGATCTTAAACATGTCAAACAAATAAACAAACAGTATTATTTCAAATCTGGTCATATCTGGTGAATATTGAAAAGAAAAACAGTCTGACAGGATAGAGCAATGGGGCCGGGCAGAGCTCAGGCAACCAAGGAAGGCCATGAGCACAGAACACAGAATGCTTTCTTTACTTTTTTTCTGTTTTTCCAAATTTTCCATAGTGGGCATGTGCTGCTGATCTACCTGGGAAGAACCATTTACCAACTCTGTTAAAGGATTGGCCCTTCCCCCACAAGTTGTTGTGCCGTCTTAGAGACAATGTCCAGGAAAGCCCCTTGAGGGTGGAAGGATGGAGGCAGACCCTGGGACTCTGTGCGACAGTCTGAGCACTGGCTCACTCTCTGGCAGGGGTCAGCAATGACCCAGGCCACTGTGAGTCCTGCTCTACCCTTAGCCTGAATCCTCTGGTCAAACGGGGCTCCAGACCAGGCCCAGAGGCCCAGTGGGGACAGGGCAGAGGAACAGAGCGTGATGGGGGTGTATTCCTGAGTTTCCCCATCCTCCTAGGATCCTTCTTTGTGTTCCCAAAGCCTGCATGGGGTTTAGGTGGGGAAAGCCAAGGTCTTTCAGGCAGGAAAGCTGATGTATTCTGGGCTACATGAAGTGTTTTTGAAACAAGCCAAGTACAAATAAATCCATAAAGGTCTTAAAATAGCCTGCAGCCTGCCCTTCTTCAGACTAAAGTCATTAGTCTCTGGCCCCATAGGGAGATTTCTAAGGAATCCCTGGGGTGTTTGCTGTAAGTAAACATGCCAACAGGACAGAGCCTTGCCATTTGGCCACACACTACCCCTCCCTGCAGCCCTGCCCCCTACAGCAGTGATGGACCCTGCCCACAGCAGCTGCAGGGGCCAGAGGACAAGCTTTATGCCACGGTGCACAGACCAGGAGGTCGGTGGGTGGCATGGGTACCTCCCTCTCTCTGCTCCTACTCCAATAGCCAGGGTGGGAGGTCACAGCACCCAGGACAGGCCTGGCCTCATAAGTGTTGGCCTCTTGTAGGGAAATGACCTGGGGGGCTCTGATATGAGCAGGAGATTCCACCTTTCAAGTCGGCCAGGTGGCAGACCTGCATCTAGAAGTGTCTGCACCCAAGGGCAGAGGAACAGAGTGTGATGGGGACGTATTCCTGAGTTTCCCCAGCTTTGCTCTCCTGTCCTAGCTGGGTGGTGGCGCACAGGGTGGGCCATCGCCAAGGTCCCTGAGGTCAAGATAAAAAGACAAGCCTGCCTGGAAGGGGAGGGGAGGCAGAGCTCCTGCTGGTGATCCCTGCCCTTAGCGCTCTGAGCTCAGAGATGCCTGGGAGAGGGGCAGGCCCTCAGGGAGTCCCCATTCTTGAGAATTTCAGTTGCTCCATCCTAAGAGGAGAACTAACACAGAGTGTAGTAAAACCAGTGGTTTGGAGGCTGGATGTCAGTCCTGGTTCTGCCTCTGATTGGCTGGACACCTTGGCAAGTCACTTAACCTCTCTGGCTTGGGAAAGTGGAGGTGTTGCTCTTGACTTGAAGTCTTCCAACTGCCTTAGGTCACCTAACCACCATGTGCCACTCACACGTTACTGATGTGTGTTCTGCAGAGGTAGCTGGGGACAGGATGAGAGATGGAACTGGGTCAGTCTGCCTTCTCATGTTTCACAGTTCATTCGAACAATTATGCTTTCAACAAAAAACCAGTTCCGTGCATCTTGAGACTGTCATAGTCTTTCAACTGGTTCTACAAGCTATAATTTGGCAAAAGACCAGGACTGGGTCTCACTTTCTTTGCAGCAGACGTATTGATTGTGAGAGGTCAGGGACTTCCTAAAAGAAGTAGAGAGGGCCTGAACACTGAGCTGATGGGATCCCTGCCTCCTAGCCTCTCTCTGAAGTTCCCACCACTCTGGCAATTAAAGGGCAGTCCCAGGCAGGTGTTGGGCACCTGGCGGGAGCCAGCTGAAAATCTAAACCTCTCCTCACAGACTCCTTTGCCCACGTCCCCTCCACACGCTGGCTGACAGCAGGCCATGCCAAGCTAATATCTTAACAGGGACAATGAGTTTTTTCCATCAAAGAACAGCACCTTCTCCCCAAAGGGAACCTGTTCCAAAACTCAAGGTGGGAATGGCTCGCCTGCCACCTAGTGGCCTGGGCAGGTAGTGCATGGCCCCAAGTCAAAGGGAAGTTGGCTGGAGGACCCCCAGGCTGTGAAAAAGCAGGCCTCGAGCAGGTAACAGCCCACTGACAGGGCTTAGAGTTCCTCCAGCTATACCCAAAGGATGAGAAGCCTCCGCAGCATCTGCTTTAGGTCACTTGACCACCATGTGCCACTCACACATTACTAATCACTGCACTTGACTGTATTCATCTCACTTACTTTTCTTAACATTATGGGACTTGGAGATGGAAAAATCCAGTCACAGAGAGAAGAGCAACTCACCCAAGATCACAGGGCTGGCTGCTGAAGGGCAAGGACTTGGGTGCTGCTCTCTGACTCCAAAATTGAACGTTCTCAGTCAACACACTACACTCAGCTCCTCCATTACTAGCCAGAGAGACATGATCACAAAGGGAAGCAGGGCCGTGGACGCATGCAAGCGAAAGGACATGCCAGCTAAGGGCACAGGGCCTCAAGGCACCAGGGGCGGCTTCCTGGCACACATAGGCTTTAAGCTCCACTGAAAAGAGAGACACATGATGTTTAGTGGCTCTTCTCTGGTAAGGGACACCAGCCCAAGTTCCATGCTAACCTTGACATACTTATTTCAAAAAAATGTCTCCTTCCCACATGGCTATGAGTAGTCCTGTGGCCATAAGCCCCTGCATCTTATCCCCCATCCACTCAAACCAGGGTGTGAACTTTTCCCAAACTTGTTGTAGGAATTTGTAGTTTCATCCAGTGTAGCACTTCAGCATGCGTTGGGCTGCAAATAACTCATGGTGTATCAAGAAATCCTAAGGTAAGTAACTGATAAGATGGCTCTTTTGAACCCTGCCATCAGAAAAGTGTGGACCCAGCTCTTTCCATTGTTCTTTAGGATGTGAGCCTTTGTCTTTGTGCCTGTCACCTCTGGGGGAAATATCAGCCAAGTGTGTCCCTTTCAAAAGGCTCTCCTCAAAGCCCCACTCAGGGACTTCCACTTACATCTAAGTAGCCAAACAGGGTCTCCTGCTCTCTACCCAGAGCTGCAGGGGAGTCTGGGAAGTGAGCATTTCGGTTAAGTGTTCCTTATTAGTTGTTAGAAGGTTAGTGCCTCTTAAACATTTTATCCCAAACCCCTAGCAAGTGAAGGAGAGTGAACTGTAAGCGCCCAGGCAAATGACTGTCTTCTATCTGAAAACTTCATGTAAATTCTGCAATCTGAAGTATCTCAAAGCTTAAATTACTTTAGGAAGCATTAGGTATTTAGAGTACATATGAAATTAACTTAAGGTAAAAAGAAATGTTGAAATGAATGACTGAAATTTTTTACCTACTTTACAACTTTAAAAACGGTGTGTAATAGTAGAACCATATGTAAATATGGTTAGAACCATGTAAGTATAACCAAAATAGTGTAACCATAATTAAAATCTTTTTTAAAAATTATTTTTGAGTAGGTTTTACATATACACGCATACACACACACACATCTGGCTTTTATTTGTATGTGTATGTGTATATAGACATATAGTGAGAAGCCTCCTGCCCACCCATGTCTCCCAGCCACCTCCTTCCCCACCGTAAAGACAATTACGTTCCCTGTGAATCCTTTAAATGTTAAAACGTCTTAAAACTCATTTTAAAATTTTAAACTCATTTAAAAACATCATTTTAAAAACAAGCAAGAGTTCCGCTGCGTAAGAGAGCTAATGACAAGCTTTGGGCGGGGCCTGACAATTCGCGGCTGGACTTGAAGCAGGCGAGGCTGCAGGACGGCCCAAAGCTGAATCCCGGCAAGGGGCCCGGCCGCAGGCGCCAGGTCAGCGGCGGTGGGTGGGGCTTGGACAGGTGGGCGGGGCGAGCTGGAACCACGCTTTTCGGGGGTGGGCTGAGAAGGCCCTAGCTCAGCCTCCATTCTCTTGTACGCTTAGGTTCCTACTATCTGACCACCACCTATGGGGCCGTGGAGCACATCAGGAACTACGACAAGATCACGGTGACCCGGCAGCTGAGCGTGGAGGTGCAGGACTCCATCCACCGCTGGGAGCGCCGGCGCACGCTCAACAAGGCCCGGGCCTCGCGCTCGTCGGTGCAGGTGACGCCTGGGGCTCCGGGTTGGGAGGGGGCTGGCGGCACCGCGCCCAAACACCATCATCCCCACTGCCCGCCGGCTCGGGAACCTGACAGAGACCGTACTGTAACCATCTATCTGTGTATGAAGCTGTGGGCCTGGCAGGGAAGGCCTACGGCTCACATGTCTCAGGGGCTCCAAAGCCTAGAGCCTGGGACAGAGTGGGATTGGGATGTGTGTGCACAATGGAGGGCGTTGGGAGAGCAATCCAGAGCCGTAAAGAGCTATGCAGACTCACTGCCCTGGCATCCAGGGCACTTTGGACCTGAACCCCACTCCCGGCTTTTGATGGCCCTCGGTAATAGGCAAAGCCAGAGCTGGGAGGCACGAGGCTCGAGATCAGGAGGCATTCTGTACTAGCTTGCTATACCCTGAGCAGTCCCTGCTCCCCTCTGGGACTCAGTTTTCCTGTAAGTGCAGTTAGACAGTGGACAAGATGAGCTCTGCCTCCCTAGTACATGTTCTAGGCTGCCAAGGGGATGCCTCTCCCCTAATCAATGGTGTCTTGATAATGTTTAGTAACCGGCTCCCTGGGAAGAAAAAACAAAAAAAACCCTGCTTTTAGCTTCTGTCAGTTTTCATGGTGTAAATATTCCCACCATGGCCAATTTCAGGCTACTAACTTGGCTTCATTAACTTAGAATTGGGAAGAGATGTACCCAGTTGCCCTTCTCAGGCTGGTATGAGTCAGCATTAAGTTGGCATGGGCCAGCTCCAGCACACCCCCACTCCCCATCCCCTCCTGGGCCACCGGTCCCCCCACAAACTCTGGGAGTATGAGCACTCCAGGCCTGGCCCAGGCATTCCTTACTTCTGGCTTCTACTCTGTGGGTTTCCAGTGGCGGGTCAGGCAGAGCATCAGTGCCTCCGCCTGGGGAGGCAAAGCTTAGGAGAGAGCCCCTCAGCACTATTTCTGGGGTTTGGGGATGGCGCCCCCCCCCTTCTCCCTCCCAGAGCCTCCTCTGCACTCCATGCCTAAACCCCTTCCCTGGGAGTGAAATCCCAGAGCCTGACAGTCACCAGTAGCTGTAGAGGGCCCCCAGAAGGCCTAACGGGGGACAAGGAGAGCAGGTAGCCACCAAGACCCAAGGGTGTCTTCCTTCCTCTCCTGGAAGAAAGGGGCGGTCCCAGTGAAGCTCTTGACAGGGAGCCTGGCCACCCGTAGGCACTCACCACTCTGTAGCCATAATTAACCTCTGCTGGGAAGTGGTGATCACAGCTGCGCTCTTACCATCCTTTCACAAGGGGGCAGCCCCACCCGCACAACTTCCTACCTGCCCTGGGTGCTTGGAGAGACTTCCAGGCTCTGAGCTAGTTCTACATTCAGTCCCGTGTAAGGACTGGTCTTACCCCAGTTTACAGTTGAGGAAATGGAGGCTCAGAGAGATCAAGGTCACATAGTGAGAGCAGCCTCAAAGCCAGGCAGGAACTCGGGGGCCGGCCATCCGCCATATAGGCCTCTCCGGGGGTCTGTCGGAGGAAGGTGTAAGTCCCTGTCCCGGTGCGTCCCTGGGTGCCCATACCCAGCCCTGCAGACATCGCCTCCCCCTTGCCCACCTAGCTCGTGCGGTGCCCATCTCCTTCTGTCTTAAACCCGCCGTCCTTCAGGCCCAGACATCCTTTCACCAAGCCATCCCCCGCTTACCCTCCTGCCCACCTGTTCCTCCTTCGAGGACCTCACACGCACCCCAGGTTCTTCCAGCCGCAAGGGCTGAATTGTTCCGCCTGCGTTAGCAGCTCAAGCTGAACTGTGGGATGCTGGGACTGGGGTCTGCACCTCCGATTTTATTTATGCCACCCTCGGTGCCCAGCCTTGTGCCCGGGGTGCCGGGGTACTGGGAGATGAGTGACGGATGAATCAGAGACGGCGAGCGCGTGAACATGCCACCAGGGGGCGCGCTCACTCATTGCCAAGATGAAGGCGGTCTGCCGCGCCCAGAACGGTCGGCCCCCGGAGAGTAGGCGCGGAGGAGGACCTTGCCTTGGTCCTACGACAGGGTGGGCCGTAGAGGGCCGTGCTTCCAGCCTCACAGCCGCTTCTGCAGCTGCCTCTCAGCAAACGTATCCAGGGCCCCTCCGCTCCGCACCCAGTCCGAGCTCCCAGCGCTGGGATGGGGTGAGACGGGCGCCCGCTGGACCTCCGCTGACGCAAGCCCGCTGCTTCTCGCCCGCAGGACTTCATCTCCGTGTCGTACCTGGAGCCTGAGCGGCAGGCGCGGACGCTGGCGTCGCGGGCGGACACGCAGGCCGAGGCGCTGTGCGCACAGTGCGCGGAGAAGTTTGAGGTGGCGCAGCCGCAGGACCACCGGCTCTTCGTGCTGGTGGACGGGCGCTGCTTCCAGCTGGCGGACGAGGCGCTGCCCCACCGCATCAAGGGCTACCTGCTGCGGAGCGAGCCCAAGCGCGACTTCCACTTTGTGTACCGGCCCCTGGACGGCGGTGGGGGCAGCGGGGGCCCGCCCTGCCTGGTGGTGCGGGAGCCCAACTTCCTGTGAGGCCGGGGCCCCCGCGCCCCTCCAGTGGCAGTATTTACCGAAACTGGCCGTTCGGAGAAGCCGGCAGACCGGGCTCACATTCGCTCACCCCTACACCCACACTCGGCTGCCCCCACTCATACATGCAGGAGCCCCCCATCTGAGCACGCACAAACGCGCGCGCGCGCACACACACGGTGGATGGGATGCCTCCACCTCACACATGCCTGCAACACGCAGAACATGCCTAGGCCAACATGGCCGGGCATTGTGAAAATAACGAAGCAGTGGCCAAGTGTGCCTCCTGAAGGAGTCAGCACGGAAAGGCCAAGTTCTTCATTAGACAGAAAGGGAAACTGAGGCTCGGAGAGAAGAAGGACTCCAGCCAACTGCCGCAAGCAGCCCAGCCTGGCCCCTGGTCACAAATAGCCCTCAGGCAATCACACTGAACTCGCTCCCCCAGGCCCGCCCAATCCTCAGTCTTTCCAGGAAGGGTTTAGTTTCCCCAGGACTGTCCTCAGGAGGCGTGGAGGACAGGGCCTGGCCACAGCTGCCCCAACCCATGCCCCCAGGCTGGAGCTAGGGTGCTGTGGGCCTGCCCAGCATCTCACGAGCACCTCTCAGTGTCTGTGTTGAGGAGACGGCCCTGGATCCCTGCACCAGAGCCTGACCTCAGCTACCAGCACCCACAGTCCCCCACAGCTTCCAAGCCTCTCCAGAAACAGCCAGACGTACACCAGGACTGCCAAGCGAGTCTAGCTCCTTGACTACGTGGACAAGCCCGGCCTCAGCCACAGGAGAACACTGACCAGCCTTTCCCTGGTGGCGCACCCCAGGGCTGTGGCAAGTGTGGCAAGAGGCACAGTTTGGGGAGAGTAATAAAAGCCCTTGTAAGACTGGTGTCTCCTTTTCTCAAGGGGCTAGAGCTCTGCTCAACCAGCCAGGCCCCCCACTAATCACCTAACTCCCTTCCCAGGTGGGGTTCAGAAGACCCTCTCTTTTCACCAAGGGCCCTGTCTTTTGACAGAATCTGCAGTGGATGCTTAATCACCCTCAACCCACAGGACCCTGGCCTCTGTGTGGCCCTCAGCCTGGTCATCTCCAGCCTCCCAACCATCCTTGGTTCCCATCATCTCCACTTCCACATCATTTCAAGAATAATCTCTTACCTTCCTGCCCCTGCTACCCATCCCAGGAGTACTATTCCCTGTAGTCTTTGCCTGCTCAAACTCCTGTACATCCTTCAAAGCCCATCTCCTCCAGGAAGCCTTACCTGACTGCCTACACTGCCTAGAACGGTCCAGATTTGGACCATCCATGTCTGTGTCCTTAGCATTGATTAAAACTGTATTTGTCAAGTGCCTATTAAATGTCAGCACTCTGCTAGGTCCCTGAAAATAGAGAACAAAAACAGGCAAGCTTGCATGGAGCCCCAGTGTGAATGGCAGTGAACATTGTGCCCAGGGAAAGTCAGCTGGACTTACCAGAATTAAGCCTGCTCATAAGCTAACTCATTCAGCCAGTCAACAAACATCTGTTGGATTCTGGCACCCTCCCAGCCCCAGGTTTCCCAGACTGGGGATCAGTGTAACAGACATGAGAACACTGGCAAATGCCCAGAAGCTGAGGGCAGTCAGCCATGATCACAGGTTGCCCTTCCTTTACTTCCTGCAGCACTGAGGTCAGCTCCGAGCCTTGTGCCCACTGCCTCCTACAAAGGCCTGAGACATGGGAAAGATCAGAATGCGGACCATTTTCCCAAGTACAGGTGGGGCCCAAACTTACGGTGGGGTAGGATTCAGAGGGTGGACTGGGCACCAGCCCAGCGCTGGTGATCTCATGTCCAGCTCCCAGGGAGGGGGCAGAGCTGGCTAGTGAGCTGGACTGAGGGGCCACTGTAAACTCCCCACGTGTGCTCAAGCATAGGTGTGTGTGTGAGCGAGCATGCGCACTGAGGCCAAAGCAGGGGTGTACCCATGAGGGAAGGCCAGAGAGCAAGAGGGGTGGGGCTACTAGACCCCCAGTCGTCTGGATGCCTCTGCCCCCAGGGAGGTATGATGGGACAACCACGGGTGAGGGGCCTGATCCAGGGCCAGGAGACAAGGCATCAGAGGTGCTGAGCCCTCGGAGGTGCCTGGAGCAGCTTGTTAGTGATTCTCCTGCGTTACCCACACAACAGCCCCTCAAGGGATGAGGCCATCAAAGCTCAAAGGAAAGGGGGTGTGTCAGTCTGCTCAGACTGCCAGGACAAAGCACCACAGGCAGGGGGCTCACACAGACATTTATTTTCTCATAGTTCTGGGGGCTGGAAGCCCAAAATCAAGGTGTCAGCAGAGCTGGCTTCTCTTTGGTCACCTCTCACTGTGTTCTCACATGGCCTTTTCTCCCTGTATGAGCACCCCTGGTGTCTCTTCCTCTTCTTGTAAGGACACCAGTCCTATTGGATCAGGGCCACACCATATGACCTCATTTAACCTTAATGAATTCTTTAAAGGCCCTGTCTCCAAATAGAGTACCATTCTGACATGCTAGAGATTAGGGCTTCAACATTTAGGGGGCACAATTCAGCCAGAACAGAGGGTGACTTGGCCAAGAAGCAAGTGCTGACCTACCTCAAAATCTAGGGCTTTCTTTCCTGCCCAAATGACCTGTTTATAGAAAACCAAAGTCAGATTAAGCCTCATCTGTTGGGCTCAGCTCTGGGTGAACCTGCCCGAGGCAGCCAACTGTGCTAAGCATCGCAGGGCTGACCCAGCACATCTGAACAGGCCTGGCTTCTCCACAGGCCTGAGCAAGCAGTCAGGAGCCCAGAGCAGGTCATATGTGTGTCCAAGGGTGATGGGACCACAGACTGTGACATAAGACAGGGCCTTATCTGTGTCTCCTCCTTGGCATTCGTCCCCTCTCCCCTTGGGAGGCTGGCTGCCTCTGCCCTCTGCTTTCACTGGTCCTGCAGCCTAAGGCTGGGGCTAGGGCCTGCCGTGCTAGGAGAAGCAACCCAGGGGGTCTGCAGGGAGACCACGCCATGCTCTGGCCCTGCTGCTCGTCCCTCCCTATGGCCTACCAGTGACAGCTGGGTGCAAGGTGTGCCCATGATGAGAATCTCAAACTGGCCCTGAAGGTCCCTGGCCATGATGCCTCCTGCTTTAATGTGGCATGTCTAATTTGCCTAATTATGGCTTTCTTTCCTGCCCCAGGTTTCTGCTTGGGGAACAGGACAGGCTTGCAGGTAAGGTGGGCAGAGATGGGAGGGGAGACAGAGGAGGGGCGGACCATCTGGGTGCAGTGTAGAGGTGTTCCTTTCCCCACTGACAGATGAGCCTGCAAGTCATCCCCACGTGGTAGGCGCGAGGCCACATCAGGAAGGCCTGGCACACATCTGCTGATGCGGTCACTGTGCATATACTCCACTGACCGGAATCCAGGACCGGGGCAGCCTCCTGCTCAGCAGGGTCATGGTGAGGCGGGAGGAAGTGGTGAGCAGCTGTGGCAGGAACCAGGCCCTTCCTTCTAAGGGAGGTCACATGGAGCAGGACTCTGGGTGGAAACTACCAACTCAAGCAGTGGCTGCCCCTCTCCCCAGCTGTCACGCTATTTGGCTATTCACTGGGAAACTGGTTTCCAAGGAAGGCTCTCAAGGAATCTGCTTTGCAGCCCACGCAACCTAAGCCAAAAGGGAACTCTGCAATCTATTTCACTTCAGTCAGAAAACTTGCTCAGCATTAGGGTGGGCAGAGCCTCAACCAGCAGTCAGGAGACCTGGGCCCCAGGCCAGTTGCGAGCCCTGAGCACGTCACTTCACCTCTCCATGCCGCCATTTCTCCGTTCTGAAGACAGGAGTGCTTACACCCTGCTTTCCCAGGCTTGTTGCAGGATCACACAAGCTCCTTGGTAGAGGCAGGAAGGGAAAGCCTCAGATCTTTTTGAAAAGATAAATTCTGGCTACCACGTAGGGGCAGGGAAATGGTTCACTGCCAAGGTAACACAGCTGAGGGGACAAGACCGAAATTCAGTCTGGGTTCCATTTGTCATGGCTGCACCCTGCACGGACTGTGTCCACACAGAGGAAGGCACACTTTTTCCAAATCTATACAAAGGCATTATATGTTCTATAGTAATGTACAGGGTGAGCTCATATCGGCAGGGTCCTGAGCCATGCACATTTTTTCATTTTAATAGGTCTGCTATGATGACAGCAGCAGGCACAGAATATCATTAGCAGGGCCAAAGGGACTGGAGCACATGTGACCCACCTGGAGGAAGCAGAGAAGGCTTCATGGAGACAGGGATGCCTGAGCTAGGTCTTGAAGGATAAGTTGTTGACCAAGAGCAGGAGGAAATAGAACCCCCTACAATGCTGCAGGGGATAATTCTCCACGGGGCTTCTGCATTTTTGCTTGTCTGGGGTGAAGAGTCACTGACAGATTTTATTCCAGCTATTCTTTTAAGAGTATTCATACAGTCTTGGAAAATAGAGATAGTTTCTCCCTCCTGGGAAGAGGGCGGATTCTTTTCCTGACCATAATAATAAAATAAGGTCTCTCGCCTTGGAAGATTATGTCTCCCTCCAGAGCCAAATGGGGCAGGCTTGGTAGCAGCTTTCTGAAAAAGACTGGGAGTTTCCCAAGCTTGGGATTTCTCAGCCGACCCCAGCACCCCCTGCATGTACCACATCCACCTGAGACCAACTCCTCATCCTCGAGGCACTTGGCGGGCAAGGAGAGTTGAAGCAGATGTGAAGCTCGTGCAACCTGTGTGCCAGGGGTAAATAAAGTCCTTTGTCTCAGTCGCAGGAGTACCATTATCTTCTGCCAGCACCTATGAAACCATGGTAGGTGGCCACGTGAGCTTGCAAGTGGTATAAAATCTTACCCTCTTGACAGTTCTTGACACTATGTATGTGGACACAGGAGCAAACTGAAAGAGCCCCTAATGGCCAAAGCTAGAATAATTCAGGCAACAGTATGAAGTAATGGATTATAACCCAAAGTGTAAAACAAATATCCATGAATGCATACACATACGTTATTGAACAGACAAATAAATGAGACAAAACTCCCATGCAGAAGAATTCCAAATAATTTATGTCGATCCTCCTCTCCTGGCGAGGGGTAGCTGACCTCCCGCTCCTTAGGTGTGGGCTATGTATAGTAACTTTTTCCAAAGAATACGGAAAAAGGAGAGAAAGAGCGACTGCAAACTGGAGAGACCTGACAGTCACTACCGCAGCCAGGTGATCAAGGTGAACATCGCCGGCGATGGATCATTTGCATAGTATGTACCTTGAGATGATGGGATGGAGATGACCCCTCACCTCTGTGACCTTTCTAACAAAACTCAGCACCTCAGTCCAATCATGAGAAAAGCAAATCCCAGTTAAGGAATATTCTACAAAATGCTGGACCAAGATGGCTCAAAACTGTCGAAACCATCAAAAACAAGGGAAACCTGAAAACTGTCCCAGCCAAGAGCCTGAGGAGACCATGACAACTAAATGCGACAAGGGCTTTTGGATGAGATCCTGGGACAGAAAATGGGCATCAGGTGAAAACTGGGTGAAGTATGGACTTTAATGATGTTAAATGAAAATTTGGTTAAAGTTGGTCAATATTGGTTCATTAATTATAATGAATACACCACACAAGTACAGCATGTTAATAATAAGGGAAACTGGGTGTGGGGCAATGAGAACTCTCTATACTAACTTCCTGATATTTCTGTAAATTTAAAACTGTTCTAAGAAATAAGGTATATTTAAAAAAGAAAAGAAGGGATAAAGAGGATTTGATATGTATATATACAGCATCTTCCCCTACCTTTGTTCAGAAAAGAGACCTAGAAACAAGGTCCAAATCAGTAGCAAAAAGCACTCCTAGAACTCAAATTGCTGTTTTGAAATACTCTTTCTCAGGAAAAGAGAAATAGCTGGAGAAATAGCTGATTCCAGCTTTGGGACAGGAAATGTACAAAATCAGAGTGCAACATCTTGACATACAGCTAAGAAGGAAGCTATTGAAGTTTACTAGGGTCACGTCAAAAGGGCTTGGAGTCAAACTGGATGATTCCATCAGCCAAAAATGGACAATCTGAGCCCCAATAATGAAGGGTAGTGAACTGAGACACATTAGATGTGCTTAAACTCATGAGTTCAAATGTTACTTAGAAATCTTACTGGGTCACCTTTTGAGGAAGAAAGGGAACAAATTCAAAAAACTAGGTAAATAAGAGGGCAGATTATTTCTTCTTCCTTTCCTTCATGAGCTATACGAGTGAGTAGGGCAGATAAGGGGAAATGTCTGTCTCCTTATAATGTTGTTCCACCCACTAAATGAAAACAAAATGATAGAATTAAAGTTTCAACCATCTGCAATCCCTCAGTGAATTAATGGATCTAGGCCTTGAGCATCAGCAACCACTAACATCAAGAAGGAACAGAACCAGACCCGCTGTGCCCATGTTCACCTCCACCCTTGCCAGAAGGAGCAGACCAACGTCTAATCAAGCCTCTAGATCCAGTTGCTGATTTGTAAGAGACGTGGGGTCAGAAGAACATGGTAACAGCACCATGAGCAAGCAATCGGCCAAGTCCAGACCGACCAGCTCCACAGACCAACAGCCTGGGCCTTCCACTGAAATGAGAAGGAAAAGCACGTGGAGGAGGAAGGCTGGAGGTGACAAGAGACTGAAGGGACGCACATGGGCAACACTAGCGTCTAGGTTTGCACACATGATAAAACCACAAGGGACACAGGCAGAGTGGTTACTTTGGAGTGTCAGCGGGCGGGTGGTGCTGATGGGGATGAAGCACAAGGTAGCGCCTCTAGGAGGAACTGGTGTGATGGATCATTTTATGTTAACTTGGCTCGGCTACCATGCCCAGGCAGTTGGTTGAACAATATTGTGAAGGTGTTTTTTGGTTGAGATGAACATTTAAGTTGGTGGACTTTTGGGTAAAACAGACCCGTCCACAAAGTGAGTGGGCTCCATTCAAGCAGTTGAAGACTCTGAGAGAACAGAGTGACCTCCCCGTGGGCAAGGAATTCTACCACAAGGCCTCCAACAATGGTGTCAGTCAATTCTTTAGGATAAATCTCTCCATACGTATATATGTATACACATCCTGTTGGCTTTGTTTTTGTGGAGAACCTTGACTAATACAGATGGTAAAGTTCTATTTCTTGACTTCGTTGGTAGAAAAGTGTTCACACTGTAATTCACTGAACAATACATTTGTTTTGTATGGTTTTCTGCATGTTTTATTTAATAATAAAGAGGTAAAAAATAAAGTATAACTTGTATATAGGTATGTAAATATATATACAGGGGACTTTTAACAGTAAATACCAAACTGGTATTTGGGGATTTCTGGGAAAGGAGGTGGCCACATTTTGCTCTGAATGTTTCTGTGCTATGTACCCTCTTGTGCCACAAGAACATGTTTGTGTTATATTTACATTTGGGATGTAATTAGTAAAAAAAAATGCTGGTCCTAGTCGTGATCCTCGACATACATAGAAAGGTCAACCTTACTAGAAATCTAATAGAAAATGACTTAATACAAGGGATGGAGAACTTAGTTTTACTGAGGGGCCTCTGAACCATATGGGAAGAAAAAAGTCAAGGCGTTGTTATTTATGAAACTCATTTATTTGAGAAATGAACACAGTTGCTTTTAACCTTTATGTACATCCATGAAGATTCAAATTTCTGTAGTTATTAAATAGCTAAGTATACTTTCATTCTACAGGGAGGTTGAAATAAAAAGAGAGAAGCAAGGTCACAAGGGAGGTTAAAAGATCACGAAAATAGAGGAACTGAGTGTTTACCACCTGTACCTTGAGGCCTTGGTGTTACTTTTGTTCTTTGCTTTCTCTCTAGCTAGCTACCTAAACAGCCATCTAGCTCTATGGCTTTTTAAAACCAGCTTTATTGAAATATTAGCAAACCATATAATTCCATTGAACAGGTATAATTTGATGGTTTTAATATATTCAGAGCTTGTACACCATCACCATAATCAGTTTTAGGACATTTTCATCACCCCTACAAGAATCCTCATGCCCAATAGTAGTCATCCCCCATTTCCCTCTCTTACCAGAGCCTGACACGGCCTGTCAACTTTCTGTTTTTATTGATTTCCTTATGTTGGACATTAGATATAAATGGAGTCATACAGTAAGCATGGTCTTCCGTGACTGGCTTCTTCCACTTGGCTTAACAATGCAGCATGAATCAGCACTTTCCTTTTTATTGCTGCGTAATATTCCACTACGTGGCTGTAGTTATTGTTAGTGTTATTTACGTGCCTTTACCAAACTCATAATGAAGATGTCCCTGTGGGGGGTATTGGGCCAAGGGGAACAAAGTCAGGCAGCCTCTGCCCTCGAGGAGCTGACACCCACACCCCCACTCCGTGCTGTAACCTGCTGGAGAAGATGCAAATAAAATGCAGACGGAGAGAGGGCTTTTAATGGCTGGGGAGAGGAGGAAGTTGAACATTCTCAGAAGCAGCAGCACTTTCAGATACACCTTCAAGATCTGTCAGAGGGAAGGAAGGCACAGCATGTAGCAAAGGTACAAAAAGGGCAAAAAGTCCAGGGAGTGCAAATGAGTATAAACAGCACAGAGGTAGGAGGGGTGCAAGAATTGGTGAGGCTGGAAAGGACAGATCCGGGACAGGCCCTGCCAGCACGGGCACGGAGCATAGGCTACAAAGTCAGGGGCCTGAAACTCACTCTTGTGTTTAGTTATAAATCTTTATTTTTTAGACTTGTCTATTATCGCAGAATAAGTGCAAAAACAATCAAAAAGTATTAATATTTTCTGAAGAAAATTTTCCATTTGGGGCTTAGGGACCCTCTTAAATAAAATCATTCTGAAGACTTAAGAAGTTTTGCTACAAATTCCTTAGAATAAAGACTCACTGGCTACATAAGCCCCAGTGAACTTCTTGCTCCTTAAAATTAATGGTCAAAAGACCCCCTTAAGGAGCAAATATACCTTGCTCAACACAGAGCTTTACCCATCCAAATCTACAGTCTGTTCACAGCGTCGCATAGGACCTGTAGGAAACTGAGCAAGCCGTCTTGTCCAAGGCCTGGAGTGTGGCCGCAGGAGAGGCTTGGCTACATTCCCCGGGATGGCCTGGAACAGCTTGTTTGCTTCTCTCCTGCTCCACTCCTTCACTGTCTCTGATTAGCACGCATTGTGAAACAGTATTCATACTTGGAAAAGCATCAAGAAGGCAATTTTTCAGTAGTGATCAAGGCATACCTTGTCCATGAACCATTTTATTCTGTAAGAAACAGGAAGAAGTTGTTGAACCGTGTCAACTCTGAAGAAATTAAGACAAACGTAATCCATCGTGAAAAGGTAGTCATTGACAACAAACCCACCCAACAGTTATCACTAAGAATGCATCTGTTTTGAATTTCTGCACAATAGAGGCGGCAGAGGGCAGACACAAACCGCTCACTTGCAGAAAAGGACAGTAGTGCCACTTCCCTTTGCTCTCAGAAAAATGCGGACCCTTCAAATGCCATGTGCTGACCTACCTGTCAATTGGATAACGTTTTTCACAAAGGTTGACCAGCACGTACAAATGCCTCAAAGCATACTCGTACTGGAGGAAAACAAACCAAAAGAGACATTGTCAGGCTTCATCATTTCACCCTACAATCAACTCTTAACTTGGAAATATCCCACTTCTGTGGTTACAGGTCAGGCATCTTGACCAGTGGTTATTGACCTTCCTCTGGGTCACAGATCCCCTCCCCGTTTCTGACATCCGGTGAGATCTGCAGACTATATCCCAATTAAAAGGCACCATGCAAGCTTCGTAGAGCACGCTCCACCCGAGGTGGGGCCTCCTGATTAAGGAACCCCCAGCCCCTGCCCCACTCCCCTCTATGACTTAGGACCACCCTTGGCAGTCTGGCTTTTGGTTCAGGGACCCTCATTCTGGGAAGGACACGCTGCGGAGGGAGGCTGACGGTAAGGGAATGCCAACCTGAATCACAATGGGAAAGACTGAAATGACTGGAGATGTTTAGAAAAAACTTCAGGGGGATCTGAGAAGTCTCATGAAGAAGGAAGCAGTTCACTTTGTGTCATTCTAGAGGGCAAAAAAGTTAACACCAGGGGATAAAGTATTCGATAAATGGGAGATTTAAAATTATTAAATAAACAAGGGAAGTACTTTGTTAAATAAATGAAAAAACCAAACTGAGAGCTTCCTAAAAATGGAGAGTTACCTCCAAAGTACTGCCCCATACTCCATGCTTGGAAGTATTTGAGCATGACCACGGTGCACACATCAGCCCAACAGAACGTTCTGCAATGATGGAAATGTTCTATAAAATTCTCCAACTCAGTAGCCATTAGCCACATGAGGCTACTGAACACTCAAAATGTGTGGCTGGTGTAGCTAAGGAACTAAGCTATACATTTTTTCATTTTAATTAATGTAAGTTCCAATTTAAGTAGCCACGTGTGGTTTGTAACCACTGTGTTGAAGAGCACAGCTGTAAAACAGGACTTGCAAACTATCTGTAAGGGGCCAGGTAGTGAGTATTTTTGGCTCTGTGGGTTGCATGAACTCAATTCTGCTGTAGCGTGGAAGCAGCCATGGACATTAAGTGGCTGAGTAGAGCCAGGCTGCGTTCCAGTAAAACTTTATTTATATGAACAGGCTGTGGAAATGGAAAAACACACACAGGCTTCGGGCAGGGCCTGGCCTGTGGGTCAGTTAGCTGACCTCTTCTCAAAAGATCTCAACACCACAGGTACCTTCCAACCCAGATATGCTATATATAATCTGCAGAAATTTGGTGCCTTTTCCTCTGTGAGCCAGGGCCTGCCTTCAGTAATAAATCTTGGGGAGAAGTCAGAACAGCCCCAAAAGGAAGAGAATGGGTGTGGCTGGTGTGAGGGGTAGGGGAGAGGGAAAGAGTTTGTCAGGGATGACAAAGTGTGCAGAGAAGTAACACCCCTTCCAAGCCAACTGTAAACGGGAACGGCGCCATCTTTGCCTGGTCAGCTCCCATCCACTCTGCGACAAGTCAGAGTCTCAAGAGCCAGGACTTAGACTCGGAGAACAGGATGACCTTCCTCCTCTCCTTCCCATGAAAGGCATCTCAACAAGTGCAGTGTTTCCTTAGCTGGGCTGGAACATTATACAAGGTAATGTATCTCATGTGATTTCCAATGGACAAGAGTAACTTAGCTTTGGGGTTTAAGAGGCAGGGAAAGGCCAAGCTGGCCTCCGGAAGGTGAGGTGCATAGCTGGCGGCCCCCAGCACCCGGCTTACCATGGAGGAGTGCCAGTTGAAGCAGCGTGCACGGAAGTGTGATGCAGCTGCCCGGTAACAGTCATGTGCCGTGAGCGGGGCCCTCTTGGACAGCAGCTCTTTTGCTTCGGCATCAGACCTCGTGATCAAGGAGACAATCTTTTGCACTGACTTCTCAATGACTTGTCTAGCCTGTGAAGAGACACATCTTTTCACAATGTATCACTCACCTGATACAGTCTCTCTTGGAACCCTGGATGGGTCAGAAGCTCACTTAACCAAGGTCTCTTGATACAGTCCCCGCAAGAGGTGTTCCGCAGAAGGCACATGAGCCTTCTATAGCAGCTAGAAACCTTTAGAAATAGAGCCCTACCACTGTGTTAGACCAGTGGTTTTCAGTACATGGCCCAGAATCACAGGGGACCCCCAGATCTCAGGGAGCTCCCTACTATGCATCTGTGTGACACTGGCCTTTCTGCAGGTACTTCGGCCAGAACAGTGAATGTAGATGCGGGTACGGGACCCAGCTGTCCTCTAGTCTGCAGGCAGAAGAGAGATGAGCAAAACTGCAAAGTAATGTCACTCCTCTCACCCAAATTGTTTTTAGTTTAGAAAATGATTATTTTTCACAAGAAATACCTTAACACAAAATGGGTTTACTGTTACTATTTCTAAATGCATTAGTATTTCTAAAATACTAGTGTTCTTTTTGAATGCAGTAAATATCGATAACACGTACATAAACAAAAGCTTTTTGGGATTGAAATTTTAAAGTGTAAAGAGGTCCAAGACAACAAAGTATGAGGCCCTCTGCATGACACCAGCCAAAAGCCATGTGCTGGTCAGCATCCCACACATGGGGTACTAATCGTCCGGATCACCAGAATTTAAAACAGGTCACACAGCTATTCTATCTTTCCTGGAAACACCAAGTGTATTCCAGTACACAAACACCTGTGCTGTGCTGATGGGCAAGACCACAGTCAACACACAGCTGGTTTTGTAGGAAGGACAGTCAACCTCTGCCCTTCAACCCAGCGACTGTGGGATGGTGGTTCTAGCCGCACAGCAAGAATTTGAAAAGTAGTTCTGCCAGTTCCAAACAAACTGATGAGCTGCTGAAAACAAACTTAGTAACTGTAAAAGATTGTGCGAGCATTTTAGGAAGAACTTTAGGCTATGACTCTGATGTCCTAAGACAGCAGACATTTTTGGGGGGATTAACTTTTTGTTTGTTTGTTTTTAAATATGTTAGCTAACAACTCATGAAGCAGCAAAATAAAGTATCCTCTAAGCAACTAGGCATTAAAGAAGGAAACACCCATATGCCATGGCATCTTGGCAGGATACAGGAGAGTCGGAGTCCGGTTCCCATTCCTTTGCTCCCTGCTACCAAAGGGGTCAAGGTCGCTCACTAATGAAGAACGGAGACCACCACCGCTCTGCTCACTCACTTCTGTGGTGCACAAGTACCAAGACTGGTTTTCTTTCCCATTACTCCCATGTGGCAGGAGCAGAGGTGGACCCCGAGTCCTGGCACCTGGCTCTGAGCAATGCCAGACAATGGGCAGGAGGCAGAGGCCAAGTTCAGGTGCCGGGAGCAGCACGTGGAAATGATTCCTTTTACCCGTTTACCTCCAGATGCTTCTGGATCTTGTCGGCAAGATGCCTGGACTCCTGCGGATCATTGGTGCTCGCCAGTTTCCTTTTCATGATCGTGAGGGGCACCTCGGGGCTTGGGGTGAGGTCAAGGTGTTTGACTGGAGGCAGGGAGATAGGAGAACTGGCTTTGTGTTTCATACCCTGAAACTGCATCACCTTCATGGCGGAGATGGACTGGAAGTGGGGGACAGAGGAAGGAAGAGAGAGAGTTAGTCTGAGCGGAAGGCACAGATGTGCCAAACACACCCTGGGTTCTGGCTGCTGGGGGGAGGCTCATGGCTTATGTCACGTGGTTCCAGGACCACTGAAGGCCCATATCATGGCCTGAAAACATGTTTAGCCCTCAGCAGTGGGCGAGCCAACATATCTGAGCACCTGCCACCCACCAACGATGGCCTAGGGGAACACCTGGCATCCTCTGTGCCGAAGCGCGATACTTCACACAGGAAAGGCCGTCGCCTCTCCACTCACACAGAGCTTATACCAGAGTCGATTCAGTGAGGGGCGGCCCCGGGTTGGGCTCAGCCGCCTGTCCCTAGTGGCCAGGGGTAGGAAGGCGCAGAGCATCTGTCCAGGTTCACGGTGAGGTCTGGATCCACTGTGATGGGCAGAGCTAAAGCCACAGAGGGGCCGGGGATACACTGGCATCAGGGCCAAATGGGCACCACCACCAGGCTCTGACCACAGAGGTTGCTGCAGGATGGATCCCAATCAAACGGAAAGAAATGCTACAAGCATTTTGTTCCTAAACCAAGCTATGGTAATCTAAGAACAGTTCTAAAACAAAAATTACAGAGAAATACATATAAAAGCATAACACTTGGAGAAGATCCATCATACGGCCTCAAAGACCAGAAATGGCCAATGCTGCGGAAACTGCAGAGGCCGGAAAGCCCAGGACAAGGGCGCCGTCATGGGGCGCCTCTGTCCCCGTGGCCCCCACGCAGCCGGGTAGTGCCTTCAGCCCACCTCCTTGGAGACCCCTCTCGCTGCCTTGTCTCCCCTTCACCCCTCCACCAGATAGAGTCTGGGAGGTGGCCGCACTGACTGGCTCCCAAGTTGCAGAAGCCCAGTGCTTGTGTCAAAGGAGCAAGTCCCAGGTGGTGAGCCCTCGGCTGGTGGCAGTCCATCTGGGGAGTGGTGTGTGGTCATCCGGGCCACCGTGGTTTACCTGCACAAAGCACCTCTCCCCCATGCCCCCTGGATTGGTCCAGGGGGTGGCACCAGAGCCCCAGGTCTTTTGCAGCCACTTGCTGCAACCTCTGTCCACACAGCCCTGAGGAACTTGCCTATTTACTACCTACATCCCTTCTGTACATAGTTGGAGGTGGTAAAAAGTCTCTGAATTATAGCCAAAGGGTAAAGGTGACAACCTGCAACTTGCAGGGAGGCAGGACCCCAGAGAACCCAAGATACGCAGTTCTTCAGGGCGAGGCACAGAACTCGCAGAAGAAGCTTCTGACTCAGCCACCTACTACTCGGGCTGGGCCTGTGCTTAGTGTTTCTGATGCATGATCTTCAATGCTCCTGCTTACTTTGGACACTAGGGTTTTGACCAAGGAGGAAACAGATACAGAGAGAGTAAGTCCCTTGACCAAGGTCTCAAATCTTTGTGAGTTTGAACCCTGCCAGATCTGATTCCAAAGCCCAGGCAGAGACCCCAAGGTGCAGTGTCTGTGACAGGCAGAGCCCATCTCTGCTGTGGCCATTTCACACCTGGGCCCCATTCCTCTTCTCTAAGAGATAAACTTTCCAGGCAAGCCAGCCTGGGGCTCTAGGAACCGATGAGCATGCCAGGCTCCCCTGCTCACCTTGTTCCCATACTGCATGACATGGCTGGTGTTGGTGTGCGATTTTACCAGCTGGTACTGCTTGTGGAGGGTCTCTTTAGTCAAATCCTCCTGCAAAAATGAAAACATTAAAGCCTTCAACAATCAGAGCTGACGGCTAAGCCTCAGTGGCAGAAGCAGAGCCTTGATGGGCTCACCACGTCTGAGTCTTCCATCCAGTTGACGCTGTACCAGTCCCCCAGGTACGTGGATCTCTTCTCATCATAGTAACAGGCGTAGGATGACTCATTGGGGTTGGCAGCAGTTGTTGCATAAACTATGAGGAATTAAAGGCATCTGTTAGTCACATTTTCTTCTCTGCTGTGGATGCCGCTTGAAGCTTGAGCCTTTCCTCCTCCCCTAGAGCAGTCAAAGCACGCCACCTGTCATGGGCAGGGCAGGGCGACAACTGTACCCAGCCCTATTTATTCAGCTGCGAAAACTCATCTAAAGTTAAATGTGGAAGCAAGAGAAGCCAGTTTGATAGGCACTTTCTGCAGCAATATGCAAGCAAGTGTATTTATTAGGACAGCAAGCTATTTTGGAATAACAATGAAAGATTTTAAGAGTTCTGGAAACTTACAGAGTATGTATCTAATTTCATTCCCAGAGAAAGTTAACATTTACTGAAGAAATAATACTTGGACTGACAGGGCCTACACAATAGCGACCATTTACTGTCTAGCTACCGTGGGCTCAGAATCGTGCTGGGCAAACATTTCAACAAAATGTAACTCGCCCAACAGACAGGCAGTATCTTTATCCCCATTTCACAGAAGAAGGAGATAACTGAGGGACAAAGAGGGTAAGTCACCTGCCCGAGATCAGACAGCCAGCAAGCAACACATCGTAAAGGACTAAGGCAGGTCCAAAGACTTTGTGATTTTGGACTTAAGCAGCTTTACTAGGACCTGGAAGAGCGCCAGGCTGCCCTCGGCCCCTGCTTACATAGGTCGACTTGGTTTTTCGCATTAGCAGAATTAGAGAACGAGCAATTGTACCTCTGACAACCTGCCCACCCAGCCAGGCTCAGAGGCCAGTGCTCCCACCTACCATTGATGTCAGCGGGCAGGTGCTGCATCATTGACCCAGACTCACAGGCTTCAATGTAGAACACCATCTGTGAGGAGAGTGAGACAGGGGGACCCGCAGGGCACCTCTCACAAATGCCGCTTCGGCCCTGCCCATGCTCTTGACCCAGTCTGAAGAGTCTTTCAACTTTTTGCTTTTGGCGGACATCCGCACCAGACGGGGCTGTGGCCAGAGGCGACAGGCTGTTATCATATAAACCAGAAGGACTCAAGTTTATCCGTTGCTAATAGAATAACATGACCCATGAGTTGAACTAATGCAGAGAAAAAGGAGCCATTGATGATACTAAGGAAAACTGTCTTACCATCCAATACAGGAGGGAGTGTGGCAGCCCTCTTCTCACATTACTATCACATACATGCCTGAGCTATGCAGTTTCTATAAAAGGACACTACGGAGCCAGAGAGGACCAAAGTGAAAATAAGAGTGTTATATTCCTCCCCAACTGCCCCCAGTTGGTGACAGTCTTAGGAAGGGGAGTCCTCAAAGTGTAGTTCCTGCTTGATGCATCTACACCAACTCAGAAAGGCAAATTCTCCGGCCTCTCCCCAGACCTCTGGGTCAGACTCTGGGGGTGGGGCACCCACCCTGTGTTTTAACAAGATCTTCATTGACGCTGATGTACCATCTTAAGCCCTAGAATCATCAAAGACTCATCCTGGGAAACCAGTGGTCAAGACTGATGGACAGGATGCCCTTTCCTGAAAAACCCAACCATTGGGAGTTAGAAGCCCGGCTGCAGAACGGTGGGCTCCATGCCCACTGCCTTCCTCGCATCCCCCACAAGGCCACCCCAAGTACTGCTGTTACCTTTTGGTACATTTTGTGTTTGTACATGTAATAGATGGTCTCATTCAGGTCCTGTTCATAAAGCTGAAAGGTAAGAATATTGATATTCAGACCAACACATTCACACAAACTCACCCACTAATAAAGTCCTAATGACACTTTGTGAATTCTTATTTACCGATACTTAGAAATAATCACGGTGAACAGCATTAGCCCAGAATGGCATCTACAGTGTTTTCATCACATATGTTAAAAGGGGAAGAGAATGTGCTTCTCCACGTGCTAATTTGTCCAGAGCATCCAGACATTGTGCTCTATCACCATGTGCAGTGCGATGTGCCCAAGTCTGGGGACAGTTACTAATGTGGATATGAAGAGAAATGTGGGGAAAACTTGCCGACGAGATGCTTCTGGATAGACCTCCAGCTGCTGACTGTGCCCCCAGCTCCCCCCCACCACATACACACCAGCAGGACGCCAGGAACATACATCACGGGTTCAATGTCAACACTGAGGTTTTATTTACCATTCTCTGTCTTTACAATGTTAAGAAAAACTCACATCATCGTCAGGAAAAGCCAGTAGTCCAACAGCTCCGTGATCAGTGAAGTAAATGAACACGTGGTCCCGGGGTCCACTGTCAAGCAAGCACCATAGACGACAGTGAGGCGGAGCCGACTTCCCCTATTTCTATTTCTACTTGCACGTCTCTGGAAGGCTGACCTCATGCAAACACGAAGAAGCTTGAGGATTACAATCTCCCAGCTTGGCAGGAACACAAGGCCTGCTGTCTGGCCAGTTCCCTAGGCTCCCGCCGAGTGCCATGCTGAACCACAGGCATATACTAGGGCCTCGAAACTCTGAATTATGGCCAGAGAGGAGGAGAGACCTTTGCTGGGTAGCTCGTCAGATGGACCAGGTATGATTTGGATAGAGGGGTCTTTTGGAAATTGGGCCTCCCCAACCAGATCCCCCTGCAATGAGTTGGGGACCCAGGACACAATCCTGCAGCTCAGACTGCCCCTCCAGGCCCCTTGGTCTGCACACAGTCTGGGATACCCACCTGACCACGACCTTATCTGGGCCCAGGTCTCCCCTCTAGCATGCCAGGAACAGCACCATTTGCCAATATCTGAGACTTCCCATGGGCCTGACATTAAAGTCTCTGATATCACATACAAGTGCTACATAAAGAGCAGCTAAACAGCAAGACATCTCTAACCTGCAGCCAGCAGGGCAAGCACTGGGTCTATTCCCCATTCGAAGGTGAGCTCTGTACAGTGCTTCTCACCACTTGGCTGACCTTCCTCAGGGCACAGAACTGGCAACAACCTGGCCTGGCTAAGGGCTTCACGTCTCAGTGTTTCCACTGGCAGTGGAACATACCAGCACAGGATCCATGGGCAACCAAAAGCAGCAGGTTTAAGAGCATTTCATCAATAGTGAGGGGCCCTGGACCACAGGGTTAATGGAGTACAAAAAATGCCCAAAAAAGCCATCAGCTCTGTGCTGCCTGTCTTAAGTCGGGACCTAGCTCCCCGCTCTGCCATTTCTCTGGAGTAAATAGGCCAGGAGCAGAGAACAGCACCTGTGTAAACCCTCTGTCTGGGCCAGGTCATTAAGTAAAGCGTGATGGCCATGAACAGACATTACCTCTTCAAGACCTTTCCAGATCCTTTGCCCTTCACGGCTTCTGCATCGCCTCTCAGCACAGCGAGGAAGTTTTGTGGGGTGACATTCTACAAAGAATCGGGAGTTGCGATTAGATGCAGCTGTTATTCAAAAATCAGAGCTGAGCCTGTAGCAGATCTGAGCCCCCAGCACACACATCCCCAAGGCTCCAGGTTTAAGAGCAAACACTTTGGAACCAGGAAAGACCCAAAGCAGGGTCAGTGTTTCTGGAGCACATTCATGACCTCTTCTCAAGTATCATCTTATCTTTGGCCGATGGCAGCTCAGTACACCTGCCATTCCTTCTTGACCATAAGAAGTTGGTGCGTAAAAATCCAAAGATGCTGGAAGTAGGAACAGACAGTGGAGGAAGAGCATTACCACCTCTGAGAGACAGCAGAGAGAGGGGCGGAGACATCAGCCCAGGGCCTCCTCTTTGCATCTAGCTTGCTGCCCCAAAAGCCAAATCCCAAGGACATCTGATGTCCTTCAAGATTGTTTTATGATGAAATTAGTACCTGATCATTTAAAAAAGCAATACAGAAAAGTACCTAGACTCCACCATGTAGATTCCAGGCATTTCTTTGTACAACTATATAGAAACGATTTCATAAATGCGGAATCATCTCTACTACATGCACGATGTGACTCATTTAATTGTACTTGAATTGAAAAAAGAAACCAAATGAATTGCTGGTCTTCAGGTAACCATTTCTTTTTCACCAGGAATATTAGTTCCCCAAAGATACCTCTGAAACTAAGGAAAAGAGGCTCTGAAAACACAAGGCATTGTGTTTCTTTGTGTTTCACAAGGCATTCTGCATCTATGACTTCAGTCATTATGGTATTTTAAAAAATGTGTCCATTTATGGAGTCTCCATCAACTGGGAGGATACATGACAGTAACTCACAAAAAGCTATCTCAGCAAACTCCAGAGATGCTTTGTACCAGGGCTGGTGCCAGGAAAACTGATTGTCAGAAAAAGGCACAGATAATCTAAAATCAGATTATCAATGGAAATCTATTATCAGGCTTAAAGGATAAAAAGAGTAGAAAAAAAGATGGGCAGACTACAACTTATTTCTGACTTTTTCCCCCTCTTCTTTCAAAACTCTCAGAAGTGACCCCTCAAGCACAGATATTAATACAAACAGGAAATACCAGAAATCAGTCTAGTGAAGTTCTGAGTCTAGAAATGGAAGAATGAGGGAAAACTTGTGACTGAAATGAAAACAAACCCCGTGGGCTCCCCCCAGCCCCGACCCCACTTCACCTTACCTCGCCTGTGTAGTCCTTCAGGACTCCCTGATACACGTCTGAGCCATTGGGCCTGTTGATCACGATGCCTGGGGTGGGATTGCTGAAAATCAAGGGATACAATTGGAGCACACAATTGATGAGTCTCTGAAATCTCTATCTTCAAAATTATGCCCCCGGTATATAGAATAATAATAAACACCCGTGTTTGTTGGTGACATTTCTCCCTGCCTGCACAGCCGCCAATATTAGTAATCTTAGCAGTGGGGATCTGGACATTCCACAACTCTCGAGTTCTTGGCAGGGCCAATGAAGGGCTGAGTTCAGAAGATGGAGGCCAGGGACCAACGTCCAGGTGCGCCTGCCTCCTGCTGGGGACCACGTAGTGTCTGGGGGATGGGGGGGTGAGAGCTCACAAAGAGATCTCTCAGAGCAAAACTACTTGCAGAAAAAGACAGGGGATTAGACTTTAAGATTAAATGAATTAATTCCTATAAGGGCTTAGGCGTTAAAGCTCAGAATGGATAATGAGCTGCATGCAACCACAGTAAAGGGCAGTACCCTTGGCTGGCCAAAGCCAGATAACCGAGAACTGGGGGGACTGGTACTGGCTAAGCTTAGTACCCATACTTGCTACTCAAGAAATCAGATGAGCAGACATGTAAGAACTATTTGCAAAATTAGATGCAACAAATAATAAAAACATATAGGCATAGAAGGAAGGGTGATAGGAGCTAATCAATGAACAAGAGCCTTCTATGCGCAGGCCACTGAGGTGCTACCCCTGCTCAGAAGTTAGGCACAAGCACCACAGACCCACTGATGAGTCTCCAAGCCGAGAAGGAATGTATGCCTTAGACCCTCCAAGACAGCAGACCCCAGACACCCTTCAGCACCCATTTCCTATGTCCCTGCCACTGCCGGGATGCCCCCAAGTTAGGTGCAAAGCTCTATGCGAAGCAGCCCTGTGGAATTTCATCTGCAAGTCTGTTTATATTCTAAGATTAGGCCTCTGATCTAAGGATTCCTGTGCATCTGTATGCATTTCTTGAAACTGCCCTCAGCTTTTCGCCACCAAGTTCAACATGCTCGGCACTTACTTTTCAGAGCCGGCAATGTCATCGTACATCATCACAATGATCTGTTTGTCAGGAACCCCGTTTCGGTGCACGATCTGGTAGGCGTGGCACACATCCGCCTGACAGAGATGATTTTGTCCAGCGTTAGATTTTATCCAGGAGGCCAATTTTGGAGTTCTATTGAACAACACATTCTTTCTCATGGAAGATATGCTGGAATCATTCCCTATTGCTCAGGTATTTAAATTATTCTAAAATATATACATTTATGTATTTTCAACTCAATTTTTAAAAAAACTCCCCCCCCCCCGCCAATTATCCAAACTTTTATTCATCAGGTAGTTGGTGTGTATGTGGACCACACAGACGGATGCTCACCACCACCACATCTGTAGGTTACAAGGGCCTTTCAAAGGCCACAGTAACTTATTTTCATTTTCCATCCCATGGAAGCCTCCTGGAATCGCTGATTTAGGTCTGAAAAGCAGAATGACTCCGAACGATGAGCTCACGGATTAAAGACTTAGTTCTGCTGTCAAACACGATCCTTCTGATTCAAGAAACTTTGGCTGCCACAGTCACCATTCACAGAATTGAGTGAAAACTCCAAAGTTCAACTCAGGAATTGAAATGAGGAATGTGCTCTTTAGTTTAAAAACAAACAACTACGACAAAGGGGACAATATTAGGGACAAAGAAATACTTTGCTAATGTGATGCCCTGTCCAGTGCAGGGTGAAGACCTTCTTTCTTCCTCTTCAGATGACACATACTACACTCTACGACACGGAAATTATTTGAGGACAGAAAGGAAAAATGTTACCCAACTTTCTGGTTACATTTCATTTTGTCTTTCCTAGAACAAATAATCATAAAGGGAATGGGGTGCCCACCTATTTGCCTCTCAAAGGAAGAGAGATTTAGGAGTGGGCATATCACATTCAAAAGCACTTGGCACAGCAATGAAAATAAAGCTGATCAAACATTAAACCTAGCATTTTGCCTGTAGATGCTCCTCACAAATGGACTTCAGAGCAAAAATGGGTGTTCGGTATATAGTTGCTGAATGTTGAGTGGATGAGTCCAGGGTCTGGCACATCAACTTGACTGATGACAGAATAAATCAAGAATGTATATATATGCTCATTGATTTTCTTCTACTTTGGGGGCGCTATGCTAACACTTTCTATGCATTATCTCCTGTAATTCCCATAGCAGCCCTATGTAGTATGGCAAGGATCCCCATTTTAGAGATGAGGAATGGCTTAGGGAATGGAGGCCACCTGCCCAAGTCACACATCTCATAGTGGAAGATCCCAGGTATTCTGACTACAGGCCTGGTATTGTTTCATGCAGGGACAATGGAGAAACCATCAAAATAATTGAGGCCCAAGGAAAGTGAGGGACTGAAAATCTACACATAGGTCACTTTTAAATAGTTACTAAACATTTTATATATATACAAATTGTTAAGATGTTAAATCACCATTCCTGTGGAGTAACAAGGACCCTTGAATACCAGTTGTGATAGGAAAAATAACAGCCTCCCCCAAAGATGGCCACATCCTAATCCCCAGAACCTATGAATATGTTACATTACATGGCAAAGTGGGATTAAGATAACAGATGGATTTAAGATTGCTAATCAGCTGACCTTAAAATAGGGAAGCCATCCTGGATTATTCTGGGGGACCCAATGGAATCACAGAGGTCCTTCTATGTGGAAGAGGGAAGCTGTTTAAGAAAGACGCAACTGCCACTGCTGGCTCTGAAGATGGAGGAAGGGGTCACAAGGAATGAGGGAAGCCTCTAAAAGTTGGAAAAGGAGAGAAAATGGAACTTCTACCAGAATCACCAGAAAGGAATGTAGCCCTTTCAACTCCTTCAGTTAACCCAGGGAGACCCATTTCAGATCTCTCACCTGTAGAGCTATAACATAATAAATCTGTATTGTTTTTTTTTTTTTGAACTTCATCAGATTTTATACATTTTGTTCTTCCAAAAATACTGTCATGAGAATGAAGAATCAAGATATGGACTAGGAGAATATATTTTAAAACTACATATCCAATGAAGGATTTGTATCCAGAATATACAAAGAACTCTCGAACTCAACAATAAGAAAACAAATAACACAATTTAAAAATGGGTGAAGTGTTGAAAAGAAACCTCATCAGAGGATAGAAGGATGACAGATAAGCACTTGGAAACTTGGTCAATATCATTAGCCATCAGAAAAAAGGCAAATTAAAAACAGGGTAAGATACCATTACTTGCATACTTATTTGAATGGCTAAAATTTTTAAAAATACTGATAATACAAAGTGTTAAAATACAGTTATTTTTTAAAATTCTGATAATACAAGCATATGATACAACTAGAACTTTCATACGTTTCTTATGGGAATGTAAATGGTGCAGCCACTCTGGAAAATGCCTTGGTAACTTCTTACAAAGTCAACCATTTGACCCCCAGCAATCCACTCCTATGTATATAGCCTAGAGAAATGAAAACTTTGTTTACATAAAAACTTGTACATGATTGTTCACGGTAGTTAGATCTGTGATAGTTAAAAGCGAGACACCACCTGAGAGCCCTTCAACAGGTGAATGGATAAACAAACTGGTATATCTTACGAAGGAACAAACTGTTGATACACTAAACTTGGATGAATCTTAAAGACATTATGCCCAGGGACAGAACCCAGTTTCAAAAGGTTGTATACAGTATGATTCCAAATTTTGCATTCGCAAAAATTGTCAATACAGGCCAAGCTGTAACAGTGGAGAACAGATCAGAGGTTGCCAGGGATTTGGGGTGAGGGGAGGGTGTGACTAGGAAGGCAAAGCATGAGGGAGCTTTTGATGGTGAATTTGTCGTGTGTCTTGATTTGGGGGTTTTCATGAGGCAATAGGTGTGTTAAAATTCACAGAACTTTTGGCTCCCCTAAAAAAATGTCACCATAGATAATTTTTGAATTTTTTGTGTTCTGCTTATTCATCCTTCCTCCTGCTCCCCAATAAATTCCAGCAAAACCACCGCTCTTCTTTTCTGTCTCCATAGATCTGCCTTTTCCTGAATGTCATATAGTTAGAATCCCACAATATGCAGTCTTTTCAGATTGCTTCTTTCACATGATGATATGCATTTAAGGCCCCTCCATGTCTTTTCATGACTTGATAGTCCATTTCTATTCAGCGCTGAATAATAATTCATTCTCTGGATGTACTACAGTTCATTTATCCATCACCTACTGAGGACATATTCATTGCTCCCAAGTTCAGGCAAATATGAATAGAGCTGCTACAAACATCCAGTTACAGGTTTTTGTGTGGATACATATTTTCAATTCTTTTGGGTAAATACTAAAGAGGGGGATTGCTGAATCTTATAGAAAGGGTATGTTTAGTGTCGCAAGAAACCACTACACTGTCTTCTGAAGTGGCTGTGCCACTCCCACCAGCAATGGCAGGAAGTTCCTGCCGCCTCACATCCTCTCCAGCTTTTGTCAGTGTTCAGATTTTGGCTTCTCTCATGGATGTGTAGTGGCATCTCGTTGTTTTCATTTGCAATTTCCTGATGGCATATGAGATGGAACATCATCTCATATGCTTATTTGTTATCTATATGATAGTGATGAGGTGTCTGTAAGGTCTTTGGCCTATTTTTTTAATTGGGCTTTTGTTTTCTTATTGTTGAGTTTGAAGAAGTTTTATACAAATTCTTTGTGTATTTTGGATAATAGTCCTTTTTCACATGTGTCTTTTGTAAGCATTTTCTCCCAGTCCATGGCTTGTCTTCTCATTCATTTGATATCATCTTTGCAAAGCAGAAGTTATTACTTTTAATTAAGTTCAACTTATCCATTAGTTCCTTCATGGATTGTTTCTTTGGTGTTATATTTAAAAAGTCATTACCATATCCAAGGTCACCTAGGTTTTCTCATATGTTATCTTCTAAGAGTTTATAGGTTGTTTTACATTTATGTGTCTGATCCATTCTGACTTCGTTTTTATGAAGGAGGTAAGATCCCTGTCTAGATTCTTTTTTTTTTTTTTCGCTTGTCGATGTCCAGTTGTCCCAGCATCATTTGTTGAAGAGATTGCCTCTGATCTCAGAGATTAGCTGCCTTTATTTATGGGGTCTATTTCTAGGCTCTCCATTTTTGATCGGTTTGTCTCTTCTTTTGCTGACACCATCTGTCCTGATTACTATAGCTCTATAGTAAGACTCATGTATTGTCAGTCCTCCAACTTTGTTCTTCTCTTTAAATATTGCGTTAATTATTCTGGGTCTTTTGCCTCTCCATGTAAACTTTGGAATTAGTTTCTCAATATCCACAAAATGACTTGCTGGGATTGGGCTTGCATTTAATCAAGTTGGAAAGAACTGATATCTTAACAATATTGAGTCTTCCTAACTCACGGAATATCTCTGCATGATTAGTTCTTTAAAAAATCTGTATTGTTTTAAACTGTAAGTGTGTAGTCATTTGTAACAGCACTAATAGGAAACCAGTCCACTGATGGTGACGTTGGCAAGCCGCTGGGGAAAACGTCTTGACATTATCCTCAATCAGGCTGAGGTTTATATCCTCCAACCGAGCAACTGAGCTCCTAGCTATACCCTAGAGAAACTCTAGTCCCTGACAATAGATGCTCCCAGTCGCACTGCAGCAGCAAAATCCAAGAAATACCCCCAAAGACCCATCAACAGCTAGAAAAATAAACTGTCCTATGTTCACGGCATGGAATACCGTAAAGCTCACATAAATGGGATACCTGAAAATGAATGAAATACAACCCGTACTTCAAAACAGAAGAATCTCAGGAACATAATAAGGAAAAGAATGAGTCATAGAAAAATACACTTACTGTGATTACATTTTTATAAAGGCCAAAACAAGCAAAAGTAGACATTGTATGGTTTACAGTTAAATATAAGGTAAAACTATAAAGCAAAGCAAAAGAAAAATTGACAAAAAATTCAGGAGCTCAAAAAGGATTCAGGAGTTTGCTCTCTGGCAGGAAGGGAAGGGCATTCAATAAGGGATAAAGTACTAGTAATTTTCTTTTTCTTTAGTTGGGCAGAAGGTAACAAATATTCATTTTTACTATTATTCTTTAAATTTAAACACATACATGTTTATAGACATCTGTGTGCTTTCTGTTTCATAAGAAAAAAAATCAAACCATTATGTCAGATTTAACCTACCCCAAGATCAAAGCAGAATTAAGCAGGCACACCCACCCACTCACCTCGGTGATAAATCATCCTGTTATTTACTTCTCCTTTCAGAAGGTAGGTTCATAAAAACACTTAGGTATAAATTTAATAAAAGAAGTATGAAACTTGTACAATGAAGAGTATAAAATGTTGCTGAGGGAATTACAGAAGATCTAAGTAAACAGACAGAGACCCATCCTATTCATAGATCAGATTTAATAGTATTGAAATTAAAAGAAAAAAGTTTGGCAGGTTTTATTTTTTTGCGGAAATTGACAAGATGATCCTAAAATTGTCATGAAAATACAAAAAGCCTAGAAAAACTGAAAAAATTTTTGAGAAGAAGAACAAAGTTAGAGGACTTTCACTTTCTGATTTCACAACTACATTTGGGGAAAGAACAGCCTTTTCAACAAATGGTGCTGGAACGATTTAAATACGCACATGCAAAATGATGAACTTTGACCTTCACGTCACAACACACACAAAAATTAGCTCTAGGGATGGGTATATAAATGGGACCGAGGGATCCTTCTGGGGAGATGGAAATATTCTAAAACTGAAAATAATGGTGATGTTTGAACAACATGATAAATTTACTAAAAAATCACTGACTTGTACACTTGAAATGGGTGAATGACATATATAAAATATGCTTCAACAAAGTTATATATTTAGAAAGGGAAGGCTCAGCTCACCTTATGTTAGCCTCTCCTACACTGTTGGGGCTCCTCGCCACCACCTTGGCAGGTAGGTGCTCTTATCCCCATCTCACAGATGGCAGCAAGCTCAGAGGGCTCACCGATTCAAAATCTGACCCTGGCCACACACAGAAGTCTCAAACTCAGGCTGTGACTCCTCGGTCCTCGGGGGCACTTGATTGCCTCTACTTTTGTTAAAGGGGCTCCTTATTAGAATCAAGGGTTTACTGACACTCAAAAGAAATAAAACCAGGGTTAAACCAAAATTTGGAAACGGTGTTCAAGACTACTTGAGTCACTACCCTTGAACATATTTAACCTTTATGCATTTTCCCCTTAGAAAAGCCATTTGAGGTAATAACATGTGAGAGGGTATTAAGTAAGTCATGATAAAAAAGACAAGACCCTCTGGCCTACTGAGCAGAGATTGCTATGACTCAGCTTGCCTCATAGCTTGCGTTAGGAGTTCTGATGGGTGTCCCAGTGATCCTGGGATTTCCGGCTGACAGCCACTGTTCCCACACTGTCTGCCTGTGCTGCCTGCATCTCAGGCCAACCGGCAGCTACATAAGGACAACTGACCTGAAATGAAGGCTAAATAAAACTGGCATGCTCAGGTCACTTTCAAGTGAAGGGGTCTATTTTTCGAGCCAGGTAGGAACTGAGAAGGGGATCCCCCCGGGTCTGCTCTTTGACAGGCATACACGTCATCACTTCCTGGCAAATGCTCTGAGCGCTGTCATCATGAGGCCCTGGAACAGGGGCTTTGCAGGGTTGTCTACCACCAACCTCAAAATTTCCAGAGGAGATTCAGAGGTTAAAGAGAGATCATGTAATGTGTTTAAATACAGCAGGTAGGTGGACAGCAGGAATCACACCGAATGTCTGCACAAGTCCAGAGCCCACATTCTTTCATGGTCCTGCACCGCCTCTGGCATGTACAAGGGCAGCCTTCCTGTACTGCATTCCCCCAACTCAGCCTGCTCTGCCCTCCATCCTAACCCCTTCCAACCATGCCCTTTTTAAAAAAGCATGTCTCCCTTTTTTAAATTTAAAAGTGACATTTCACAACAACATGGATTAACCTCAAAAACATCATACTAAGTGAAAGAAATCACACACAGAAAACTCCATATCGTGTGATTCCATTTATATGAAGTTTCTAAAGCAGGCAAAACAGTAGCAACAAAGAGCACACGGGGGTGTGCATGGGGTTAGGTGGGAGCAGGACCCACGGCAAAGGGGCGTGAGGCAACTGTCCAAAAAGACTGCACAACTTTTCCAAAATGCTTGCCCATCTGTATGAATTAACTAAAAAACACAGAATTATAATAGTTGAATTGTTAACTTATTTATAGGTGGCATCATGTAAACTTATCCCTCAATAAAGTTGTTTTTAAAAAGTGGTGATTGCACACATTTTAAAAATACATAAAATGAAAGGCAGCCTTTTGGAAACAGAATGGCTGCCACTTCACCTGCCATGACCACATCTCTTTCTCCCAACTGCACTGTGTACTAGTTTTAGGCCTCCCCTCTTGGCCTCAACGGAAACCACCTTCCAGCTCCCTCCTGGCCCAGGACACAGATACACTTACAGGCTTCCTGGAAGGAGGTGGCAACCCCTTTCTCTCCACACCCCAAGCCCAGCCCGGCAGAGGGAAGTGGGCGTCAGCACTGCCACGGCTCCTCAGCCCGCCCGCCGCTCTCCCATCACCGGCCCGCCTGCCAGAACGATGCCAAATAACCTTCTCTGGAGTGTTGCCCCTGCTCAGCAGCTGCCTCCACCCCCAGTCCCAACCCCATTCTCCTGGTGACACCCAGCACACATCTGCCTCCCCTCCCAACGCCTGTTATCCTCATGTCCTCCTGACGGTCGAGGCGACAGTGAAGTTCACCTTCAGTCAACAACTACCCCACTGCCCACCCAGACCTGGATCTTCCTCCTCCACGTGCTCCAGTCTCCCCAGCTTGAAGGAAACCAGCCTCTCATCCCAATTCCCTGGTGACCTACTTCTTCCCTGTACAGCTGTCGCCATGTGCTGCTTGCACTCGGGGGCCTCTCCCGTCTCCCACTCACTGAAGCCTGGCTTCCACCCCCGCCGCTGCCGGAATCCACCCTCGCGAGGCACCCCCTGCCCCACACTCGGACACGGGGTGTGGGATGCCCCAACAGCATCACCTCCCACCCTGTCACCCTTTGACCCCAGCCAGAATGGATAACAAAATCTAATCTGGTCAAGACACAACACAGTTCAAATAACCATCATAAAGCATGCAGCAAAGCATTTCGCAATGATTAAATTTAAAATGATTAAAATGTGCTCAACAAATGAAACTGTGGAAAGAGTGCTGTGTTAATCCAAGGAAAATGTAAACCTCAAGGAAAAAGTAAGTTTAGAGGTCTATATAGGTTCTGTGGAGTTCAAATGCTCTTTTAATGGAAGCCTCCAAAGCTAAGAAAGCAAATGTTGGCAGCTGGCTGAGAACAAAACCGGGCCAGCAGAGATATGGCTGAGGTCAGCGATGACTCAGCACATGAGTTTCCTCTGCGCAGCCCAAGTACAGTCATCCACCCTGTTATTTAGGAATTTATGAGTATCTCAGGCTGTGGTCACTTTTGCCTTACTTCCCCTCATTCTATTACAATATTGAATATTTTACCCAGGGAAACTAGCAACATTTACTGGGGAAAGAACAGTGGGGTTTTCTGGGAACAAAGGGTAATTCTGTATACCTATACTTAATAAAGTTTAACTAATATTTTTTTAGGTTGGATGCATAAAAACCAGGGTGGCTGATGACACAGCCTGTTCATGACCAGCAATCATATTTAATGCCCCATCCTTCCAGCTCATGGTTAGGAGGACATGACTGAGAGCCGGAGCCACTGTGGGCTCAGGTTGCTCCTCTGCAAATGGGTCAGGTCTGTGGTTAAGTATTAAAAGGAAAAGGGATCATTTTGCCATGACAGCCACTTTCCAATCAAGCCAAATTTCCTATACAGGTAACATACAAAAGCCATTCAAGAAATGTCTTTTCAGTAATCATCAAATTTTAGAGCTGGTAGGGAGTTCATCGAAACCAGCCCCCTGCTGAACAGATGCGAAAACTGACCCCCAGGAGGGAACACCGCCACCCAGTCAGGAGCACCTACTCGGGCCCGAGCTGCCCAGTGCTGCAGACACTGGCCACATGGGGCAACGGAGCACTTCACCTGTGCCCAGTCCAAATGAAGGCACCTGAGAGTGGACGCACACTGGATTTTGATGCCTTAGTACAAAAATAAGAATGTAAGGTACATCATTAATAACTTTTTATAATAATTACAAGTGAAATGGGAACAGTTTAGATATATTAGGTTAAATAAGATAAATTAAAGTTAATTTTGTCTGTTTCTTTTTACTTTTTATGCCTCAGTCCACTCGTAAAGAGGAAACAAGAATCGGGCCTACTGCGTGCACCCCACTATGGGGTTAAATGAGTTCATCTGTGTAAAGGCCTCTTAGAAAGGAATGCAGCACATTCTGTGACAATCCATGCATCTTGCTTCTGAAAATTAAAGATTAAATGACTTTTCAAATAACAGTTTTATTGAGATATAATTCACATACCATAAAAAGTCAGCCTTTTAAAATAGACCACATAGTGGTTTCTAGTATGTTCACAAAGTCATGCAACCATCACCACTAACTCCAGAACATTTTTATCACCGCAAAAGAAACCCCAACCTTTGCAGTCACTCCCCAGTCTCCCCTCACCCAGACCTTGGCAACTACTAATCCACTTTCATCTATTTCCCTGTTTCCTATAAATGGGATCCTACAATATGTGGTCCTCCGTGACTGGCTTCTTTCACTCAGTATGTTTTTAAGGTTCACCTATGTTTAGGCATGTATCAAAAATGTTTGTACTTTGTTCTTTTTTTATGGCTAAATAATACCCCTTGTATGGCCTATACCATACTCTGTTTATCCATTCACTAGTGGATGGACATTTGGACTGTTTTCACTTTTTGGCTGATACAAATAACAGTAAGATCACTGGAGTACAAGCTTGTGTGAACATCTGTGTTCATTTCTCTTGAGTCCATAGTAGGAGGGGAGCTGCTGTGTCATACGGTAACTCAGCTGCACCTTTGGAGGAGCTCCCAGACTGTTTCCAAACTGGCTGCGCCACTTTACATTCCCACCAGGAGGCTGCACTTTTAATGAACACCCACTATGGGATTCTTTCCTACCTTCTGCCTGGCTGCTTTGGTGGAAATGTTGGGAAAGATGGGAAGGAGAATGTGAGGAGAGAGCAGCAGGACAGAGGCACGGAGGGCAAAGGGGCCCCTTGATGCCAGTACCAGAGCTCAGGCTTGATCCCTTCTGCACCCCAACTGGCTGGGTGGCTTGGGTGCGTCTCTGTCTCCCTTTCTGTCTCAGTTTTCTTATCTATACAATGGAGACGTTAGATCAGTGGATCTCAACTGGCAAAGGCTGGAGACATTTTTGGTTGTTTCAGTGGGGAGGATGATACTCCTGGTATCTAGTGGGATCAGAGATGCTGACCATCCTACAAAGTGCAGAACCGCACCCTACATCAAAGCATTACCTTGCCCCAAAGGGCATAGTGTCAAGGTTGAGAAACCTTGTGTTAAACTGAGCTGACCCACAGGGAACTGCCAAACTATTTTCCAGAATGGCTATGCCATTTTTAAATCCCCCCAGAACACATGAGGGTTCCCATTTCTCCACAGCCTCACCCACACAATTTTGCCAGCTTAATAGGAATATAAAATGACTTTTTTTATAAGTCCAATAATAAAACAATGTCTAGATTGTTCAGAGAATGCCAGTGTCATAAAGAAAAAGATTAGTCATTTTCTTACCTGGTGCCTATAATTATACCAGCCATTTGAACCGGCCACAATCACCACCCAGTGCTTGCCTCCATCCTCGGGGTCATCCAGAGGAACAGCGCCAATTCCCAGGACCAAGCTGAGCAACGCGGCTGCTTCCCAAATCATTCTGCGCCTTGGAATTCAACGGCAAAAACCTGGGAAGAAAAAAGCAGAGTCAAGCAAAACGGAGTGGCAAGGCAAAAGAATATTTATTGGTGGCCCCTGAAAAAATATCACAGTAAATGAGTCAGAAAGAGAAGACCGTCATCAGACAGAATATGCTGGAGATAAAAATGAAGACGAGCAGAATTTTATTTTTAGCTCTGCTACCCCTTTCCGCAGGGTGGAAAACGGATTCCCACATCACTCAAACTTCACTACAGGTTGAAGTTATCAGTATAAACCAAAGAATATCAAGAAAACTCTCTGGGCAACTTTTTAAAGATTTTGTCATGACTTGGAATACAGCAGATAAAATTCCTCAAAATTCACCATCTTGGAAAAATGCCTGCCACATACGATGAACTGTTTGCAAAAAAGAAATATGCATGTAATGGGTGCATAGAAAAATGTAGAAGGCAGACATAAAAACCAAACAGTAGCTACTGATGGGTGGTAGGTGGAATTAAAGATGACTTTCTTCATGTTTGTCTCTATTACAATTAATGTATATTACTTATGCAATAAAGTTTGTAAAAATTCAATGTATGTCTAACATAAACATGGCAAGGCAATTTATTAGTTTGTGAGCAAGTTATCTGAATAAGCTATAGTCAAACACTGGCAGCCCAAATTGTTATCTTTGCATAACACTTATAATCCATTTACATGTATTCCGTACAACATGCAGGGCAAATATTTTAATCCTGTTTTACAGGAAGGGGACGTGGAAACAAGAGAGAGGCGACTTGCCCAATATCTGGCTCTGGCCAAGGCCCAGGACCCATGGCCTTCTGAATGTTTGGTCCACCTCTTCTGTTACATGGCTCTGCATCTCAAGACTTCATTCTTAATGAAACCCATGCCCAATCTTCTAATTCACTGCCAAAACTTTAAAGTTTCAAAGCACAAAAGGCAGGACTAAGGCCAAGTCCTGGCTGCATTGTGATAATCAGATCAGACCATGCGCTGTGTCCTGAATATGTTACTAAAAAACCAAGCCTTCCACAGTCGCAGGGGGGCCAGCAGGAGAGAAATTGGGGACCCACAGAGGGGAGGCTTAGACCCTCACCCCCCCCCCTGTTTTGAGAGAAATCTTCTGCATCCGTGGATGTTTTGTTGCCCTTGTCTAGCCTGGATTAATACTTAGTCCATAGGCACAGACCTGATCATCTACATTTGCCCTCTTACAGCACTAAATCATGTTTTCTACCTTTATCTTGCATCTACCTACCACTTCAGCATTTTATTAAAAAATAATAATAATAGTAACAAGGGAGAAATGTGGGATTCACATATAAATCAAGTATAAAAATCAAACGAATAATCAAAAAAAAAAAAACTGATGAAGCTTATATAATGTTGGTCAATAAGTCAAGAGCTGTGCCTAAAACCCAGATACCCTTCCTGAAAAATATTGTCCTGAGAAAACTAGCACGGCAATTTATCGAAAAGGAAATTGGCCTACATATAAATGGAATCATTTGGAGAGAACAGAAAGCATTTTTTTACTGGAATCATCCTACATATAATCCCAGACATTATGTTGACTTAATAAATAGACAAGGATGTAAGCCCAAGGCTCTAGGTCACGGAGAGCGGCACTGAATATTTCAAAGGCAAATACATTTACCTGGTACCTCCTTTAAGCAGAAACTATTACTGGGATCCAGACTCAGGTCCTCAATGTCAGAGCGACTGATGCCAGGAGCTTGGCTCAGCCTCACTCGTCTACGAGCGCTAACAAACTAAGAATCCTACGGTTTTTGTCTCTGGAGACTGAGCTACAAAAATGAAATACTGACAGCTTCAAAACATGTTTACCACCAACTGGGAGTTATAATAAGATTAAAAAGAATAGTAAGGAAGTAAAAAAAAAAAAAAAAAAACAAGCCTTCCTGTGACAGAAGCCAGGCCTGTCTCTCTGAGAGGAGAAGAAAAACAGCCTCTGAGATAGACATAGGGACTCGGAGCAGAGCAAAGTCTGCGAGGCTGACCTCTGCCTCCACCACATTTGGCAAAACTGGGCTCCTTCACTCATTCATTCATTCACCCACTAGGTCGGTGTCTCCTGAACATGGGGCCTGCCTGACGTGGTGCTGGGTGCAAGAACGCCATACGGACAGGACAAAGCCTCTGTCCTTGTGGACCATGCAGCCAGCTAAGAGATGAAACCACCTTCAGCATTCTGTTAAAACTCAAAATGATAGCTTTTCCCCCATAAATGAAGAAACAACAAGCCCAGGGCCCAGTAAGCAAGGAAATCTAAGAGCCCTCAGGCCAGTGCTTCTCCAACTTGATCTGAACCCAAACCACCCCGGGGCCTTATGAGATGCAGATTCTGATTCTGCAGGCCTGGGCCTGGGTTTCTAACAAGCTCCAGGAGCACCCAGGGCTATGCTTTGATGAACAGTTATTCATTAACTCCGGTGGACTCTGGCCAGAAGCCCAGCACCTTGACACCGCTCTATCCCCCCAGGGTCCCCTCCCAAGAACGCAGTTCTTACTCCGAGAACTGAGGCGGTGCTAGACCCAGGTTCCTTTAGCATCATTGCTAGGGCCCACGGATGGACAGGGAACTATAGGAAGATGTCCCAGATTTGTTTTTAAACTTATTTTAAAACAGCCAAGCTGTTGGTCTGGTTTTTGTTTTGTAGCGTGACATGGAACAGCCCAGTCCAGGGAATGGAGAAGGGCAGGGGATCCTTCAGGCCACCCTAGCGCCACATCGGGCTGCTGTGTTACCGTGGTAACGTGAAGTGAGGCAGCGCTCCCAAGTCCACCCGACCCAACCAGGGCTCACTGTGGGGCTGGGAGGTAATGATGAAAGAGACAACCACACAAATTGTAAGAAGCAGCAACAGTGTGGTCAGGGGAGAAAAAGCCAAGGAGAAAAGCACCCGCGTCCCCAGGGCTCTCCGGCGGCCCCCACAGCAGAGGTGAGACGGTAACTACAGAGGTGGCCCAACCACGGCTCTTGATTCCCAGCTCACCAGCAGCCTCCTGCTGCAGTTAAGCCTCCCTGGGAAGCGTTCCCCACAGCAGGGGTCAGCAGCCGTTTTCTCAAAGGGCTGCGTGGTAAATATGTTCCTCCTTGTAAGACCGCTATCTGTCCAACTATTCAACTCGCCCAGTGGACTGTGATCACTGCCAGAGACCATATGGAAGTCAACGGACACAGCTATGTTCCAGTAAGACTTAGGGCAGTCTCTGGCCTCCCCTCGGGAGGGCAACCGTGCCCTCGGCCCATGTAACAGGTAGCTGTTCTTATCATCTCTTACGGACAATCATTAACTGGCCTCCCTGGTTTCCACACCCATCTCCTCTGAGAGTGGCTCATGTGACTTACTCCCAAAGAAGCTCATTTCTCTGGAGGCCCTGCTGTGTCTTTTCCCCTTCAAATGTAGGGACAAAAAGAATCAATAAAATACTAGTATCAAGTGAGTAACTGTGAACAACAGAACAGACACCACCAACTCAGGTGCCAAAATGAGCAAACAGCCCAGCTGGGACTGAAAAAGCACCGCCAGGTTATTTTCATCAACTCAAGTTTATCTTTCATTTTTTTCCAAATATACTAGCATTTACTCCTCACCAAGGAAAAGTGCCTTCTTAAGACACAAGTGACATTTTCGTAGTTAACATCTGACAGTGGGACCTGTCTCTCTTTGTCTCCTTCTAAACAGAGTGTGGTTCCTTGAGCATAACAGCAAGTTAAAAGCCTCCCACTATGACACTACTGGAAAGTGTCACTTAGAAAACACATATACCAACACTATTTTGAGAAACACATTGGGGCCTGGGCTGAAAGTAAGACCCAAAAAGTAATATATAACCATTCCATCACCCTCAGCAAAAACACGTCTCAGAGTAGCCAGCCTCAGGCAGCAATTTCCTAATCAGCAACATTTTTAACAGTCACAGCTTCAGGACAAAGTTACTAATTATCTTGCAGCATGCCTATTATTCATGTTTTATCAGAGTGGAAAATTCTCGAAGAAAAAGTAAACAGTGTCTGTTAAAACCAGCTCTTCATGACTGCTGGTTCAGCAGTCTACCCACCCACCTAACTAGCAGACATGGCCTGAGCACCCACTCGGCGCTCTCCGGCACTGAACAGAACCAAAGAGACAAAACCCTCGCTGAGCTGACATTTTCTAGACAGAAGGGACAGAACATATCATACGCAGGTACCAGAGAAATACAAGGTGGGAGAGGGAGTCCCTGTAGGAATGGGAGGTATCAATTCAAAAGGGGAGGATTTTAAGGAGGTGAGGAAGCCTGCCCGTCTGACACAGGGCAACACTGAAAGCAGCATAAATGGTCATCCACAGCAGACTGTCCAGTTAGGTCTGTTGATGCATCCTTATAATGGAATAATACTGGGAAGCGTGTACAGAGGAAGACAGACCTCAGTGTGCCAAGACTGGAAAGATCTCCAAGCGGATGTTGGGGGACATGTGTTATAGTCCACCAGCCATCTGCAGGGAGAAAATGACACAGACAGCTGCTGCTCTCACCAGGAGAGAGCAGAAAGGCCCACCACGAGTGCCATGCGTCACTATGTTACACAGGGTGGGTGAGTGGGGTGTTCGAGGGTGTCCACTATGAGCCACGCCATGTGCACCTCACACATTCCTCCCAGCAGCCTGTGCAACAGTCCCTCACTCCCTGCAGACAGGGGAGAAAGCTGAAGCTCAGGGAGAGAAACATGCTGGCTAGTGGTACTGCTGGACCAACACAGAGGTCTGACTCCAAAGGCTGCTTTCTTCCACTACACATCTCGCTTGTCACAGAAAGGAGCTGTTGATGTGAGTATCCAGGAGGCCCCGGTAACCACAGGACAAGCTTCCACCAGCAGGATACCTACAGTGCCCTTCACCACCCTATTTTTAAGGCATTTGCCAGTCATCTGTACAAAGAGCTCTTTTTTTTTTTTGGTACATCAGAACAAATCCCCTTTATTTACTTACTTTTCAGTAAGTTTAAATCCTTGAAGGGTACAGCATCACACAGACGCTGTGTCCAATGGCCTTAGGAGGAAGGCTGCTTCAGAACTGGCCCGAACCACACCACTGTTCCCATGGGCACAAGTTACTTTCCCCAGGTGACTCTGGTTTTGTTTGGTTTGCCACCAGGAGTCACTGTGCTGTTCTTTGCTTTGTACACAGAAGCACATCTCTTGTCTAGACAGAATTCAGTTTCACCTCGAGCATAATAAACACCTTCAATTTTAAAAAGAGCTGTGTGCTCCCTCCGGCCCGCTTATAGCCAGCAAAAATGGCCTTGGGCCACAGCCTTCCAGGCATCTTCATTGGTTTAGAAGTCCTGTTCCCAGCAGGCCTCTACAGGCTCCAAGGCAGGGGGGAAAGTGCAGAGAGCTCTTCTCTTAAAAGAGCCATCAGAGGAAAAGTTGAACCACACAGTCAAGGTGTCAACCAACAGGCCAGTATGGAGGAATCTCACCAGCCTCCAGTGACAGGGCCTCTGCTTTCCCACTTGGTCCTGCGTCTCTCTCAGGCCTCTCAGGGCTACCCTAAGTCAGTGACTCAGTTAAAGAACTCCACTTGACTTCAGCAAGTATACCATTAAATGGGGTTTGATCCATTCAGGAGGTCTGGGACACAGTGCCCAATTTAGATGTAAAATGTCACCAGCGACATAAGTAGTAAGGTCACAATCACAGGACCATCTAAGCAGAGTCGAGTTCAAACCCAGGTCTGACACCAAAATCCACACCTTAACCACCGTCGGATGTGACTCATGGCAAGAACTGATTTGCTACTGGCTCTGGGTTAGAAACAGCGAACCATCAGACCCAAACAAAGCAGCTAGTTAGACAGTGACATCTGAAAAGAGCCTTCCAAACCTGAGGGTCTTTGACCCCACTCTCTGCTCCCCTTGGCCTTACAATAAAGCACCCTGCAAGTGGTCCCTGGCTGACAACATGCAGGAGAAATGAGACAGGAGATAAGGACCCACTCCTTAATCAAACTTGAGTCATAGCCTCTTCTTCACTAGGCTTTGGCCTGCTGAACCCAGTTTAGCAAGAATCCTCCAAGAATTCCCCACCTTTTTCATCTAATCAAATTTTCTTAGTAATGTTCCACCCACTGACCCTCACACCCTGCCCGTAAATCCATGCTGTCCTTGCTGTATTCAGAACTGAGCTCAGTTCTACACTGAAGTCTCTCTCCCCTAATGCCACAGCTGGAATAACACTTATCTTGCTGTTTTTAACAAGTGTCTAGTCCAATTTCTCTCTAATACAACACCCTCATCTACTAAGTCAGGGGAGATTCATCCCTCTCAGGGCCTTAACTGACACTCTGTGACATGAGATGGTAAAACTAAATTATCAAGGACTGATTTAGTCCTCAAACCAATTTCCTATCTAAAACCTGGAATTAATGCAAAATCCAAATAGACCTTATTTCAATCTCAAATGAAAAATGTATGTTATTCAGGTTATCAATTTTTTTTCCTATAGGGAAAGTTTCTGATTCAGTGGCAAACTAGATTCTAGATTTGAGCATGTCCTTCAAGATTATCTAATTCTGATTCTAGAGAATGATTTTTACAAGTCCAAAACTATGGATGGACAACAGCAAAGCAAATAAATCTTATCTACAGACATGCTACTGATTACATCAAGTGGAGGTTCTATTGATTTAGAAGCCAGTTTTGCCTCCCATTTGCCCATTCATTTCAATATTTCTGATTTTCAAGTATGTCTATACTCTGGAGTCTCCACTGAAGTGGTTGTAACAATTGTTTCCTCATTATGAATTAAATGTAATCTTTAACATCTGTTTATTTTTATATCTGTACAGAGTGATGATTTTACCTTTTTTAAGTTATCTTTTAACATTACGAAAGGTGCAAGCAACTAAACAGCATTTCAAAATAGGCACAATCAAAAACAACATTCTTTAAATCTAAATGGTTAGAGGAATTCAGGAATCTAGCAAAGTAAAATTTGGCCAATGGCTAACAGTTTTTCCACATTTTTATTTTCAGTTTGACACTTGAATTTCTTTTACCCAAATTACTATTTTTGAAACCTGGTATCAGTGTAGTTTGTAGTATTTTCCCAAAATGACTGAACATGACTTTTATACATAGATGTTAATTCTTAAGTTAAACTTTGTTTGGCATTTTATACTTCAAGAAACTGAAGGGTTACATTAAATTATAGAAATGTACAGAGTATAACATCAAACATGTTACCTATCACCCAGTCCAACTGTTAATATTTTGTAACTCTGTTCATTTTCTTTCCCCATAAGACGATTAAGATATTACAGAGGCACTTTTCCCCCATGGTCTGCCCCATTCTCCCCACACCACAAGGTAACCACTATCATAAGTTAGCATTAACTTCCAATCATTTAAAACGATATATATTCACTTTACAAACATTCCTCTACTAATGGATATTTAATCTGTTTCAAAATGTTTTTACCATTTTGAACGTTTCAGTGAACATCCTAATACTCCTCTCCCACATACAAATGTCTGTTTCTCTAGACTACTTTCTAGAAGTAGAACCACTGGGTCTTAAAATATACCCACTTTGCTAGTAGCTATGCTGTTCTAAGACACAGTTCCACCAGTAGTGAATTGTATCCTCAAATACCCATCATCTCCTGATAGTATCAAACTTTCTAATTCCTAATCCAATGGATATAAAGTGATCTGATTGGGTATTTAACTTGCATTTCACAGATTACAAGAAAATCTGAGTTTTATCATATGTCTAACCATTCAGATTTCAACACCCTGACGCATGTGACAATTTCTCCATCACAAACTGGGATTCAAAGTATGGTCTACAAAGCAACTTCTGCAGTATAAAAAAAAAAAAAGCTGGGCACTTCCCCCTAAAATAGTCATAGGTTGGAAAACTCAAGGACAGAGCTCATGTCAATATATTTGTACTGGACAATACTGGGTATGGAGGATTCCACCTCCTTACAGTTTGAAACTCTTCTCTCCTCTCACTTCCCACTGAAATTGTCATAAAAACACTCAGCAACTGTCCTGGGAATTTCTGGTCCCCAACTGTAGGGGGATCTCCAATACTTTTCCACACTGTAGAGTATCTAATAATTCACGTCTCCTAAATTCGGTTTCCAGGGCTTTCAGAACAAAATCCAAATCTCTTACAGCAACACAGGAGGCCCTCCAAGAGGTACCTGTGTATTCTCATGGCTCCTGAAATCCACCGGCATGAAATCCCTTGTTCCAACCAAGCCCCAAAACTGCCACAAAATCACTGCTCTTTGCGTGCCTTCACCAGGCTGTTTTCCAGGTGAAATGCTCTGCTCCTCCTCCATCTCACTAGCTCCTACGCACCCCTCAAACTTCACTCAAGCAACCCTTCTCTGCGGAGTTCTACCTCTTCCCACATATCAGGCTTACAGAGCATTTCCCACATGGTTGGGCGCTGCCCTTTGAAAACCCGGACCCTAGCCCCTGTAGCACTGTGCTGATTCACTATAGACTACCTCTCCCCTGCTCAAACAGTTTAAGTAAGTAAGGCGCAATAAATGTTTTGCTAGCTAATGCAGCCCTACAGTAAAGAAAGCTGAGACTCCACTCACTGCAAAACTAAAGAGCAAGTCTCAAACCCTGGGCATTTCACTTTCATCTGTAAAACGAAGCACGTGACACAAAGCTCCTTCTTCTAGAACCCAGATTCTTGGCATGGAATAACCCAGGTATGTATGAACTCAACTCTTTCAGACGCGGGGTACCAAATCAGCTAACCTTGACTTTCGACTTTCATGGTTGACATGAATCCTCCTAGAATGCCCACCACCAGCTCAAGCCTCTGAGAACGAGAGCCTCCCAGATTTTTCAGAAGGGATGTTTTTATGCGTTGGGACTATTTGTTGTTGTCATTAACAACCCTTCCCGTGAGGCTACGGAAAACGGGCTGGAAACGGGTGCAATCCTCTGCATCAAACGCACCTACAGCCCAAACTGTTCCCAGACTGTAAGATCGGAACCAAGCCCCAGACTCTGGCGCGCACTCCCTGGACATCAGCGCATGCTCTCTCCCCCAGCGCCTGTTCCTCCCTGCGCTCTTAGGGGGAGCCTGGGCTTCTGGCCCGAGCAAGAGCAACCGGAGAGCCCCTACCATCCCGACCAGCCCCCAGGATGGCGGGCTGAGACTGTGAAGGATTTCCCCTGGGATTCGTTGTTTCCCGAAATTCTCCTCCCGAGAAAAGGATTACTCAAAAAGAGACGGAGTTGGGGGGCGCCGGCGGGGGTCCCTCGCCTGGCTCTCGGTTACCTGCAGCGGGAGCCCTCGACGGCGGCGGTAGGACCGTGGGAACTCCTCCCAGCGCGCAGCCCCAAACAGGCCACCTCCCGGGGTCCGCCCAGCAGTGATTGCGGCGCTGCGAGGTGGTTCCCAGTTGTGACCCTGCGCCGCGGTGATTGGTGGAAATTTGAGGCGGCGCAGCTACGAAAGCCAATAGAAGCAAGCCAGAGGGACAGCAAGTCCCAGCGTGCACGGATCCGGCTGTCCTGGGAACGTGGGGATACCTGTGAGCCGGGAGCTAGGGTTGGGGTCCCGGGGTACGTGGAGACCCAGTAATTCCAGAAGTGACCACTGAAGGATCAAAACCAGCGCCCGAGACCCTTAACCGATTGGTACACTGGTTTCAAAAGTACTGATGCCCCCCGTCCCCCTGCCCAGACCTTGTGAGTTCATTGGTCTGCCTGTACCCTGGGTTTGGGAATGTTTAAAGATTCCTCCGGTGATTTGGGTTTGCAAAGCCATTTAATCCCCATAACAACCCTGTGAGAGACAGGCACTTGTATTGTCACCCTGGCTTTATAAATAAGGCAATTGACAGAGGTTAGTTTTCTGAAGGTCAAGTACCTGCAAAGTGTCTGGCTGGAACTCGGACCCAGACAGGCTGGTTCCAGAATCCTGTGCTCTCAATCCCTATGTACTGTTCCTTCTCGAATGTTTGATATTGTCTTCCCAGGGAACTGGAGAGAAAAATTGCATACTACGCAAATAAGTGCCATGTGGTGGAGCACTCTTAAGTTGAATTTGTTAAAAAAAAAAAAAGACACACACACACAAGTGTATTAAGGGCCAACATGTGGTCACTTACAAGTCACCTCACCAAACTGGGGCTCAGTGCCCATCCTAACTGCAGTTTCAGCCTCTCCCAAGGAATGGAATTTTAAACCAAAAAGTTTGGAACCTAGAGAGGTAATTGGCCTAAGACCCCTTGCTCCTCTTAAGAGAGGGTGACCTTACTCGAAACAACCCCTAATTTCTTCTCTTGATAATAGCTTTTTCCCCACCCCACTCCTGTCTATAAAAACATTCCATTTTATATGACTCCTCAGAGCATTTCCCGAATTGCTAGATGGGATGCTGCCTGATTCATGAACTGCTTAATGAAGCCAGTTAGATTTTCAAATGTGTTCTGTTTAAATTTTGCTTTGTAACCAGTTGAATGAAATTGCTGTGAGGGAATGAGAACTCTACCCAACAACATCAAGTGTAAGATTTAGGACTACATTCTTGGCGTGTCTTATTTCATCTTCTTTGGTAATTTTTTTTACAGGGATTCACGGGTCAACATACTGCCCTGGGTTCCACTTTGTAATAAAGGTCTCTGAGAACACAGCCACATTCACTGGTTTCCGTGTTACCTCTGGTACTTTGCTAACAAGTCAAAGTTGAATAATTATATATGAATAGACTGTGTGACCCATAAAATAAAAAATATTTACTGTCTGGCCATTCACAGAAAATGTTTGCCAACCCTGAATCAAGTACTTGGCCCAAGATTACAGCTCAGAAGTGACCATGGGCTTTAAGCCCAGTTCTCTCTAAGTCTAAAGCCAGTTCTCACAATCACTGTGCTTTCATAGTCTTCATCAGTGGGGAGCATTAGTTCATTCAACCATTTACTCAACAACGTTTAGTGGATGTCCCTGCTCAGGTGTTGCTGAGCCTTGAGAGAAACAGGATTCTGTTCCTTCCCCTTGGGAATTCACAGTCTAATGAGAGAGGCAATGTCCTTAACCACTCCCTCAATTCACCCAGAATAAATGATAGCCTTTGGCTAGTGAGGCTTTCACAGTTGAATGGATAGAAGTGCCAGGCATGTTTAGGCAAACTAAGGGCCTGAAAGAACCCCCTCAGTCTCCCTCAGCAGCTGTGGGCTGAGACCCTGGAGTGTGAGACAAGGTGGCTGAAAGTGAGGGCCAATGGGGAGTTGCTGGGGGTTGCCATGACGATGGTAATTTGACCCTCGGAGGCGGCTACAAGGGCTAATCTAGGCTAGTCACAAGGAGGAGGCTGAGAGCAGAGGCCCGGAGTGAGAATCAGGTGCATATGGTGGGCTCTGCTGTCCAACTACTTACCTGGATTCCAATCTACCACTTAGAAGCTGTGTGACCTGAGCAAGTTACTTAGTTTCTCAGGGCCTGGGCTTCTTCAACTATAAAATGGAAAAAACAGCACCTGCTTCATCAGGTCTCACTGTGAATTAAATTTAACAGTGCTTAGTGCCAACTAAATGCCTCATAAATATGAACCCCGTGGGTTAAAAGAATCACCTTTGGCTGCTAGGCTGTAAATTAAGAATCCTGTAAACGAAAGAAGATAGGAATCTTTGGTCTTGGGCATTTCCTGTGCTCTTAGTACCTATGCCTGTAATAGCACCAAGTGTGGAAAGTACTGCACCAATGGGAAGCACCAGGAGCAGAGAGGGGAGCCTGGGAACAGCGCCAGGATGGCAGGACGGCACAGGTGGCAAGATGGTGGCAGCCTCCCTGTGGACATACTGGCATAGGGACCTCCTGCTCAAAAGCCGCTAGCAGAATTCTCACCAGAACAATCGATCCTGAGACTTGCTACCATAGCAAGGAGTCAGGTTTGTGAGGCTGATGCCAGATACAAATAATGTGGCAGATAACCCGGTGACCAGAGATAAGAGCACAGAGGAGCCATTTTTTAAAAAATCCAACACTGGGAGTTGGAGAGAGTGTGAAAAATTGGTTAGGTTTTGAGCAAGGTTTCTCAACTTCGGCAATTCTGGTGTTTGTTGGTACTTCTCTGCTGTGTGTGAGAGGGTGGTGGCTGTCCTGTGCCCTGCAGGATGTTTAGCAGCATCCCTGGCCACTACCCAAATGACGCCAGTAGTGGCCTCCTTCAAGCTGTGACAACCAGAAATGTCTCCTGGGAAATGCGGGTGGGCTGACATCTACACCTAACGTGTTAAAAAGCACTGGTCTAGAGAGATAGGGCCAAACTATCACTCATTCCTTTATTCATTCTGTTTGATGCAATGGCCAATGGCATGGATTCTGGATCCAGAGTGCTTGGGTTTCAGTTCCATCTCTGCCACTTCCTGGTTGTCTGATCCTAGACAGTCACTTCACCTCTCTGTGCTTCATAGGTTTGTTGTAATGATCGAATGAGTTAACACAGGTAATGGAAGAGGCAGAACCCAGTCTAGCCAAGTGTCAACTGTTCAGAGTGCAAGATGAGCGCCCAGCACTAACCTGAGCCCTGAGTTGAGTTCTCAGACACCCTGCTGGGATTCAAGAATTTCTTGGTGTGTGCCTGTGGGAAGACTCCTCCCCCTTCACCCCCACAACACACACACACACACACACACACACACACACACACACACACTGGAATCGGGTTGTATTTACTCAGTGTATACTACTATTGTTCTGTATGAAAAAACCTAAGTTCTTAGTTTGTTTCTTAGTCCTTACATTGTGTCTTCCTGAGGCCATATGCATGAGACTCTCCATTTTATATCCTTTGGTTCTATTTGAGATTGAAATTTTTCATAATATACATAGAGAAAAATGCACAAGTTATAAATGCACAGCTCAGTAAATGTTCACAAAGGGGGTGCATCCAAGTATGGCACCCAGTCTTAAAGCTGAGCCTGGCCAACACCCAAGGGCCTCCTTCAGATTTTTTTTTAATGTTCATACACTCCCTTCCCCTAGACATTTAATTATGTTGTTCCTTCTGGTCCCCACTCTCTTTGCTTTCATTTTGACCCAGAACTACTTATTCTTCTTACTTTTTTTATTGTAGGAAAATATATGTAACATAAAATTTGCCAGTTTAACCATTTTTTCATGTACAGTTTAGTGGCATGAATTACATTCACATTGTCATGTAACCATCACTACTATCTATTTCCAAAACTTTCATCGTGACTTCCAGCTCAAAAACCATTCCATCCTTCCTAGAATAAAATTCTATCTGGCTAACATCACCTGACTGCTGCTTATCCCCATGACCTCATTCTTGCCACATGACTCAGTCCACTGCAGCTCTTTGCAAGAAAGCCTCAGCCTTCTTACCCTTGCATGTAGAATTTCCTCTTTCTGGAACACCCATCCTCCCCTTCCAGTTGCACAGCTGGCTCCTGCCCAGTTGGTACCTCCTCCTAGAAAAAGCTGTACTGGCCCAGCTGACCTAAAATAGCACACAAATCTCCACCACTCTCTAGCCTTCTGCCTTGCTATACTGTCTCACTTTATACATTTGTTAATTTCCTGGCTCTCCACTAAAATTTAAGGCCCTGGGCCCAGTTGCTCTTGTTTATTTCTATACCCCTGGAGCCCGGAACAGTTGCTGACACATTGCTGCAGGAGAGGAGGCACAAGGCCCTAGCAGGGGAGGTGTTAGTCCGGGGAGAAGAGATCCCAGGGCAAAATAACCTCTAAAAACCAAAATCAGTCAAAGGGAGAAATAAAGTTTAAAACCCGTTCATTGCTTACAAAACTGAAGTCTGGCCCGTCTCTCTCTCCTGCTCCAGCAGCAGCAAAACCAGCCCTCCCCTCACCTCTCAGGTACAGATAAGCCCTCTGTTGCCCAGGTAACTATCCACTGATATGGAGATGAACTTCTCTCCACCCCTGAGGAATGATGCAAATGCACAAAAGCCATACTGCTTTCCACCTCTGAATGCCTTTTGATATGCAGATGTACTAAAGCCAGGTGAGATATTCTGGAAATGTTACCATTTTACCCACAGGCCACCCCTCCAGAAATCTCGCCTTACAATTTACTCATTTCCCCTCTTCTGACCTATCTAATAACATACAATTGCAACAACAATAAAATCTTGAAAATCCTCAAACCAGGGGATTCAGCCTATGCAGACTGAGTAAATGTGCTTTACAGCCAGCCTCTCACTAAGCACAAAATATGTTTCTACACTTGTTTATTCATTCCTAACAACTATGCTAGATTGCTCACAAAACTTTTACCAAACATTAGACAAAATCAAGCCTCTCTTTAAGCACTTTTTTCTTGATAACAACAACAATCATGATAATTCTCAAGCCAGAGGATTCAGCTAGGTTCAAAGACCCATTCAGATTAAGTCCAAAGCTCATTCATTCCAGCCATCACGTGGCAGCTGCAGCCAGGGGGCACATCCAGGACACAAAGACTGTAGAAGCAAATAACTGCGATTGTGGGGGGCCACTTTGCTGTTATTCCAGGAACACACAGGGGGCCAGCTTCCAGGCCTTTTCCCCAAGGTGCCAGCAGAGCCAGCCATCGCTGGTCCATGTGTCGAAATATCCAGGGCCACGTCCATTTTACTCCTAGTTGCTGCACCCATCCTTGCAACACATGTCCAATAATGTGGGTGCCTTGATGGTTCTCAATCATCACCGGCGACCAGCCATAGGCTGCAAAGAGACACTCTAGGCCTCTTTTGGTGGTTTGCTGATCTGCACAACATGTAGGGTACTCCTTCTGGGCTCCGCTGACTTCTTCAAAGGTCAATGGCAAGCCCCACTGACAGGCTACAGCCCACATTATCTTTTACCCCATGTGCAACAGATGCTGATGTAGCCATTGGGCCACATCAGAGACAGACTTTCCTTCTAGCCAGTGCACCTGGGCCAATGTGTCTGCTTCATCATTTCCTGGGGACACCAAAGTCAAATGGCCAGTCACATGATATACGGTAGGTGTCTGTGCTACACCACTCCATGGCCTTTGAGTCCATTCTCCCACCACCCCCCCCAATGGGCTAGGTGGTTATTACCTTGGTCGGAGCTTTACCAGCAATGGGCTCTGTAGCCAGCAAGATGTGTGTAAGTCTGGGGCAAGGAAATCCAAGGACAAAATACCTCTAAAAACCGAAATCAGTCAAAGGGAGAAATAAACGCCTATTGATATGCAGATATACTAAAGCCAGGCGAGATATTCTGGAAATGTTACAGTTTTACCCACAGGAAGGTTCTGGGCTTTGCCCAGGATATAAGTCAAACACAAGCCAGGTACAGCATGAGGTAAATTTATTAAGAGGTACAGAGCACGCAGCAGCTCAAAGCAAACTACTCCATAGGCTAAACAGCCCCTCCCTGGTGGTCTGTCCTCTCTTTTGTTGGAAGTACAACCAGATGTGAAGTTGGGGTCAGAATAGTCATGATTTCTTCAGGGAGAATCCTAGAAGTGGCGGTGCTTTTCCTTATTAGGTCTCTTCTTGGGATTGTCATGACAACTGTAAACTGTCACAGTGCATATGGGTGTGATTTTTTTACTAGGTAAATTAAATTTTAGTGAAAGTAGGTCTGTTCTCTGACAACTGGACACCATCTTGGTTTGATCAAGTTCCAGCTAGTTTTTTTTACAATATCTTGTTTATTTCAGTCTCAGGCCACTTTGTCCATTATTTCCAAGTCAGGCTAGTCAGGCTAGTGCAGACCTTATGTCTGCTTCACCCTGCATTTCCTTTCCTACATCAATATAGTAAGTTGAATTTTTTTTTAACAGAGTAGATATCACTTCCATGATTACGTTATGTTATATGGCAAAAGGGAGATTATCTAAGCAGGTGACCCTACTCTAATAGTATGAACCCTTTATAAGTAGAGTTTTCTCTGGCTGGAGGCAAAGAGATTCTTTGCAGATTTGAAGATGGGGAGGACATGGGCATGCAGGCAGCCTTAGGAGCTAAGAGAGGCCTCTACTTGACAGCAAGGAAATAAGGCCCTCAGTCCTACAATGGTAAGGAATGGAATTCTGCCAACTACCTGAATGAGCTTGCAAACAGATTCTTCCCCAGAGGCCCCAGATAAGAGCCCAGACTTATGAGAGATAGGAACAAAGTCAATAAATACCTTGACTTCAGCCTAACCAGAGGACCTAGATGAGTTCACCTGAACTTCTCACCAACAGAACTGATAATAAATGGCTGTTGTTTTAAGCTGATAAATTTGTGGTAATTCGTTACACAGCAATAGGAAACAAATATAAATTCCTGTGCACTCAGCAGTGTGCACACAGCGATATAGGGGGATTCCAAGAGGCTTGTGGTGGGTTTAGATGAACACAAAGGTGATGCGATTTGGACCTGCATTTCATCATCACTGGGAAAGGAGCCTCTGGAAGCTGCATTTCTCTGGGTCTCAGCCACCCTGACCCATCAGTCTCAGACACTGTCCATATTTCCTCCCACTCTCAGGCAAGCACCCCAACATTAGAAAAGTAAAACTCAGAATTAGATTAGGCTTTGTGCTCTTTTAGGAACAACCTAGAGGTTCATAATGAGCCTTTTCTTTTTACATGGTACCTACCTTTGGAACAGAGACTTTCAACAACCCACGTTCTCCCCTTCTTCCTGGGCACATCACTGGACTACATTTACCAGCTTCCCTTGCAGTCAGCTGTGGTCATGTGATTGAGTTCCGGCCAATAAAATGTACCTAAAACCAAGGCTTGGTAAATCACTTTTAGCTCCAGCTTACAAAATCCTCTCCTTATCCCACCATGCCCTTTCCCCTAGGAGGCCCCAAGAAGCCAGGTTTTGAAGTTATCAGAACTTCCTTCATCTGAGTCTCTGAAAGAGTATTTGAAGGAGAACATATTTACCCACCCAGGACTGTTAACATGAACAAAGAGTAAACTTCTTTTGTATTTGAGCCATTATAAATTTTTGGACCACTTATTACAGTAGATTGCCTACCCCAGTGGTTCTCAAAGTGTTGTCCCTGGACCAACAGCATAAACCTCTCACCTGGGGACTTGTTAGAAATGCAAATTCCTAAGGCCAATCCACTATCTGTTGTGGTAGACAGAATATAAGCCCTTAAAGATGTCCATGTCCTACTCACCAGAACCTGTGAATGTGTTATATGGTAAAAGGGTCTTTTCAGAGTGATTAAGTTAAGAATCTTGAGACGGACGTTATCCTGGATTACCCAGGTAGACTCAGGGTAATCACAAGGGTCTCCGTAAGAGGGAGACAGGAGGGTCAGATAGAAGATGTGTAGAAGCAGACATTGAAGTGACATGTTTTGAACACAGAGGAAGAAGCCACAAACCAGTGAATGCAGGCAGCCTCTAGGACCTGGAAAAGGCAAGGAAATGGATTCTTCCCCCAAAAGCCTCCAGAAAGAAGACAGCCCTGCTTTTACCTTAACATTAACCCTGTACAACTCATTTTTCAAACCCCAGAACTGTAAGATAATAAATTTCTGTGGTTTAACGTTACTAAGTTTGTGATAATTTGTTATAGCAGCAATAGGAAACTAATACAGTTACTAAATCAGAAACTCTAGGTATGGAACCTAGAAGTCTGTTTTTAAAAGCTCTCCTGTGAATTCTGTTGGGCACTCAAGTTTGAGAATCACTGACCTACCCTAATGAATAAGATCATTATGTATCATTCAACATCAAAGATCAATACAACATTCATGCACATTACTTATTTGAGGATTTTTTTTTTTTTTGAGAGGGCATCTCTCATATTTATTGATCAAATGGTTGTTAACAACAATAAAATTCAGTATAGGGGGGTCAATGCTCAATGTACAATCATTAATCCATCTCAAGCCTAATTCTCGTCAGTCTCCAATCTTCTGAAGCATAACGAACAAGTTCTTACATGGTGAACGAATTCTTACAGAGTGAATAAATTCTTACATGGTGAACAGTACAAGGGCATTTATCACAGAAACTTTCGGTTTTGATCATGCAATATGACCTATAAACCATCAGGTCAAATATGAATATTCATTTGATTTTTGTACTTGATTTATATGTTGATCCCACATTTCTCCTATTATTATTATTATTTTTATTTTTAATAAAATGCTGAAGTGGTAGGTAGATGCAAGATAAAGGTAGAAAACATAGTTTAGTGCTGTAAGAAGGCAAATATAGATGATCAGATGATCAGGTGTGTGCCTATGGACTAAGTATTAATCCAGGCTAGACAAGGGCAGCAAGACATCCACGGATGCAGAAGATTTCTCTCAAAGCAGGGGGGGTGAGGTTCTGAGCCTCACCTCTGTTGATCCCCAAATTCTCACCTGATGGCCCCCCTGCGACTGTGCCTGTCTTAGGTTGTTCCTCCCTTGAGGAATCTTACCCGTCTCTGGCTAACCAGTCATCTTCCGGGGCCATACAGGGAAATGTAAAGTTGGTAAGTGAGAGAGAAGCCATATTGTTTGCAAAGGTTAGCTTTTTACTTCTTTGCAGATTTATGCCCTGTGGCTTCTATGCCCAGCACTTGTCTCGAGGTATCTTTACCACCTGGAGGAATTATGATACTCGGTAAATTCGATATGAGGCACGAATTCTATTTAAGGTTTGTAATTAGGAAGGAAGAAGAAAAGCTATAGATGTAGCATATGAAGGAAACTTGGGAGGATTGATTATTTCTTTGACATATCTTCTTGTATAGTACCTTAAGTATGTATAGGTTTTAAACTACTAACTAATTTGCACACACATATTAACATAATAGGAATACGGTGACCTAAACAAAGCAAATCTATAATTACCAGCCATCTCCAGTGAAGCCAAGAAAACCATTTAGGCACCCTAGGCATTTGTGAAAATTTATCTATGATATGATGGATATTGTCCAACTGTACTTGAACCATCAGACAAATTAAAGCAGCCCATTTCTGGGATCTGTTCACATCCCATATGTTCTTTTAACCATAGATAGTCTATAGTCATGAGATTTTGGGGTGCTACAACTTGCACCCCTCCCAACTCCTGGTTGAGTTCCAACAGTACAGATCCAGTCAAATTCGTTGTCTCACTGTATGCACATGCCAGCCTAGACATCTCCCTCCTCCTTCTTATGGCAAGTCCAGGAGACGGTGGGCTGGATGCAGCCACAACCGCAGCATCGTCCGGATCCCTGTGGAGGCTTTTTGATGATCATCCCCCGGCACGAGTCCTCCAGAGAGTGCTGATGCCGGAAGCTCCTCCTCATATCGTATCTTAGTTCATTTTCTGGGTATCCAAGCTAGGCCTTGATCTTCTGCGTAGAAACAAACAGACCCTTTGCCCACACTTTGACATGCCCTCTATACCACTGTGCAGAACTCATTGGAGGTCAGCACACAGTAACTGCTTTTTTTTTTTTTTTAATTAAGAGAAAGGAATATTATCAGAAAAGAGTACCTCCATAGCTGATCATCTGACACCCTTTAAGTGATCAACATTAAGGATATTTAAAGCATGCGTTGATCTTTGATTTACCAATAGTTTTATCCTGTTAAGGAGTAATCCCCCTTTTCTTTCTTTCTTATTTGAGGATTTTAACCAGATAAATAAGTGAAATATCTGCCTTAAGTCTTTAAGTTGATGTATGGGAGAGAGAGAGCATGGAAACTCAGGTCTAACTTCCAGCCCAGTGCTGGGTGTCTGTGGCACAAGCTTTGCTCTTTATGTGAAGCTTGTCTGGATTTGAATCCTAGTTATACCACTTATTGGCTAAGTGTTCTTGTCTATGAAATCAACATAACAGCTAACTCTAAAACATCATGGGAAGATGAAGGTACACAGTGGCTGCTCAGTAATCATTCATTTTCTTCATTCAGCCCCCACTGATTTGTCTTGAAAACTGTGCTCTATACAGCAGCCAGAGCACTTACATGTTTAGGTCTTACACTGTTACAAGATTGCCTCTCTGCCTTGACCAAGACTTACTGTGGCCTACGGGGCCCTCCATGACCTGGATCCCCAGCTTCCCCTCTGACCTCTTCTCCCACTGCCTGCCCCCTTGCTACCTCCTCACCAACCACACTGGCCTCTTGGTGATATTCAATAATGCCAAGTTCATTCCTACCTCAGACTCTTCCTCTGGCCTTTCCTCTACAGGAATGGTTCTTCCCAGCGAATACTAAACTTATTTATTTATTTGTATTGTGAAATACAACAAATACACAGAAATGTACATAAAAACATGTAGTATAGTTGAATGAATAGTTTTAAAACAAATCACCCATGCACCAGGCCAAGAAATAAAATATCACCGAAACCTCAATAGCACCTGTGTGCCCCCAACATGGTCACAGTTCCTCATCCCCCAAAGACTAACCTCTGTCATGATGATCATTTCTTTCTGTCTCTTTATGTTTAGCACCTAAGTCTGTATCTTTAAACAATAGAGCTTGATTTCACCTATCTTGGAACATGAGGGGGATCATACTGTTCTTTCACACCTACCTGTTTTAATAAACATTGTGTATGTGACACACTTCCATGTGGCTGCTTATAGAAGCAGTTCATTCATTTTCAATGCACCATCTTATGCTATATGATTATATCACAATATATCTTTGTACTGTTGACAGACGTTTGTGTTGTTGCCAGGATTGGAGAGATGCTGATGTATTATCATTCACATATCCTGGTGCACATATACATGAGTTTCTCTTGGGTAAATGCCTAGGAATACAGTTGCTACCAGGATGAGTGATGTTTTAAACTTCTTTACAATGTCAAATCTGTTTCCAAATGGGTTTACATTGTCACCAGCCATGTATACAAGTCTCGCTTGTTCCATGACATCACTGACACTTTGTCCAACTTTTGTTACCTATCTGATAGATTTATAATGGCATTTCATTTGGGGGCCTTTAACTGATCTTTGTATTTTGAATGAGGTATTTCCTGACTTTATTCAGTCTCTACTCAAATGTCATTTTCACAGAGAAGTTTCCCTGAATATTAAAAAAAAAGACAGCCCCCAAGAGAGCCCCATCTATCACTCTATCTCCTTTACTAGTTTACTTTTTCTTAACTTCCATCATCATTTTCTCTATTCGTCTTTTATGATATTGTCATCTATATTTATTCGGTTACTTTTATTTTCTTAACAGATACCAGATGTAGTCTAAAGGCTTTACACATCTTCTTTTAGTCCTCATAATGACCCACAAGGAGCATCCCTATACGGGAGGCACCATTATTAGTCCGTTTATAGATGAAGAAACTGAGGCCAGGGAGATTAAGTAACATGCCCAAGGTGCCACAGCTGGTAAGTGGCAGAGGCAGGCAATAGCATGGGAGCCCACTGTTGATTATGTGTGATTCTCCACTAGAATGTGAGCTCTGGAGGAACAAAATCTGAGTCTGTTTTGTTTATGTCAGTACCTCTGGTGCTCAGAACAGTGCCTTGTAAACAGAAAATGCTCAATATGTACTTGTTGAGTAACTTTGAAAAAGCCCAGCTCTAGGTTGTTTGTAAGAGCTGGATGCGGTATCTGACACTGATCTGCAGAACTGTAGTGGGGAAATTATTAATTTATCATTTTCCTGCAAATTAGATTGTCTTAGAATGTTTCCTCAATGAAGGCTAAGCCAGGCTGTACAATCTCAGAACTACTGACATCTTAGGATGGGTAATTCTTTGTGTGGGACACAGTCCCACTGTATATTACAGTATGTTCAGCAGCATCTCTGACCTCTACCACTGGACACCAGTTGCAACCAGCCCTCCACTGATTGTGGCATTCAAAAATGTCTCCAGACATCCCTAAATGTCCCCTGGGGACAAAGGGACAAAATTGCCCCCAGTCAAGAATACTTAGTGAAGCTTTGAAGTTTGTCATGCGGGCAGAGTGTAGGGAAATATCAAAAGGTCACGAAGTAGGGGAGGGAAATATGATCCAGATATGCTGCTGTCCAACAAGAAGAGGACAATTGGTCCAAGTCTGTCCAGAGAGGGAGAGAGAGAGAGAAATGGGCCAGATATCAAATCCTCCCTTCCCTCCTCTGCACCCCAAGGTTAAGCTGTGGAAAAGGTTCCTGGGAAGCCCTAGTACATATGGATTTTCCAAGCCAGTAAAGGTCAGGAATCTTCATGATTCCATAGCAAAGGTCCCCATTCAGGGCTGAGAAATGTTCATAAATGGCTGAGGATGGTGCCTAGGCAGTGTGCAGCTATGCTGAGGCAGCTCAGGAAGATCTACAGACCTCCGCACAGTTTGGAGAAGACAGCTGAGAGTTTCTGGTGGCTTGTGAAGCACTCAAGCGAAGAACCAACTGATGGAGCAGCAGCAGGGTGCCAGGAGCAAGTGCAGTTTGACACCTGAAAACCCAATGTGACCAGCCAAGCAGGCACCAGGGAATGTGCCTGAGTACTAGACCGGCCAAGTCTCAAGGCATCAGAGGTCAGTGAACCCTAGAGGACAGCATGTGGGAAAGGGTCCTCTGCCCATGGCCACGAGACTACGTAAGTCTACCCTATCTCCTGACACTTTCTGGAAAGAGAAGAGGGAACAGCAAATATGTTAGCTAAAATGCAGTGTCAGCTGCTGTGACAAAGGCCAGAGTGACAGTGGCATAAACAAAATAGAAGGTTTTGTTATCATGAAGCACTCGAAGATGTCACAGTCCAGGGCAGATAGAGTAGCTCCTTAATGTTGGGGACCCAGGCTTCTGTCATGAGCTCTTCCATTTCTAGATTGTCTGCTTCATCTGATTCAAGATGGCTCCACACCACGTCACATTCCAGGCAGAGGGCTGGAGGATATAAATGTATATTACATCCTCCTGGTCAGGGCTGAGTCACATATTCATATCTGGCTTCAGGGGAGGCTGGGAAATGCAGTCTTTAGTTGGGCAGCAATGAGCCTGGCTAAAACTCAAAAGTTCTATTATTAAAGGGAATAAGAGAGAAGGTATGTTTGAGGACAACCAGTCATTTCTGCCAGCCAAAAGACAGCCTGAAAGACTAATCACTTTTCAAAAAAAAATCTGAAGGAAAATGATTCAAACCAGAAGATTCTGGGAAGCCTCTAATTGGCAACTGAAAGCCATATCCCCTCTCCTGCCCTTACCCCTACAAATCCAGTTGAAGGAAATAGAGGAACACAGTATTTTCTGCACATGTGAAGGTACTGCATAGATGTTTAACCCTATGGAAGAGAAAACAGAGCTAGGTAAGGTGTATATTGCTCTTCTGTTCTGCAACACTCAGGCAGACTCATCCCTGGGAAAGAGAGAAAGGCGTTCTGCAGCCAACACATACTATCACTCCAAAGCAGATCTAGCAAGAGGCATATGAGATTCCACAAAAGTTCTGTGAGTCTCAATAAATACCAGGTGATGACAGGAGGAGGAGGCTGTAGGATAATGGGAGACAGGCCTGAAGTCAAAGACCTCAGTTTTAGAATATCTTTTTTCCCTTGAGTCTTATAGCTCTCATATCTTTTTAATGCCCTCTCAGGACCTATTAGCAGAGTATTATTATTTTATCATTTAGTCCTCTATAAAGGGCTAATTAACTAGTGAAATCTAAGAAATAGGGTTATTACTATCCCCATTTTACAGATGAAAAAAAATGAAGGCTCAGAGAGAACAAATCTCAACATAATAAAGTCCATATACGACAAACCCACAGCTAACATCATATGGTGTAAAACTGAAAGTTTTCCTCTAAGATCAATAACAAGACAAAAATGGCCTCTTTCACCACATTCAATGTAGTACTAGAAGTCTTAGTCAGAGCAAGAAAAAAAAGAAGAAATAAAAGACATCTAAATTGGGAAGGAAGAGGTAAAATTGTTAATTTTTTTTGCAGATGACATGATATTCTATAGAAAACCCTAAAAACCCCACCAAAACACTAGTAGTTTAATAAATGAACTCAGTAAAGTCACAGGATACAAAATCAATATTCACAAATGTATTTCATTTTTATATACAAATAATGAACTAACAGAAAAAGAAATTGAGAAAACAATCCCATTTATAATTACATCAAAAGACTAAAATGTCTAGGAATAAATTTAACTAAGGAGGTGAAAGATCTGTATTCTGCAAAGGATAAGACATTGAATAAATAAATTGAAGAAGACAGAAATAAATGAAAAGTTATTCCATGCTCATAGGAATTTATGAAGAATAGGAAGATAAGAAGAATTAACATTGCTAAAATAGCCTTATTTCCCAAAGCAACCTACAGATTCAATGTAATCCCTATCAAAATACTAATGATGTTTTTTACTGAATGAGAGCAAATAATCCTAAAATTTGCATGGAACCACAAAAGACCCCAAATAGTCAAAGCAGTCTTGGAAAAAAAACAAAGCTGGGGGTTTCATGTGCCCTGACTTCAAACTATACTGCAAAGCTACACTAATCAAAATAGTATGGTACTGGCACAAGAACAGATACATAGACTAATGGGACAGAATGGAGAACCCCGAAATAAACCCATGCTTATATGGTCGTTTAATATATGGAGGCAAGAATATACAATGATATTGGGGAAACTGGAGAGCTACATGCAAAAGAGTAAAACTGGATCACTATCTTACACCAACCACAAAAATAAACTCAAAATGATTAAAGACCTACAAATAAGACTTGTAGTCATAAAACTCCTAGAAGAAAACATAAGACACATGAAAAGATGCTCCACATTGCTTGTCATCAGAGAAATGCAAATTAAAACCACAATGAGATATCACCTCACACCAGTAAGGATCGCCACCATCCAAAAGATAAACAACAACAAATGTTGGCGAGGTTGCAGAGAAAGGGGAACCCTCCTACACTGCTGGTGGGAATGCAAATTAGTTCAACCATTGTGGAAAGCAGTATGGAGGTTCCTCAAAAAGCTCAAAATAGAAATACCATTTGACCCAGGAATTCCACTTCTAGGAATTTACCCTAAGAATGCAGCAGCCCAGTTTGAAAAAGACAGATGCACTCCTATGTTTATCGCAGCACTATTTACAATAGCCAAGAAATGGAAACAACCTAAGTGTCCATCAATAGATGAATGGATAAAGAAGATGTGGTACATATACACAGTGGAATATTATTCAGCCATAAGAAGAAAACAGATCCTACCATTTGCAACATGGATGGAGCTCGAGGGTATTATGCTCAGTGAAATAAGCCAGGCAGAGAAAGACAACTACCAAATGATTTCACTCAGATGTGGTGTATAAGAACAAAGAAAAACTGAAGGAACAAAACAGCAGCAGAATCACAGAACCCAAGAATGGACTAACGGTTACCAAAGGGAAAGGGACTGGGCAGGAGGGGTGGGAAGGGAGGGATAAGGGCAGGGAAAAAGAAAGGGGGCCTTACGATTAGCATATATAGTGTGGGGGGCATAGGGAGGGATGTACAACACAGAGAAGACAAGTAGTGATTCTACAGCATTTCACTACGCTGATGGACAGTGACTGTAAAGGGGTTTGGTGGGGGGACTTGGTGAAGGGGGGAGCCTAGTAAACATAATGTTCTTCATGTAATTGGAGATTAATGATAATAAAATGAATTTTTAAAAAAAGAAAACATAGTAAACTCTTGAACATTAGCATTAGTTATATTTTTTCTGCATATGTCTCCCCAGCCAAGGGAAACAAAAGCGAAAATAGACAAGTGGGACTCTATCAAATTAAAAAGCTTCTGTACAGCAAAGGAAACCATCAGCGAAACGAAAAGGCAACTCACTCTATGGGAGAATATATTTGCAAACGATATATTCAATAAAGGGCTAATACATATAAAAGGACTCATACAACTCAACACTAAGAAAACAAATAATCCAGTTAAGAAATAGATCACCTGAAGAGACATTTTTTCCAAAGAAGACATACAGATGGTCAACAGGCACATGAAAAGATGCTCAATATCACTAATTATAAGAGAAATGTGAATCAAAACCACAATGAGATATGACCTCACACCAGTCAGAATGACTAATACCAACAAGACAAGAAATTGCAAGTGTTGGCAAGGGTGTGGAGAAAAGGGAACCTTCCTACACTGCTGGTGGAATTACAAATTGGTGCAGCCACTATGAAAAGCAGTATGGAGGTTTCTCAGAAAACTAAAAATAGAAATACCATATGACCCAGCAATTCCACTTCTGGGAATTTACCAAAAAAAATAATAAAACCATTAATCTGAAAACATGTGCACTATGTGTATCACAGCATTATTTACAATAGACATAATATGGAAACAGCCATCGATAAATGAATGGATAAAGAAGGTATGGTACATATGCACAATGGAATATTAGTCATTAAAAAAGAATGAAATCTTGCCATTTGCAACAACATGGATAAATCTAAAGGGTATCATGTTAAGTGAAATAGGTTAGACAGAGAAAGACAAATACTATGTGATTTTATTTATTTGTAGATTCCAAAAAACACAAATGAACAAACAAAACTGAAATAGACTCATGAACACAGAGAATGGACTGGTGGTTGCCATTGGGGAGGAAATGGGAGGATGGGTAAAGTAGGTGAAGGGGAAAAAAGTAGTGAATACAAAATATAAAGAAAAAATGAAAGCCCAGAGAAATTAACTAAGTGGGTCAAAGTCTGTCAGGGAGGTAAGCTGGAGAGCAGCGGTCAGGAACCAAGGTGGCCAGGAGCTTTTCTCCCTGAAGGATACCATCAAGGTCATTTCCTGGTGGGGTATGCTTTTCAGAAAGACCAAGGTAGAAATTCTGACTGTTTTTAATATTTTGGTTCCTAAAGTGGAGATACTGTGAACTGTGTAAATGAATGTGTGTGTGTGTGTGTGTGGTAAATACAAGGCTTATTGCAAAAAGTGTGGCCCACCCAAAGGAAACTCAGTTTTTCAGACTCATTTCTGGCCGCACTGTATGTCACCACCACTGTTCTTACTTCTACCCCAAAGTCACTCGTTTAATGGAAAAACTTGTGCTTGAGAGGAAAAGGGCCAAGCTCAGGTGCAATGCTGTGTGTCTCAGACTTTCACCAGTAAAGCAGAAAAAATATTTAAATGTTTTTTGCTTGTGTCAAGCAACACTGTGGACAATAAGTCTTTGAAGATGACCTTGCATGTAATATTTTGCAAAAAAAATCAGGATACAGTGGGAAGACAGGGACAGTGCATAGAAACTGTCACAGATCAGTTCCCTAGAAGCAAAGCCTGAGAGGTGATTCTTATACAAGTGAGTTGTGGAGGACGAGTCCTCAGAAGAAACCTAGGGGTGAGCCAGAGGAGGGGACAGAGCAAAGGAAGAAGCTCCACAACGATGTGGGTTCAGGAAGACGTGAGCTTCACCCTGATCCCATGAGAAGCTCTGATACACAACTTGAACCACAGACGTTATTTCACCCAGATGCAAGAGGGCTGAGCTGTTACATACCCACATCAGCCAGTCATTGGTCATGGAGAGGGAGTGTAAACTTCCAGGCATCTCTTGGTGCTGGACAGTTTCCCATAGCCAAAGACAGAGTGGAACTCAACTGAAAAGGGCACAGAGTGGGTTCTTGGCAGCCAACACCATGGCAGGCAGGAGGCAGTGCAGTGGCCTAGTGAAGGGGATCTGGGCAGAGCATCAAGTGCATCCAATGCCCTCGAACCGTCACAACTTATGCATGATGCTAAAGTCAGGTATACATGATACTCTTGAGATTGTACTATGCTTTTCACATATTTATTTGTTTTTAATATACTTATTTTTAGAACAGTTTTAGATTACTGAAAAACTGAGCAAAAAGTACAGAGAGTTTCCATATACCCTCCTGCCACACATATGCAACATGCACACAGCCTCCCCTAGATTGGCATCTTGCAACAGAGCGGTCCACTCATTACAGTCAACGAACTTACACTGACACAGCATTATCACCCAAAGTCAATAGTTTACACTAGGGTATACACTCTGGATGTTGTACTTCCCATGGGTTTGACAAATGTATGTACAATGACCTGTATCCATAACGATAGTATCATACAAAACCGTTTCACTCCCCCAAAAATACTCTGTACTCTGTTTGTTCATCTCTCCTCCCTCCCACCAACCTCTGGCAACCAGTGACTTTTTTACTGTCTCCATGGTTTTGTTTTTTCCAGAATGTCATGTAGCTAGAGTCCTATAGTATGTATCTTTCTCAGACTGGCTGCTTTCACTTAGTAATATGCTTTAAGTTTCTTCCATGTCTTTTCATGGCTGGAGAGTTGATTTCTTTTTAGCAGTGAATAAAATTCCATTGTCTAGATGTACCACAGTTTAATTATCCATTCATCTACTGGAGGACATCTTAGTTTTTTCCAAGTTTTGGCAATTATGAATAAAGCTGCTATAAACATCTATGTGCACATTCTGTGTGGACAGAAGTTTCAACTCGGGTAAATATCAAGGAGTAAAATTTCTATGTCATATGGTAAAAGTATGTGGAGTTTTGTAAGAAACCACCAAACTGTCTTCCAAAGTGGCTATACCTGTACCATTTTCATTTTCCCCAGCAGTGGATGAGAATTCTTGTTCTACATCCTTACCAGTATTTGGTGTCATCTGTGTTTGGGATTTTGGCCATTCTAATAGGTGTGTAATAGTATCTCATTATTGGTTTAATTTGCAATTCCCTAAGAACATATGATGTTGAGCATCTTTTTATGTGTTTATATGCCATCTCTATATCTTCTTTGTTGAGCTGTCTGTTCAGATCTTTGCCCATGTTTTAGTCAGGTTATTCGTTTTCTTATTGTTGAGTCTTAAGAGTTCTTTATATATTATGGATAATAGTCCTTTATCAGATATGTCTTTTGCAAATATTTTCTCCCAGTCTATGGCTTGTCTTCTCATTCTCTCAATTTATGTATATATTTTTTTAATGTTTTACTCAGCATAGATGAAACTTGAAAATACTAAGCAAAAGGAGCCAATTATAAAAGGCCATATTTGTATCACTTCATTTACATGAAATGTCCACTAAGCAAATCCATAGAGTCAGACAGTAGATTAGTGTTTGCCAGGGACTGGGAGAGAATGGGGAGGAACTGCTAACAGGTACAGAGTTTTCTTTTGGGGTGATGAAAATGTTCTAAATTAAATATTGGTGATGAATTCACAGCTGTGAATATATTAAAATCCACTGTATACTTTGAAAGAGTGAATATTATGGTATGTGAATGATGTCACAATTAAGTTATTTTTTTAATCTTTGTGCTATAGCTCTAAAAGGTATAAAAATTTTAGTTGATGATACTTAATAGTGAGTGTATTCACATGTCAAAATTAATCAAGCCTTATGCTAAGACTTATACATTTTATTGTACATATCTCAACATAAATTTTTGAAATTTAAAATTTTTAGTTGAATATGTTCTATAGATATTTTTAATAAAAATATGGATTTCAGGTCAGAGCATGACTTCCATATTTACATAACTTCATTATCACTCTGCCTTCTAATTTATGCTTTCTGTATTTTACATTCTTGAAAGCTGTCTTCAATCCTTTCTGGAACAAGATTGTGTGTAAATAAAATAGATAAAGACAGAAATGCCTGATTTATCTTTGCATTTCCCAAGTGCCTTGATCCAGAAGTTTCCACAGGTACCTTTGCAATATATTTTTACCAGCAAGAGTGAAATGGAGAATGTGGCCTTACAGCCCAGCCCCAGGGGTCACAGATCACAAGTCCACTCTGCTGAGTCTTGGGGAAGTGCCCCTAGTTACCAAAACTAATAGTCAACATCTTCTCCTTGGGTCCAGTCAGCCCTTCTTAGTCACTTGGCAGATGCACTTCAGACTTTGACTGTCAGTGTGACAGTGTGGGCTGATCTGGGTCAGGTGACTTTTCCAGATTAATTCAGCTCAGCGGCACCAAGCAATTCCCCCAGAACTGTGTTCTGGGTGAAGCCTCCTAATAGTTTTACCTGCCCAGAATGTCGTACCTTAGTGTGCACTAATAGGTAGATTGATAATGAGTTCTTGGATTCCTGGAATCAGAAGACATCTTGGAGAAGGCTATAAGAGTGGAAACAAAATGAACCAGCTGGATAAGAAGAAAACAAATCCTACCATTTGCAACAACATGGATGGAGCTAGAGGGTATTGTGCTCAGTGAAATAAGCCAGGCGGAGAAAGACAAGTACCAAATGATTATCACTCATGTGTGGAACATAACTACAAAGCAAAAACTGAAGGAACAAGACAGCAGCAGACTCACAGAACCCAAGAATGGACTAACAGTTACCAAAGGGAAAGGGACTGGGGAGGGCGGGGGGAAGGGAGGGAGAAGGGGAATAAGGGGCATTATGATTAGCAGACATAATGTAGGGGTGGGGGCACAGGGAAAGCAGTATAGCACAGAGAAGACAAGTAATGACTCTATAGTGACTGTAATGGGGTGTGTGGTGGGGACTTAATAATGGGGGGAATCTAGTAAACACAATGTTGCTCATGTGAAACCTGAGCATAAGACTGTATATCAATGATACCTTAATAAAAAGAAAAGTTCATATACTTCAAGTATACTTCAACAATTTCATATTTGGCAATATATTCTAAGAAAACAGAAATGTGGAAAAATATCTGTATAAAAAATGTACTTTTTTTTACAATGAAAGTAAAAATTAGAAAAATTGGAAACCATAGGAACATCTAGTTGTAGGAAATTAACTAAATCATGATAGCTCAATAAAATAGAGTATTTTAAAGCAATTTTAAAAAAAAGTAACCGGCTGGGCAACTTCGAACAAGTATTCCACCACTAGAAGCCTCCAACCCTTTCTCATCTTGAAAACGAGAGAGTTGAATTCAATGATCCCTAAGACCCTTTCCTGCTTTTACAGATCAGGTGGTATAGGGCTTCTCAAACTCTTGGATTTCAGTTTTCACAGTACAGTAGTTTTCACAAACCTCCAAGAACTGACACAGGATTCTACTTTCCAAGGAAGGACAATAAAAAACAACTACTATTACTGCCATTTCTATCATATCATTTCCAGAAAGTAAGGACTTATTAACTTTAAAAAAAAAAGTAGGAAGGAAATAATCTCAGAAAAAAAAGGCCTTGTTAAGAAAAGGTGTTGGCAACTTTACTTCAACATATGTACTGTGCAATGGTTCTGTCTTCATTTTTTAAAAAAGCTTTATTGAGATATAATCTATATACCATGCAGTTCATTCATTTTAAGTTTACAATTCAACAATTTATATTGGATATATAGAATTGTGCAACCATCCCCACAATCTAATTTTAGAACATTTCCATCATCCCCAAAAGATCCCTTATGACCACTTGCAGTCACTTCCATTCCCACTACCAGGTCCAGGTGACCACAGAATCTTTCTGTCCTTCTAGATTTGCCTTTTCTGAGTGATTCACACAATGATCACTACATGATTCAATAATATTTCATTGTAAGGATACACTATATTTGTTATTCCATGGACATTTGGGTCGTTCCTACAAGTGGAATTGCTAGGTGAGGTAGGCAGAATATTGCCCCATAAAGATGTCTACATCCTAAACCCTGGAACCTGTCAATGTTTCCTTACGTGGCAAAAGAGACTTTGTAGAGGTGGTTAAGGATCCTGAGATGGAGAAATTATCTTGGATTATCAAAGTGGACCAATGTAATCGTAAGGATCATGACAAATGAAAGAGGGAAGAGAAAGAGGGAAAGTGTCCAAGTGACACGGCATGAGAAAGACTCTTCTGGCCATTGCTGACTTCTGAAGACAGAGGGAAGCCATGATGGGCCAAGGACTAAAGGCATCTGGACAAGGCAAGAACACAGGCTTCCCCCAGAGCCTGCAAAAAGAATGTAGCCTGCCAACACCATGATTTTAGAACAGTGAGACCCATTTTGGACTTCTGACTTCCAGAACTAGGCGGGAATACATTTGTGTCGTTTTAAACCACCAAGTTAGTGGTAATTTGTTACAGCAGCCACAGGAAACTAATACCCTGGGTCATAAGGTAATCATAGCTTTACTTTTATACCACAAACAGACCCATTTAGGGAGGTGTCAGTGGTTGGAATTAAGAGTACAGTTTGAAAGGTGTATGGGTTCAAATGCCAACTTTACTACTTATTGTATGTGATCTTGAGTATGTTTTTTTTTAACTTTCTTTTTTTGAAACGTTTCCATTGCTCTGTAAAACTGTGTGAATAATAATACCTCCCTCACATTCTGTTATGAGGCTTAAGTGAGTATGTTAAGTGGGACTTAGTACAATACCTGGCATATGAGAAGCATATAAAGAATCATTGACTTATCATTATTTACATGGTTTTGCCACAGCAAAGGAACAGTAATAGTCTGTCCCAGAGGTGAAACCAAAAGTCTACTTAAAACTTTCAAAATATCTTTTCTTCTTACCACCGACCCTATTAACATCTCAAAGTTTGTAAGACTGGGTTTCCCCTAGAGCTCAAGCTAGGGTTTCAAGAAAGTCCTTTCCCTGGGGAGTTGTCTTTGAGAATGCTTTGCTCAAGCTTCTGGATGAGGAAGACACTGCAGCTCTGCTAGAATGCTCTCAGCAGATCTGATTCCCTCTACCATGTCTGGCAGAGAGATCACTGCTTAGTCCATGGACAACGATCCATTATGTGTTTTAATCCAGTCCCTCAAAACATTGTAAAGCACTTAGCAAACGGCGGCTGAATACCAAATAAACGCAGGAGAGTTGATCAGAGAGCCCTGTGGTTCCAACTTCTGGACATCTTCTTTCCAGAATAGATGAATCCTGTCTGACTTTTCATGTGGAATATTGGAACTGGAATAACTCTGGAGATCATATGGCCCAGGACCTTGGTTTTGCAAATACAGAGATTGAGATAATAAAGGAAATATGGCACCTAAGATCATACAGGAAATGAGCCACAAGGCAGAACTTGCATGTAGCTCTTCTAATTTTCAGGTCAGGTGCCTCCCTAGATGTTGCTACAGATGAAAAAGTCTAAGACTTTGGACTGAATCTGGTCTGATCTTAGGTCATGCCCTGAAAATCCCTTGTTGAATCAAGCTCCTGGTGTTACCTTGTTTCGTGTTCTTATACTTCTCCCAAATAAAACTTCTTTTTCAGTTTTAGAGTTCTGTAAATCAAAGAAATACCTTTAATATTATCTCTCGTGATATCTTCTATCTTGAGCTGCTGTGAGTATAAAAAAGGCATTGGCAAAAGCCACTGTCATCTCTGACTGGTATTCTGGAACCAATGACTTCCCCGAGACAGGACTGAATTGCCTAGGTAACAAGACTGGCTTGTGATATTCAGCAAGATACACAGACAATAATTAAACATGAATTCAAAAATAAAAGTAGTTAATATGAAACCAGCGCTCCTGTTTTTTCTTTCCTTCTTTCTCCACAACAAAGCACTTGTATAAAAGAAGATTGCTGACCGAAGAAATGAAGAAATGAGACACCCAAAACAGGAAGCAGTAAATGGCTAATAAAGCATCATACACAGTAGAAGACTCCGGAACAACTTCCTGCTTTTATAGATGAGGAGACAGACCCTGAATCAATGAAAAGGTATGCAGAGCTTAGGAAGAGACTCAGTGCTCACCCTCTCAGGGGTGCTTCATGCTGATAAGCACCCAGGGCCCCTTACTTCCCTTACACCATTTAGGGAAGGAGCCATGGTGTCTGCTTCTTACCACATGTACAGATTCAGGGTCCCAGCACCACAATCAAGAAATCAAGATACAGAACTATTTCATCAACACCAAAGAACCCTTCTTAAAAACACAATCTTAGTCTTATTATCACGTTAAGTAACTTTAAAGTCCTTGATGTCATCAAAATTTAGTCATTGTTTAAAGTCCCCCAATAGCTTCATATTACTTTTTGCTGTATGGTTTTTGTTCATTTGAACCAACATCCAAGTAATATCCATACATTGGAATTTAAAAGTTTCTCTCTCTGTTTTTGTTATAGTTTTTGTTCATCTTTTACCTTGCAATGTGTTTCTTGAGGGAATCAGGTCATTTGTCCTGTAGAGTTTCCCTCATTTTGGGTTTTGCTAATTGTATCTCCATGGTTGTTCAATATGTTCCTCCCTGAAGACTTAATAAGATTCATATTCTAATTTTTTATGAGAATGCTTCATCAGGAATTAACTTATGCCTTTTTATCTCTCTTTAAAAAAAATAACAGCTTTGAGATATACTCATATACCATAAAATTCACTCTTTAAAGTGTGTAATTTTGAGTATAATGTTTACCATATTCACAAAGTTGTGCAACCATCACCACTATCTAATCTATGCAATCTAGAATATTTTTGATCAATTCGAGAAGAATCCCATTCTCACTGGCAGTCCTTCCCCATTCTCCTCTACTGCCACACCCTGCAACCTCTAATCTACTTTGTCTCTATGGAGTTGCCTTTACATTTCATGTAATGGAATCATGCAATATGTGTTCTTTTGTGTCTGGATCCTTGAAGCACTTGACATGATGTTTTCAAGGTTCATTGCATGGTAGTACGTATCAGTACCTCATTTCTTGTTGTACTCCAGCCCACTGATGAAGCAGACATGGAGCTGGTCACCCCACACAGCTGGGGTTGTGATGTATTCAAGGAGCCAGACGTACCCATTAATTCACCAAGTCATTCACTCCTCAGGCCTCTTGCAGGACTTACCACCTTGTTTATAACTGTCAGTTTGCTTGTCTATCCCCACTCTCCACCTCACAGACTCTGAGCTCTTTGAGCAGACATTTTATCTGTATCCTTAATGCCTGGCATAGTCTAAGCAACTCAACAAAAATGGAGCAAGTGGTGAATGGAAGACAGATAGAGCGGTCAGCATGAAAGGTCAGTTGCTGTGAAATTCCCACGGCCTGTCTTCAGATTGATGGGAGACCCGTCTGAATGAAGCAGAGGGAAACTTTCAGGGAAATGACACTGGAGAGGTAGAGCAGAGCACCAAGTCTCTGCCAGGCTGCCTCAGTTCCCTAGTTAGAGGACAATAGGCCAGTCAATGGGGACACAGATCGAGGCAAGCACTCATTTATTTGGCCACCTTCTATGTGGGGTACAGGCCCCACCCAGCCACCCTACTTGCATTCAGATGACATATCCCCAAACCATAATTAGCAGTTTACAGGACAGTGACAACAAGGACCTGACAGTGCCGCTGCTGGGCCTTGTCACATGACTCAGATGTCCGATCTCTCCTCCCTTTGTCCCCTGGAACCAGGTGGTACCCACTCACCATCCTCCTTCTTGAGATTCTCACCTTCATCTCAGCCTTCTGGGAAGGGGGCTGGTGGGCCTGCCCCTTGGCCACTCCACCAGTCACACCTACCTGCGGAGATGGTGGCTCCCCTGAGGGGTGATGAAGACCCCTCCTCTCGGGTCTGGGGAACTCCTCCAGGCTTTAGCACTCATGCATGCTGGACACACCTGCAGCATTTCAGCAGAATGTTTGGCCTGCATGTTCCCAAGGTCCTTGAAAGCAAAGTAGGGAAGCTACTTGAGATGATATTTGGGAGGTAAGAGACAGATAGGCCTTGTGGGATGGGCAGGCTGGATGGGAGGGCCCAGGAGGCCTGTGGCAAGGCCCAGGCTGTCATTTTGGCTGGAGTTTGGACTTTGGATGTGGGTTTTGGATGGAAGAATGTGTAGGATATGCTTGGAAAAACTCAGAGGGACACAAATATCATACCTACCATTAAATAAGCACCTGCTGTTTGCCAGGTATGGTGCTGGATGCTGACGTATGCATTAGATACTTTCTGTGGTATCTAGCTTCTCTAAGACACAGGGTGTGCCCACTACATTCATTCATTTAACAATATGTAAGCACCTTCCCTGAGCAGGCCCTTCCTGCTGTGCACCTGTATTGAAATCACAGGTTGGAGGCTGTTCCTAAATTATGTACCTTGTGCTCAGTATATAGATGTAGTCTATGACTTCACGTAAGGGAAATGGACACTAAAGAAATAAACAAGTAACAAAACATATACACATCACATAGATTAAAAATTTGCATAATTGCACAAATTAAAATTACACAAAATAAAAATGTATTATTATCAACATTATAAAGGAAAAGAAAGAGTACCACATAGCCAAGAACAGGACGTAGTTTACTCAGAGTGGCCAGGGGCAGGCCTCTTGAGGGAGCAACTTTTGCTCTAAGACTGAAAGGACAGGAAGGGAGATGGTTGGAGGCAGGGAGCAATGGACATGTGGAGAGGAAATTCCCAGGCAGTGGGAACATCAAGGCCTATATTCCTGAGGGTGAGATGGCTGGACCACGTACATAGGAGGGAAAGCAGTTCATGATGGAATTTGAGATGGAGGCCTAGCACAGATCCTGCAGGGCCTTGTGAACCACAATAAAGAGCCTGGGCTTAATTTTGCAAGGTGTTATTTCATGTGGTAACAAAGAAGTGTATAGATTATTGAGTCACAAAATTTTTTAATTTTTAATATCTATATTAATAATGGTATTTAATAACAGTATTATTTCTAATATAGTTTCATCATCCTCTGCATATTATTTTATGCATTTCAAAACACAATTCTGCAAAGGAGCCCATGTCACAAAGATGGCAAATGTAGGTTCCTTTCTCTCGTAGGAGCTGGGCTGGCCTTCCACAGAATCCCAGCATCTCAGAGCTGGAAGGGACTCCAACAAATTACCCAATACAGAGAGCAAAGGCATTTTAAATTCCCTAGGGGTTTCTCTGAGATACCTCAGAAGCTTCTTGAAGGGAGGTGAGGAATGATCGGGTGAGACTCTGCATATATCCTCTTCCCTGCCCCTACCCTCTTCAACCACACTGTTTAATTAGGACTGCTCTATTTTGATGCATTTTTCACATAGAGCATAGATATAAGATTTCCTTTAAAGAAAGAATTCTGTGGCATAACAGTGATTCACATATACCTTAAAAATCAGTAATGTTCCATTTTACAGATGAGGAAACTGAGGCCCTGACAAAGGCTGTTGTCCATGATGCCAAAACAAGGCACACCATGCTGTTTGTTGGCACCCAAGCACGTGCTGTTTCCAGGACAACAGCAAAGCCTGTTCTCCACCCAGCCCTGATGCCAACATGGAGTTATACAGGGCTCAGAGGCTTCTCAGCAGGAACAAAGCAGGCTGAGGATGGGGACAGAGAGGGCCTGGGATGTTTCATCAGGGCTTGGTGGCAGAGGAGCTCATCTCGGGGAGCAGCTTAGCGTTACAGATGACATGGAAAATATAGAACTGGCCTGTCACATCTAGAGGAACTTACAAACAGGTATGGGAATATAACATTCTGTGCATTATCCAGGGTCAGTTTATGGAGAGATGACATTCTGTGCTCTATAAACAAAAGGGTACAGCAATACTTGTTTTACTTGTCAATTCAGATACGATATACGTACATACCTACAAACATGCACATATCTTTTTAAGCACTAAGTGCCTCCTGCTGCTCAAAGATAAAAATGCACAGAGAGTCAAAATTTTATTCTTCAGATCTGTTCAACAAGGAAGTGAATCACGGAACCCAGGAACTTAAGGAACACAGGAGTCGTCTAACAAGAGTCACGGTATTCCCAGGGAGAGCCTGCGGGGACTGGGCAGGTGACATAATGGAGGAGGGCGGGGTGTGTGTGCGGTTCAAGCAATTCTAAAAGGCAGGTCTTCAAAGACATGAAGAGTACATTTAGTCTCCCAGAGTGTTCAGAGTTTTAGTATTATTTATTTAAAAAAATAATGGATTCTCATGGTATACAGTGCCAAGGGTACATACAAAAAAGGATTCATTGCAAAGTAAACCTCCCTCTCCCTGTGTTGCCCAGCCGAGCTCTCCTCCCAGGAGGAGAGGTAGACTCTACCTGTAAAGATATTTTTACACAAATGATAGCATACTATAAACACCGTTTTTTTTCCTTTTGGATTTTTTTTTCTAGTTTAACTTATCTTGGAGCTCTTTTCATATCTCTACATAAGCTCTTTGTTCTTTTTTGTAAAACAGGTTCATAATATTCCATTGGATGAATGTACCAGTGAACATTTAATTTGTGTCCATGGTTTGCTATTATAAGCAATGCTGTAATTTATAACTTTGTGTATGTCATTTTGCATATGTGTGGGTATATCTGTAGGATAATTTCCTAAAAGTGGAAATTTCTTTCCTTCTTAAAGGGTTATGTGTATTTTTTTAATTGCTTTGAGATTTTACAGACATGCCAAGAAGTTAACAAATGGTAACATAGCATTTAATGAACCTTTACATATGTATCCACACCTATAATCAACACCAAAGTCAAGATGTAGAACATTACCAGCACTATAGAAGCCTCCGCCTTGACCACTCCTGGTCAATATTTGCCTCCCCCAAAGGCAATTACTGGTATAACCTGTACAATCATAGATTAGCTCTGCCTCTTCTTGATCGTCATATAAATGGAATTATCCAGTACATACTCTTTTGGACTGGCTTTTTACCTCAACACTGTCTTTAACTCAACTATGCTGTTGCATGTAGTTAGAGTTTCTTGCTTTTCATTGCACGTGTCTTTTGGTGGACCATTTGTCTTGCATTCATTTTTCTTGAGTGGAACTGCTGACTCATAGGGTAAACCTCCCCCAGGTCATAGAGTGGGCCTACGTTGAGTCTTCCATCAGGAATGCATGAGCGTTCTAGTGTCTCAGTACTTGGTATATACCATCTTTTACACTTTTAACCATGCCAGTGGATGTGTAAAGGCATTTCATTATGATTTTCATTTGCATTTCTCTGATGACTAACAGTGTTGAGCAGTTTTTCATGTTCTTTAGGCCAGCAGGATATTTTCTCTTGTGAAGTGCTTATTTAAGCTATTTTTGTTAGGTTGATTTTTTAAACTGATTTGTAGGGGAGTTTTATGTATTATGGATACAAATACTTTTCCACTATATGTATTGTAAATCATTAGCTTTCCTTTTTACTCTCCTAATTTTTTTTAATGAAAAGAAATTCTTAATTTTAACCAAGTCCAAATTATCAATCTTTTCTTTCATGGCTAGTATTTTGAGTGTGTGTCTTCTACAAGGCTTTTCTGTCTACCTCAAGGTCATGAAGATGTCCTTCTATGGTCTCTTGTAGAAGCTTTGTAATTTTGCATTTCACACTTTGATCTATAATCCTTTCAGAATTGATTTTATGTGTGGTGTAACATAGGGATGTCTTAGTCCATTCCGGCTGCTATAACAAAATTCTATAGACTGGGTGGCTTATAAACAACAGAAATTTATTCCTCACAGTTCTGGGGGCTGAAAAGTCTAAGGTGAAGGCCTCGGCAGACTCTGCCTGGCAAGAATCTGTTCCTATTTGATAGATAACCATGTTCTTACTAAAACTTCACTTGGTAGAAGGGGAAAGGGAGCTCTCTGGGGCCTCTTTTATTGAAAGTTTAATAATCCTATTCATGAGGGCTCTGCCTTCATGACCTACTCATCTCTCAAAGCTCCATCTCCAAATACCATCACATTGGGGATTAGTATTTCACACATTTAGTCTATAGCAAGGGGGTAAGATTCATTTTTTCCCATGTGGATATCAAACTCAGCAAGGGGTTTGTGCATTTTAAGTTTTGATATACCTCTCTACATTGCCCCCCAGAAAGGTTGTATCAATTTGTATTTCTACCATTAATATCAAAGATGGCTATTTTCCCACACTCTTGTCAACACAGTGCAAGTGGATTTTTATGGGCTTTTTTGAGGAGTGAGCGCCTCTGGTGGCATTAGGACAGTGAAGAAGGGAGAAGAAAAAGGCAAATGTTCTTAACCACTGGGTAAAGTTGTAACCTCTCTCTGTTTGCAGTGGTGTTTCTCTGGTTAACCCAACCTGGCCCCAGTGACTTCTGGGTGACAGGTCTCTATATGCTGACTCTGTTAGGGAGTATATATGGGAATTCTTGAAAGATTCTTTTGGGGGCCTGTCCACTGCCAGTATTTTCGACAAGGAGATTTGGCTCTGCTTCAACTTCTTTCATTCTCACCCCTCCAATGGTTAAGAGCACTGTGTCTGGTCACGTTAACCTAGGTTTGAATCCCAGATGTACTACTTACTCTCTGTGTAACCATGGGAAGATTAACTAAACCTCTCTGATATTCAGTGCCTTCATCTGTAACATGGGGGTATGTATTACTCAGATTTCATTAGGCAAGCCATGTTAGAAACAATCCCAAATTTCAGTGGTGTCTAAAAGCAAAGGCTTATTTTTCACTCATGTGACATGTTAGATGTGGGCTGCTTCACATCTCTTTTTCCTTCCAGGATCCATGGAGAGGGAGCAACCTCATCAGGGACAGGCCATTCTTATGAAAGGAAAATGATCAAGAGAGCTGGTGGAAATACATCCTGGCTCTTTACACTTCTGCTCAGATGTGCTGGAAGACACTCCCATTCACATTCCATTGGCCAAAGGACGTCATATGATCAAACCTGACACCAGTGAGGCTAGAAAGGACACTCCTCCCGCAGGATGCATTGCTGTCACATGGCAAAGGTAGTGACCTATGATCCTTAAGAGGAAGAGCTACTTAATAGTTGGGAACAGTACCACCTACCACAGGATAACAACAGTACCTTCCTTATGGTTGTTGTGAAAATCAAATAAGGCAAAACCCATCCACTGCTTAACATAGGTCTCTGCAAGTAACAAGTACTCAAGACCTATTAGATGCTATTATTATTACTTCCTGGTGCTGCTGAAAGTATCTGTTCACTGGACTGGGCTAACGCTGACTTGAGAGTTAGAAAAGGAGTTGTAATTACTCCTAATATTTAATTTGGAGACAATAAAACATTGAGTCTAAGAGGATAGGCTTTATACTAATATAGACTCCTCCTTATTAAGTGGATGATCTTAGACAAGTTACTTAACTTCATTGTGCCTTAGTTTCCTCAACCTGAATATGGGGATCCTTGGGACTCTATTGCAGGCTTGTCATTAGGACCAAATTAGCCCAATTCTGTGTACACAGTAGGTGCTGAGTATTTGTTTAATTACTGAATGCGGATTCTAAACTACACTCAAATATTCAATGAACTATGCATAATATAACTGCAATACTGCTGTATGGAAAGCCCTTAACCGCTCTTTTCAAATCTTTTGGGTCTCAGCTCAGATGTCACCTCCTCAGAGATACCGTCCCTGACCACACTATTTAAAGTGCCTTCCCCCAATCTCTTAGTCACTTCTTCCCACTTTGTCTTTACGACTCTGCTCACTCTCTGAAATTGTCTTGTTCATTCATAGGTTTAACATCTGTCTCTGCCACCAGAAAGAAGGCTCATCAGGGATTTTGTTTTCCGTATTCCCATCACTTGTCCTGGGCCTCAGTATCCTCATCAGGAAAAGTGGAGGGCTAAAGAGGAAGGGGACGAGGTGAAAGCTAGGCAGTCCCCCTGAGCCCTGCGCCCTGCCCAACTCTAGCCTCTGACGTCCCTCAGGCCGACACCACGTCTAGCCTGCGGCGGTGAGGCCCCGCCCATGTGGGCGTGGCCCCAATGTTGTGCAGGCCGCGTGCAGACGGTCGTCCACTGGAGGCGAGGTACGTCACACGCACGCAGGCCCTACCCTTCCCTACCTCGCCACAGGCGGAAGAAGGGCGTGTCCAGGCGCTAGGTCCCCACAGCCGCCGGCGCCGACGCCTGAATCGCCTCCAGGTGGCTGATCCGCCCCTGGCCGCTCAGGCAGTTCGAAAGCCACTCTGTTTGGGGTCCTCGTCGCCCTTCCACGTCTCCCGGAAGAGCAGCAGGGCCGCTGCGGGTCCGGGACCAGGTTCCATCAACCTGGTCCCTCTCCGGGCCGACTGCTGTTGTGGGGAGAGGCCCAGGAGGGCGGCGAGGCCGCAGCGCAGCCAGTCCGGAGTCCTCAGGTGAGGCGGTAGCGAGGGTCTAGCGGGGCCGGACTGGTGTGCTTGGGGAGTTAACGGCCTTACGGGGCTAGCGTCCCGTTAGCGGAGGCTCTGGTCTCCCCACCTTGTCCGGGGCTGAGGAAGGGGGCAGGAGAGCCGCCTTAGGGTTCAGCCAACGTTTAGTGAATTCCCTTTCCTCCCTCCATACACCCGCAGCCTGTTTAGCCTCCTGTCCGCCTCCAGAGGCTCATTAGCGTGGGTGGAGAGCCAAGTGCGGGTGTGTACTCTCCTGCCTGGGGTCCACTGACGACAGACTACCTGGGGCCGATCGACTGACCATCCGCGTCCCCGTGTGGACTCCTGGCCTTCGAAGCAGGCCCCGCCGCCGCCTTCTGCAGATCCCTCCCCTTCACGTTCCACGCACTCACCCTCTCTTAACCTCCGTGTGGACCATTTTCTGGGGCAGTGCCTGAGGAATTATTTGAGGGCTCTGTACCCCTGAAGCCTGCTAGAATTGTTTGTCAGTGCGGCAAGTTCCCAGAGCCCATCTTAGTATTTAATTGGATAATCAACATTAAGGAACAGGCTTTTGTTTTAAAGATCTTACTAACTTTAAAGTGGGAGGTGAGATATAAGGAATTAATAAGGGTATTTTGATTGCTTTATTGGGAGAGGTAATTTGCCTCCCAGTCACCTTTAGTGTTTGCTTGAGAATAATACTTTACATCTGTAGGGAGTTTTCTATGTTACAGAGCATTTCTCCTCCATTTTTGATTTCACCTAAACTCTGAAATACACAGGCATATAGTAGTCCTCATTTTGTAAGGAACAGGTTTAGAGAGTGGGTTTCTTCTTGAGATTATTAAAATACTGAGAGGCTAAATGGGGAAGACAGGGGCTAAAAAGTGGATTTGGCTGACTTATTTTGGAGTATCTGAGCTGCCATCTAAACTCTGGGATCTTTCAAAACCTTTTTCCCATTTGTGAAAAAGAGATAAGGCCACTTGCTGCATAAATGTGTTTGTGAAAATTATGTGGATAAAGATAATGTTTGCATGGCATCTGACATAAAGGTTAATTCCATTCAGCAGTGTTTAAGGGTGCCTACTGTGTGCTGGGAATTCATTGGTGAGCAAAACAGGCATGGCCTTTATTCACCCACTCCCCTCCTCCCTCTTCTCAATAAGGAGAGGGGGGGAAAAAATAAAAATTTACAGTTTGTGATGGAAAAGAATAGCATATGAACAGAGAATGATAGGACCTAATTTGGATGGAAAGAAAGAAAACTCTTTTTTGAAGCAGATGACATTCAAGTGAAGACTAAGAATGACTTAACCATGAAAGCACTCCCAGCAGAAGGAACAATGTGCACATTCAAGATACGGTTGTTCACTTTTTTATACAGTACTCTTTCGTTTGTATCACTGGCACTAATTACCTCATCACTATTCTGATTCATTCTAGGACTGCATAAGTATACTCAAATATATGTATCAAATACATGACTATACAATCATTTTTAAAATTCTGAACTTAGCTTACTGTGCACATAGTAGGTGCTGAGTATTTAAACTATTGAAGGTGTATTTCAGACAGATTGTGTGTGCACACCTAAGTTATCCATAATAGGGCTGCATCTAACACAAAGATAGATTTTGTATTAGAAGTTTCTTCAAGTTTCAGCATCTTCAATTTCAGAAAACTATTGTTTTCATTTGTGCTGGAATTTTGCCATATTTGTTTTTGCTGTTTGGATGCTTTTACTACATAAATGCTTGTCTTTTGTTGAAATAGGAGTAAGAACAATGGTAGTAGTTGTAAATATAATAGCAACTACTGAAATAAGTGCCTGCTGTGTGTCAGGCATTTAGCAAAGTGTTTCATAAAGTCATCTTAAAACCATCCTATAATGTAAGTTCACTTATTTTCCTCATTTTCTAGGTAAAGTTTCTCAGTTTCAGTTAATTTGCCCAGGGTTATGTAGCTAGTAAGAGGCAGGACTATCTGACTCCAGAGCCTGGTCTTAACTGCTGTGTTCACTTTATGTCCTTTTTACAGGTTCACCGGTAGGATTTTTCTGCTACCATCATGTCTTGGTTTGCTGATCTTGCTGGAAAGGCAGAAGACCTTTTAAACAGAGTTGATCAAGGAGCTGCAACAGCTCTCAGTAGAAAAGAGAACACCAGCAACATCATATACAGCAAAAATACTGACCTTTCTGAACTTAACCAGCAAAATACAGATTTGACTTACCAGACTGGGCCTAAAGCTACTTACATTTCCTCAGCAGCTGATAGCATTAGAAATCAAAAAGCCACCATTTTAGCTGGCACTGCAAATGTGAAAGTGGGATCCAGGACATCAGTGGAGGCCTCCCATCCTGTTGAAAATGCATCTGGTCCTAGGCCTTCATCCCAGTTTGTTCGAAGAAAAAAGTCAGAACCTGATGATGAGCTTCTGTTTGATTTTCTTAATAGTTCACAGAAGGAGCCTGCTGGGAGGGTGGAAATCAAACGAGAAAGGGGCAAGACACCTGTCCCTCAGAGTTCTCAGACAGCAAGTGTCAGTTCTGTGAACACCAGTGTAACCACCACCAAAACCATTGAAGAAAATCCTTCTGGGAGCCAAAACCATGGTAGTTAATCAGTCCTCTGTTTCTTTTAGAGTTAAGCAAATTGGATGTGTCATTGTAGCCTAAAGAAGTATTACCTGTCCCCAGTGGTGTAAGGGCAGCCTCTTTGAAATGTGAGGTAAACAAGGGAGATTGCATGGAATCCTATTAGTATACAGTTATAGCAAGGACCTTTGGTTGTTTGTAGGGGAACTTTATCCTGTGCAGCATCTAAGAAGTCTGTCCAAAATAATTCTCTGAGATGTTTTGAGATAGAAAAAAGACAGTTTTTAAAATCTAAAAACAATTTTGAATTTGAGACTATCTCAATTCATTTCTTTTTGTCGTTGGCATTGTAAAAATGACAGGAGACTATACTCCACACATATTCTGAATTATGAGTTCTTGCTTGTTTTCCCTACATCTCCCAGAAGTAAAGCTGAAAGACTGAACCTCCCAAGCTGAAGGGTTGAAGATGTTGACCTAGTGATGAAATGGGAGCTTAGAATTCTGGTTTTCAGTTGTTTAATTTACTGTGAAATTATCTCTATCTGTACATCATCTCACCTGAAAAAATGTGGCTAATTCAAGCACCTACTATTTTAAATAGCAATAACCATGATGGGTTATTGCAGGGAAACTATATAAATTTGATGATTGATGGAAGCTTGTTTTGTTCTCAAATGCAATAGCTTCTCGGTCTTGGTTATTAGTTAATAAATAAATAAGACCTGTCCTGCTATTAAATAAGTAAAAAGTGGCAAAGAGGCAAAGATTTTGGACTTTCAAGATAGGAGCATGTAAGAGCAGTTGATTATGTACATAAACTCCCAAGTTTCTTCTCAGCTATTTGATTAGTTATACAAACATTTATCGAGAACCTACTAGGTGCCAGGATAAGAAGTGAATGGTTCGGGATCTAGTGGGTGAGATAGACTCGTAAACAGATAATTTATGTATAATGTCGTAAGTGCAGTAATTGGCATGGTCACAGTGTTACGGAAACATAAAGGAGAAGGTAACTAATTGAGAAAGATTTATCAGGTAAGGATTTACAGAGGGCCTGTAACTTCAGCTGGGTCTTAAAAGAACAAATAGCAGTTTTCCAGGTGACGAGGGGTTGGTGATAGTATTCCATGCAGATTCTTTAAAAGTTTGGTAAAATAGGTGTCCTAGGACCAGTGATTATGAGATGAACAACATTAAGGAAATTTAAGCTAGCAAAGAAAGTTGGGACCAGTGTGTAAAGGGGCCTCTTTGTGAAGGCTCTTGTATGCCACTGTTCACTTGTTTAAACCCATTATTCCTATAAATCATTCTTAAAAAGTGGTCTCTGGCCAGCCTGCATTAGAACCACTTGTGTGATTCATAAAAAAATGAATTACTGGGTGCCTCCCCAAACCCCCTTAATCAGATTTTCAGGAAAAGGCTCCTGGGATGGAGTCAGGCCGTCTGAATGTTTTGTTCTCCAGGTGGTTTCTAGGCCAGTAGAAGTTGAAAGTGGCCTAACAATGTGATGCTAATAGAGGTTTAAGCCTAAAGTTGACATGAATTATTTTTTTGCTTTTAAGGAAAACAGCTTACATTTAACTGTGAAGGATGGATCAAAGGAAATAAGTTAGAACCAGTTAATACATTAGAGTTACTGAAAATTAAGTTTTGTTTCTTTAGGGCAGGATCTCAATCTTGGGACATTTTGGACTGAATAATTCTTTTTCATTGTAGCAGCTTCCCTGGCCCTTAACCCCTGAGATGCCAGTAGCATCCCAAGTTGTGGCCACCAGAAATGTCTCCATATATTGCCAAATGTCCCTTGGGGGGACAGAATTGCCACATGTTGAAAATCAATGCCCTAGGATGCCTAGAAATGCTTAAAAATGAAATTGCTGAGTTATAGGGTGTGGTGGTATTTAACTACACTAGTAACACCAACATTTTCCCAAGACATTGTCCCGCATTTATACTTCACCAGCTGTAATTAAGAGTTTCTACTCTGCATTCTCATCAACATTTGATGTTTTCAATATGACTTTTTATGTTTCTCTAATAAGGTATGAAAAGGTTTATTTTTATTTTTTACTTCTCTTATTACAAATGAGGTTGAGCATCTAATATTTGACTATTCAGGTTTCACCTTCTGGGAAGTACCTATTCAAGTTTGTTGATCAGTTTTTTCCATTTGGTCATTTGTCTTTTTCTTTATTGATTCACATATTCTTTATGTATTCTAGATGGCAATTCTTTCCCATCTTCCTTCCAGTTTTACCATCCCCAAACCATGGTGTCTCAATGAATAAAGGTCTGAATGTAGATGAATGTATCAATTTTTTCTTTATGGTTTGTATTTATATATTAGAAAAATTTTCCCTACCCTAAAGTCATGAAGATACTTTCATATATTTTAAGAATTTTATAGCTTTGCCTTCATGTTTTTATGAAATGGTATGAGGTAGGCATCTAACTCCACTTATTCCTGTGTATCAGTAATCTCAGCATCATTCACTGAAAATGTTTCCTTTCACTATCAGCAGTACCACCTCTGTCTTATGTAGAGTATCCATCTATACGTTGCTGTCTGGGCACTTACTTCCATTTCATTGGTCTATTTGTTGATATCTCATAAAGCAATGTCTACCATCTTGTTTTTTTTCAAGAATGTTTTGGCTATTCTTGGACTTATGTACATCTATATTCATTTTAGACTTCACCAAGTTTTACAAAATTCTGTTGGTCTTTTGATCGGCAGTCCATTGCTTCTATCTTAGTTGGGTGAGAATAGCGTCTTTACAATATTGAGTTTTCTAACCCATTAATATGTTATAATTTCAACTTATTTTTTAAATGTCTTTCATTAAGATTTTATGATTTTCTCCATTAAGGTTTTGCATACTTTTTGTTAGATTTATTCCTGGGTTGTTTATTTTTTTTTGAAATTACTATAAATGGCATCCTTTTAAAGTTTTTACTTTGTTGCTGCTCTGTTGGTTTTTGGCACACAGCAACCTAGATAGCTCTTAATCTTATTTTTCTGTACATTCATGTAGATTTTCAACAACACAGTATTATCTGTGAATAATGACAGTTTGGTTTCTTCTTAAACTTTTATCTTTTAAAAAAAATCTTTTCCTTGATTTGCTGCATTGGCTAGGACTGAAAACCAATTTTGTATTATGTTCCTTGTCTTAAATGAAATACTTTGACTGTTTCATGAAATAGGGTGTTTGGTTAGGTTTTTCATAGTACTTTTTATAAAGTGCTCAGGAAAGTTTCCATATATATCTAGCTTGAGTTTTTATGATGAATTTTAGCAATTATTTTCCTGTATGTTCAAGATATCATATGATTTTTCTTCTTTAATATTAATAAGATATACAAATCAATTGATTTTTTAAATATGTAAAACCAAACTTAACTTTCAGCTTGCTAATATTCTGTTTACAGTTTTGCATTTACTTATTAAGTGAGATTGACCTGTAATATTGTTAGGTTTTAGTATAACAGCTATGTTAGCATTATAAAATGAATTGGAAAGTGTTCCCTATTTTTCTTCATTATTTGATCTAAGACTAAGATTATTCCCTGAATGTTGTCTAGAACTCATTGTTAAAACCATCATAGGGCCTGGGGTATTCTTAGTGGAAGATTGTAACTAACAATTCAGTTGGTTCTCCATTTCTTCTGGTTTTGGTGAGTTATATTTTTTTTTCCTAAGAATTTGTCTACTTCATATACACTTGGGATTATATTTATTTTACTTAATTTCAGGAAAATAATGAAGGTGTCAAGCTAAAAATTAACACAGTCAGACACTAATCATTTACAATAATCCTGCAGAAACCAAAGTTTGATCACAGATACTACCTGAAGAATATCAATATTTGGTAGGGTGCCAAATGCCTATTTTTGAAAACAGCATTATTAAAGTATTCCTGACATACAATAAATTACACATATTTAAAGTATATAGTTTGATGGGTTTCAGTATCATGTAAATTTAAAAAATTAATGGCATAATGTTTATAACATCTCCCTCAGAAGACCTTTTTTGGTTATATTGATCCTTTCATATATTTCTTTTCTATTTCTGGTCTTATTGTTCATTTCTGCTTCTTTTGGGTTTATTTTGCTGTTTCTATAATCCTGAAGATGGATGTATAACTTATTTTCTTCCTTCCTTGAATTTTTTTTTTTTTTGCCACTGGTTTGTTCTTTTTATTGTTCAATCAGATATTATCTTACAATTTGTGTTCATTTAAAAAGCACATCTCTAAATCTTATTTCATTCCTCTCCTATCCAGCCTATCTTTTTCATTTTTGACATGTATCTTTTTTTATATTATTTCTTTTTTTTAAGGTATTCTTGATATACACTGTTATGAAAGTTTCACATGAAAAAACAATGTGGTTATTACATTCAGCCATGTTACCATGTCCCCCCCATACTCCATTGCAGTCACTGCCCAACAGTATAGTAAGATGCCAAAGAGTCACTGTTTGCCTTCTCTGTGCTACACTGTCTTCCCCAAGATCCCCCCCTACACCGTGTGTGCCAGTCATAATGCCCTCAATATCATTCTTCCTCCCTCCCAAGTCACCATCCCCCACCCCTCCCCTTTAGTAACCACTGGTCCCTTCTTGGAATCTGTAGTCTGTTGCTGTTTTGTTCCTTCAGTTTTGCTTCATCATTATACTCCACAAATGAGGGAAATGATTTGGTACTTGTCTTTCGGTGCCTGGCTTATTTCACTGAGCATAATATCCTCCAGCTCCATCCATGTTGTTGCAAATGGTAGGATTTCTTTCTTTGTTATGGCCAAATAGTGTTCCATTCTGTATATGTACCTCATCTTCTTTATCCATTCGTCTACTGATAGACAGGTAGGTTGCTTCCAATTCTTGGCTATTGTAAATAGTGCTGCAATAAACCTAGGGGTGCATATGTCTTTTTCAAACTGGGCTCTTGTTTTCTTAGGGTAAATTCCTAGGAGTGGAATTCCTGGGTCAAATGGTATTTCTATTTTTAGTTTTTTGAGGAACCTCCTTATTGCTTTCCACAATGGTTGAACTAGCTTACATTCCCATCAGCAGTGTAGGAGGGTCCCCTTTCTCCACATCCTCACCAGTATTTGTTGTTTAGTCTTTTCGATACTGGCCATCCTAACTGGTGTGAGGTGATATCTCATTGTGGTTTTTATTTGCATTTCCCTGATAATTAGTGATGTATGGAGCATCTTTTTATGTGCCTGTTGGCCATCTGAATTTCTTTAGAGAATTGTCTCTTCATATCCTCTGTCCATTTTTTAATCAGGTTATTTGCTTTTTTGTGTTGAGGCGTGTAAGTTCTTTATACATTTTGGATGTTAACCCCTTGTTGGATATGTCATTTACAAATATATTCGGTCATGCTATAGGATGCCTTTTTGTTCTGTTGGTGGTGTCCTTTGCTGTACAGAAGCTTTTTAGCATGATATAGTCCCACGTGTTCATTTTTGCTTTGCTTATGTTTACCTTGCTTGAGGAAATGCATTCAGGGAAAAGTTGCTCATGTTTATATTCAGGAGATTTTTGCCTATGTTGTCTTCTGAGAGTTTTATGGTTCCTTCCCTGAATTTTTAATGTAAATATTTAAGACATAAGTATCCTTTTAAATATACTTTAGATATATTCCAGAAGTTTGTATACTTTCTTTTTAAAATCTTTATTTTGGAAATTTTCAACATACCAAAGTAGAGATTGATGACACTATTATCCAGCTACAGTAATCAACAGCTCATACCCATTGTTGTTTCATTTATACCCTCCCATTTCCTATCCTTTTTTCTCTTACTTCCGCAGAATTATTTTGAAGCAAATCACAGATCTTGTATCATTTCTTTGATAAATATTTCAGTTTATTGCTCTAAAAAATAGCAAGCTTTAAAAACAAACATCCATACCATTATCACCTTAAAATTTAATAATTCTGTAGTATCACCAGGTACCTAGTTAGCATTCAGATCTATGTCTCAAGATTTTTTACATATATCAAAATGCAGAAATCTTAGCTATACAAATGGCTCTACCTGTAATTTTTTGCACTTTAGGTTTGTTTTTGTCTGTTCTAAAACTTCATATAAATCAGACTCTGTAGTATGTATACTTATCAGATTTCTTTTACTCAACATGTTAGTAAGATTCAGCCAAGTCATTGAGCATATCAATAATTTGTTCTTTTTTATTGTTGTGTAGTGTCCTATTATATGGATATACCACAATTTATCTGTTCTCTTTTTGGACATTGGAATTGTCTCTAGTTTTTGGTTATAAATAAAGCTGCTATAAACATTTTTTACTTGTCTATTTGTTGGAACGTATTTTCATGCCTCTTAAAATACCTAGGAGTGGAATTACTAGGTCAAATGCTAGATGCATTTCATAAGAAGTTGTGAAAACCTTTTTCCACAGTGATTATGCCATTTTATACTCCCACCAGCAATCTGTGAGTGTTCCAGTTGCTCCATGTCCTCACTAACATTTGGTGGTGTCTTTTTAATTGTTGCCATTTTAGCTGGTTTTAATTTACATTTTCTTGATCATTAAAGATGTTGAGAACTTTTTCATCTGTTTATTAATCATTTATCTTCCTTTGTAAAGTATCAAATCTTTTGCCCATACAGCTATTGTCTTAGTCTGTTTTATCATTTATATATAGTTCATTTTTTAGCACAGACCAATTTTTTTTACGGTAAGTAAAAAGTGTATTTGTACCACTGTAACAAAAACAAGATCTCAATTCATGAGTTTATCTCTGGGTAAGGCATTTTAGATCCCAGTTTGGTGTATACCAGTTTGCTCTGACCTGTTTTTACTGTCCTTGCCTTGAAGCTCACAGCTCTTCTTTTGTGCCTTTCAAATCTTTTCAATGTTAAGACTTCCCTTTTCTTTCAGAAATGGTTTGGCGACAAAAGAGAAACTGAAACCCTTTTTACCTAAAGCCAACCACTTAAATTATTTTTGATTTTCTCTTTCCTAGAACTCTGTCTATTCTTTCAGTGAACTGAATGATACCTATTCATTGACATCATTATGATATTGGTGGTATTATAAAGATATCTGTTCTTCATCATCATTCAGTGTGTCCAGACTTTGAGGATCCTTAGAGGTCTATAGGCTCCATGTGTGAGAATGAAATTTTATCAGAGGGAAGTCTGTTGAGAATATAAGTTTATTTTTTATGGTATTTTAGCTGTAGCAGACAACTTGAGCTAAAAAGCAATCTACCAAAGTAAGTTACTAATGTGTATGTAGTGAGCATCTCAATGTAACAAAAACGTGTTCTTTTTTTCCAGAAACCTCTAACTCTAATAATTCAGATTCTGGCCATGAAGCCCAAGAGGATTCTTCAAAGGAAAATGTCTCATCAGATACTCCCTGTGCTGATCACAACCCAGCACCTCCTGATGGCGGCAAGTCACACGAACTATCTAATCTTCGACTGGAAAATCAACTGCTGAGGAATGAAGTTCAATCTTTAAATCAAGAAATGGCCTCATTACTTCAAAGATCCAAGGAAACTCAAGAAGGTAGAACTGTATTTAAATTGTCCAGAATTAGGAATTTAACATTTCAAAAATAAATTAAAAACTTGATTGTATCTAAACTGTTAGAAATATTTTTCTAATAAATAAGTAAAATAATGTTTTCATAGAAACACAGGGCTCCGATTTGGAAACGGGACCAGTCATCCACCAACCCAAAGCAGGGAACATTGGCTTGTTTGGTCATTCTTTAGGAACCATAAAGATTAAGGGCTGAGAAGAACAGAGCATTAATAATCATATGATTCATTTGGTTGATTTATTTTAAACCTTCAAGGGGGGCACCTGTTCATGAACCAAAGGTGGATATAGAGTGGTAGACGCTAGTACACAAGGTCACAGTATTGCCCTGCTCTGGGGGATATCAAGTGAATGTGGAACTCATTTTGCATAGTACTTGCTGGCATCGTGCAGTGAAGTGGTCCTACAGTAGGAAACTCAGATCCCTCAGAAATAGGTAATTAAAAAGTGAATAATCCCATGGCTGAGTTAGTGGTCGGGGATATGAGAGTGTTAATAAGCGTAGCTGAGGAGAAAACAAAAGACACCTCTGCCTTGGCCACTGCGGTGATCAGAAAGGAGTGCAGGGACAGTGGGAGAAGTTTTGCCAAGACATGGATGGAGGCCCACAAGAGTGCAACTGGAAGATAGTTTAAGACATTAGAAAAAGCTTCACCTTACCTACACTAATGTGGACAGAAATAGAGCTTCTCCTGATATCCTGTAGCATTTGCTTCAATATTAAATTTTTTAAAAATTTTGCCAGCAAACTGCAGTTACAGATGGTATATGAGGGTATGCTCTGCTCTTTTTGCATCAGTTTCCTAGGTTAAAAGAATAGCATCTTTTTTGCCACAGCAGTTGAAAGAAAGGTTTTTTCCTGTATTTATCTTCAGGTTTTGTTTTTGTTTTGGTCTTACTAGGATGTACATTATCTACCCCTGCTTTGAATTTGCATTCTTCCCTAACTGGCAGAAGTCTGCAGATTCACTGACTGATTCAGTGTTGTAGACTCACTGTTCTACTGGTTTCAGCTCCCAAATGCATCATGATATAGCTGCAGATGTAGAACAGCTAGTGTGTCTAGCCTATTAGCTGTAATATAGATGTGAGCGTTGGCCTTGAAAAATGAGTGTCCTTTTTTGAGCAAAAAATTTGAAGATATTTTTAAGCTCCTAATTTTGGCAATAAGTACTAACAGGACTCAAAGGAGAAGCTATGTATGCCCTGAGAATGATACGTTTGCTTGAATATAGAAACTTCTTTTGTTTTTTTAGAATTAAACAAAGCAAGAGCAAGAGTTGAGAAGTGGAATGTTGACCATTCGAAGAGTGATCGAATAACTCGAGAACTTCGAGCCCAAGTAGATGACCTGACCCAAGCAGTGGCTGCAAAGGATTCCCAGCTGGCTGTACTGAAAGTGAGGCTACAGGAAGCCGACCAGCTGCTGAATACTCGCACAGAAGCCTTAGAGGCCTTACAGAATGAAAAATCACGGTAACTAATTTATTAATCATGAGAAAATGAGCTAGAATGATTCTCTTTCCAATACAAGTAATGATAAGCATTGTAATGTATGCTACCCTATGAAAATCTACCTTGTAGAAATTTACAAGAGGGAGAATCTTTTGGTAATATTAGACGTGTGTGATTAAAAATTGATTTATTTGAATCGAGATGCATTGTTAGGAAAAATATTTGAAGAGCAGTGTCATTAATCTCTCAACATATAATGAATGAGTTGTGGTATGTGCTTATGTGTGGATGCCCAAAAATATAGATTACATTCCATGAAAAGGGAAAAGGATTTATTTACGAATATTTTAGCCAAACCATCTTTTTGGTGCCAGCAAGCCAGTGCTGTAGGTATTACTCTACCTTGTCGATTGTACACTGTGGAAAAGAGTTATTTCAAGTGATGTATTTTCTTTTAGAATAATACAGGATCACAGTGAAGGTAGTAGCCTACAGAATCAAGCTCTGCAAACCCTTCAGGAGAGACTGCATGAAGCCGATGCCGCTCTGAAGAGAGAGCAGGAGAGCTATAAGCAAGTGCAGGTTGGAATGGGGGACAACAGACTTTTTTTATTTGGATGAGGGGAAAATGACTATGCTGTTTCACATTTACCCAAATTCTGCAGCACGTTTCAGAAAATTGTTTCTGTGTCAAAAGCCAAGTGTTTGAAAATTCAGCTTGATTCTGCTAAATTTATTTAATTTTATGTATTGAAATACAGTTGAAGTAGTTAATATTCATTACAGATCGACATCATTTAATTTAATTTTGTTGTGCAACCAACATTACCATTATTTGATTGGGGTATTTTGTTTATTCTTTCTATTTAAGCATTTTCTGAGTCCAATTTAATCTTACTAATTTTTTTCCAGAGAAAATTATACATAATATTTAGAGTTTTACTCTTAAATGATTATTTGTATCCAGTTGAGTGATTCTCAACCCTCTCTACACATTAGAATAATCTGTGCAGCTTTTAGTACTTCTGAGCTGATTCTGCACTCCCAGAGAGTCTGATCCCATTGTATGAGGTAGGGCAGAGGCATTGCTGTTTTGGGTTTACTTAGCAGATGTATTTGTGAGGTATTCAGGTTGAGAACCTCTAGGCCAGGTGTTCTTTTCAACAGACAAAAATAGTTTGGCCCTGAAAATAAATATGAGCTAATGTGGGTTTTAAAAAATTTGATTGATATATTTTATTTAACACTGTATATCCAAAGTACCATCATCTTCTCATGAGTTAATATTAAAAATTATTCATGAGAAATTTTACATTTTTTTGCCTACCGATTATTTAAAATGTGTATTTACAATTAATTCAGTCATTAAATTTTCTTCTGAAATACTCTCTGTATTTATATTTCATAAAATTTACAGGTGGAAAAATAAATTCACAGAACCAAGTTATTCTCCACATACTCAGAAGTTCTCCAATAACGGACGTTCCTCAAAAAGTTAACCATAGAGTTACTATATGACCCAGCTGTCCTGTCCTAGCTGTATACCCAAGAGAACTGAAAATATATGTACACACAAAAACTTGTACACATATATTCATAGCAGCATTATTCATAATAGCCCCAGACTGGAAACAATACAAATGTCCATCAGTTGCTGAATAGATAAATAAAATGTGGTATGTCCATATCAGGAGATATTATTCATCTATGAAAAGTAGAAAAGTACTGATTCATGCTTCAACATGGATGAGCCTTTAAAACATGTTAAGTGAAAGAAGGCAGATATAAAAGGCCACATTTTGTAGGATTCCATGTATATGAAATGTCCAAAATAGGCAAATCTGTAGAGAAAGTAGATTAATCATTGCCAGGGGTGGGGAGGGAAGGACAAGTAGAGGATTTCTTTTTGGGGTAAAAATGTTCTGAAATTAGGTAGTGGTAGTAGCACAACTCTGAATACACTAAACCCACTAAATTGTACCCCTTCAAAGGGAATGTTGTGGGTGAGAATTGTATCTCAGTAAATCTGTTGTTTATTGAATTGAGAATTTTTATGTTTAAATTTAAATAAACTTGGAAGTTCAAATTTCAGTTGTATTAGACACATTTCACATGCTCAGTGGACATCAGCAGTAGTCCTCTTGCTCCTTTTCTTCAAAACAGACATTAATAGTAGATCAGCAGTTTGTGGGCTTTAGTAATTGGTGATAGATAGTTCTTACTATCACTAAATGCTTTCTGACTTCGCCTCCCCTGAGTTTGTTGGCAGTGGGAGCTTTGGAGACTAAAGGTAATCCATAAATAACTCTCAGAACTAGATAGGCTGTGTATTTTTAGAGTATGCTTTTAAAGTTTCTTAAGCTATAAAATTACATTAAATAGTTTGTTAGAAAATTTAAAATAAAGGGAAAACGTAGCAACGCTCTTAGAAATGATGTAGCTGTTTGCTTATCTGTCATTTGTGTTCTAATGGACTTTGTGGTTTTCTGTAGATCTCTTATCTATTGATTAGCTCAGATCAAATCAGCCCTAATCTCTAAGTGACCAGATTCACCTGGGAAATTTAGAAAACAGATTTCCAAGCCCAGTCTTGGAAATGCCAATTAAGTAAGATTGGGAAAGTCCTTGGGTGGCTGTATTTTTAACAAACTCCCTGGTTAAATTCGATGCCATGTTTGGGAGCCACAAAGCCAGAATCCCTATCTTCAGTCCTAATGAATGAAACATTTTTTTATTTCCCTGTTTTGTTGTTGGGCCAAGTTAATAAATCCCATAAGATACATGAGTGGATAGTCATAAAATATATCTCAAGGCAAAATGGTATAAGTGTGATACAAAATTTTGTCACAGAGTGAGTTCACTGCACGGCTTAATAGAATGGAAGTGGAGCGTCAGAATTTGGCAGAAGCAGTTACTGCGGCAGAAAGAAAATACTCGGAGGAGAAGAGGAGAGCTGATGAGCTACAGCAGCAAGTCAAAATGTGTAAGTCCAACCTGGAATCGTCTAAGCAGGAATTAATTGACTACAAGCAAAAAGCTACTAGAATACTCCAGGTAAGCATGAAGTGTACACATTTGAATGTTAAGGTGGGCAGTTAACTGGGAGACACTTTGAGACTTACCATCTGGGAGATGGTTTGCTTGTGTTTGAACGGGTTGGCTCACTTCAGGCACCTTACTCTACCTGAAAATCGTATAGAAAGGATGAAATGTCCCTTGTTCCTGCCACTTTTTTTCTTTTAACTTAAAATTCATTGTGCCACTACCTAGTTCAGATCTTCAGCCTATCACCTTAATCACTGTTGGTAAACAGTCATTTTACTCTTCCTTGTTGATCCTCTGTTGAGTTTTTCCGAGCAGCTGGTCTGGACCTTGCCAGAATTGCCTCACCTAGCTTCCCCTCCCTCGGACCGAAGGTGACCAAGCTTTCTACCTTATAAAGAAGATTGCTGTCACCTAATGTAGTTGTCAACTTTGTTTTCCTTTGCTTCTCTTATCAGAAGGAAAATGTGTCCTTTTATTTCTTTTTCCAGGATAATTTTTCTGCCTGTGCATTGATTCCATGTCCTCTCACCTCATGTAAGCTGCTTCTCCATAAGTCTGTCTCCTTCCTCTTTATCTTTCTCTTTTCTGCCTTCTACTGACCCAGCTTACTCAAGAGCACATGGTTACTTAGTGGAGGAACAAAGACTAGATCTTGGAACTCCTGCCTAATATAAAAGCAATCCTGGCTTTTTTGTATCACTTTGATTCCATTTCCCTGTTCTCCTCTCAAAGTCACACTTAACAGAATATACTGTCTTCATTTAGAACTGTTAACTTTAACTCCTCCATGTAATTTCTGCCCCTTCTGCATTTCTGAAATTGTCTTCACAGAAGTCTTTAATGACCTAAGTATGTATTTTCAGTTTCAGTTTCCACATCCTTTGATGTTGGTTTTGGTCGAGTGTCCAACACTTCCTGCTGTCTTGAAGCTCTTGCCTCCTGGTGCCACTCACGCTGTCCTAGCTCTCTACCTCTCTCACTGCGGCTTCTGCCTCTGTTGGGCCTCTTCCTCTCAAATTCTGTTCTAAACCCTCTTTTTTTATTCCTTTGCATCGTCACATACTCTGCTTCTATCTGTCATGTCTGTGTGACTTCAGCATGTTTCCAATCCTAACTTCCTGATGCGCTTTAATGGCATGCCACACTTCTCTACTTGGGATATTCCAACCCCAGGTCAGCTTCCCCCTCTTTCTCCATTTGGTAAATATTTTTGCCATCTTCCCAGACACAGAGCTAGAAACCACAGTGCCATTGTGATTACCCTTTTCCTTATTCCCTTATCTCCTGTTGGCTATGAACACTTCTTTGGTTCTATTTTCACAAAATGTCATATGTATGTCCCCCAACCTCTTCTTTCTAATTATTTTTGCTGTATCACAGTAATTAGTTGATTCACTTAGAAGATCCTGAATGAGTACCTAACTATTCACTAGGCACTGTGATAGGTGTTGAGGATACAAAGGTCAAAAGATGTGTCCTCTTTCTTCAAGGAGGGTACAGTTTAGTGGAAAGACACAGAGGTAATTGATATGATGAAGTCATTGATGCAATAAGTCCTTAAAATCTGCCTGGGGATGCCAGGGATCACCGGAGGTGCGGTATAAAAAAGGATGAGCAGGAAGGCTGTGGTGGGGAAAAGATTTGGGATATAACAGCCTGTCCCAGAGCGTCAGGGGCCTGAGGGAACACAGCCTATTTAGTGGACTACAGCTAGTTCCTTCGCTGGAGCATGAAGGATCAGCAGTCAGGAGGTAGGTGGGTAGAAGCCATATCATGGAGGGCCTTACGTACCATGCAGAGGAGTTTTGGTTTTAGCTTAAAGGTGATGGTAGCAGCAGGAGGTTGGGGAGGTTGAGAATTTAAGCAGCATGATCGGATTTGCATATAGGACTATGGCAGTGATAGGGGGTTAGGGGGAAGCTGGACCTCTGTCTAGTTTATTGTGTTGAATGCATTTGAAGGGATGAGGAGTGAGATGGTGGTATATAGATGGTAAAGAGGCAAGTATCAAAAATAATGGTAAGAATTGAGGAGGAGCTGATCTCAGTTTGTGCCACTGAGGAAAGCAAATGGGACAGCTAAGAGAGAGAGCCTTGAAGATTTAATTGGAGGAAGGCAAAATGGCAAATGGAATCTGGGATGATTCCAGGTTCCTGGTTTGAGTGTAGGAATGATGTTCCCCTATACTACAGAAGGGAAAACAGACATGAAGTAATGACAAGTTATGTTGAGTTTGCAAAATTGCTGTGACATTGAAATGAAAGTTTCAAGAAGGCAATCAGAAATAGAGGCCTTACGCTCAGACCAGGGGTCTGGGCATTAGTCGTGTGGAAATACACACACGTACATGTAAATATGATCATGTTTATTTTGGAAAATTAGAAAAGTTTGAAGGAAACATTCGTAATTCTACCACATAAAAAGGAAAAACTATTTTTGATGGAGGAAGGTAACTTTCAAATATTATATTTAAGGTAAATATATTTTAAGTGAAAGAGCTGATGGTCCTGATTATTACTGGCCTAGAATTATGGCACTTTTTAAACTAATCTTCTTGTATCAGATCTCTTTTTGCAACTCATCCATTATACCAGGGGGCGGCAAACTTTACAGAGGGCCAGCTAGCACATATTGTAGCCTTTGTGGGCTGTGTGTGGTCTCCATTACATATTCTTTGTTTTTACTTATATGAACCTTTAAAAGTATAGACCATTCTTAGCTTGTGGGCTGTACAGAAACAGGCCATAGGTCAGATCTGGTCCATCGATCAAGTGTATGAACATTGCTTTATACCACTGCCAGAATAACCCTCCTAAAATGCCTGTCTGGTCATATCACTTCCCTGTCTACTTCTGGTCATGTGTTTTAGCCTACCAAATACAATTCAAACATTTTAGCCTGCTGTCTGAAGCCCCCACCAGTTGGTCCTAATTTAATATATGAGCATATCTCATAATCCTTTCTTACAGGCCCTAATGCTTTTGCATTTTTATGCTTTGCACAAAATCCTAGCCATTTTCCCCTACACCTCTTAAAATCCTAGCTGTTTTTCAAGACCAGCATAACTTCTGTCTTTCAAATAAAACCTTCCCTTCTCCAGAAGTGGTTTCTCCTCCTTGGAACTCTGCAAGTAATCTTACCATATCCCCTCTCAACTTGTGTTTATTGCCTTCTATTGGATACTTGTAACTTCCTTTTTGTTTGTAAGGCATTGGGTACTGTCGGGAGTGAGAGATACTATCTTCATTACATAGGACACTTAGCACAGTGCCAAATCCATTGAAGGTTTACTCCAAATCCATTTACTCCATAAACTTTCATTGAGTGGAAAGTAATGGAGGAAAAAAGCATGAGAAAGTATGAGAAGAATCTTGTTAATAAGTTTTCAGCAATAATGTGGTCCTAGGGACCAAAATCCAAGGACATTGTACAGCAAGGCTCTGTTGCATTTGTATCTCAATGGATTTAACAATGGACTTTATATGTTGGAGTATATAATAGGAATATTTCCATAATGTTATACTTGGCATATGGTAGATGATATTAAATATACAAACTAATCTCTGCTTTGCTTAAAGACATTTCCTTTTTTATAATAGTCTAAAGAAAAATTGATTAACAGCTTAAAGGAAGGCTCCAGTTTTGAAGGCCTAGATAACAATGCTGCTAATAGCATGGAGCTCGAAGAACTTCGGCATGAAAAGGAGATGCAAAGGGAGGAAATACAGAAGCTGGTGGCTCAGATACATCAGCTGAGATCTGAATTACAGGTAAGATTCATTATGGTTTAGCTTCACAACCATTCTCCCCAGGCTCCTAGCAGGTTGGAAGGTGATAGATTCTGTATTTGGGGGAAAGGTATCAGTGAAGTAGCATGTGAAATTCCTGCTGGAGTATCAGGCACCATATAAAAGTGAATCTAAAACAATAGGTTTCCTGTCCGTTGATTTGACTGTAAAGTTACAGGAATAACAAACATAGGTAACGAGACTCATTCATTCAACAAATACTTAGCAAGTATCTGCCATGTGCCAGACATCTTCTAGGCTTGGAGTTACAACACAGAACCAGACAGAATCTTCATATTTACTGACCTTACATTCTTGTGGTTAAAAACAAGTTAGATTTGGGCTTGTCTGTAAAACTGGAATGTTTTCTGGTACTAGAATGGGCTTGGGAATGATATTTTAATTATAGTTTCATCCATAATCTTATCATTTATAGTTGATAATTCCTCTATTTATCTAACAGTAAATCGGGCTGTTAATTTACAGTAAGCATGGGGTCTTTGACATAAATATCATAGGTGGGGTCCCTGAGGATGAGAGAAGATAAAGTGCAGGGTCATAAACTTTTAAAAATAAATTTTTTGCTAAGTTCATCCATGCATTAACTCATCAAATTATTGATTTGTAAGGTGTACATAAACTACAAAGAAAGTGTGGAAGTTGTGAGAACAGGATATCTGATCTAGAGCATAGGCCTCACTCTCAGACATGACTATGTCAGATCTGAATATAGATCTCATCCTTGGCACTTAATACATGTGTTACCTGTACAAGACACTTACCTTGCTGAGCCTTAGTTTTCTTACCTGTAAAATGCAGATACACAAAGGCTCTGTATAGAGAGGATGAGGGACATGTGTATGTGGGCCTAGCATTGTTCCTGACATGAAACAGACCCTTAGTAATAGTAGCTGCTTTGCTTCTGGATTTATTTCTTACTGGCCTAGTAGGAGAGCTGGTAAAGGCTGTTGTCCTCAGAGTCTTTTAAGTAGGATTTTTTTTTTGTAAATAATTTTGAATTCCAAATAATTTGACCCCAGGAACTTGAGTAGATGCTGTTCTTACTCATACCTTTTCTTATTCATGCATGTCTTTTGGGTAAGATCATGAAAAATATGATTTGTTGCATTTAACATTTCATCCTTACTCCAGCATCACTGACGACATTGACCTGTTTTCCTACCCTTCTCAAGAACTTTATGAAATCTGTAATAAAGATTATAGTATTAGGTCTAGCAAAACCAGAGAATTAAATGACTATAATAGCTATCATTTACTGAGTACTTATGTATCAAGCCCTATACTAAGCTCTCAACATACGTCCTTTTGATTATTCCTTACCATAACCCTGTAAGGGAAATGGCATATTCTCGTTTTACCATCTGAAGAAATTCAGGCATGGAGGAGAGTCATTTTCATGGCCGGTAAAGTGGCAGAGCCAGAACCTTTGTCTCATTTCAGAACACGTTCTTAAGCACTACGCATACTGCCTGCCTCTCAAGAATTCATCTGATTTAGTCAAATTGATGATTAAAAGGGTTAATCTACCTTTTATTAACCCTGAAAACTAGTGGTATGGGAAAGTACTTACTGCTATTTTCCTCTAAATCTACAGAATTATACTCTGATTATCTGGAAGTATCATTAATCTATCAGTTCTTTCAAACAAAATGTGAAGTGCCAGAGTTTGTGGAGATGAGTATAGGACAGAATGCACCAAAAGATAAAAGCAAAATTACAATGCCAATGTTAATCTCATGTAGTACCGTGTGAATGGACACATGCTTAGCCCACATGCGGAAAATGTGGAGACCTAGAGCCGTATCTTTTGCCACTAGTAGATTTCACAGGAAATCCAGAAGTTGATTTTTTAATTTGAAGAAGTGAAAATAGTGACACCAAGTGAAGAAGTAACGATGAGCAATATGGGAAGATGTAAAAACAGATAATAGTTATAAAGCAAAATAATAATAATAATAATATGCTAACCTTAGGTAATATGAGAGAAAAGCTGTATTCTGACTGACAGTTGATAACACACAAAAAAACGAATTAGAACGTGCAATTTCAAGGGGCTAATGCATTGAATTCCTCTTTGATGTTATGTTTCTGTCTCATTAGCATTTGAATAGAGATTCAAATCTCCCAGTGAGTCTACTCATACTCATTAAACCAAAAGGTTTTTGTGCTGTGGCAGTTACAGAGTTCTGTCCATTTGTCTCACCATGAGCCATATTATGTAATAGTGTCAGTTTATATTCTCCTTCTAGGCTGAAGCCATGTGTTGCTCATCTTTATCCCTCCAGTGCCTGCTGAGCCCAGCAGATGTTGAACTGAACAGTTAATTATTGCTTTCACAAGTAAGGTTCATCTTTTTAGGATATGGAGGCTCAGCAGGTCAGTGAAGCAGAGTCAGCAAGAGAACAGTTACAAGATCTGCAAGACCAAATAGCCAGACATAAAGCATCTAAACAAGAACTAGAGGCAGAACTGGACCGCCAGAAGCAGGCAAGTGTTTGAAAGTGTTGATTACTGGTGGAGACTCCCCACTAGCAGTCATCCGTGCAGACTCTCCGTAAAGCAACTTTCCAAAATTCTTACAGGATGGGCTTGGAGTATTAATGATAGATGGGCCTTCCAGGTCTCTCCTGCCTTATCCCTGCCCACTCTCCTCATTGTTTGTTTTTCAACAGATGAAAAAATAGAGGCATAAAATGGATGTGGGACTTGCGCAGTATCACCCAACTAGAGAATAGAATAGCACCCAGGATTCCTGTCCCAGAACTCCTTCTGTTACCCTGTCTGTATTTTATCTCCTTATCAGAGTATGTATGTATGTATGTACAGAAAACTTAAAAACTTCAGTTGATTTTCATATTTTATTACATTTATACTTTCTAGGAGTAACAGTAAATATTACTTAATAGAAATAGAAATACAGCATTAGTGCCATATTAGACTGCTCTTTCTGTTTGAGAAAAAATGCTTATAACAGACTTTTCTTACAAATCATGTCTAAAAGTGTATTTCACTGTTCAAGTACCAGTTATGTGCTCCCCAAGCCAAATTATTTTACTTTAATATACTTATATAGTAGCTTCAGTATTAATAGTTAACCATGCTTATAGCCACATTTTCAGAATAAGATTCTATATCTGATATTAACAACATGTATAATTTACTGAGTAATGACATGTTACAGGCACTTCGTATGCATTACTTTATTTCCTCCTCAGTAATATCTGTAGTTTCTTCATTACAGAAAAGAAAGCTATTCCTACAATTCTTAGTACATCACTTACAACATTTCCAGCTTTGCATATTCTCTATAGATTTTTTTTCATCCGAATTTATCATTCCTGAAACTGGTTCTAGTCTCAGAGAAGTGTTTATTATGAAAGTAGCACTTAAATCTGTTTCTTGAGTAGTGAGAGAAAAGCTCGCCAAGTAGCAATATACAGGGTACATTCCAGACCATCTTAGATAATTTAGTTACAAGATGAACTGTCCTTGCAAAAATTGCATTTTAATTTACTCAAGGAGCTCTTACATATTACCAGGCAGAAATTTGATGTTCCTGATGGTAGTGAGATTATTTTCATTTTATTATGGCAGATGGTTTTACCACCTCCAGTTCTAGTGCCCTTTTTTACAAATGAGAGAGTAAGTAGAAGAGAATATAACTAGAGGCTTTTTATTTATTAATAAGATGTTCTAGATGCAAAGTATTTAGCCTTGGGATTGAATGGTCCTGTAATGCTCCTTATTAATTTAAGTACTTTCAACCTTAAATTTTGTGCTAATCTAGAGAAGTCAGGCAAACCTTCTTGTAAATTGTTATTTTTCTGTCCTAAACCTTTCTTATTTTCTTTTTTCACTTACCTCAATTTTTTCAGTCTGTGAAATGAACAGGTTGAACTAAATGTCTAATGCAGTCTCTAGTGGTTTGACCCATGTCGTGTTCACTACCTCATACAGCTCCCTTTACTAACCCTGTCTGCATAGTTGAGCTTAATGCTTTTGAAGGTACTTAATTCTCTTCCTTCCCTGACATGTGCTTTGCTCTTGAGTTCTGACCTGACTCTGGCTGAGCACATGCATTGTACAGGCTAACAGTGTATTAGTGCTGCTGTTAGTGAATCTGGAGGCCTTCCTTCCCTCCGTCTCTTGTATCAGTGATAGTGCAAACAGTAGTGCAAGATACTGTCTGATACAAATAAGCCAATGAAAGCTGCTTAACATCGTTAATCACTGGGGAAGTACTCATTGAAACCACAGGGAGATACCACCACGTACAAACTTCAGTAGCTACACTTACAGAGGCTGACGATACCAAATGTTGGAAAGAAGGTGAAGATCTCATATTGCTATGGGAGTGCAAAATGGTACAGATATTTTGAAAACAATATGGCAGGTTTTTTTCTGTAAGTTAGACATATACTTGCATGATGCAGCAATTCTATTCCTACTTGTCTGCCCAAGAAAAATGAAAACATATGAACACATAAAGAGTTGTGCTTGGATATTCATCATATACAGATTGGTACATCTTGCTGAAGTACTAACTTTTCATCAGACCCATCCAAGTCTGTTCATTTATTCATTCAGCATATGCATAGCACATACTGAGGGCCTGCTATGTGTCAGGCGTTGTTTCAAGTACGGGGGATGAAATAGGGAGCACTGATCTAGCTTTTGTTTATTCATGCCTCACTCCGTAGGAATTCCACTACATGGAAGAAGATCTGTATCGAACAAAGAACACATTACAAAGCAGAATTAAAGATAGAGAAGAAGAAATTCAAAAACTCAGGAATCAGGTATGAATCCATGTTTACAACTTGGGAAAAGATACCATTGTAAAGCTACATTTTTTTTGAAGGCTACATACAGTAAGACCTTCTTTTCCCATATTTTCATCTGAATTCTGTTACTGCAGTAATATATTATTTTTAACTGATAGACTCAAGTGGCATTAGTAGGAAATTCTCTGTGTTTGCTATATTCTGTGACCTGCTTCTTAGGAAGTACCTTGCAGCCAAAGCCATCCAGGGAGTTGTGATTTACCCCAAGATTTCGTACCTTCTAACGTCAGTGGTGGTCGTGCTGGTTGCCAGTTTCATAGTTGTGGTTTCTTTTTCGTATACTTGATGATCTAATGGTAAGTCTTCCACTTAACAATTGATGGGTCTTTCATGAAGTCGCCTAGACCTTTCTTTAATTGTGAAAATGCAAAACATAGAAAATAACATGTGCCTACAACCCAGATTTACCATTCTGTCACTGATGGAATCATGCATTCATGTGCCCTGTACTGTAGATTTTCCTTTCCTCCCTTATATTCCTGCCTTATGTTTACAGTGTCATTTCTTTTCTTACATTCATTGACTTAATAAATAATGGACTCATCGACCATCTAAATCATTTAAATGAATATTCTTCAATTTTTAATTGGCTAATGACTTATTTTGTACATGAAAAGTCAAATAATTGTAGTTTTTAAAGTTCTCATTCTTAATAGTAGTCCATAATTTTAAATGTTTCAAAGTATTTTAATTTTTATGCATTGGAAACAGCTAACATATTTGAGTATTCCCTCTTCCCTTGCCTGCATATGTGAAATTCTTACAAATGGTAGCATGACTTGCTAGTGAAAAATCAAAAGAAAGAAGCATAAACCACCACTTGGTAGTTATTTGTTGTGGACCTAGCCCTGCACTTAATTTGTGGGTGTGCCGTGAGGAATTTAGAGGGAAGGAAGCTAGTTTTCCTTAAGTGCCTACCATATTATAGGTACTTTGTTAGATATTTTATATTTATTTCATTTAGACATCACATCCTATGAGCGGGGAAACTGAGGCCCAGAGGCTGCTCAGGGTTGTAGCTTTGTACAAGGCTGCAGCTAGGAAATGACAGAGCTGGGCTTTTAAACTTCAGTCGATCTGTCAGCCTCCTTCCCAACTGTATTGGTGCAGACAGTGATTCTTGTTCTCACAGAGCTGATAAACCGTTTCATGGAGAGGTAAAATGGACTCCCATTTAACCATGTTATCAGAGTGACTAATAAATGTCAAGATAGTCATTAAGAGTCTAAAAGACGGTTGAGATCAGCATGGGCTAGAGTAGTTGGACAGCGCTTCAAGGAAGAGGCCGTGAAGGCGGCAGAACTAGAGTAGGGAAGGGCCTCGGTTTTCCAAACGGGGAAAATGTGAACAGCAGAACAGAGGCTGAATGGGAGGACATAGTGGGAAATGGTGACAGATGAGAACAAATAGAGGAGGAAAGTAAGGCATTTGTTAAAACCAGCTGTCAGCCAGCCAGTTGGTTGGTACCTACGATAAAGTTCTCGTGTTCTATCCCTAAGTACTGTGTGCAGCAAGTGCTGTTATCCTCACTTGGAGATAAGAACACTGAGTCAGGGAGGTGTGGCCGTTTGTGCAGAGACAGACAGCTAGGCAATCGCAGAGCAGAGGTGGAGACCTCAGGCTGCGGTCTTCGCACTGCACCGTCACTGTTGAGTTACAGAGGCTTTTGAATTCATCTCGGGAACAGTGAACCGTGTCCCACAGATCAGTGCCTTCAAATATTTTCACCGTGATGCCACAGTAAGAAAGAAGGTTTCTGTTGTGTCTCGGTATTCACATGTGCTTACACATAGAAAACTAAAACAAATTTCACAAAATGATATTTCACATATCATGTGCTCTGTACTCCAGTTGGTCCCACTCTGTTCTATTACATATTTTAAAATGTGGATTGTGACCCATTAATACAGTTTGAAAATCATTTCTGTAGGCAGTGGAAGAATCGTCATAGAGTTTTGGAAAAATCACTTCATGCCACAGTTGACCTGTGGGACTGTAGTAATACAGTTTCTGTGATAACTTTTGTTTGCTGTAATAATTTTATGAACACTTTGTTTTTCAGCTTACGAATAAAACTCTAAGCAATAGCAGTCCGTCTGAGTTAGAAAACCGACTCCACCAGCTAACAGAGACTCTCATCCAGAAGCAGACCATGCTGGAGAGTCTGAGCACAGAGAAGAACTCGCTGGTCTTCCAGCTGGAGCGCCTCGAGCAGCAGGTGAACTCGGCTGCTGGAAGTACTAGTAACGGGTCTTCTATTAATATGTCTGGAGTTGACAACGGTGAAGGTAACGGAGGAATCTCAGAGAATGTTTCATTGTCTTAATTTCCAAGCTTGCTAAGTCACACATGACTGTGGATAGTTACAGAAAGACTTTTTTTATTGAAAAGAAGCTTCATCCAGCAGAGCACCGCTTTTCTCCTGAATGCGGCCTAGGCCGTGTGCGGTTTGATGTGACTGTTCACGAACTGGACAGTGGACTGACCAGCATCCCTCACTAGTGTGGGGCTTGAAGAAAGGAGGCCTGAGGGCTGATAATCCTAATGGAACATGTGGGACACCCAACAAGGTGCTGCTGACAAGGCAAAAAATTCAGCAGGGAGGGCATTTCAGGAAGCTCACCGGAAGATTCGCTTCGATGACCTTCCAATCCATAATTACGGATATTAAAGCTAATACATAGTCACATAAGCATATCCATTCTCTCTAATTTTAATAGAGGAACCCATAGGTTCCCAAAATACATAATCAGAAAGAACATTAAAGATTTTAATATAAGGTTCAACAGGTCAGGTTTTTGATCTTAGAACTTTACTACTTAATCTACAAAGTAGTCATTCAGCAGACCTTTCAGTTCTTTGGCTTTAAACCTCAAGGGTGTTTTTTTAACTTTTCAAAAAAATGATGTTATTTTATATATTTTCTTAAATAACACATGATCACTGAAAAGAAATACAAAAAAAGATAATTAAGACCACCTGTTAATGTTTGCAGTATGTTTTATTGATTTTTAACCTTTTCATACAAATAGGTTTTCATAATATATATTTTTAGCTAATTAATTTATTAATGTGTCATTGATATACAATATTATGAAGGTTTCACATGAGCAACATTGTGGTTTCAAAATTCACCCATACTATCAAGTCCCCTGCCCACCCCATTGTAATCACTGTCCATCAGCGTAGTAAGATGCTATAGAGTCATTATTTGTCTTCTCTGTGCTGTACTGCCTTCCCCGTGACCTTCCTGTATTGTCCTGCCTGTCGTGTGAGTGCTGATTATAACAGTGCCCCTTAATCCTTTTATCCCTCCCTCCCCATCCACCCTCCCACACCTCTTCCCTTTGGTAACTGCTACTCCCTTCTCAGAGGCTGTGAGTCTGCTGCTGTTTTCTTCCTTCAGTTTTGCTTTGTTGTTACACTCCACAAAAGAGTGAAATTATTTGGTACTTGTCTTTCTCCGCCTGGCTTATTTCACTGAGCATAATACCCTCTAGCTCCATCCATTGTTGCAAATAGTGGGATTCATAATATATTTTATACAGCAGTTTATGTATTGCCTCATAGAAATCTTATCACATGGAAATACCATAATTTGTTTAATCAATCCTTATGGTTGAGGATTTAGATTGTTGCCAATTATGTCAATATAAATAGTTCTGAGAAAAATATCTTACATAAAATCTTTTACTTTTTTGGATACATTATTGGAAATGGAATTGCTAGGTCCCTGGGTATACATACTTAAAGGTTTTTTATTTTTGTTGCCAAAATCAGCAAATAATTATTAAGTGCCTACTTGGTACCAGGTACTGTTATAGGCATTGGAGGTATAGTGGTCAACAAAAAAGACTACAGTCTCTGCCCTGTGGCCTTACATTCTGGTGTTGTGGGGAAATACAGGTAGAGGACACAGGCAATAAACAAATTATGTGAGCTGGTGATATGTGCTGCAGAAGAAAATTAAGCAGGGAAGGGAGATAAAGGAAGATGAACATACAGGGATGGGATTGTGACATAAATAGGGTGGTCCAAGAAAACCTCATTGAAAGGTGGCACTTTATTGAAGTCCAAAGGAGGGGAAATAGTATGCTCACCCTAAAGGAGGTCTGCAGGAAAAGTGTTCCAGGCAGAGAGATGAGCAGGTGCAAAGGCCCTGAGGCAGGAGTGTTGCTGGCATGTTGCAGAAACAGCAAAGAGGCTAGTGTAGCTGCAGTAGACTGAGTGTGGGGGAGAAAGTAGTTTAAGGTAAAGTCAGAGAATGTGGAGGAGGGCTGTTCAGGCCTGTATAGGACAGAGTATAAGGACGTTTACTCTGAATGAAATAGGAAGCCATTGAAGGGTCTTGACAGGGGTGACTGATCTGACTTGCATTACATCAAAATGCTTCTGGGTTCTGCATCCAGAATAGACTGCAGGGAGCTAAGAGTGGAGGCGGGGCACAGGAAGGAGCCAGTGTGTAACCTACATGAGAGATGGAGGTGGTGAAGGCCACAGTGGGGGCAGGGGGATTTATGTAAAGGTGAGCCTTCTGAATATGCTGGTAAATTGGATATGGAGTTTTAGAGAAAGGAAGGAGTGAAGGTTTTCGGCCTGTGCAGATGAGATGATGGAGTTGTCATGTCTGAGATGGGAAACTGTAGGATGAGTGGGTTGGCAGGGAGGGCGGGAAATCCGATCATAGTTTTGGGCATGCCAAGTTTGAGATGTCTGTTAGGCATCCAAATGTTAATGAAATAGGCAATTGGACGAGTCTGGGGTTGAGGGAGGTGGAGGCTGAAGATACAAATCAGGGAGTTGTCAGCTGTGTAGAAAGGGCAGCCTCACTCTTCATAGCACAGGAGGAAAGTGCTCACTAAAACTGACTCTTGGCAGCACTTGGTATCTGTGAACTTTCATTTTTGCTGATTTCATGGGGAAATAATTTTCTTAGTCTTTAAATTCTTTTTGTAGATATGGAAGTTTAATCAAATATATCTGATTTTCTTTATTGTTTCATCTTTGGATGTAATGCTTGGAAAGTTGGCCTAGGGACTTTCTTCTACATGTAATATAATGCATGCTCAACTGTAATTTTGTTAGGACATTGGTTTTGGTGTTTGTACATTCATCCATTATTTTCTTGTTTAAACAGGCACACGTCTGCGAAATGTTCCTGTTCTTTTTAATGACACAGAAACTAATCTGGCAGGAATGTATGGAAAAGTCCGCAAAGCTGCTAGTTCAATTGACCAGTTTAGGTAAGCAGTGCCGGTAACGGCGAGGGATGAACCAGCAACTGTTTTGCCCGAGCTCTGCAGTGGTTTCGGTCATAGGGAACCCCGTCAGGCAGAGCTAGTACTTAACGTGACACTTACCTCACTCCTTTCGTGATACTTGAGGGTCATCAGGTTGCTTTAAGACGTCTGTCTGTGCCTGTATTTATTGAAGATGATTAACCCTGTTTCTCTTCTTTCTATAATGAACTCTATTAAAAAAATGCTCAGTAAATCTCATTGAGAAAGACTCAGTCTCATGGAAACACATCCATTGAATGTTTTGGCTCATTACTTTATCTTGTGATTAAAATAAGATGATACTATACAGTACTTATTTTATGTATATTTCATATATGCCGCATAATAATATATAATTTATACATACATTATGTATATTTATAAGATTTTTATTCTAGCAGACATCTACCTTATAAAGAAAATATTTTAACAGTGTATATATATATATATAGCCTTGATGAATTTCACATCTCAGTAACCTCCTAAACTCTCTTACCTTTTAGTGTTTGTAATTAAACACACTTTTAATGAATTGTTGCATGTAGGGCAATCTTTTCTTACCGTTTTGTGTCAGAATAGAGCTATGGGGTTAAAAATAAGGGGGATGATCTACTTAACGTTCGTGAAGCTGTGGGTCTAGAATGCCATAGTCATTATCTACAAATTTTTAAGTATGTCTGTTTCAACTACTCATTTACTAAATTCATAATAATTTTTTAAAGACCTGTGTGCAAGGCACTGTGCTGTGGCCATGAAAGGAACTGAAAGGCGTAGAGGAAAGGTGCACTTGCTTGTGCATGTATGCGTATTGACAGGGAAAAATGTTGCAAAGAGCTGTGAGTAATAAGGTCTGGACATCAAATACTTCCCACAGAAATTTACTTTAAGTGTTCGCTTGAGTTTCTGTAGTTTTGTGCCTTTTAGAAGCATATGTGCACACAGAAGCTTAGCCATTCATGGATTAATTTCAGCCAAACTCTTTTTTCCTATTCATATGTTCACACTTGCCTTATCTTTTGTAACTTCTTTGGTCCCTAAAAGAAAAATGATTTAAGAGGGACCAAATTTGCCTCCTAGCGTCATAGCTAAAGAATTAGGGATACAGCTTGTGCTAGCGCTTAATGGCAAAGCCCCAGATAACGATGAAAGTATTTGTGCGTCGCTATGATATTTCTGTGTGGCTGCATCACGTCATCATTTAATAGTCTACTGGGAAACAGTCTTTCTTTTATGGTGGCCACATAAATGGTTTAAAGGAGAGAAACTTTAAAAGCACCATAGATGTTGGCACAGGAAGATAGGTTTTAAGTTTAACTCTCCTCTCCTGTTTTCTCCACCCACCACCATTTGCACAGCATCCGCCTGGGAATTTTTCTCCGAAGATACCCCATAGCACGAGTTTTTGTAATAATATATATGGTAAGTAAATTTGTTTGAAAAACAATGTACTTGATTTTTAACTAGTTTTTTTAGCTGCTCATCTTTTTAACTGAAAGGTTAGCAATCCATTTTGGTAGAGAAGAGAACTCATTTTTGGTCTTTTTTTTTTTCTTAAAGTATGCAAGTAAAGTTTGTAATTTGTTACAACTAAAATATAAATTGCTCAAAAGCTTTTCCTATAGTAAAATTATCTGTAGTGCAGTTTAACAGTCCCTCCATTTCTAAGCCCCTCTAATGTTAAAAATACAACACAAAAACAACTGGTTTCATTTTTATCTCGATGTAAAGTTGCTTTAATTATTTTCATGTGTTTTCCTTTATTTTCTAAAAGGATCTCAAGGTTGATGTATTTTCTGTCACATTTCTTAGCTCTACTGAAATGGTTACTGTGGTTTGGGATGCCTTTTCATCAGTGCTAGAGTCCATGAACTGTTCTGAGTGAGGGGGTCTGAGAGTAGTTGAGTTAAATTAAGACAGGCAGTTTTCTTGGAGGGGGTAAAAGTGTACTTAAAGAGAAATTTCTCTGTGATCCACTAGAGGGAAGAGTTATTCCTTTGAATGAAAAGTTTTTAAGAAGAGAGGGAATGGGAGAAAAAGAAAAAAAAGTGAATGGCATCAGAAAGGATTCAGAATACACCCACATCCAGGTGATTTCCCAGGGGTTAGAGATTACAGAGACCGCACGCCCCATCTGTCGGCCGGAGGTGTGCATTTGCACACTTAACGAGTGGCGAGGCATGTAGCAATGGAGCCTCACATCCCCTCAGCACTACCACGAGGCAGTTAGTGGAAATTTACCACTGTAGGTCCTGTGCTGGACCCTAAGTCAGTCTCTGAAACGTTAACACATTATTCCTATTAAGAATGTCTTCTCATCTCCTCCTCACCAAAATCATGGCTAAACCCTCTTTTAACACAAACCATAACTCTGTTCTAAAAAACCTTTCCAACCAACTTCATGTGTATCTAGATATTTTAATCATGCCATCTACTTTTCATTGCAGTCATCTGATTGGTTATGTATACATGTGCATATTATGAATGAGTTGAGGACTTTCACAATTCTCAACTAAGAATTCTATAGGTATCACAGCTCTTCAGTACCCACCATCACTTAGCTCATCTGTGCATTTGTGTCTTCATTATTTATCAGCAAACATGAGCCCCTACAATGTTGCAGGCACAGTGCTACCCACAGGAATGCAGACAAATAAGACATGCCCTCAGTGCACTACCAGTGGGCCTTTGGTGAAGATTGAATTCATTGGCTAATACAGACGTTGTTCTTCCTTTCTTTAGGCTTTGCTACACCTCTGGGTCATGATTGTTCTGTTGACCTACACGCCAGAAATGCACCACGACCAGCCACATGGCAAATGAGCTGAACCCAGTTATTTGAATGATTGGGTGTCTTTTTCCAGACTGCAGAAGGGCGAGTTGCCTAGAATTCCTGAGAAGGGTGCACAAGATTATTTTGTCACTACAAGCTTTTAACTTTTTAAGTTATTATGTAAGTACTGTGCTACCTAAATCATCTTCTGATTTTCTTCAGATGGTAAGAGTTTCTGAAACGGACAGTAACTTAACAAGCTCTCAGCTCTGCTTTTTCTGGCATCAGTGGTTCAGTGCATGTGTGTGCACACGTAGAGACGCTGGGTTTGTTCACCTCTGTGCAGACCGTTCTGTGTTTCAGGTGACACTCATTGTGGGTCATAATCAGGGAAACTAATTGTATTTAGTGATATAAATAAAATGTTCTCTTTTTGATAATTCAGTCTGCTTTTGTATTTTCACATATTTAACTTTGCAAATATAGATATAATTGTTTATATGTCACAGGCCTGATTGGTATAAATCTTTTTATAAATACACAAATAAAATTTGCTGTGCTTTTTTTTTCAAATACAACTTTTTCCCCCCACTGAACAAGACCTTTCCAGATGGGCTTTAGTGAGTGTAGCCAGAACCAGCAGCTGACGTCACATGTAACTGAATCCTAGCGGTAAGGCGCCTAGTCCGCGCCCGGCGGGTGCACTTCTCTCCTTTCCCATCCCCACAGCACTAATCTTGCTTTTTGATAATTATTCACTCACTCCCCCTTTTCTCCTTTTCTCTAGCCTTACCTTGGGTTGGCTCAGGACTTCCATAGCCCCTGCTTGTAGCACTTGGGAATCAAATCTGCTTTAGCCACTTTCTCATTTTTAAAACACTTCAGTGCAGAGATGTTACAGAGCTGTTGTTTGAACAGAGACATCTTGGCTTTAAGTCCAGTACAGTGTCTGTTTTCGCTTTCCTTTTAATCTACACGTCTGGATTTTCACTTTGTTCCCTGGGTATTGGTGGTCTCTCTGCACGTGTGACACATAGCTCTGGGGTGCACACGGATATGCTACTTCCTACCAGGACCGTCTTTGAGGTGGTCTGCTGGTGCCTAACCAGAAACCTGACCAGAGTCTCTATTCTGGTTCACCCACTGTGACTTGAATTGACCTATAAATTCCTCAAAAGATTTGATACACTAGTAGATGTTTATGTTTCTTATTTTTCATTAGAAGGTGAAGTTTTAAAGATCATCTTAGGTATTTCAGGGCCTCTTTTCAACTTATCATGAATAAAAAAGGCAGAAAGTAGTTCATCATCTGAAAGGGAAATGAAATATTAGTGGCAGGGTAGAGACACAGTATTGAATCTATGGGTTTTGTGTCGTGGCCTATCAGAGTCTGAGTTCCGAAGTCATGTCTCAAAATAAAGTGAGAATCTAGTCTTGTTAATATCTATTAAACATTTTTTTCTCTCTAATTTGTAAACATTTCTGGAAAATGATTAAAACCAGGTTACATACTTAAAACGGAAAACAGCACATGCTCCCCATCGTGTGTCGCCAGGCTTCCCGTCTCTGCGCGTCCTCCTGGCTCTCACTGGGATGCCTCTAAATCTTTTTGTTCAGTCTACACATTCTTGGCTTTGGAAACAGTTTGACAGTGTGTTTCCAATATTATTTTTCTGCAGTTACTTAAATCTTTATTTGAGTTTCAGTTTCATTATTCTTGGCCACTAACAAACTGGGGATTTTTTTTTAAATGTTCCCATTCACTTATCCTCAGATAGCATGAAACCTTCTCGACCTAATTAAAAGAATTGCATGACAGCCGAAAATGTTCCCTTCTCAGTCCAGTGTATTCATTTAAAGACATAGATACCTATGCACACATGCACGTTATCAGAGCTCGGTACTGCTTTGTATTGATAGCTATTGATTGGAAGTCAGATTATTTCATTCTAAGAAAATTTCCCTTTCTCTTGTGCTTACAAAACAACCATTTCAATTGCTACAGAAAAAAAAGCATGGGTTTTATTAAAATGTAGAGAAATGAGGCCCACCTTGTTAGTTGTGTGGAGGAGAGGCCTGAATGTCGGGCTGGGCAGTCCAGCCTTAGCTTACGAAGGCTCGCCTGCAGCCCACCCTGTTGGGGAAAACCAGCCACCCAAACATGCCTGGACTCCAGCTCCCCATGGCAAGAGGCCCACTGACTCAGAAAGGCCTGAGTGGACATCGTGGGCTGGCTGGAAGGAGGGGGGGGGAACCCGTGAGGCCAGAGAGGACAGTCAGGGACTAAAGGCCACGGGCACTTCGGGCTCTGATTGGTCAGAAGAAAGAAACGATTGAGACAAGTGTCTTATGGTTATCCTGAACATACTGAGACCAGCATCCCTGTTAATAACTCTTTGCCGAGTGAGAAAAACAAAGATTGAGTGTCTCTGAACTTCCACACATAAGATGGGTGATTTGCTTCCCAAACACAGACTCAAATACAACAAACATCTCAAAATAAGTAAAACTTTTCCTTTTGTAAGAACACTTCAGTGTCAACAGTGTTACATACAGAAGTCTTATTTTGTCTCAAAATAGATGTCTTTTTAAAAAGTGGGTTGTAAAAATTTTATTTTATGCCGTAATACTACAAAGTAATTCAAATGATGCAGTGTACGCTGGTTCCTCCTAGGGACTGGAAGTAGAGTGGAGACCAAAAGGCTCTGCTTTCTTGGGGCTTATATTTAAGGGGAAGGCAGTCTATAAACATATACATAGCGTATCACTCAGCATTAAATGCCAAGAAAAAAATGAGGTAAGATACACAGAAGAATGGGGGCGAGGCAGGGAAGTCCTTTGCAGGGCCTGAGCAAGATGGTGGGCCATGCATGTGGGGTGGGCTTCCCAGGCAGCAGGTTAAATAAGTTCAAAGCCTCTGAAATGGAACAAGCTTGCTGTGTTCAAGGAACAGCGTCAAGGAGGCCAGTGTGGCTGAAACAGAAGGAGGGAAAGGGAGACAGGAGTGTGGCGCCAGCCTTGGGGGGGCCTGTAGGCCAACGTGAGGGCTTTGAATTTGAAATCTCATTTAATGTCTCCTTAGTGAACCCCTCTGCCCCTGAACTACCAACTTGTTTAAACAGGGAAAACCTTTAAAAATCTATGGTTTTGAGATCTGAAGACTACACATGCTCTACAGGAAATGCTAAAGAGTGTGTATTTCATTTTGTTGAGGTGAGGGCAGGCTGAACCTGAGGGAGATATTTTCCTATGGATCCCAAAGATACCAAGAAAGAACCCCAAATCAAATCTGTAGGTTCCCCCATAACGCCTTGGTCTGCATTCACAATTAACTCTTCATGTTTGTTGAGGTCAAGGACGAATAGAAAAATGAAATTAAATCCAAGAGCAGAGTCCTCCCCATCTGAAGGCAAGTGTCCCTTTGGTGACACACTTTACTGACTGACCTTAGCACGGCCCACTGCCTGGCACTACCGCTTATGCTCAGAGCTCATAAATGCAAGTGTCTTAGGGCATTTCTGATCCTCAGAGGGCAAAGAGTATTTTTTTAAGTAATTTTTTTATCCCCTATTGTATCCTCAGTGTTAGACTGAGCCCGTAATTGGCCTTCATTTGAACTTCACTGACTGAAACCAGGCAAAGCACTAAATTCATGCCTGGATCCAGGAGTTGGGGGGGTCTTCACTAAGCTTCCACCCCATTCATCTAATTCCTAAAACCAAAGCAAAAAAGTGAAGTTGTAACTGCCTGGTACATGGACGGTGAGGACTTAGAATGAGCAGCCTGCCAGCATTTCCCCAAAGAGGGAAAAGCCCTGAGAATTTATAATATAGGAGCAAAAGGTGACCTGAGGATATAACTGGTCTTAGATGGACATGGTGAAGAACTTGACTTGTCGGGGCACGTTTGGTCATGCTCAGCGGACTCTCCAAAAGACAGGCAAGCCTGCCTCACAGTGGAAAAGACTTCTGAGAGCAATAATATACTTAGATTCAACTGTGGGAATTTCCGCAAAGAATATGATCAGGCCCTTCCCTAATACCGATCGTTAAGTTTCCTCTCTACTCCTCTTAGCTTCATGCCTTTCAGGGCTCGTTAAACTGCGTTTCCATGAAAGAGGTTTATTATGCATGTGAACTCACCAACTACTAGAAATTTGGTTTGATTCACAAACATGGTTTAGGTCCATTGAATTCAAGAGTTGATTAAAACCTTCAGTGTAATCACAGCTAGAACATGTATTCTGACAGGTCGATATCACCATCAAGGGGGTGAAAATTGGTTCATAGGAGGGCAAAAATATTACTGTTTTTGTACATAAGGCCCAGATATGCATGCAGTACATAACTATATATCTGTGGCATTGAGATGTTATAGAGGGTAGTAATGATGAAAAAAAAGGTGGAGAAATACTGGGCCTGGAGTGATTAGGCAGGGAGGCCAGTGTGGCTGGAGCAGAGAGAGGGCTTCTATGAAGCCGGCATCCCAACAAAGGCAACTTGGCTTTGAGCATCACGCATGACCTGGCCCTCACTACCTAGCGAGCTCCAAGCCACTCTCCCCATGTCATTTTACACTCCAGTGTCTTGTCCTGTACTAGTCTGTTACTTTCCAGTTATTCCCTGCCTCTTCGGATGGGCGGATTTTACTTCCTGCCCTGCTGATGTCAGCTGTGGCCTATGACCTGATTTGCTTTGGCCAGTGAAATGTGAGCAGAAGGGACATGTCTTGTTCCCAAGCAGAAGCCTTAAGCACCGTCTTGTGGTATTGCCCCTAACTTGTTCCTGCACCATGAGCCCAGCATGGTGCAGATGGGGGCTGCTCCTTCCACTAGGTCCTGGAGTGAAGAAGACATGCCGCAGAGCCAAAGCATGGAGCATGTTCACAGTGGACGTGTAGCTTGAGTGAAAAATAAGTCTTTGCTTTTGTGGGTCCCTGAGATCCGGGAGGCTGGTGTTTCCTGCAACGTGACCTAGCAAGAGCCAACAGTCCCCACCTGTGCACCATGCTCTCTCTCCGTGCCAGACCTCCCCCCTGCTTGGGATGCTTCTGGGCTCCCGTCTCCTCCTGGTGTCAGCTTAGATGCCTCTTTGTCTATGAAGCTGGAACTCCTCCAAAGAAGAAAAAAATACGAGGCTGGGGATCTGTAGTAGGCAGAACACTGGCTTAACATGGAAAGATTATCCTGAATTATCCTGCTGTGCCCAGTGTAATCATCAGGGCCCTTAAAAGATAGAAGAAGAAAACAGAGTCAGAGAAGGAGATATGATGACAGAAACAAAAGTCAGAATGATTCAATCACTGGCTTTGAAGAGAGAAGAAGGAGCCATGAGCCAACGGATGCAGGCAGCCTCTAGAAGCTGGAAAAGGCCAGAATGGATTCTCCCCTAGAGTTTCCATCAAGGCGTGCAGCCCTGCCCAGAACTTGATTTTAGTTCAGGGAGACCCACTTTGGACTTCTGACGACCAGAACTGTAAGAATAAATTTGTGTTGTCTTAAGCCACTGTGATGGTAGTAATTTGTTACAGCAGCAAAAGGCTGCTAACACGGTGTCCCTCCCTGGTTGTGAGCCCCCACAGCACACAGCAGTCTCCTAATTGAAATGCTTAGGCTGAACTGAGCTTCCCCTTCACTTTCCATCACACCAAGTAGACTCTAATCTACTGCTACTAATACATCAGCGTATCTCCAGAGCCTAGAAGAGTACAAGCACGTAAACAGTCAATGCAAATTTCTGGAATGAACACAACTTTTGAAACAAGGACTGATGAGGAACAGAGATGAGTGACATCAAAGAAGTGTAAACTTGAAATTGGGTATCGCTGCTTTCTGGTTTGGTTAACTAGCTGCGGTGCCGGGTGAGTCACTAGACATCGCTGACCCTCAATTTCCTCATCTTTAAGAATAGAGAAGCTGGAAGGAATCATGAAGAATTTCCCCATAGGTGAAAAGAGCATTTTCCAAATTGGAAGTGTATTCAAACGTTATTCATTGAGTGGTATGTTTATTTTAAAGTTGGATGGGACTGAGAAAGTGAAAAATGGCCCCACTGACAACCAGTCAACCGTGTTCCCAGCAGAACATAAACAATACTCCGAACAAGACGCTGACGAGGCCTACATACCCGGTCTTCTGCCAAGCACTGCTCTGTCTGAGCAAGTGCTGTTTCACCACTGCAACTCAAGCCCTCTGGGTGACTCTCACCGATATGGTCACCACACAGCCCCTGCCTCTTGAGAGCACCAGCCCAGAGCTGGACCTGATTCTTTAATGCCCCTCACAGTCACTGGACACAAACACAAACCCCAGAAAAAGCCCCTCTTGTCTCCCCTGCTGAGATGCTCCCGAGGACACAGTCTGTCTTGCTGCAGTAAACTTGACTTTGGGAGTTTACATTTTGTTTGTTTGGACTCCAGGTGTGGTCTGGTCAGCTGGCTCTGGTAGAAGCCCCTCATATTCAATCATAATTTCACCAACAAGCAGACAAGTTCAGAGACCCATCAAGGTCCCCCAAATAGCTTTAAAAATGAGATCACACATACCTTCTGTTTGTTTGCACATAGCCACATGTGTTTTGAACTATTTCGTTATTGAACATGTCAGTTTACCAAATGTGTCTGGTCAGAAGTCTTCTACTTCCCATCTTGGCTAGAGCCTTCTAGTAGCTTTTAGTTGCTGGAGAAAACCTGCTGTATTTTTGCAAATAATGCTTAGTCCTGGGGCAATGCCAGACATGTTCTGATGAGAGTTAATTGTTCTTTATCAGCATGAGAGGAAGCAGGTGTGTTTTTCCCACTGCCGTCTGATTTATTTCTTTGAGCTCCCGGGAGCAGACACTTCATCAGCCACCCAAGCAGGAAATTGCCTTTCTGCAGAAGGTAAACAAGACGTTTGCTTTTTTATCCATAAAATTGGACCTAAAAAGCATTTCACATCACTTGGGGTTTTTTTTTTCTGATTCTTAGAATAAAATACTCCATAATTGTGAAAACTAGAAAATTATAAAAAAGAAAATATCATCCATCTACATACCTACCACTCCAAACTAACAAGACTTCACTTCTTGGCCTATTTCCTTCCAGTCTTTTCTCCCCTCTTGTGTATGTGTATGTCTGTAGAACAGTCCAGAAGTGGAGAAAGCAAACTTCCAGTTGAAGTTGTACTGTGTATATATACAATTTTCAATTGTAATTGTATTTTTAAATTACATGGCACATGAATACATGTTCTTTGTAAAAATTCCAAGCAACACTGTATACAGAGCAAAAGGTCCTAGTGCCTTTTCATCACCTCCCCATCCAGCCCCTTCCTGTTCTTTTTAACAGTGGTAACTACTGTTACAAATAGGAGGAAGTTGGGTAAATACATGCAGTGCTTTGGTGTTCAATCATAAGTAGTAAACAAGCATTTGGGAGTGGGCAGGGGCAGGCATGGCTATTGTTAAGTGGATTCTTCCCATCCCTTTGGCGGCTGACAGGCCCTCAGCTGACCTAAGCTATTTCCTGCCTCCTGGTGTCCATGCCTTTATGCAATTCCTCCTCAGGTGCAGGACCCATGACTTGCTTTTAACCAATAGAATATGGCAAAGGTGGTAGGAAGTCAGCCCTCTGAGTACATTACATTGTGTAAGATTCCATCTTAGCAGACTAGATTCTCCTTGCTGACAATGAAATGAGTGGCCATGTAGAGGAAGCCCCCAAATCAAGGGACTGTGGGTAACATCTAGGGCCTGATGGCAGCCTCCAGCTGACAGCCAGAAAAAAGCCAGGGCCCACAGTCCTACAACCACAAGGCAATGAATTCTGCCAACAAGCTGAATGAGATTGAAAGCAAATTCTTCCTCGCTCAAGCCGCCAAATGAGACAATATCCCTGGACTTCTTAATTGAGCCTCGCACGATCCAGAACAGAGGACCCAGCTAAACTGTGCCCACATTCCTGGCCCACAGAAATTGTGAGATAATAAATGTGAGTTGTTTTAAGCCTCTACACTGTGGCAATTTGTTATATGGTGATAGGAAGCTAATAATACTTTTTCTGTGCATTTTCATACTGCAGTGGCCAGCACTCCTTGGGTGCAAACAGACACCAACTCACACTGGCATCAGCAAAAAGGAAATCAGTAAGTTCACTTACCTTCAGGCCTGTTTAAACCCAGGTGCTCAAACACTGTAAACTGGTACCGTTCTCCTTCCTTCTTAGCCCTCCTCTGGGTCCGTTCAATTCACAGGCAGCTGCTCCCCAAACAAAGATGACCACATTACTTCATCCTATCAGCCCAGCAACTTAGTGGAAAAGAGTCCTGCCCTCTCCTAACAGGTCCAGCAAAAGCCCTGGGGTCAATGTCTGGTTGGACTAATGAAGACATATGCCCACAATGGCTGGGGACAGATAACTGTGGTTCATATGTCCACATTTAAACCTCATGAACCAAAAGGCGGGGTGGTGAGTGCCAAAAGAAAATATGCGTGCTGCTAGCTGGTGAAGGTGGCATGGAAGCTGAATGACGAAAACAACAGTCACCCACTAGGGGTACAAGCATGTGTGTATATCCAAATGCATATGCAGCTTTATATCCTACTTGGATGATGTAAGAGCATGTAACAACATTGTAAAAAAAATGCCTCCCGTGCAATGTTTGCCAATGTTTATGAAAATAAACATGAAAAAAATTTAAACTCACAAGAAGGTTGAAAAGATAACATAATGAATATCTCTGTGCCCTTCACCAAGATTCCTTCGTTGCTAATATTTTGCTCCTTTTTTTCTCTTTTTTTTCCCTAAATGACTTAAAGTAACTTAATGTAACTTTAATGACTTAAAGTAAATTGTAGATGCTTCATCCCAGGATATTTCAGCTGGGATCTAAGACGAAAGGCAGGCTCCTATATAATAATACCCTAACACACCCAAGAAATTTCACACTGTAAAAGAATATTGCCTAACACCCATTCTGTGCTCACATTTTCCTATTAGTCCATAAAACGTTCTTGTAGGTTTTTAAATATATCTTTGGAATCCAGGGTCCAATCCAAGAATGTACTGGATTGTCCTCCTTCTTCAACCCCTTTAATCTGGAACAATCCTCCCCTCCCCTCTTTTTGTCCTTCATGCATTGATATTTTGAAGAGTAAGGGCCAGGTACCTTGTAGAAGGACCCCGCAATATGAATTTATTTCCTGATGATTAGACTCAGGTTTAACATTTTGGGCAAGAAGGCTGTGTAGGTGATGTGGGGGTCACTGCGTCAGTTCAGGGGGCACACAATGTCAGTGATGCTAAATTTGATCCTTTGATTAAAACGACTCCTGACAGATCTCTTTGTCATCAAAGAGTATTTTTCCCTTTTTGTCAATAAATAGTTTGTGGGGTGATACCTTGAGACCTTGGAAAATGTCCTATTCCCCAGCAAACACGCAGGGTTATTATGTTTGTAGACACAAGTGGTAACTTTCCAAATCCGTCATTTCTTCTACCACTGTTAGCCTCCACTCCCCTTTTTTAATTCTATTGCTGTGAACTTAAAGATGCCTTTTGTTTTTAATTCAGTGTGTTAAAATCCACTCTCACCATTATTTTTGGTAATATTTAAATTGTCCCCTTGGCCAGCGGGAGCCCCTTTGACCCGTGTCCTCACCTGTCCACACTTGTTTGGAGCACTTCTTTGGTTTCTGAGGCACCGCCGTGTTCCAGCTAACCTGGAACTGCCCCCTGCCCCTGACCTGTAGTCAGCCACTTCTGCAGAAAGCCCCCTGGCCCCTTCGAGGGAAGAATGACATTTGGAAAGCAAGAGCCCGATACTAAGGCCTTCCAGACAATTTTTTAAATTGCTAGGCACCATTTTAAATTGCTTCACACTATTTCCATTAAGTGGTTGGACTACAACTTAGCTCTTCCATTAATACTGGGTATTTCAGAGAGAAAGAATCATTTCACCATTCAAAATAACACTGTGATGGAAAGCTGTGGGCCTAAATGTCTATTTCTTTCAACTGAGAATGAGTGCCTTAGGATACATCCTAGAGGGGAGTCATTGAGTTAAAGGGTAGAGACACTTTTCAGACTCTCTGCGAATCACCTAACTGCCCTCCAGGTGAACAGTGCCAGTCTCCCCACCACCAGAAGTGAATCCAGTTCCTAGCGCACTGTCACCAGCAGTAAGGTTAGAATAAAGAGAGAGCAGGCAGCTCTGTGTCAAGTAGACAGCATGCATCTCACTGGTCTAACGTTCGTCTCTTTGATCACCAGTCAGGTTGAGTACAGTCAAGTAGAACATGTTTTATATTTAGTGTTTGAATACATTTTATAAAACCAGGTCATTTTAACAGGAAGTCTCAGCAAAAGTGGAACCAAGTGCATCTGTCGGTGTTCTTGTCACATTATTTTTTGATGATTAGACTCAGGTTTAACATTTTGGGCAAGCAGGCTGCGTAGGTGATGTGGGGGTCACTGTGTCAGTTCAGGAGGCACACAATGTCAGTGATGCTAAATTTGATCCTTTGGTTAAGGGCAGGGAAGGGAGTCATGAATCACTGGGTTTTTCCAATCAGAGTGGCTTTGAAAGAAAAGCCACGAGCTAGTGAGGTGTGGCTGTAGAGGAAGAGGTTTTGGGGGGAAATGATGAGAGCTACCAGGTGCCATGCCATGTGCTAAGGGACATCTATGTATCACTTGGTCCTTAGAACTGCCCAAATGCCAGGCACCATTAGTAGAGAAGGCGAGTAACCTGACCAGGTCACACAGCCACTAGTAATGGAGCTGGGCCTGGAACCAGGCAGCCCCAGCCCAGGACCAGTCTTTTACCCACACACCCCACTGCCTTCCTGGCCACGCTGCTGGGAGTGGGAGGCCTGGGCATGTGCTGTGTGTACGTCATAATCTCTCCAGACCTCACATACTTCAGCTTTTTGTTTTGTTAATAAATGAATGTGAGACCAAGATGAAAAATGCTTGGGAACACTTAGTGAGAGAAAGGACACTGCACATGTTCAAGGCTAGAGTAAAAAACACCATTGAGACCTTTCCTCCAGAAACGAGTAGCGGCCACGTACGGGCCTTCAGCTCAGAAAGACCTGGCTCTGCCCACTGCTTAGCAAGTCACCGGGCCTGTCTCTCTGTTCCCTCACCTGTAAACTAGGGACCCAGCCTCTGCAGTGACTGCCAAGAGCAGACGAGGTGATGCATGCACCGTGTCTGGTTCTGCCCAGCATACAGCAGGCACTGGATAAATGCAGGCTCCCTTCCCCACTATCTGGTCTGCTCACCAGGAAAAACCTGGGCCCTTGGCAGGAAGACTTGGAGTACTGTGGGCAGGCCACCTGCTGCGAAGGGACCATCTTTGCGAGCTCTGTTTCTTTGCTTTTCCCGTGTGGGTTGCTATTTCCTGCCAAGGCTTAATTAAATCCTGGAGCAGTGAGCACGGTAATTACCGGTGAAGCTTCTTAGGCGTGACTTCAGTTAATGTCTATGACTGTGGAAGATCCTCGTCACAGGCAGTTAGTATTTATCATGTAATTAGAATGCTCAGTTGGCAGGAAGGGGTGAGCAGCTTGCCTGCCTGGGCAGCAGATGGAGGACCTGGCCTCTCCTGGGCCTCGCAGGCTGGATATCAGCTGGACAGGGGCAGGAGCCCCGGGAGAGAGGGGCCCAAGGGCCCTCCATGTGTGGTGGCCACAGGACACCTCAAGGCCTGAGCAGCTCTGCCCCTCAGCTGGCAGATCCACTCAGGGAATCGACATCAGAGGCCTGGATGGGTCACATTTGAATTTTGAGTTATAAGAAAATGGAAAAATGAATTATTTACATGTTCCTATTGTGTTTATTTAAGTTCTGAATAGGTAACACATCCCTGTAGGGTTGTATTCGTTGGGGACAGGCCAAGGCTGTAGCAAGGAGACCTTGGACGTGAGTACAGGATGCTCCACCATCCCTATCAAAATGTAAAAGACAGACTGTAGAGGCCCTCCTCCCACCCCTGACCCCCACCCAAGGGTGAAACAGGTAACAATGGTCCTGGGTTTCCATGGACCCTTTTTAGAAGTCTTGTGGTGCAATACGAGCAAGTCCAAATATGGACTCTGTCTCCCACATTTTTTAAAAGCACAAATGTTAGCAATACACTGTTTTGATTTTGCCTTCCTTTTTTTTTTACTATTATAAAGCATTTCTTTAGGGCATTGAAACTACTCTGCATGATACTATAATGGTGGACACTGTTCTAATACATTTGTCCAAACCCAGAGCAAGGACAACACCAAGTGTGAACCCCAGTGTAAACTATGGGCTTTGGGTGATACAGGTGACGTGTCAGCGTAGGCCCACTGGGTGTGACAAGTGCACCTGCGGGGTGTTAACCGTGGGGGAGGCGTGATGTGCAGTCAAAGGTACACGGGAAATCACTGTACTTTGGGCTCAGTTTTTCTGTGAACCTGAAACTTCTCTAAAAAATAAAGTCTATTAAAAATTTTTTAACCTCCTCCGTTTTCTTTAACAGTTGCATGGAATTCCACTGGACAGATGTGTCTCCATTTCTTTAGCCAGACACCCTCTAGGGCACATTTAAGTCATTCCCAATGTTCTGCTGTTACGACCATCCCAGTGAGTGACACTGAGTGAATAATGAGCACCGCAGGTGTTTTGCAGGGGGCTGTATCCCTGTAGGGTTGTATTCGTTGGGGACAGGCCAAGGCTGTAGCAAGGAGACCTTGGGCGTGAGTACAGGATGCTCCACCATCCCCAGGTCACTGTCCTGTGTTCTGTTTGCAGGACAGAGAGAAGAAAATAAGGCTGTTGAAAGGCAAACAAGTCCTCTAACCAGCTAAGGGCAGAAGTTGTGTGGGTCACTTCTGTCCCCATTCCAATGGTAAGAACTTAGTGCCATGGGTGCTGCTGGCCACTGGGTTGTCTAGCTGGAAGTGTGCCCAGGACAAAGAGGGCTCAGAACTGAGAAGACAGCCAGCAATGGCCCCTAGGGAAATCCCCAGATATCCCTGGATGTGCTGCGCAAAGGGTAGAGAGAAGAAAATAATGAATTCTTGGTAAAATGTCTTTGAGAGAAAAACATCTTTTGAAGCATGAGTGCAAAAGAAAGTCATGAAGTTTAGAAGCCACGGACCAGATGATTTCTTCTGGATTTTAAAAACAAATCATAAAACAACCAGAAAATAGGAAGTGTTGGCAAGCATGTGGAGAAACTGGAACCCTGGTACACTGTTGGTGGGATTGTAAAATGGTGTGACTGCTGAAGATAGGATGGAATTCTTCAAAAAAATGATAAATAGAACTACCATATGATCCAGCAATTCCACATCTAGATTTTATATCCAAAAGAATTGAAATCAGGGATTCGAGCAGATAGTGTCATATGTTCACTGCTCTATGTTCATAGCAGCATTATTCACAATAGCTAAGAAGTGGGAGTGTCCAAATGTCCATCAACTAATGAATAGAGAAATGAAATGTGTTATATTTCACACATTTTATTATGCACAAGGGAATATTATTCAGCCATAAAACGGAAGGAAATTCTCACATGTGTTCCAACATGGATGAACCTTCAGGACATTATGCTAAGTGAAATGAGCCGGTCACATAAGGACAAATTCTGTGTGATTACACTTACATGAGGTCTTGTAAATTCATAGAAACAGGAAGCAGAATGCTGGTTGCCAGGGAGGAGTGAGGATGTATTCAGTGGGTCGACTCTTAGATTTGCAAGATGAAAAAGTTCTGGAGATCTATTCTATAACAATGTAAATGTACTTAACACTACTGAACTGGACACTTAAAAACTGGTAAAATGGTAAATTTTATGTGTTTTTTTTACCAAAGTAAAAAATGCATTAAAAAGGGAAGAAATCTCTGGGATACCTTTTTGGTTTTTTGTTTTGTTTTGTTTTTAGTAAGGTATGATTGATATGCACTCTTATGAAGGTTTCACATGAAAAAACAATGTGGTTACTACATTTACTCATATTATCAAGTCCCACCCATACCCCAATGCAGTCACTGTCCATCAGTGCAGCAAGATGCACAGATCCACTGTGTCCCTTCTCTGTGCTACACTGTTCTCCCCGTGATCCCCCACACCATGTGTACTAAACATAATACCCCTCAGTCCCCTTCTCCCTCCCTCCCCACCCGCCCTCCCACACCCCTCCCCTTTGGTAACCACTAGTTCATTCTTGGAGTCTGTGAGTCTGCTGCCGTTTTGTTCCTTCAGTTTTGCTTCATTGTTATACTCCACAAAAGAGAGAAATTATTTGGCATTTGTCTTTCTCCGCCTGGCTTATTTCACTGAGCATAATGTCCTCCAGCTCCATCCATGTGGTTGCAAATGGTAGGATTTGTTTCTTTCTTATGGCTGAATAGTATTCCATTGTGTCTATGTACCACATCTTCCTTATCCGTTCATCTACTGATGGACACTTAGATTGCTTCCATATCTTGGCTATTGTAAAAAGTGCTGCGATAAACATAGGGATGCATCTGTCTTTTTGAATCTGAGAAGTTGTATTCTTCGGGTAAATTCCAAGGAGTGGGATTCTGGGGTCAAATGGTATTTCTATTTTTAGTTTTTTGAGGAACCTCCATACTGCTTTCCACAATGGTTGAACTAGCTTACATTCCCACCAGCAGTGTAGGAGGGCTCTCCCCTTTCTCCTCATCTGGGATACCTTTAAATTGTTCATGCTCTCTGACTCAACTCCTCCACTTCTTAGCAGTTGGGGGGAAACCTGTATAATTATTTAAGCACCAACAGCTCAAGATACATTCATTTATCAACACAAAATTAAAAACAACCCCACTGTCCAGAAATAGAGGCATGGGTAAGGAATTGTGACTTCCCCAGTCAAGGGAAAAGACTGCAGACATTCAAAAAAAATGCCTAAGAAAAAATACTTACAGAGAATTTACATTAAGAGAACTAAGTTTAATTAATGAAAAAAGAGGAACCAAAATTTTATAAACTATGCTATGTCAAAACAATAAAGATGTCTGCTGCACACACACACACACACACCAAGGAAATATCCTTAGAATGCTAGCAGCAGGCATAGGATTACAGGAGATTGATTTTACTTCTTTTCTCTTGGTTTTTCTCAGTTCTCAAAAGTTTGCATGTAATTTCATTTATCATGAAACGTTTCTCATTTGGGGATAAACCAATGATGGTACGTTCAGACAATGGAATATTATTCAGTGCTAAAAAGGATGGGTTACCATGCCACAAAACACCGCCAAGGAACAGTAAGTGAAAGAAGCCAAGTCTTCGAAAGCCACACACTGTAAGACTCCAACTCTGTGACATTCTGGAAAAGGCAAAATCTTAGAGACAGTAAAAGGATCAGTTGCCAGGAATTAGGAGGGAGGAGGGAATGAACAGGTGGGACACTACGGATGGCAGGGCCGTGAAACTATTCTGTACGGCACTGTAATGGTGGATACACGTCATTATGCATTTGCCCAAATACGTAGAACGTGCACCACCAAGAACGAACCCCATAGGCACTCACTACTTAAGGGGTACGAGGTTCCAGTTTGTGAGGGGGGGTGGTGATGGTCGCACAACGGTGGGGAAGTACCTTCTGCCACTGAGCCGAACACTTAAAAAGGTTTAAAATGGTACGTTCTATGTTGTGTGTGTTGTCCAACAGCTAAAAAAAAAGGAATGGACTCTGTAAACTCCAGACTTTAGGTACTAATAATGTAAGGACACTGGCACATTGATTGTGACGGACGTGCCACACTAATGCCAGATGGGAATGGGGGAAACGGTGCAGGGGAAGGGCCATATGGGAACTCTGTGCTCAATTTTTCTGTAAACTTAAAATCTCTCTAAAGTATTCATTTTAAAAAGTACTCACTTGGCTTTTTATTAGAAACAAAGCCTGGAGTCTGTCAACAACCATGTTATGACGAGCAACCCACAGGCCGTGTGTCTTCCCGACAGATCCGGGCTGGCCCCTGTGCCGGGAGAGAGGGGTCAGCTCTGAACCCTTCCTTGGGTCAGAGAGGTGACGAGTCTCAGCCCGCACTTGAGAGCAGCTATTCTTCACCCTGGCGGGATGCTCTGCTCTCTCCAGGGACGCTCACAGGACAGGGGACTCAGTCTCAGCTCTCTGGGAAGGGCATTTCTCAGGCAGTATCAGAGCAGGGACCAGGAGGGGCCCCACTGTCAGGCGCAGGGCTGGAGGGGCAGATACAATGAAAACCAGCCCCACAGGGGTTCCGATTCCAGCCTCCAGGCTTCAGTCACCTCATCTTCAGATGGGACGATAATCTTCTTTTGTCCCTCAGCCCTGCCACATCTCTGGGTCCGTGCACGCATGGAGGGACATTGCACAGCTCTATGCCTGAAGCCACAAACATCCTCACCCGGCTCCACGGGATGAGAAGCAGAGGCCACAGAGAAGTCCAGTGACTTGCTTTGAGTCACAGCCCCATCCCCACCTTCCAAAGTGTGACTTGCTTTGGAAATACTGTTGCACCCTGAGGATTGATTAGAGTAATTTCCAGGGGTTAGGGTAACCTTGAACCTCTTTCCAGAGAGAGAGAGAGCCTGGAAACAAAGGCCCTGAGATTAAGGCTACTTTTTCCTGCTTTGTATTTACTGCATTAAATAATTTACAACTGTTTTAAATAATCGCATTTATTGTTTTAAATAATTCATAATCATTTGAAGTAATGACATTTACTGCTTTAAATAATTCACAGGAAAACTGATCGATGTTCTAGGTAGAACATTTAAACCTTACACATAGCAGAAAGAAGAAAATTAAAATCTTCTATAATCATACCACCTGGAAACACGGCTGTGGACATTTTGAAGTACATCTTCTGGTCCTTTTTTACTATGGTTCTTTATTCTTTCATTGAACAAACTCATATTACCATTTACTGGGTGACAGGCACTGCCTTAGTCACTGGGAGTAAAATGATAGGTAAGACTGGATTCCTGACTTCCAGGAGGGTGCTTCAAAAGGAGACGCACACTCACTCTCACGTACTCCCACTTACTCACAGTTTGATTAGGTTTCAACTGGTACTCAACACAATGATCATACAGAGCATAATGTCTTGGAAACTTTTCCTTCCCACCTAATGAATTATGAACACTTACATGTGATGAACTACTGCTTCGCAGCATCATCTAAATGGCAACAGCATGTTCCGTTCTGCGCAGGCACCATCATTTATTTACCCAGGCTATTGCTGAGCGTTCAGTACTTCAGTGGAAATCTTTGGAACTCGATCATTTTGCACATCTATGGTTATTTCCTGAGGCTAACTACCTAGAAGTGGGATTGCTGGGTCAAAAGCTGAGTTAATTTATTGCCTAATTGTCCCAGAGAATATGCCAGTTTCCTCTGTCTTTGGCAGGACAAGCTTCTTCGTGTCCCTGCTCCCTGTCAGCAACAAGCAGTGAAAGCATTTTTGTTTTGTTTTGTTTAATGGATATACAGAACCACCCCCTCTCCCCCAGCAGGATCCAAATGCAGAATTACACGTCGTGTTTAGTTGCCACATCTCTTTGGTCACCTGTAGTCTGGAGTATTATAAATTTTTAAAACCTTTTCTGACTTGACAGGCTCAAATGTGTCCTGTTGTCATTGCCATTTCTGTGGCATCCGGCGAAGCTGCCCATTTCCTCTGGTGTAAATTGTTCGTTTGTGTGTGTCCTTTCGTGCATAACCTGCAGCTGTCGCCGTCTTGGGGTGTGCTCCCTTCTCTCGTGGATTTATACCAGCACTTTAGGAAATAGACATGATCTTTCACATGCAGTCCCTGGCCTGGAAAAAGGGACAACCTGCTGTCTCCTGGATCCTGCAGGGGCCCTGTCCCCGGATCAGCCTCTTGGCTAGGGTTTTGAAATAGCACAGTCGTCTTATCTGAATGAGGACACCCCATCCATCCTTGTAAGATGTGGGGAGGACAAATGTGGTTCCTGTTTGGGTTTGACATTTCCTGTGGGTTTGACATTTCCTGTGGGATCTCCAACCTCGGTTCTGTTTCCAAGAGGCCACCTGCTGAGTGTCAGTGGCCCCCAAAGTTGCTCTTGAGCAATGTCAGTCCAGCAGGTTCCTGGCATCGAGGCCTGTCTGCATCCCCAAGAAGGGACTGTGTGTAATGGAAGCCCCCCAGGGCGCGCTGCAGGGGCTGGACCCGGCCAGCACTGGGCTTCACCTGCCTGACCCAGACAAGCCCCTTAACGCAGCCGAGCCTGTTTCCCCTTCCGGGAAGCTGGCAAATGCTGAGCCCCGTGGCCCCTGGGACACCAGCCAGGAAACAGCTGCTAGGGCCACCATTACACTGTGTTCTTTTCACTTATAAAGGTTATTTTATTAATTATTATTATTTTGTGAGGCCATAAAAAGGAAACTATAAGAAAAAGAAACTTTTTTAATATTCAGGGTCTGACTTCTGAATCACACATATTTTCCTTTCTTTCAGGTCTTTATCTCTTCTAATGAGGGAAAAAATAAATACATAAAGTTAGAGAAAATAGGATAGTGGATCTCTAGGTGATTATCATCCCGTCTGGCCTGACTTCCCCCTGGCACCCCTCCTGGATTATAGAATAGACTTCAGACCTCACATAATGTCCCCTGTAAACATTTCAGTTTGCATCTGCAAAAGAGAAGGTTCTTTGTTTTCAACATCATCCTAATATCATATCACACCTAAAAACATTTTTTAGTATCATGAAAATACCTAGTCAATGTTTAAGAGTCCTTATTTTTCTACTCTTGGTTTGCTCAAATCAGGATCCAAGGAGCTGACATCTTGCATTTGGTTGATGTGACTCTTAAGTCTCACGTTATTCCTCCTGTTTTTTCCTTGCTTTTTATTTATGGAAGAAACTGGGCCATTTGTCCAGTAAAGATCCTGCACTGATCTGATGGCATTTGCGTGCTGGCATCCAGTGTTCCTCTGTCCCTGTGTTTTCTGCAAACTGTTGGCTAGACCTAGAGTCGCTCTGACAATCAACAGAGAGGCTGCATCCGAGGTGCCTCTCCGTCCACGTGAATTCCCCTTACAGAGGCGGGGAAAGAGAGATGATTAAAGAAATCGGGACAATAGTCCACAGCCCCAAACCCTGTTCCTGGTCTGCTGGGCAAGCCATTTGGGGTGGACGCGTGCCTCTCTGGGCCTCAGCGGGGAGCTGGACCTGTGGTCTAGGGCTCGGCCACGGGGCTGACGTTCTGGAATCAGCCAGGTGATAAGGCCTTCCTGGGGCTTAAACTCTGGTTGGCAGCCAGGAGTTCGGCCAGGTTCTTCTTCCCAGGGGCTGAAGGCAGCTGGTTCTCCTGGTACAACGAGCCCCCACCTTCCCGTGCAGCCATTGTTAGATCCTCGAGCGGGACGCCCCAGAGTCGGGGCTGGGAAGCCGGCTGGTTTGCAGATTTCCCGTGGTGCTCGGAGGCCTGCCTCCCGGCCGCAGGCACAAAAACACTTATTCCCGTGGCCCCACTGAAGACAGACTCCTTCCTCAAACAACTCCAGAGGGGACACCAGGCGGATCTCCTCGTGCACAATGCACAGCTACCAGACCTCGTTTTAAAGGTTTCACTTGTCTTTTCTTTTCCTTTTCTTCCTTTCTCTCCCCCACCTCATCCCTTCTTTGTGTTTTCCCCTCTCCCCTTTTATAATGGATTTGGTCGTTTTTCAGTGCACTAGGGGGAGCTGCTATTTAACAAAACCTGCAGGAACCGGCAGCCTCAAAAAGCCGCCCTCAGGTTTCCAACCTGTGGGGAAGGAGGTTAGAGCAGCGCTGCAGAGTGGGGCCCACCCCTACGGCCTTGGCCTGGAGACCCCCAAACACAGAGGAGGGGCCGGAGGTCTGGGTTCAGCAGCCGCTGGGGAAGAGCTCCCTTCTGTCCTCTGGCCTCCAATGGCCCTGAACCCTGCCCTGCCCCTTTCCAGCTGTGTTAACCTGGGCAAGTTGCCCGATCTCTCTGAGCCTACTTCATGGGTAAAATAAGGCAGATCATCCCTTCACTCCAGGCCTAAGTCAGATACCAGTTGTAGCACAGGGCCCAGGGCACAGTGACCACTCCGTGGTATTACTATTGATAAAGAGACAGGGGCCTATGTAGCTGTGCTTTCCCTCTTGGTTCTGACAGTTATAAGGAATGTTGATCAAGTAAATTGGTAAACAGGGATACACTTGAACAAATATTCACCTGTAGGGAATGACTTGTGGCTGTTAGGTACATGGCAAAAAGAACTTTGCAGATATGCTTAAGTTAAAGATCTTGAGATGGAAGAATTATCATGAGCATCAGGTGGGCCCCATGTCAGTATAAGAGCTTTTATAAAGGAGGAAGGCAGGAAATTCCGAGTGGGGAAAAAATGGTGCAAAACACAAGTTGGAAGGATACAGCCGCAAGCCAAGGAACACAGGCAGCCTCTAGAAGCAGGAACAGGCGAGGACACAGACTCTCCCCCCAGAGCCCCCAGAGCCTCCAGAAGGAACCCAGGCCTGCTGACACCTTCATTTTAGCCCAGTGAGACTCTTCCAGACCTCTGACCTCCAGAGCTGACCCACTGGGTGGGAAAGAAGGCTGTGCAGGGCTGAAGAGGAAAAGGGTTGGAATGTTGCGCCAACATCCTTGGATTTTATCCTGTAGGTGGTGGGAGCCAAGGAAGGACTGTGAGCAGAGGAGGGGCAGGGCGCGGGCTGTGTGCTCTGCAGAGAACCTGGGAGCTGGGTTCTAGAGTAAATCTAGAAAGGCGGCCCTGGCACCTCCCCGGTCACGGCCACGTCACCCTTTGAGGCTCCTGGGAAGGGCTCCTGACTGGCTGGGTAAAGGGAGCTACTGGGGTTTTCAGCAGCGGTTTTCAGCAGGCTTGACCAGGTCTGCCCTTTCCTTTTTTCTCCATTCTTTCTTGCTCTTCACACACTCTCTCTGCATGTCCACTGCCCCCTCCCGCGGGCTGTCAGCAGCTCCAGGAGCTCTTGCTGACTCAGGTGGTGATGCAGCAGGAAGACAGAGGACATCAAGATTAGGGTCTGAGACCATAGGGGTGGGTGGGAGGCAGTGATGCTGGCACTGAATTATGAGGGCCTGAACTTGGCAGCTGCGGGGAGGAGGCGGGGGCAAATCACGGAGAGAGATTAGGAGATAAAATGACAAAGACTCTGGGGGCTGAGCAGCATAATGGGAAAAAAATTAATTACAAAAGTAATATGTGAAGATGTGGTTATTAAGAATAATTCAAATGGATAGGAAGTAAAGGCTTGGCAGTAAGACATCTTGGGTTTGAACTCCGGTGAGGTAGCAGTTTCGGCATCTGGGGGTTGAAGGTGTGCCTTGGCCTGTGGGAGTGTTGGGAGGAGTGGCTGAGACACAGACTTCATCCCGTTCCTCATCTTCAAGATGAAAGGGTTGACCCAGAAGAACATTCCTGGCACTGTCTCTGAGCTCTGACATCCTGTAGTTTTTATCATCCTATAAACCAGGAGCTGACAGCAGGAAGGCCCTGTGTTTGAAGAGGTCTGCTTTCCAGGTGAGCAGAGCAATACTGTCAAAGGCGTGAAGTGGCTTCTGAATGGCTGCAGTGTGATTAAATTCACCACTTAACCAAATTGCTTTCTATTGCCTTGATGAGATACAATTGCAAGGAGATAAACGGGCCTAATGTGAAAAGCTTGGCTGGCTTGCATGACTAATAAATTAACTGTTCCCTCTCGCTGCGCAGCCTCCTGCCTGCTGGCACCTAGCCTGCTTGCCTGCCCACTGCCTGCTCCCTGGGCAGAGGTCACGGGTGTCATGGATCACCGTGAGGATGGTCAGCTTGGTGCCCTCATTGCAGGAAGTCCCGGCCCTGGCGTTTCCCCTGAGCATTTTCTCCTCAGAGCTGACCATGGTCAGGCTAGTCTCTCAGGAAAAAGACAGCAAGGTGGGGGTGAGAACCCTCAGAGCTTGGGCTCTGAGCCCAGCTCCCCCACTTACTAGTGTGGGACCTCCACGGGGTACTTACTCACAGCCTCAAGTTCCAAGCACTTACTGGCACCAAGAGCCTTGCTGGGTGCTTCCTCCCACACTATCTCATTACCCTCCTCCGTCCTCAAGGCTGCTGGCGGCTCCAGAAGGTTGGCTTTCCTGCTGGTCTGTGTCCCCGGCTCCACACCCAGAGCCTGGTGCACAGCAGCCCCTCAGGAAGTGGTCTGGGTAAATGATGGATGTCTGAAGAGTGAATAGCTGGGAAAATTACTGGAGGATGAATGACGGGATGGAGGTTAAATAATGGTTGGGAAGATGGATAGACTGACGGATGCAAAGAAGAAAGGATGAATAGCTGGTGAAAGGACTGAGGGATAATGGATGGAAGGGTGGATGAATGGATCCAGGGATGGGTGGAAGGTGGTGGATTGAAGGATGGGTGGACGCCTTGCAGACACCGTTCCTCACAGGCAGGTGCCAGTCTGAGAGGTCAGCCCCAATTTTTCTGTCCATAGTCACCCAACACATGCCCAGAAGTGACTCAAAAGTCTTAAACTTAATCATCTTATCTTAATCACCTGTAAATAATGGGTTAGACTAGCTGATCTCTAAGGTCTTCATTTCAGTTCCTTCCCTGTGGGATGTGCCTCCCTAAGAGTGGAAAATGATGCTAGCCAAGATTTATGGTTTGAAAGAACATTCACTCACCAACATCATTTCATTGGAAGCTCCAACAACCTGTGGGAGTTGCAGGACAGCTGTGTTATGATCTTGCCCATTTCACAGATGGGGATACTGAGGCACATGGCATTTAGAATGTATATTCTGTAGTCAGACTCCCTACATTCAAATCGTGCTTGACTGGAATGACCACTGATGAGCTGACTAACTTCTTTGTGCTTTTGCTTACTCAACCAAAGGATTATTCATTCATGCACAATTCTAAGGAGCCCACCACATGTGTGCACTATGCTAGGCACCAAAGATGCAGAAGGGATCAAAAACTCCAAGCCTTTATCTTCATGGAGCTAATACTCTAATGGAGGGAGACAACAATATATAAATAGGTAAGTCACCACGTGTGACAACTGTAGTGAGTGCTATGGAGAACGGTGTCACGGGGCCATGGCAGGGGGGGCTATTAGTGAGGCTGGAGCTGCAGTTATAAGGGTGACCAGGGAAGGCCTCACTAAGAAGGGGACATTTGAGTCCAAACCCAAGGAGGTGAGGGAAGGCGCCAGGTGGTATCTGGGAGCATTGCATTCCAGGCAGAAGGACCCGTAAGTGCAAATTCTGTGATCAGGAGTGACCTGGCGTGTTTGAGAACAGTGTGGGGCAGCAAGCAAGGGAAGACTGAAAGGGATGAGGTCAGAGAAGTAATGTGGGTGGGGGGCGCAGCGTGGATCAGACAGGGCCTGGGGGGGCCACTGGGGAGACCTCAGCCTCAACGCAGTATGAGATAAAAGCACTGAAAGGTTTTGCACCCACAAGTGACATAATCTGAATCAAGCTTTAAGAGGATCAGCTCTGGCTGTTGGGTTGAGAGCAGATAGGAGGGGTCATGGACAGCAGTGGGGGGAAGAGTTAGAAGGCAGGGGCTGGGGGAGGCTTGAGTCAGAGTGGTAATGGTGGAGGAGGTGAGAAGTGGCTGGATTCTCATCATGTTTTAAAGGTAGAGCCAATGGGATTCTGACAAGTTGTTTAAGTGGGTGAAAGAGAAAAAGAAAGGAATCAAGGCTGACTCCAAGATCTTTGGTCTGAGCACCCGGAAGGATGGAGTTGCCATTTCTTCAGAAGGGGAGGGTCACAAGAGGGTCACAGTTTGGGGGCAAGGTGAGGAGTTGCCCTGAGACTAGTGAGGTCATCGAGGGTGTTATACCAGGCAGAGAAGGGGTCCAGGGTCTAAGGTCGGCAGGAAAGGGAGGAGCCGACAAGGGAGACAGAGAGGGAGCAGTCAGTGGGGTAAGGGTCCCACTTCCTGGGACCCAAGAGGATCAGTGTCCAAGAAAGCAGGTGTCGGATGTTATGAAAAATGAATAAGCTGATGACGGAATTGACCGCTAGATTCAGCGAAGTGGACGTCACCGTGACTCTGTTCAGCTTTCGGTAGAGCAGTGAAAGCCTGACTGATTGCAGTAGGTGCAAGAGCATGAGAGGAGAGGAAGGGGAAACTGGCAGGTGGACACCTCTTCTGAGGAGCTTTACTATAAAGAGAAGAAGAGGGTGTGAGAGTGAGGGAGCCTTTTATTTTATTTTTAAGGTGGGAGAGATTACATGTTCATATGTTGAAAGGAACAACGCAGTCACCCATCCATCCACCCACTCACCCATTCAGCCTCCCTCTCATCCACCATCCCATCTACTCATCCATCCATCCATCCATCCATCCATCCACCCTCCCTCCCTTCCACCAGCCCTCCCTAAGTGTCTCCCTGTGCCAGCCCTGGGCTGAGAGCTGGGGCAGAAAAGCCATCTGCCCTCAAGAGCTCACAAGCTAAGAATGGGATACAGACAAGTCAATATCCGTGCCAGAGCAGTGTGACAAGTTTTGTAACCAGGAAGGTATGAAGGATTCTGGGAGCAAAAAATATGCAGTGCCTGGAGAATTTAGGAAAGCTTTACAGGGGAAGTTGATCTTTGGGCTGCATCTTAAAGGAGAAACAGGAGTCTGTCATGTAGGCAAAGGAAAGATAGCATTGTCTCCGGACAGAGGAACCCTTACATAAAGACAGAGGTGCAGGGAAGCGGGAAGGGATTGGATTGGAGTCAGGCTTAAAGGATCTTGTGTCCCTTTTTCGAAGACCTGAGGAAGCCCAGGAAAGATCTTGGGCAAGTAAGTGACATGATCAAGCACAGCTTTAGGATGAGGGTCATCCTGGTGGATGGGCTCAGGTGTGGAGAGGAGGCCATAACCTGAGCCCAGGAGGTGGTTAAAGCTGTGGGTATGAATGAGACCACTCAGAAGGGTGTGGAGTCTGAAGCTAAGGGGGAGTCTGAGGGGACACCAGCCCGGAGAGAGTGTGGGGAAGAGTGTGGTGCCCCAACCCTGCACCAGCTGGTGTAATCCTGATGTCTATGTCCTGCCTCTCCCCTCAGCACAGTGACCTGACTTAATCTTCCCCACCTCCTGGAACCTAGAAGTTGGTCCCCTCCAACCTCAGCCCAACACCCCCAGACACCAGAGAGGGGAGCTTATCTTCAGGAGGACCCTCTGCTCCAGAGAAGATCCCATCTCCTTTCCTCCCCCTGCTCTCCTGCCAGCCCCAGCCAGATGGGGGCCCTGGAATTTCACATTTGGACATGGTTGGGTGGGAACAGATGAACTCAGGTGTCTGCAGGTAAAATGCTCTTGTCTTGAAGTCAGCTGGGGGTAGACACCAGCTATCTGGCTACATAGTCTCAACCCCCTGCCTCCACAGCTGAAATTCTCCATCTGAAAAAAGAAATGACATTGTTGTCTTTGCAGATTGAAAAGGTACACAGGCTTGTTTTTTTAAATCAGATAATACAGAAAAATAGAAGAAAATTTTGAATTACAATCCTATTCCACAGAGAAAAATCATTGTTAACATTTTGCTATATATTCTTTCAGAATGATTTCATTAATAGGCACACTAGCTCACACACTTTTTTGTTAAATAAAAATGGCAACACACTACACAGCTGTCCTGTGCCCCACTTGTTGTTTTCACTCACGTTGTAAGAATGTTTCCCTCTGGGCACACCTAGCTCTCCATCACTGTTTTCTATTAGTTGAAGAATAAACATTCTGTGATGAGAAAAGGCCTTAATTTCATCACACCCCTCTGACGGACATTTATGTCAGTCCCTTCATGCCACTTTTCCTATTGCAAATAATGCTGTGTGTATCATTGTTCATAAATCTTTGAGCAATAAAATGGGACTGTTTGAACTTGGGGGTTAATATGGCCCTCTGGCTCAGGTCATGAAGGAAATTTATTTTTATTTTCAAAGTCAATGGAGATTAAATGAACAATGGTTGCCAGGCAACCTGTGAGCGGGATTCAGCCTGGAGGCCATAGCCCAAGCAGTTTCCACCCCCATCCCAGGGACCCAGAGCCTCTGGGCCCTGAGACTAGGTAATGAGCACCTTCCTGGCACTCCCAAGGCCCTCAGCCCCAGCAACGCCCCCCACCCTAACCTGCTCCAAGGACAGGGCCACCCTGGCCTCCTCCAGCCCAGCCTCCTGCCCTGACTGCCCAGAGAAATGGAAGCCAGGGACTCAGCCATTTCCAGGAATCTCTCCCCCAGAGCGACTCCGGTGGGCCAGCAGACACTGGCTGATAATGTCCCATGTGTCAGGCTGTCTCAAAGGGGCACATAACAGCCCACGTCCTGGTCGGAGCCCAATCTCACACACTCCTGGGGGAGAGGCTTAGGCATGTGGGGGCGTTATCCTATATACTAGTGATTTTCAATGTCTTTATTTTTTCTTTTTCTGCCTCGGGTTACCTAGTGGCTAGGACCCCCTCCCAGGGGTAACAGGGTATCAATAAGGCAGGTGTGTGGGGGGTGGGAAGACTGGAATCTCCGAGGGGGCAGGTGGGGTCTGAGCAAGTCCCTTCCCCGGCCCCCAGCCTGGGGTCGGGCCCAGCTCCCTGGGGGGCAGGTATGCCTCCACCGCGAGGCTGAAGGATTCTGGGCCGGGGAGGAGCAGACAACAGTCTGTAATCTAGAGGACCCGTAGTAGAGGGTTGTGGGTGCGCCAGGAGCAGTGGCTTCCATCAGAAGAGGCGCGAGGCCCTGGGGGAGGGTGGGAAAGGGCAGACGGGAAGGGCAGGCCGCAGGGACGGAGGGGCAGACAGCACCCGGTGGGTCACAGGCAGCGGGATGGAGCCCAGGGGCCAGGGAGCGTGCGGGCGGTGGGGGCAAATCCGCAGAACCGGCTTCCGATCCTGCCCCCCCAACTCCGCGCCCCCACCTGCTGCCCAGGCATCCCACGCCCCGCCCTTCCTGTCATGGACACCGCTGAACAACCAGGGAAGGCAGGTGCGTGCTGGCATTTTGCACACGTTTTCTCCTTCAGCAGGGAGGTAAGCCCTATCTCTAACCCATTTTATAGACGCAGCTGCTGAGGATCAGAGCGTTTGGTTGTCTTGGCCAAGGAAAAGTAGCCAGTAGTGAGGCCACAATCAGAACCTAACTAGTCCTCAGCCCCTGCTTCCCCTACACCACCTTCTCTCCGTGAGATTTTTAAAACAGCTCTGGTTCCCGCGCATTAGCTGTTAGGAGTAGCTGTGTGTTAGAGAAAGCGGCTTTGGCCCCTGTCCCATCACGTGTGACTCCCACCGGCCCCTCCCGTCTAACACCCATCACTGACCCTGACGGCTTCCCCTTGGAAGCCACACGGGACAGGTTTAATCATTCAGTAACCGTGTAGTGAGCACACTGTGCGCCACCTCTGTTCTCAAGATGTCAGTGAACAAGAGAAGACGAGGTTCCTGTCTGTCTTCATGGGGCTGATGTTCGAGATAAACAAATAGAAAACGTGCTTTAGCGGGGATAATTCTAAGATGAAAAATAACGTCCCCCCCTTTCTGTTAGAGTCTCATGGAGTTTGAAGGCAGCTCTCCCACCTCATCTGCTTTTCTCCACTGGCAAAGGCCCTCACTCTGCCCTCTCCCGCCCCTCATCTGGCACATCCTTTATTATGACGTGCCACCTGCTTAGCACAGTGCTGGCCCAGCTCTCAACTATTTGGAATTACTCTTTTACAAAGAAGGAAACTGAGTCACTTACTGAGAGGGTGATGGAGCTGGGGATGGAGGCCAGGTACCCAGACCCCTGCTTCCACGCTCTCCGCACACTGCCTGTGGGGAGGGGTGAGGCCAAGAGTGAAGCTCCATGTTTGATGGGCCCATCAGTAGCCACATGAGGAGCCAGTGGCTCACACATCCTCAACCCGCAGGTCATGTCCACAGGAAGTGTCCTCTTTGTACTATTCACACTGGAGACATGATCATTTGTGGGATGGCTGGGAGTCAGGGATGCAGGCCCTGGAATTTCACATTTGGACATTGCTGGGTGGGAATAGATGAACTCAGGTATCTGCAGGTAAAATGCTCTTATCTTGAAGTCACAGATGAACCGTTTCTCCATTTCATGCAGCATTTCTCCAACTGCCATCAATGGATCCTCTCTATTATGAAAACCCCCAAACACAGAGCAGACACAAGAGGGGTGTTCTGCTTGAAGGAGGAAGACAGGCTCCCCCCACCCCCAACCCCCATCCATGACACTTCTGTGGGGCCAGGGGCTCTGCAGAGCAGTTTCAGAACCATGGATCTCATCCAACCTTTTCTTCGTACAGATAGGTAAACTGAGGCCAGGTGGTAGATTAGGGATAGTCTTTAAGGAGCTCACTTGGCCAAATGGAATAGAATGGGATGGGCACCTCCTTGGCCACACTGCCTTGCTGCAAACACAGGGACACAAGTGGAAGCCTCTGTCGGGGACAAGCTACCCAGATTGACAGGGAACAGCAGGCTCCTCCTTCAGCCGTCAGTTCCTCAGAGCTTGGTCTGTGGATCAGTCAAGGGGAGCTAGGTCATGCTGATGTAACAAGAATCCCCTAAATCTTTGGCTCGAAAGTTCAAAACAACAAAAGTTTACTTCTCACTCACACACACAAATCCACTGCTGATCTGGGCAACTCCAGGGTCACTGACCCCGGTGAGGTAACTCAGGAATCAAGCTGCTCCAATCTTCCTGCACTTCCTTAGGATGGCCACTCCCTCTGCCTGCCTTTATCCTGCCCTCTCATCTCCTGGGCGGGTCATATCAAAGGTGCAAAGGTCTTGCTCTAGGTGCCACCACCTGGAGAGCTGCCTCTGGGTTTGTTCCAGAAACATGGGATCAGAGGAGCTTTGGACTCAGAGGGACCCAGAAGGTCCTGCTCCAAGTGTGAGGTCTGATGCTCTGAGGGGCTGGACCTGGAACCTTCAGCACACAGCTTAAGCTTGGCCAGACCAGGGAAGGGAACAACAAGGAGTATCGGGCTCTCAACTTCTTTCATCCAGAAGTGAAACATGTCACCTGTGCTCACATTTCACTGGCCGAAGAGTATCATGTGGTTGCGTTTAATTCAAGAGGGGGGCGGCTATTATCATCAGAGGGTGACAGAACTGTCCTGAGGGACAGGGGCCTGGGCCGTATGCCCACTGACCACTGTCCCCCACGGATGGAGGGCTGTTTCAGGAGACGCGAATTCCACAGAGCTCACCAGGGAAAGTGCTGTCGCTGGTGTCCAAAGGCATCTGAGGGCACAAGGTGCGGAGCACCAGCAGCATTCACCAGAGATGCTGCGGGAAAAGCCATGCCTGTCAGGAAGCCATCTGCAGGTCCAGCACAAACAGCCCCGCAGTGGCCAAACAATGTAAGTGAAAGTGACTCAGGCCAGCTGCCGAGCTATTTTCTTCTAACCTCCGCTCTGCATTGAAAGGAGGTAACTCCTGCACACGAAAACAAAGAGGGAAAACAGCAGCCTATGGTGCCAACTGACTCAGGCGTGGGAACAGGACGGCGGGCAGCCACAGGTGCCCAGGGGTAGGCTTCTTGCTGACCCGGGCACAGCCTGTCCAGAAGCCAGGAAAATGTGACTGGGGCACACAAGGACACAGAAACAGGCCTATGAGGCACCTCCTGCAGTTGGCATGTCCAGGACTTCTGGGAGTCAAAAGACAACACCCTTGTCTTCAGAACCTTCAGCCTCTCTGAGAACCTCCCATGGCAACAGGCAGCGTGGTGCAGACAGAAACAGCCCAGCCTTGGCATCAGATGCCCTGGGTTCAAGTCTTGGCACCAGCACCAACTCCACATCCTCCAAGGCTGGCGTAGAGATCAGATTATTGTTTGTCAAGCATCCTGTTTCGAGCAGCAATAGGAGTCGTCCACGATCCCCGCCTCGCCAAGGCTGGCGCAGTTCCTGGGCTCGCCCCTCAGAGCATCGGACCGCAGACTTGGAGCAGGACCCTCTGGGTCCCTCTGAATCCAAAGCTCCTCTGATCCCACATTTCTGGAACAAGCCCAGAGGCAACTCTCCAGGTGGTGGCACCCAGAGAAAGACCTCTGCACCCTTGATATGATGTCCCCAGGAGAAGATGAGGGGGCAGGATAAAGGCAGGCAGGTGGAGTGACCAACCGACCAGGTCATGTTCCTGGAAAACTGCAAGACTCCTAAGGTATCAGAAGGATCCAGAGAATGAGAGTCAGTGCCAAAGGGCCCTCAGATTGGTTTGGTTTTCCCATCAAGGTGCTCTGTGGACCCCTTCAGATTCTGTGGTCTTAATGATCAACTAGAGAGGACTAGAAAGTCAGGGAAGGCTTCCCGGGGAGCTGGCCACTGGGGTTGGACGGGTGGAGGGGGAGGCACTCCTCTCCCCAGGGCCCTACCACACATGCCCAAGCACACCCCACTATGTTTTTCAGCAACAAGGACCCACCTGCTCTGTCCCCTAGTGTCCACTCCTCGGGATGAGAAGGGAGCTTTCATGGCGCCCTGTGCTGCCTGAGCCCCACAACATTCTCACCCTGCTCAGCACCTGCTTTCCATGTGATCATGTAGAGATGAGGTGGGTGGTGGGTGGTGGGAAGACGCCTGGGCTGGGGGGAGCCACACATCCCCGCTGCAAAGTCTCTCAGAGACCTCCTCTGGCCCTGGAGCCGTGCGGCGGGCCCCGCGCACCAGTCCTGAGCATTTAGTTCAGCCAGGTCTATGTCTTGGGGCCGTCCTGTGGGCTTCAGGCCTGTGGGCAGGAACTTATTTTCTTGGAGATTCGTATGAAGGGCACAAGCATGTGAAGAACTAATGCTGGCATCAAGGGCAGGGAGAAGAGGGAGGCTGCCTTGGGGGCAGGTCTTAACACAGATGCAGTTATGTTTGGATCAACCAGAAATTCAGTCATGACCCTCTTAGGGGACAAAATCCTTAACCTTTCTCCATCTCAGTTTCCTCCTCTTCATGGGGCTGTTGTGGGGTAAATGACGTGTGATGTGCTTAGAACTGTGCCTGGCACACAATAAATTCCCAATGAGTGTTAGTGATTTGTTTGGTGGTTGATGTTATGATTATTAACTCATTCATAAGGCTCAAATATAGAGCCTTATAGGTATTTAGTCAGTGTTGAATGAATGATTGAAATACATGCAAGTGGATACAAGGTTGGAAGCAGATGACATCAAAGATTGAGGACACTTGATTTGCATTTGACTTAGTCTAATTAGTTGTTATGATCTGGTATCCATAGAAACTGCTGAATAGTGATGCTTAGAATAGACAGTTTTCCTCTGTTCTGAGTACATCAAGTTACATGGGGCTTCTGCACTTTGCAACCCACGAAGGGGGCAGGTTCCTTACCCACCTGTTCATCTCTCTCCTCACCAGGGGCCCATGACTTAATGGACGCTCAGAAATGCAGTGTCTGCATGGGTGCTGGGACGCAGCAAATGCTCATGCATTTTCATTGAATGAATGAATGTTGTCTGGCTCAGAAAATGGCAGGACTGAGCCTTTAATAAAAGACCTCAGAGCCTTCCCCTGGAAAGTGCTAGGGAAAGCAGGGGCTAATTATCACCTCTTGAATTAGATTAGGTTAGACATTTGAATGATTAGCACCATTTACTGAAATAGGATTAGACCCTGTTCACATTCAATTCCAAAGCAGTGAGGAGCTTGGGCTTTGGGGTCCATCAAATCTGGGGGGAAATATTGGCTCGGCCACTCCTGAGTGTAAACTTAGGTAAGTTATTTAATTTCTCTGAAACTCAGTTTCAGCATCTGTTAGCTGGGCCCGATGATTTTTACTTCTCAGCAATGATGTGCAGATAAAATGGTCCAATGAGTGTAACGCCATTTGCTCCCGGCAAGGGAACCATACCATCGTCATGATCAAGCCTGTGAAGTGGGGATAATAGCAGCCCGCTCTGCCCCCGAGAGTGTCGGGACAGCTCTTTGAACTGGAGGATGCTGTGCACACATGCACGATGGTGAGGATGCCGTGAGCGGCAGAGAGAACCTGAACCTGGAGCCCTGGCAGGGTACTCCTCCCGGCCAAGGGGTCAGGACTCAGAGAAGACCCCAGGAACCCAGTGGGGAGCTTCATGTGCAAGGTGAACATAAGATTCGGAAGTCAGGCTGCCTGGCTCCAGGCCTGCCTCTGTCCCTTTCTAGTTTCTGTGACCTTGGGCAGCAGACAAGCTCCTGAGGCCTCAGTGTCCTTGTTGGTGACTTGGTGTGATGGTAAATATCTCATTGTTCTGTGGGGAGTAGGTGGGCTCGAGCCTGCAGGCGCTCGGTCTGGTGCCTGGGCTGCAGTGGGTACCCTGACTGTGGCTTGCCCCACTTCTGCACAGCCCCGCTCTCCCACCCGCTGCTTCCTCAGCCCGTCTTGTCTTTGGTTTACAGGGTATGAGGAGAAAATAAACCCGGAAGCAGCAAGGGGCGGGGAAGCAGGGTGAGCCAGCCTCACGGACAGGCCATGCTCACATGAGGTGGGGACCACTGTGCCCCCATCTCACAGGTGAGGCCACGCAGGCCCAGCCGGCAGCAGGCTTCACCTCCAGCTCTGTCCACACACAAAACCGGCGCTCATTCGGCAGCACCAGGATCCTTCTCTGGCCCTGACTCCAAACGTTGTCTGGGTCCCCGGGGTTGGAGGACAGCAGTGGACAGAAACCAAGGGGCTGCTCGGCCAGCTCCACGCCCCACACCCCGTCTTCACCCCCACCCCTGACTCCCACCCATCCCCAATCCCTCCCACCCCCTCACTATGACCCCTTGCCCCAGGGCGTTCTCCTGAGCTGGGTGGCCCTGTCAGCCTCTCCAGGATGCTGGAACAGGAGCAGGAGTCGCCAGCTTGGCCTGTATCCTTCTCTGCCACAGTAACAGTGTCATCAGGTAATTGCATTTGTCCCTTATCTCGCTCTCCTCTTTATTACTTCCCTGGGGAGGTGCTGTAACCATGGCCTCTCTCTGCAAATTAAGCCAGTCTCTTGGCTGCAAGCACAAGCCAGGCCATGGGACTGCCATCAGGAGACACGTGTGGTGTGGAGGGGAGATTACATCTTCAGGTGTCAGGGACACCCTGTCCCTCAGCTCAGGGTGTGCTGGGCTGGGAGCACAGCCAGTGCCCTGCAGAAAAGCCCTGGATCCAGAGCAGGAAGTCTACAGCTTGCCATAGGCTCTGTTCTGGGCTTGCTGCGTGACCTCAGGCCCAGTGCTTAACCTCTGGGGGTCCCAGGCTCTTCATGGGGGACGCTTCTTGTCAGATGGAAGCATTAACTCTTTCCCCATGGTAATGGAGCCAGCTTGGGACTGGGAGACACCCGCAACTCATGCGTTCTCCACACAGTCTGTATTATTGTAGCAGCTTCTTTTTTTTAAAGTTTTATTGATATATATTTGCACATATTTAAAGTGTACAATTTGATAAGTTTGGACATATGCATACACCCACTAAGCCATGACCAGAATCAAGGTAGTCATCCCACCCATCATCTCCCAGTTTCCGCTTGGCCGGGTGTGATTCCTCTACCCCCTCCACGCCTCCACATTTCCTCTCCCCATCCCAGGTCACCACTAACCTGCTTTCTGTCACTACAGATTCATCTGCATGTCCTAGAGTTTTATATAAATGAAATTTTACAGGATGGATTCTTTCTTTCTGACTTCTATTTTGATATTCATCCATATTGTTGCCTATATCAATAATTCATTTCTTTTTATTGCCAAGCCCATGATATGGATATACTACTTATAATTCATTTATCTGTGGGTAGATATTTGGGTTGTTTCCAGTTTGAGGCCATTACAAATAAAGCTTCCATGAATATTCATGTCCAAGTGTTGAATGCATTCATTTCTCTTGGGTAAATAAATACCTAGAAGTGGAAAGCCTGGACATATGTTAAGTATATGTTTAATTTTTAAAGAAACTGACAAAACTGTTTTCCAAACTAATTGTGCCATTTGATATTCCCGCTAGCAGTGTATAAGTTCAGGTTCCTCCACATCTTCACAAACCCTTGATACAATCAGCCTTTTTAAGTTTCAGACATTCTGATAGGTGTGCGGTGGCATCCTGTTGCTTAGTGAGTTCTGCTCGGAGAAATGCCTGGGTTACCAAGTCCCCTACCCAGGACCAGCTTGTCTTTCTTAGTTAGGAGGTGAAGCAGGGCTTGGAGAACCTGGGAGTTCTCTGTGTGTATCTTTTATTCTTCCTTTCTGCTCTCAGAGAGGCTGTGGGGGACAAAAGGTAATCTCCCAGGGACCTTTCCAGTCTCGTGATTCTGGGACAAATGCATGTGAGACTCAGCTCTCACCTTCAGTAAAAATACTATGATTTCCCATGGTCATTGTCCCATGTCCACTTTGGCACTTATTTATTAGCCTCCAGAATAAGATCTCTCACTGGGACCCCAGAGGTGGCTGAGTAGCCTAGGGATGGTCCATGCCTGAGCTAGAGTTTCAGCTAACCATGGTCCCCAACCACCTGTCCTGGAGCTGGGGGCCAAGAAGACAGGGAGTGGGGTTCTGTGGCTTCTTCAGGGCACCCTCATCAGAGGCACAATGCAGCTGAAGGCCTCTGGGGCCCTCCCTCCAGGCTGGGAGTTCTCTGGTTCTGAGGCCAAGTCAGTAGGCTTTTTATCCTTAAAACCTCCTGCCCAGGCACAGATCTTCTCTTGAAGAACTGACATGCATGGAATAAAATGCATTATTTACATGACAGACTAAATCCTCCTCACCACATAACTTCCACCAGAGGAAATTGAGGTGTTAAAGCCACCCCACTGTAAGAACAGAGGAAGGGGTGTTTGAATGTCCTTCTAAGATAGCACTGGGTCTCATAGGCAGGGAGGGCCTGCACATTATTCTTAGCAATCAGAAACAAGACCACCCACAAGAAACTGTCTTTTGAGTTTGATGTGGGAAATGTCCTAGATTTTCTTGTTTATCTATTTTAAAGGGCTTGGGAAGAAGGGTTCACAGAGATGTGGGAGAAAGGGCCAGCGACACAGGAGCCACCACTTCAACAAAGAAAGGGACCCTTCATATAATCAAAGCTGATCCCCACCACCACCACTTCATCCATTTGTAAAGGAAAAAACTGAGACCCTGGTAGTGGCTAGACCTGCCCAAGGGTGACCAGACCCTGTTGTACAGTCAGGATGAGGTAGAAATGGGACAATGTTCTAAAATGGTGCAGAAAGCTGGGCGTGCACTAGTTCTCATGAAACAAGGAGGGTCTTTAATCTTAAAAATGTCATTGTGAGGAACGTGATGGAATAGATGCATGACTTCCCTACCCTTCAATTTCTCAGAGGTAAAAAATGTCTCATTATTGCAAACAAGATTAAACTCCATGAAATAAACCAGCAGCATTGATTGAGAAACAAAGCCAGTATTCTAATGATTCCATAGTGACTTAAATTTTTCAAAAGCTTAAGCCTGAAAAAAACAACTTCTTGAAACTGGGACCCCTAGAACCTGTTGGAGACCTATAAGACCTATTTGAGTCACTAACGGGTTGTCTAGGTTCTCTGGAGGGAGGGAATAGTTCAGAACCACGGACAGTGCCTCAAGAAGCTGTGCTTGATCTTAACCCGCACCTCAGAGAGTGGTGCTGCGTTTCAGCCACAGCAACCGAGGGAATGGGTGGGTTTGTGGGGCATCATTTGAACTCATCTGTATGTATGTGAAGAGCCAGGATGATCACTAGTTACAGGGTGATACACCCAGCTACGGGGGCCAGAGAGCACCTAGCCCCCTAAATATCTCCCCAACCGGTCTCCCACCTTGTCAGGTTAAGCTATGTTCACCACCTATGAATGCAGGATTGGGGTTGGTTTGAAGCAATGTCTTTTTTTCTCAAAAGGCTTGAAATCTACTTGAGCAGACAGGATATTTGCATACAAGGTTAATACCCAGGCTAGTATTTGGTAATGGTCAAATGGTGGTGCCAATCGTGAGGGCTAACAGATCTCACCAGACAGTGAGATCTGGGGGATTGGGCTGGTCAAAACCCTTTCTAGGGTGGAAGGCGTTGAGTGGGCTTGACCTGACCAAGAGAAGGCACTTTTGGCAGGGGGATGTGTGAAAAAGGCATTGAAGCAGGGGTGTGCATGACACATACATATGACACAGCAGAGCTGGGCAAGTGTCAGGCCAGGAATAAGCCTGGTGTGGCTGAAGCAGTCCCTGGTGGGAGGATGGGAGTTTAATGATAAGAGAGAAAAAGCCAGAGAAATAGGAGGGGTCCATTCTGAGGACATGAATTCCTTCCTTCTTAGGTGGAATGGTGGAAGACCCTCCTATTCTTTTCTTAGTTCTTTTTCCCCAAGTAAATCAGCCTTCACTTCTGGTGTGCTCGGTGCCCTGTCACCCCACTAGTATGGGTCCCCCATACTGCAGAAGACATGACTTGGAAAGCCTAAGGTGTGACACCTCCTATTCAGGGTGAAGGCTGGGGGTGTGGAGCTTTGACCCCAGGGTAAAAGTGCTCATGGAATTCAGGCAAAGAAGAAGTCTTCCTGGCAGTGGATGAGCTGAGGACACCCGGGAAGCACCTGAACTGACTGACTTTCGGGAAGGAAGAAGGTCTGTGATTAACCCCACAAGGCCCCAGGTTCTCTGCCAGCTCCTTCAGGGCAAGGAGGCCTGGGGAGAAGTGGGTAACCAAACTGCTCTGCTCTGAGCTGGGGGCCCAGGAGGGGTGGTGAGAGAACAGCCCATTGTTTAGGGGTGAAGCTGCTCAGCTAATGGCTCTGAAGTGGCATTCGGCAGGAGGTAAGAGGCTCATGCACTGCTCTGCAGGCCCCACCATGTAGGAGCTCCCTGGGCATCCCTCCAACCCAAAGCTCCCCAAACACCCCTCTGCCTGTGTCCCTGACACCCCCCTCCAGCTGGGCTGGTAGAGGAGGGGCAGAGCCTGAGGGCTGGGGGATCAGCTCACCACCTGCCCTTCTGTGCACAGCAAAATCTGCACCCCCCAGGTCTCCGGGCCTCCCTCCACAACATCCCGTTTCCAGGGCCCAACTTTGCAGGGCTCTAGATACAGCTGGGGGAGCCTAATAGCTCTAAACTCAGAGATACTCGGACACCTGAAGGAAAACCATATCCTGAAGTTGCCACAATAACCGGTAGGTGCTGATGGTCACTCGGCATTCCTCTGGCCCAGGCACCGTGTGCAAACACCTGACACACCGTAACTCCGTGAGCCCTCCCCAGAGCCCCGGGAAGTGGGCGCCATCACACACATCCCCATTTTACAGATGAGGAAAAGGCTCTCCCAGAAGCTGAGCTGTGAAGCCGAGCTGCTGCTGAAGCTTGAAGCGTGTGGCTCATTTAGTCAGTCAACTCCCAAATGGAAGCACACAAACCCAGTGCTCCACCAGAGGACAGAGCCTGAGGGACAGAGGGGAGGGAGGGAGCCACGACAGCCGCCTGGGACATGCAGGGACAGTTACATGTGCTGAGCACCCAGGACCTGGGCAGTGGCTTTCCCTCCTGCCACCAGCACCCCTGAGCCACCCCAGGCATAGTCAGCATTGACAGACGTTGGTAACCAAATTCTCAGTTAAATTCATATGAATGGATATAGTAGATGTCATATATACACAATGGAATATTACTCAGTCATAAAGAAGAATTAAATCTTGCCATTTGGACCAAGACAGTATTATACTAAGTGAGATACGTCAGACAGAAAAAGACAACTACTCCATGATTTCACTTACATGTGGAATCTAAAAAAGTAAAACAAATGAACAGACAAATGAAACACAAATAAGACTCCTAAATATAGAAAAAAAACTGGGGCTTGCCTGAGTAGAGAGGGCTGGAGGATAGGAGAAATAGGTAAAGGGCATAGAGAGGTACAAATATCCAATTATAACATAAATAAGTAATGGGGATGAAAAGTATAGCATAGGGAATATAGTGACTAATATTGTAATACCTTTGTATGGTGACAGATGGTAACTACACTTATTGTGATGAGCATTTCATAATGTATGTGATTGTCACATCACTATGCTGTACACCTAAAACCAATATAATATTATCTATCTACTATATTTCAATTTTTAAAAATTCATAGCAATCACACAAGGGAATATTTTTATCATTTTGTAGAATAGGAAATGGGCTTAGAAAGGTCAAGTGACTTTCGCAAGGTAACACAGCAGTACTAAACTGAATCAGGATTTTAACTCGGGTCCCCCTGACTCCAAAGTCAGCTCTTTCCATTGTCCTAAGCTGCCTCTGCCAGCTGGTGAGGGGCTCTGGGGACTAGGATCTCCCTGAAATCACCTGAAGCCTCTCCTCTGGGAGACCCTACAAGTTAACCATTTGGGGGCCCATAGAGTTGAAAGATTGGGGCCCCAGGTAGCTGGGAGGCTTCTCTCTCTTTCAGAGTCCTGGCTACTTGCCCCCATCCTAAAAGCCCCACTGCATTGCTCTGACTCTGTTCTTGGGGCAAGGGTGCCGCCCACCTCCCTCTCTACCACAACACCTCGGGCAAGCAGGTAGACCAGCCCCTCTCCTCGCCTCTGCTCTGAACCTCGCTTCACTGTCTTCTCTTGCTGAGACCTCTAGTTCCCCATGTTTGGGTCTACTTGGCAAGACTTGGAGCTTGCACATTGCTGAGCAATTCTTCCATGACACTTCCCTCTGGAGCCTCTGCAGACCCGCCTCCCAGCTGGTCTCCCCTTTGGGTATAGAAGTTTCTGACCCAGTGGTGTCTCCCTAAAAAAATATCCTGCTTGGGAGTGGGGCGCCACTGCAGGGCCCCTGTGCCATATGGCCAAGGAAAGGAGGTGAAGAGGTGAGGAGGCGAGGAGGCAGGGTCCAGGGAAGACCTCTTGCATCTCAGTTTGGCTCAGGTCTGGTCCTTCTTTCCGACTGCTGTGCCTCGTGCTGAGCTGGCCTTGGCATGCAGGGCTGGGTGCCCACGGCACCCTCCCCCCGCCTCTCCCACCATCCTCCTGGGCTGGGCCCACCAAAGCCCTCATCCACCCACTGAGGCCTGTAAACGGCCATATTAGATTAAAACAAACATCTGCCAAGGCAGAAAAGCAAAACCTTAATTGGAGAGCCCCCGGGGATGTTTGTAGAGACAGATGGGAAAGGGTCTAATGAAATCACCTCGTACCGGCCTCTGTGTAGACCTTGCAGATAAAACAATATTGCCCAGCAACGGGGCTTTGTCACCTGGAGGCCTGATAAGGGGTTTGGAGGAGCTGTGTGTTTGGAAAATATGATTTTGTAAGTGAGGCCAAGGGTGTGTTGACTGTGCCGTCCTGGGCTCCCCCGTCAGTTAAGCAGCTGCCACTTTCCCTGGGGTACAGGCAGAAAGCTGCCCCCAAAGACCCCACAGCAGGGTCTCCCCATGTGGAGCTGTCCTGAGCCCCAGCCAGAGGAGCAGACGGTTACTCCCTGGGATTGGCACTCACCAGTAGGGACATTTCTGGCCACCAAGGGCAGGTGGTAGCAACGACTTTCTCATGTCCTCATCCCTGACTCCTGGTTCAGAAACTTCTCTGAGGCCCCCTGGGATGGAGTGGGGTTTAGGGCTGCTGGGAGCTAGGGCTGCTGAAGGGCACAACATGCCTCTGAGCATCCTACCAGCTGCCACCTTGTGCCCATCTTCTCCCAGTGAATCCTGTTTCCCTCAGAGTAAAAGCCAGTCCTCACCAAGGCCCATGAGGCCCTGTATGATCTGGCCCAATATTGTCTCATCCCTGGCTACCCTATGTCCTTACTTTCTTTCAGCCACCTTGGCCTTTTAGATCTTCCTCAAACCTGCCAAGTATACTCCTGCCCCAGGGCCTTTGCACTGGCTGCTCATTCTCCCTGGAATGTTCTCCCAGATGCTATGTGGCTCTCCCTCAAATCCTTCAAGTCCTTATCAAGTTACCATCCCAATGAGGCCTGACCATCTTTTTGATGAGGCCACGCCCTCTCACCCTACTATGCCCACACCCTTTACCTGTTTTGTTCCTCCTTTTTTCTACAGCATCACCACCTTCTAATCTACTACATAATGCACTTATTTATTATGGTGTATTGTTTTTTTGCCTGTTTCCCTAACCTAGAGTGTACATATTCCAAGGAGGCAGGAGTCTTGCCTGTGTTTTCTTCACCGGTATATTCTGGCATTGAGAACAGAGCCTGGAGCAGAGCAGGTACCCAATAAACATTCATCGAGTGATGGAACGTCTCCTCTTCCCAGCCCCTAACAACTTTGGTAGAACTGGTGAGAAAGTGGCTGTGTCCAGAGAGGCCAGAGTATGGCCATCCCCAGAATGTGCCCCCACAAGGTAGCTGTCCCCCACAGCCCACTGGGGGGACCTCCCGAGGAAGGCAGCCTTGTCTGGGAAGGGAAACCCAAGGCTGGGAATCAGGAGGGTTTCACTCCCATCTCAGCCCTGCTAACGATTTGCTGTGTGACTTGGAACATGATGCTGTTCATCTCTGAGTCTCAAATTTCTCTTTGGTCAGATGATACAGCATTTACGGTCTTAATCCAAAAGCTAAAAATTTCTACATCACGACTTTCCACACTACAGCCTGAGATCAAATCTTGCCTCTGCCACTTGCCTAGGCCGTTTGGCATAGGCAATTTAGGCAACCGTTATCTGTTTGGTGAGGCCACGCCCTCTCACCCTCCTCTGCCCACGCCCTTTACCCTGTTCTGCTCCTCCTTTTTACCACAGCATCACCGTCTGTTAACTAGCTAGATTAATCTCATCTGTTGATGATGATAATGATAACAACTGCGTTGCAGGTGTGTGAAGAGTAAAGCAATTGATACACGCAAAAAGGTCAGCTACAATGGTTCAGATTTCAGGCACATTCTTGGAGCCCAACTCTGTCGCCTGTGTCCTCACAGTCGCGTTTCAGGTGGGGGTCCTGAGGCACTGAGTGGGAAAGTGCTTCACTAGGGTCACTGGGCCAGTGAATGGCAGCTCCAAGGTAGCCTCTCTTTCTGGCTGACCCTGGAGCCAGGGGCTCTGCCCACCCCTTCCTTCCACTGCTGCAGCTTCATTTCCCCAACCCAGTGGATTCCGGCCTTGGCCCGGCCTCACCGTGTGGGCCTCACCTTGGCAAGGGCCTGCCATTGACAGGACACTTCCTGAATAGGACAGGAGTCCCTACAGCCACCCTCCAAATGAATGCAAAGAACAATCAAGCCTCAGAGCCAGCGACGGAGGAAAATCTATCAAGGCCCAAGAAGTGGGAAAGGTGTGGAGGGCACTGAGCTCCGTGTGGCTTAGGACTGGGAACCACTGAGGGATCGGACACTGTTGGACCACCCACACCCCAGACAGAGCCAGTGGGGGCCAGCGTCTTGGCTAGGTCCCCTGAGTTAAAGATGTGAGCACGTGAGGTTTACTCAGGAATCCCTGGCAGAGCAGTTGGGAAGGAAGACAGAGAGGAGGGTGGAGGGAAGGAAGGAACATGCCTGCTGTTAAGCCAGACAGACACCACTGTGAGAAACGGAGCTTAATTCCCAGGGAGCCGTGGGGCTGTTATACTAGAAGCCCCTCCTCAAAGTGGGCCCACCCGGGGTTGAGGGCCCTGGGGGATTTCTAAATGAACAGCTGAGACTCACCAGCTGAGGGAAAGTCCCTGAACTCTCAGCCTCTGGTGCCTGTGAGCGGAGCCGCCTTCCGGGTTTCAGTGAGAAGCCTCTGGGTACGGAAAAGCAGATCCTGGCGGTGGGGAGTGGGCCAGGCTTCGGAAAGGTCCAGGAGACCTGGGCAGGTCTTGGGTCACATCTGAGAGGGTCAGACTTAGCCGGCTCGTCGGGAGTGGCTGGGGATTCTGGCCAGGCCTGAGCCTGCGGCTCCCCGTGGGTACAGATGGGGCCTCCTCTGCAGCCTTTCTTGCTTCTCCCCATTCTGGAGGGCTTCCTGTCTGTGAGAACCACTTCTGGGAGACTGGGAGGCCAGCTCTGGAGAAGGTTCTAGTGCCCCTCCCTAGTGGACACCCCAACAGGACTCCCATTCTCCAGGCTCAGTGCCTGGAGGACTCCCAGTGTGTCAGCCGCATGGCCACCTTCCGTCCCACAGGCACTAGGACCTTGTTCTGTCCCCCTGCTCTCCGCCCTTCTGGCTGGGAGGCAGCCACCTTCCTGCAGGCAACATCCCCACATGGTAGTAGGCAGAGAGAGTGTTCTTTTAGTGTGGTTAAATATACATTACATAAAATTTACCATTATAACCATTTTTAGGGCTACAGTTCAGTGGCATTAAGTATATTCATATTGTTGGGTGACCATCATTTTCATCCATCCCTATAGTTTTTTTATCTTCCCAGCAGAACCATTGTTCCCATTAAACAGTAACTCCCCATCCACCCCACCCCCCACTCCCATTCTATTTTCTGTCTCTATGGATTTGATTAAAGAGTGATTTTATAAATGTAGTTTTTCAATGTAGTTCTCACTGTCCAAACCTGCCTTCTTTTCTCAGCCCCTATTCCTACCCCAGGTTAGCTCTTGGTCTCTGGACTCAGTGTGTTTGGGCTGCCAGTCCCACACCATTCTTATCCATTTATTTACTCTTTTTTCATCTGTGGGAGCAATGGAACAATTAGGTTGAGGGTCAGGACAACCAGTTTTGATTCTTACAACTTGCTGTGTGTGACCTTGGGTAAGTCCCTTCACATCTCTGAGCCTCAAGAATGGGACTGGAAACTTGGCAACACCAGTGTCATCCACTGAGTTTCTCATAGACCTGGAAATTGATCATTTTAAGGCACTAATTCAGACAACTGCCCTTTAGCCAGGAGATCTCTATACCCACGCTGAAACACTCCAGGGCAGGCATCCTTTAGAAAGCCTACATGGTTTGAATGAATTTGAACAGTGTTGTCTGGAATATGTTAATAAGGAGTGCCTGGCATCGAGCAGTCCCTCTCCTCCGATACAGTAACAAGGGGACTATAAACACACCCCACCACTGGCACCCTACTCACCTGGCCACCCTCCACCCTAGTGTTGTTGCTTGTTGTCAGAACTGCTCACTGCCTTTCTGGCATTCCTGACTTCAGTTGGGGTTCAGCTTCAGAAAATAGAATATTAAATGGCTTACAGAATCACTAATAGAATTCAAGAAATTGATTAAGAAAGTGTCTTTTGGCTGTTGTTTCTAGCTTGCAAAGCAACACCTCAGAACTGATCTGCCACTATAACTGCTGCCCCACCAGGGTCAAGAAACTGCCTGCCACGTCAGGAAGCTCCACTATAGCCACTGTCTCCCCCCACCTCTGCCGTGTCAACTCTGGAAACAAGGTTGCTCTGCACCCTTTCTCCACATGTGACTCCTATGCAAGTACCTCTGATTTGGTGGAAACTAGATCGCATCCAAGTTCTCATCTGCAAGGGGGTCTGGGAAGTGCAGTTTTTAGATTTCCTACTTCTGCCCATCAGAAGAGAGTTGGGATGGACAGGGAGCGATCTAACCCACAGTGCCCTCACCAGGCAGAGAGCCCCTGCCTTTGCCGTGCCCTCACCTCCTCCTCTCAGTGAGCTATGCTGTAGCTCCCACCACCCATTCACCTTAACACTTCATCTGACACACAAAACCAAGGCAGTAGACACGCAGACCTTGTTTGACTGCACTTCACTTTATTGCGCTTCACAGATACTGTGCTTTTTACAAACTGAAGGTTCATGGCAACCCTGTATTGAGCAAGTCTGCCAGCACTGCTTTTCCAATAGCGTGTGCTCACTTTGTGTCTTTGTGTCACATTTTGGTAATTCTCACAATACTTCACACTTTGTCATTATCGTGATATTTGCTATGGTGGTCTGTGATCAGGGATCTTTGATGTCACTGTTGTAATTGTTTTGGGGTGCCACAAACCACGCCCATGTCAGACAGCAGACAATCCATAGATGTGGCAAGTGTTTGGACCTGCCTTTGCCCTGTCTCTGTCTTCTCCTTGGGCCTCCCTATCTTCTGAGACACAACAATATTGAAATTAGGCCAATTAATAACCCTATAATGACCTCTAAGTGTTCAAGTGAAAGGAGGAGTCACACGTCTCTCACTGAAAATTATTAAGTTTAGTGAGGAAGGCATGTTGAAAGCCGAGAGAGGCCAAAGCTGGGCCTCTTGTGCCAGTCAGCCAAGTCGTGAAGGCAAAGGAAAAGTTCTTGAATGAAATGAAAAGTGCTCCTCCAGTGAACACACGAATGACGAGACAGTGAAACAGCCTTATTGCTCATACGGAGCAAGTTTTAGCAGTCTAGATAGAAGATCAAACAAGACACAGTATATTTTTAAGCCAAGCCTAATGCAGAGCAGGGCCCTAGTTCTCGTCAATTCTAGGAAGGCCGAGACAGGTGAGGAAGCTGCAGAAGGAAAGCAGGAAGCCAGGAGAAGTTGGTTGGTGAGGTTTAAGGGAAGAAGCCATCTCCGTAACATCGGAGTGCAGGTGAGGCCGCAGGCGCTGATGCGGAAGCTGCAGCAAGTTACCCAGATCGAGCTGAGACCATGAATGCAGGCGGCTGCACTAAACTGCTTTCAGTGTAGATAACACAGTCTTCTAATGGAAGAAGATGCCATCTTGGACTTTCATAACTGGAGAGGAGAAGTCAGTGTCTGGCTTCAAGGTTTCAAAGGACAGTCTGACTCTCTTGTTAGGGGTTAATACAGCTGGTGACTTTAAGCTTAATGCTCATGTATCATTCTGGAAATCCTAGATTCCTTAAGAAGTATACTAAATCCATCTTGTCCGTGCTCTGTAAATGGAACCACAAAGCCTGGATGACAGCACCTCTGTTTATATGGTTTACTGAATATTTTAAGGCCACTTATGAGATCTACTGTTCAAAAAAAAAAAAGATGCCTTTCAAAATGTTGACAATGCACCTGGTCTCCCAAAAGTTATGGTGGAGATATACAGTGAGATTCGTGTTGTTTTCACGCCTGCTAAAACAGCATCCATTCTGCAGCCCATGGATCAGGGAGTAATTTTGACTTCCATGTCTTACTACTGGGGAAATACATTTCATAAGGCTATAGCTGTGATAGCTAGTGACTCATCTGATGGATCTGGGCAGTCGGTTGAAAACCTGCTGGAAAAGATTCACCATTCTAGATGCCATTAAGAACATTCATGATTCTTGGGAAGAAGTCAAGATACCAGCATGAACAGGAATTGGGAAGAAGTTGAGTCCAACCCTCACGGATGAGTTTGAGGGTTTCAAAACTCAGTTGAGGAAGTAACTGCTGATATGGTGGAAACAGCAAGAGAACTTGCTCTTAAAAGTGGAGCCTGAAAATGTGACTGAATTGCTGCAATCTCATGATAAACATTTAACAGAAGAGAAATTGCTTCTTATGCATGAATAAAGAAGGTGATTTCTTAAAATAGAATCTACTCCTGGTGAAGATTCTACAAAGATTGGTGAAATGACAACAACAGATTTAAAATAGTCTATAAACATAGTTGCTTAAGCAGAGTCAAGGTTTGAGAGGAATGGTGCCAATTTTGAAATAAGTTCCACTGTGGGTAAAATGCTATCAAACAGCATCACATGCTACGGAGAAACTTTGTGAAAGGAGGAGTCAATTGATGTGGCAAACTCCATTCTTGTTTTAAGAAATTGTAATAGCCACCCCAGCCTTCAGCAACCACCACCCTGCTCATTCAGCAGCCAGCAACACTGAGGCCAAATCCTCCACCAGCAAAAAGATTATGATTCACTGGAAGCTCAGATGATGCTATCATTTTTTAGCAATTAAGTATTTTTCAGTTAAGTATGTACATATTTCTAGTCACAATGCTATTGCACACTTAATAGACTACAGTAGAGTATAAACATAACTTCTATATGTATTAGGAAGCCAAAACATTCATTTGACTTGCTTTATTGCAATACCCACTTTATTGCAGTGGTCTGGAACCAAACCTGTATTTTGATCTCTTGGTGTGCCTATGCTATAATCAAAACATTTTGTGCATAAATCAAAAGTTGGCAGCAGATCTGGGAAACTCCACTGCCCTCAGTGGTGACTTACTCATCAACACACCTGTCGTTGGCTTTTCTCCTTTCCTCATCTTACGTCCCCACTTCCTCATTGTCCTTCTTGAGATCACTTCCAAATGAACCCTTTGTATCCCAAATCCCTGTCTTAGGATCTGATCTGGGGGGAACCCAAACAAAGACAAGCATCACCCAATGCCCAGCTCCTTGGAAGGTACCCATCAATAGCACTACACAGGGCTCCTCATCAGAACCACACAATGCAGAAATTATCTGGACAACTATTCTCTCAGTTCACCCAAGGATGGTGCATAATTAGTATCCTCCTAGATGCATGCAAAAGACATTAATTCACTACATATTATGAGTGCCGTAGAGCATTTGGGCTTAATTCTCTTGTAGAACTCCATCTATAAGCAAGCATAATAATGGCACCTGCTTCATAGGGCTGTAATGTAAAACTCTTAGAAGAGTGTCTAAGAAGAGAGGTTCTTAGCAAGTTTTCCACAGGGTTAGTTCTGTCTCCATTACCTTGGGTTGGGCATTGTCTTCCAGTATCCCCTCTTCCTTTAGTAATCAGAACTACCCCCAATGGCTGCCTAGCCTCCCTTTTATCCAGGTGTGTCCATGTACCTAAGTTCCAGCCAATGGGTAGTGAGAAGTGATGCAAGCAAGTTCTGCATCATATCCTTACAAGGAAGCTGCTTGGCTTCCACCCTGTGCCCCCTTTGTGATGGTTGAAAAACGGGGGCAACTGGAGTAGCTGCCTTGGTACCAAAGATGGAAATCTTATAGAGAGGATGGCAGATCCATGCTACAAGTCTAGACTGTTCTCTTCTGGACTATTGTGTGAGAGGGAAATAGGATCCCACCTTATTCCACTGTATTTCAGGGTCTTTGGTTCCAGCAACTTACCCTTCCCTAACTAATCCAGCCCAAAGACTGGATCAAAAGATGTGAGTTTTTTCCTTCTTTTATTTTTCCATTGCGCCTACATGTATCCACTATGCCAGGAACTGTCATCGCAAGATGAGCAGGATGCAGACCAAACACCAAAAAGCTCAAAGTGTGATGAGGCAGATGGATCTAAAGGCAAAAAATTTCAGGCTTCTGCGATAACTGCTCAAATAAGAGTTGTGGATGCAGAGAGGAGGGAGGTCCTGAACAAAGATATGGAAGAGTTTGCCAGGCCAAAGGAGAGGGCATGGGATGGCAATTGGGAGGCATTCCAGGAATCAGGAGATGAGGGAGAACACAAAGCATTTGGGCAAAAGGAGCTCGAGGGACTTTACCATTCATTCGCCACACGGTTCCTTGGATGCGTCCTGGGTCTGCATTTCCAAATCTGCAAAGTAGGGTCAAAACTCCCATCTCTAACTTAGGCGTAGGGGCACCATAAGGGCTCAACAATGGAACATTTTGAAGAGCTATGAAGCACTGTGTAAACACTTGTTACAGGCATTGTCGCTTTTAAAGTCTTTATGGGACATTTTCACTAATTGGTTATGCTCAGCTACATGGGGTAAACAGGAACAGGCTCCTGATGGAATGGTGCTCTTGGGAGGGCAGCAGGGGTTCTTCCCATGAGAAAAGCCCACTCAGCTTGGCAAGTAGTTCAACTTTCTTATGGCAGTTGGACAATGCATATCAAGTGCCTTAAAAACGTCCATTTTCTTTGAGAAGCTGACCAACTGTTACATGAAATAATTGCAAATGCTACAGAGGTTTTTGTGTAAGATTGTACTTTGTAATAGTGAAAACAAAAACAAAAAGCAGGAACCTATCTGTGTATCAGTCAAACAAACTGTGGCACATAATAAATTGTGGTGGACCAGTCTACTCACGACATGGGCAAATCTTTATGATATGATGCTGCAGAGGAAGCAGGTAGCAAATCTTTGCAACACATTAGGGATGACCCCATGTTAGAAAAGCCCAAGACATTTCTTCTTTCAAAGCTCAGCTAAAGTTTTTCCCTGAGAACTGCCCTTTGCAAAGGGAGCCACCTCAACAAAGACTATAAAGTATATACTTAAAAATTACTGATGCTTATCTCTTCCTCTATTTCTGGGCATTTTCCAAGATTTTGAGATGGACTATGTGTTACTGTTCAGCTGTATTTTCCAGGTCTTCTTCACGCTATCTCCTGGCTGTTCCTGGAGCACGCCAAGCACATTCCTGCCCCTGGGCATTTACACTTGCCATTCCTTCTACCTGGAGCCGTCTTTCCCTACACACATGCAACCTCTGCTCGCCCTCATTAACTTCAGGTCGTTGTTGAAACGTTACCTCCTTGGTGAGTCTCTGCAGATCTACCTTAATATAACCCCAGTCCTCTCCCAGCACACCCATCCCTTTCCCTGATTCGTTTTTGTCCATAGCGCTTGTCACCATCTGGCATACAGTGCATTTTACTTCCTTCTTATTCATTGTCTGTCTTTATGCTTTAGAATGTAAACCCCATAAGGACTAGACTTTTATCTGTTTCACTCATTGCCGTATCCTCAGCACCTAGAGCAGCTGAGTGCTGTTCTGAGGTGTTCTAAGCACGTAGTCAAGTGCTTAACAAATAGTTTTTGAGTGAAAGAATAAAGGCACAAACAGGACCATTTCAGTCTCTTTTGAGCTCCTGCCAGTTTCTCCTTTAGGGGAGGGAGTGGGCACAGGTGTGGAGCAAGAAGCAGGAAATAGCAGCAGCAGATGGGGTGGGGGGTGTTGCTGGGAGAAGGAAGTTCTGGACAGTGCCAGCAGATGCCAAACTATAACTCAGATACCAGATTTATGATACTGGGGTCAGGTAGCAAAGTGGCCTCGAGGTTGAGAGCAGCAGTGGTGGAGAGTGAGGGCCCAGGACAGAGGAAAACAAGCCAGGTAACCAACTTTACACACAAAACACCAGGTTTTGAGAAAAGAACACTTGAGAAGAGCAAAAGCTGTTCTCAAATACACAGTGGGTTACCAGGAGCAAGAAGTTGATTCTAAGGGGTTGAACTGAGGCTAATGAGTAGAAGCCACAGGTACTCCTATTTTGGTTTGATATCAAGAACTGTCCCCTACTCCTCCCTAACTGGCCCCCATGAGGGCTGTCCAACAACAGCCGGAGCCCAGGATTCACTCATCCATAGGTTGAACTGTCAATCAGCAGTTATCTATTAAGTGCATTTACCCTGTGCCAGGTGCCTTGCTCAGCACTGTAAAAGCAATGACAACTAAACGCTGTTCAGATAAATACATAAGCAGTTACAAACTGTGAAGGCACTAAATGAACTACGTTGCCAGAGAGGCCTTACCGGGATGGGGAGAGTGCTCAACCCCAGCACCCTTTAGGGCCCTCTGGATACTTAAGGGAGCCCTGAGTGGTGAGCATGCCTCCAGCCTGTGAGACTAGGGGAAGGAAGCCCTCAGAGAGGGGCCTCAGGGGCATGGAGTGATGCGCTAGGGCTGGCAGGGACCTCAGCACACCTTGCAGGAACACGAGGTCCGGAGAAAGGGAGTGACTTGCCCACGGATACAAAGCCAGTCGGTAGAGCTGTGAAGGGGTGCAGGGTCAGCTGAGACCCCTGTGCCACCCTCTGGAAACCAGTTGCTGACCTCGCGACTTGGCCCATTAACCGTGAGAGGCGGGGGCCAGAGGTAAGAAGGTGTGATCGCGGGGGTGGTGGATCGACCTGCCCCTGGACACCTAGAGGAGGGGGAAGGGGCAGGGGCGGTCCCAATGACGTCATTTCCGGGATCGGGGTATATAAGCAGGGCGCGCGGCCGGCCCTGCCGCTGTCGCTGCTGCTGCTTCTGCGGTAGCCGGTCCCGGTGCGGGGAGGCTAGTGGGCGGACCAACAGACGGACGCACACGCAGGAACGCTGCGCCCCCCGGCCCCGCTCCAGCTCCGCCGCCCGCCCCCAGGCCGCCGGTTCAGCCACCACTCGTCTCGGTGTTGCTCGGCGCCCCGGTTCGCCATGCGCCGCGCCGGTGTCCTGGCGCTTCTGCTCTGCGCGGGGCAAGGTGAGCTGGTGCGGGTCCCGTGGGAAAGGGCCCTGGGCGCCCCCTCCCGCCCTGCCTGCTCTTGCCCTGCCTGCCCTGAGGTCCAGGCACCACGCAGCGTCCCGCGCCCCTCGACACCTCCCTTCCCGAGAGGCGATTTGTTTCAGCACCGCGGACAGCGCCACCGCCTCCCTCCTGACTCAGCCAAGCGGCTACGGACCCGACTCTTTCCGCCCTAGCCGACCCCGCGGGGCAGGGCCCCCTAGCGCCCCTATCCCATGTTTAGGCTTGGAGTCTCGGCTGCCACAAGACAGCCACCGCTCCTTGCTGTGGCTGGCCAAGGTCACTGGGGGAGACGGGAGGGCTGCTGGCTCCCCCTTCGCCTCTCTCCCCCTCCATGTTCCTTCTCTCCCTCGCCTTCTGCCTTCTGCCTTTGCTCCTCTCTTTTCCTGTCTCTCGGTCCTCCTCTCTCTCTTTTCCCTCACCTCGGGGTCGCACTCCCTCTCCTTGCACCTTCCTGCGCCCTATGACTCTTGCCCTCGGCTCCCACACCCCCTCCAGAGTGGGAGCTTTCCCAAAAGGAAGGGCTGAGGCTCTGAGTGCAGCCACTGGGAGCCACCCCACTTGGAGGCAGGGGAACAAGATCAGCCCCAGCATGTCATTGGGTGGGGACAGTTTTGAGGGGGAGCACTGGGGTGAGTGGGACCCGAGTGGGCCGGGCCAGGAGACTAGGCTCTCCCCTCAGTGCAGAGGAGTGACCGCAGCTCTCTCTTTTTCTTACCAGTCATTGCCCTCCCTGTGAACAGCCCTATGAATAAAGGGGACACTGAGGTAAGAAGGTGGGGGGCAGTGCCCCGGGCTGGTGGGTAGGAGGCCCCAGGGGACAGCTCACAGCCAGTTCTTGGGCAGCTGCAGGAGGAGTTTGGCATAAAGCCAAGAGCTAGCACTGCGGCTGCTGAGCCTGGGGACAGTTTGCAAAAGAAGATATCAAAGGCTGCTTGATTTCCCTGCCATCCTGCTGCGGGGACTTCCCCAGCTTCCTCTGAGTTGTGTGTGAAGCCGAGCAGAGCCTGTGTCTTACCTGCTGGGCCAAGGTACCAGGTCCACTGTCTCGAGCACTCCGAATCTGGAAGGCCCACTGTAAGCTGCCGGGGGTGACCCTGTGTGGATGTGGCTGTCCACAGAACTGCGAGAAAAGTCCTAACCTGCCTGGCTCTGGCCTCTCCCTTGGCTCTTCTCCTCCCCAAGAGGCTCTGCCACAAGCACCCCTACCCCACAGGCATTCAAACCCTGGCTGTCCCAAGGGGCCACAGTGAAAGCATTCTCGATCATGGCTTCCGCACTCAGGGTTCAGGCCAGTTGAGGCTGATGGTGGATGTCACCCAGTAAAGGGCCTTAAGAGACGCTGGTGGTGGGGGATTCTGTAGCCCACAAGAGACACTCTATGTCAGGTGTATACTTGGAATCCATTCATGTCTGAGCCATTTTTCTAGTCTCTGTTGCTCACAGATTCCCTCCACATGGAAGTCCTCACCTTTCCAGGAGCTATTTTCTTTCATTCCAGAGAGGCTATGGTTAAAACCCAAAGCATCAGTGATTTCAACTTCAATTTGCTCAATTATATTTCCTACTCTTCATTATATTTAAACCTCCACCACTCATCATTGTAGCTGTGTGGTCTTGGGACAATTCCTTAACTTCTCTGAGCTTCCCTTCTGCCCATCTGTAATGATATTCCCCTTGAGGGGAGTTGTGAGGGGGTAGGAACCAGACGTGAGGTGCCTGGCACATAGTAGGTCCTCAGCAAATGGGCACTGTTATTCCTAGAGCTTCCTTTCTGCATCTCCCTATTATTCTTGGGACCTCGACCCAATTCCTCTTTCCTTGAATCTGTCCTCATGGACTGGTGATTATCTGCTATGCCCAGTGCAAGATCTGGGGTTACAGGGAGATACACAGGATACAGGCTGTAGGGCTCCTTGCCAGACCCCTTATGGAAGACACTTCTGTCACCATATTATACCCAAAAGTCTGGGGTTAGAGGCACTAGAGCAGCTGGTTAAGACCCAAATGTTCCATCCTAGGATGCCGTGACTACTGTGGAGCCTGTTTGCCAGTTTTCTATCCTGGATCCTTGGACCGGTTGCCTTGGCATCCCATAGAGACAGCCTTCTACCCCCTCACTCCCCACGAGTGTGGCCTGATGCCTGTCTGACACCTCCCGCTCCCCCACCAGCTCTAGGCAGCTGAGGCAGGTTGGGAGTTGTGAGTCCCTCTCTGGGTGTGTGTGGCACTTTACGTTTTATAGTGTTTTTCTGTCTGTGCCTTATGCTGGGAGGGGAGGTGGGAAGGCCTTCTCACTCCCATGTTACAAGTGATGAAACAGGCTCAGAGAGGTCAAGTCACATGCCCATGACCACACAGCTAAGATACCACACTGCAGTTGGCAGCATCCTCACACATCATCCATTTATCAGGTGCCTGATGAGGCACAGCACCTTGCTGGACACTGGACAAGACCGTCAGAGAGATGGCTGCTATTGACCCGAGATGGGCACCCAGAGGTAGCTGATGTGTGCCCACATGCAGCTAGGGTATTCATCGTGTGAGGGACAATGGAGCCAGACCACGCAGCTATTACTCCCTGCATGTGCAGAGCCAAGGAAGGTGTTTGCTCTCTGGGCAATCCAGAAGGGATTCCGGGAGATAGCTGAACTTTTGGACATCTGAAAGACTGAAATACTTTTTTGAGACCTACTTCTGATGTCCAGGAGCAGCATCCTCATCTTTAGAGAAAGATTTGGGGATGAGAAGGTACCAGGTACTCACCTGCACCATGACCCACCTTAAAGGGGCACTTGCTGGCACATGCTGACTGGGGCACCTCACACATGGTGAATACCATATAGGCATTTTCTATTATTGTTGCTAGTATTGTCTGGCTGAGAAAGCAGAGCTGTGCCCCTGAACCAGCTGTCCCTGGACCCTGAAGACAAAAGCAAATGCCCTATGTCCTCATTAGAAATTTGCCCTGGAGCCTCAGGGGGCTGAGCCCCATGCCCAAACCAGCCCCAACATGCCCCCATTCTCTTCCCAGGTGATGAAGTGCATCGTTGAGGTCATCTCTGACACACTGTCCAAGCCCAGCCCCATGCCTGTCAGCCAGGAGTGTTTCGAGACACTCCGAGGAGGTATGGGCCAGGCCGGGGGTGAGGGGCTGCTGCCTGCTGGGCTGGGAGGCTAGGACATGGGTATGTGGCTTTTGATAGGAATCAGTGCTTTAATTCAACAGTAACTGGCAGAGTGGCTGCCTGGTTACCGTGCTGGGGTCTGAGTGGTACAGACAGATGAAAGGGTCAGAGCCTCTGCATGCCTGCAGTTCACAGCCTCGCAGAGGGGGCACACTTCACTAGAATTCTGACAGAATGAAATCAAGGCTAGAACAGCAAGCCACTGTGTCCACATTTTATGTGCTATATCATCAGTGCCAAGATCAGCTGCTGGCAGCTGGTAGAGCCCCTATAGGTATGTGATGAATAAAGGAGCGTTTGGGTGGGCATAGTTCTTCCAACCAGGCAATCAAGTTTTGAACAGCTGTTTGATGAATCCAACATTAGCACTGGAGTCAGGCTTTAGGAAAAGTTGGAACTCTACAGGTAGAAATGAAGAAAGGGGACTGACTCCAGGTGGAGCAGACAACACAAGCAAAGGTATGGAAATAGGGAAATGTGTGTTGAGAGACACTCACCTCACCTCAGGGGCTGCTATCTCTTAGCTAAGGTCTGGGTGTGGGGACAGTGGCTGGCCTTTCTGATATAGCATAAAAATGACTGACACCTTGGAAAGAAGATAATTTCAAAAGCACTGCTGCCACTCAGGTTTTGAGTTTCCAAAACGTATTCTCTGTGCTCAGCTGAAAATATCGATGGTAATCTCTTTCTTGGCTGTTGTCTAGAAACCACCCGTAACGACTCTCCTTCATTGCAGATGAACGGATCCTCTCAATCCTGCGACATCAGAACTTGCTGAAAGAGCTCCAAGACCTCGCTCTGCAAGGTATTACCCAGTCACTGTCTGTGATCTGGGTAAATTCCAGTAACAGAGTCAGAAAGTCATGGTGGAAGATTGAGCAAGGTCCTGTTTCTCTCTGATCCTCAGTTATTTCCTTTCAATAATTGTGGAAAGGTGGGGTCCTCTGTGCCACTTGGTCCCATCTATCATTGATATAGTTAGGAGATCAAGGCCCAGAGAGGCTGAGTGATTTGTCCAAGGTCACACAGTAAATTAAGGACATGCAAAGACCAGATGCAGCAGCTCTCCTAAACTCTGCCATTTCAGTTCAGCTGTTTCAATGGTGACACTTTCAGGACTAGGTTGCAGAGAGGATCCCTTTCATCTGTTAACTGAGACAAAATTGGTCTCAGTTAGAGCCCCTCAGAGAGGAGGGGCTCTTTTCCCTTGTGAGCTTTAGTTCAAGGGTGAGAGTGGGGGAAACAGTGTCTTTCTTGCCCCAAAACACAGACCAGACTTTCAGTGACCTCAGAGTGAGGTATGTCTTTCTCTAAGAGATTAAGAAAATCCACTGCTGCCCTTGGGAATAGAGTGACTTTGTGAGGCTGCAAGTTCCTTGTCCCTGAGGATATTCAAGCACAGCCTGGGTGGAATGCTGGGATAGAGGGTTAGGCTGATGTCATCCCCAAGAGTTAGCTGCTCTGCCCAGCCCAGACTCCTTCCTGGGTTCATGTGAGGCACCGATCCCTCCCTGGCAAGTAAGGAAAAATGGGTTCTGGCCCCACATCTGTTGGACTTACAACGCAGCAACTCTGTTTTACAGATGAGCAACCAGATGTTCAATAGCCCAAGTTACCCAAGGTCACAGCAGGAAAATAATCAGGAGGCATGACCCCAGGTTGGCCTGGGGCCAGATCGGGGCATAGGCCCTGGTCAGCAACCACCATGTCAGGCTCCTCTGCCTCTGGCCACCCCAGGAATTCCCGTCATGGGGGAAAAAACCATCATCAGCACCTGGCATGGGTGGGGGCACTCAGAGGAGGCAGCAGTAGCCTGGAGCCAAGGCAGGGGGAGGGGTCTGGACTGTGGAAGCAGGTGCCAGCCCTGAGCTGGGATGCACGCTTGTGCGTAGCCTTCTCCCAAGGACCTGGACTTAAGGGTCCAGCCAATGGGGGTGCCTGATGCAGAGCCCCCTGAAGAGGAGGCAGTCCCCTCTTGTTGCAGGGTCGGTCCCCTAGTTATCAGTCAGGTCCTGAGAGGCCCCACTCTCTGTTGCCAGCACTGGGATCCTCTGCTCCACTGGGGCCTTTAGTGCCCAAGAGGCAGCAGGCACGGCTTTTTCCTTTCCTAGGTGAGAAACTGAGTCTGGAGAGGTGGTGTGGCCGCCTGGCGGGCCCCAGCTGGGAGGGGCAGGTGCAGCCAACCCTTGCCACCTCCCCTAGTTCTGTCACTGGGCAGGCCTGGAACTAGATGAAGAAATGGAGGCCTCACTCTCACAGAGGAATATGCTGAGGATCAAGTGGAACTCTTCTTTCCTTTTCTCATGCCAGGTGCCAAGGAGAGGTCACATCAGCAGAAGAAACACAGCAGTTTTGAGGATGAGCTCTCAGAGGTTCTGGGGAAGCAGGACGACCAGGCCGATGTGAAGGGTCAGTGCCGGCTGGGCTGGACAGAGGCTGGGGCGGGAGGCAATGACAGCAGTGGTTACATAGGAGTCAGGAGCCTCTCGTATAGGCCCTGTAAGGCAGCTAGTATTTCCTTCCCTTTCCAAATGGGGAAACTGAGACCCAGAGAGTCCGTGGACCTTGTCGGGGGAGCTGCATGACGGGAGAAGGGACTCTGGGCCCTGCCTCCGTCCACACCCCTGCAGGCGCCCCATCCGCCGCGGGGCTCACTCACGCAGGCCCGGAAGCCTATGGCGCGGCAGGCAGGCAGCTTTGACTCGCTCTTCCCAGGAGCCACTGCAGCAGGGCCGCCTGCCCCAGAGCCCTTCACCTGGGAAGTGGTGGTGCCTCAGCATAGCCACGTTACAGGATCCCAGAGGAATAGGTTTGAGGCAGGAGCTGGATAATCTTTCTTGAAACCAGAGAGCTTTTAGGGGTCAAAGAGGTCATGACTTAGGTTAAAGTGGTGCCCTGTCACTCATGGGAACAGCCTTGAAACAGCCACAAAGCCAAGCCCGAGGGCCTCTGCTCTTTGCTGCGGATGGTGGGTGAAGGGGCCAGGTTCCAGGAGCCCGGCTCTCAGCGCTCTTACTCTAGGGGCTCAGAGCGGAGGCCTGTGGCTGTGGCGGGGGTACCGCCGCACTGGCCAGGGCATGGCCCCCCCCCGCCGTGCTGGCTCCCTGGGGACGAGTGTCTGGATTGACTGTGGACGCTGCGGTGGGCTGTGGGAGGGAACAGAGTGTGTGTGTGTGCACCTGGAAGCTCTAATGGGGGAGGCAACCATGTGTCGGTGCAAAGACCACCCTGTACTCGGCACTTGGGACTTGGATACAAGACGCCTACAGGCTATGTGAGCGCAGCCAGGCCCCCTGACCTTTCTGAGGATCCGTCTGAGTTTCTGTAAACAGGATGGGAGCACTTTCACCTGGAGCCCTGGAGTCAAATCGGGGGACGCATTCGGTAGTGCTCTGCTCAACAGTAATCATTCTAACGACGGAAAGAATTTTTATTAGTCAAAAGGCTGTCTGCAAGGAAATGCTTTTTAATGAAACCCTGTAAACACTTAGGAATTGAGCACTTTCACAGGACACTCAAAGCAGAGAAGTCCCACAAGAATGAAGTGGTAGTAACAGTGCCTCTTACACAGAGAGGTTAGAGATGTGCCCAAGATCACAGAGCAGTTAAGCTGATGTCCTCATTTTCAGTCCAGGGCTCTATCTTCTGGGGTCATTTTCAAGGTCTTTTTTTGTTTTCTTTTTCTTTTTTTAATCACATCCTGCTTTGAGGGGCAGAAATACAAAGAAAGAAATACAATCCAGTTGCGCTCACGGCAGACCCAGGCACGGAGAGGGCAACCCTAATTCTGGCAGGGGTGTCTGGGGCTGCGCTTGCTGGAGGCCAAGAGCTGCAGTGACTGAGACCTGCACCTGGGCCCCGGGGAGACACTGCGCGCCGCCTGGTCCTCAGGGCCCGCGGTCGCTCTGTTGTTTCTGCAGAGGTGCCTGGAGAAGCATCCCCCAGGGACGTCGCCGAGAAAAGAGGGGATTCTGAGGAGGCGAAGAGTGGTGAAGACACGGATGGGGCCAGGCCCCAGGCCTCCCCAGAGCCTGGGCAGGAGCCCAAGGTTGAGGACAACCAGGCCCCAGAGGAGGAGGAGGCCGCCAACACCCCCCTCCCCAGCCAGAAACACCCAGGCCCACAGGCCAAGGGGGACAGCGAGGGCCTCTCCCAAGGTCTGGTGGACAGAGAGACAGGCCTGGGTGCAGAGCAAGAGCAGCAGGCAAAGAGAGGAGAGGAGGAGGAGGACACAGAGGCTGGAAAGAAGGCTGTCCCTGAGGAGGAAGGCCCCACCGCAGCATTGAAGCCCCACCCAAGCCTTGGCTACAAGGCGCTCCGGAGGGGCAAGAGTATGTGTGATGTCTGAGACCTCAGCATATGGGTCGGGGGTGGGGGCACGTGGGAGAGGGTCCTCATCCGTGATCTCATGCCACCTTCACAGCAGCCCTGAAAGGGAGGTATTATCTTCATTTTCCAGATGGGAAACAGGTGCAGAGAGGTTAGGTAATCAGCCCAAGGTCACACAGCTCATTAGTAGTAAGAGCTGATTCCAGCCCCCGTTTCTTTGACTCCAAAACCATGCATCTCCTGCCATTCCACATAGCCCCTCCCCTCCAACTCAGGAGGCAACAGGGGCTTTGCAGGGTGGGGCGGGGGGGTCTTGGGAACCGAGGGAGAGCATGACAGGTGGGAACAGGTTGGTCTGGGGACAGTGTCAGCTTCCACCAGTGTTGAGGAGAGACCCCAGCACCTTGTCAGAGCCTTTCCTCCCTTCCCAGCTGCATGACCCCCGGGTCAGGGGCTTCTGTGGTGAGATGGCCAATGTAAGAGCCAGGCTTTGGCCAGCCCCCCAGCCCCTGAGCTTAGAGGGTTTTGCAAAACCTGGTGTCAAGATGGCTTCCCCTCCAAGTGCGACGTGGTGGCAAAGGACTGGGCTGGACCCTGAGTGCAGGTCTGTGGTCCCAGGGGGAGGGGCAGGGACTGGGGAAGGGCAGTCCTCCCTCACTGTCCTGCTCTTGTCCCCCACCTGCCCCAGGCTGGTCCGAGGCTCTGGCCGAGGGTGGAGCCAGGAAGACTGGGGCGGAGGAGGCACCGCGCCCCGAGGGGAAGGGACAGCACTCCCAGCAGGAGCAGGAGGAGCGGCTCTCCAAGCAGTGGGAGGATGCCAAGCGGTGGAGCAAGATGGACCGGCTGGCCAAGGAGCTGACGGCCGACAGGCGGCTGGTGGCAGAGGACGAGGAGGACGACCCTGACCGCCCCATGAAGCCCGCCTCCAGGGCCCGGGCCGATGGCTCCCGGGGCCCTGGGCTGCAGCTGCGACGAGACTGGAGGCCGTCCTCCCTGGAGGACAGCGTGGAGGGGGGCCTGCCCCTCCAGGTGCGCAGCTACCCGGAGGAGAAGAAAGAGGAGGAGGGCAGTGCCAACCGCAGACCAGAGGTTGGTACGGGGTGGGAGCCGGCCCTGGGACGGGCCTCCGGAGTGTGGGCCCAGCTGGGAGGGCAGCCCCACCCGGGTGTGCGGCCCCTGCCCCGCTGAGAGCACATGGTCCCCTTGGAGTCTGGGACTGCAGAGGTGCCCAGACGGGGTCTCTTGGGAGGCTCCCCAGAGGGCCTGGGTTCGGGACACAGCCAGGAAGGGGCAGGAGGAAAGGTATGTCAGGCCGGGAGGTGATGAACCCTGCTCACAGAAGGCACCCAGTGAAACTAGCGGCCAGCCAGACAGGAAATGAGAAATGTTCAGATCAGCATGGAAGCTGGACACGTGTTGAGTTGAACCAGTCCCCAAAGCCTGGCACAGGGACTTTGTCCTGGAGGCAGCAGGGCGCTGGGCAGCTTTGGGAACAAGAGCTTGGAGCCTGGGCTGGAGAGAGCTCAGACACTAAAGGGCCTGGCAGGGGCTGACCTGCAGAGGGCCATTAGCTGTCTGGGGGATACAGGCCTGCGGGTGCATTAGCCCGAAGAGCTGGGAGGGAGGGAGAGGAGGTGGTGTCCTGGGAGGCCCCTGCGGATGGTCTGGCCGTGTTCTCTCTTGGCCCCCAATCAGCCCAGGTACGCCATCCTCCCAGGTTCAGGCACTGCCTCTAGCCCCTGATGGCACAGGAGCAGGGGCAGGGCCAACTGGACCTTGGGGCTTGGTGGGGAGTTGGGGGAGGCACGGACATGTGCCGGAAGACCTGCATTCTGCCTTCTCCTAGCTGTGTGACCTTGGGTGGGTCACTCCCCTTCTCTGAGCCTCATTGGTTCCCCCATTTGTGAAATGGGGGTAAGGAGTCCTTCCTGCTCACCTCATTATCACGATCGGAACACACCCAAGCTTTGAAAACCAGGCCATGCCCAGGGCTACTTGGGCAGCTCAGGGGGTGTAGGGATGCACCCCCAGAAGATATGGGAGGGGCAGGAGTTATCACGATCGGAACACACCCAAGCTTTGAAAACCAGGCCATGCCCAGGGCTACTTGGGCAGCTCAGGGGGTGTAGGGATGCACCCCCAGAAGATATGGGAGGGACAGGAGCTGGGGTCCCTGGCAGGCTGGCAGCACCACCTTGGGGCTGGAGGAGGCTTTGGGGGGTCCGTGGTTCAAGCCCCAGTGCCCAGGTGGGAATCAGGGCCTGTGGCAGGCTGGGATCTGTCCAAGCTCTTCTCAGCCCCATGCCCTTCTCTGCCCACCCAGAAGAGGATGTGGCCCCTTCTTCCAGTCTCCGGGCCTGGAACCAGGGTCTCTGTGGCCTCAGAGGAAGGACCTTCCTTAGGTGCTGGCACTGGGAGAGATCATTTACCTTTGTCCCCAGAAGACTGAAAGGAAAGAGCTACAGGAAGCAGCAGCCTGCTCCCCACCCCCAGCTTTTGGACCCAGGATAAGCCTGGCACCTTCATTAACTCTTAACCCCACCCAGTAAGCTGGAGGGAGCGAGATGCCCTGAGGCCAGTGTCCCTTCTCCACTGGCAGAGGAAGCCCTGGACAGCAGCGAAATGGGGGCCCCAGAACCATGTGGACAGGATGGGGCAGGTCCTCTCTACCCAGCCCAAGGGGATCCCTAAAAAGCATCACAGGCTCCAACATCACAGGGCTCATGCCTGGGGCTCCCCCAAGACGGAGGGCTCTAGCGACCCCATGTCCATGGCAACTGCTGTCCACCTGTTCTGACTGAGCCCTAGGCGGGTGCTCTCCATGGCCTGGCATCCAGCCAGGAAGGGACCCCAGGAAGACTGTCCCTCCCAGGTCAGCCAGGGGGTGGCCTTCCCTGACTACTGCACCGAATCTGGGAGCATGCCCTTGAGGGTGTCAGTCCAGCTCCGGGAAGCCTGTAGCTTCCTGAGGCTGGGGCACAGAGCAGAGCTCACAGGAGGGTCCCCAACTGCCCTGGCAGCCAGAGCTTGGGGGCCCCATGACCAGGGCCAGAAATCAAGGGCAGGCGGAGGTGGGGCTTATATCCTCAAGCCTGTGCCACAGGCCCATGGCCCCTCCGGTGAGGAGGCCTGGCCTCAGCCTGGGAGCCCTCGTCACAGTCCAGGCCGTGGGGTGGAGGGACTGGGAGGAGCTCTGATGGGCACCAGAGGCTTTGTGTTCCACATGCCTGCCTAGAGCCATTCAGGAGGAGGCAGACCTAGATAAGAGGTCACAGTGTGGAGTTAGGCCCCCCACTACCCCCCATTCACTGTCCTCATGTATGGATGAAGCCCCTAAGGCTCAGAGAAGCAACGCCATCTGTCCAAGGCCACACAGCTCATCAGTGGCACAACCAGCCTCGCTGGCTGCCTGCTCCGTGCTGCGGGCACTGGCACCCTGGGCCAGTCCCCATGACTCTTGCTGTTCTCTCCTAGGACCAGGAGCTTGAGAGCCTGCTGGCCATTGAGGGGGAGCTGGAGAAGGTGGCCCACCAGCTGCAGGCGCTGCGGCAGGGCTGACGTGCCAGTTGGCCCCATCAGCCAGGGCTCCAAGGCATCCTGTGGTCCTGGCTCTGTTGTCCCCTTTGCAGGTCCTGGCCAGACGGCCTGGGCGCTGCTTCTGGTAGGGAGGCTGGGCCCAGCCCACCCTCCTGCCCCCACATCCTTTCCTTCACCCCTGCCCCTGTGTACCCCTCTGTAGGGCTGACCCCTATGACTTTTAAGGATTACCTTCTCTCTGAACACAGGCAGCTCTCTAGAGTTTCCTTTCTACCATCAGAGCCATTGGCACAACTGCAGTAACTTCCGATCTTTGGTGAGAGCTGAGAGCTCCTGCTTGTAATGTACTCTGTATGAAATTTATCTAAGGAAAAATAAATCTGCTCTGGGCTCTTTCCTCTTTCTTGACTCAGAGTGGGGGTCAGATGGCTTGGATTTGGGCAGAGGGACAGGGGGAGGTTCAGTCCCTCTGGGCAGCCCCTTTTGGGGCCACTTCCCAGATCCTAGCCCTAGGATTGTGGGAAAATGACTTTGCCCCCCTGAGCATGTTCCCTCATCTGTAAAATGGGGATGCTGATACCTGCCTCCGTGGGTATGGGGATCAAGGAACACAAGCAGAGCTGCCCCCTCTTCTCCATCTCCCAGCCACACCTGAGCTGGGGCCAGTTTGGAAACATCTTCTGCTCTCTGTGGCACCGGGTAGAGACCTTGACAGCCCCAGGCTAGTGCCTACCACCAAGGCTGCAGGCCCTGGACCAGCTTTGGACTTCCTGAGCTAGGGATGCGAGCTGCAGGCCCCCTCCGCATCAATCTGCCAGCCCCTTCGACCTGGGGGTGCACAGGACTTGGGCGTCTTAGATTCTCGCACATCTAACAGCTCCGCAGAGCAGGCAGGTCTGCCTCAGTTTAGAAAACAAGGAAACTGAGGCTCAGAGGGTGAAATAACACATCAGTCACAGGCAGGGGTGACGCCCAAAATGCTGAAACATGGGGACGGAGGGATTATGTGAACAGAATGGACCAGCTAAATACCAGGGCCAATCATTCAGCCTGTGAGTGCAGAGATGGTCGGCCAAGCCCTGACTTCAAGAAGTCAGAGAGCGTGGGCAAGTGTTCTGGCCCTCTCAGAGCCTCTTTCCTCATCTACAAAATGAAGATAATACTTAAATCAGGATCGGGTGAGGACCTGAGGGGCCCTGGAAGCCTGGAACAGGGAATCATTAGAATGAGTTATTGGAAGGGTCTGGGCAAGTCAGCCTCTCCTGTGAGGCTGGCAGGGGGACTGTCCGTGCTGCTGCTGTCTGCCCCCCGAAGCACAGACGGACACCCTCCACAGAGCTGGTGCCATAAGGTGCTTATTTTAATACGTTTCAAAGAGACAAAAGTTTGCCCTCCACCCTCAGCAGTTAAAGATATAATAAACACGACGCTAACTGTATTCCACTAGTCGGTCAGATACAAAAACATCCGCTATCAACACTAGTTAGCAAATAAAGGGAACACGGGGACATCTCGTCCCTGGAATAACCCATCCCAAGGACGGGCCACCTACACTGTCATCCTCACAGGGAGCACACACACAGCCAAATCGAAAGAGCCAGTGGAGAAAGATTCTTGGTTACAGAAGCCATGATTTTATATATATTGTATTTATAAACATCATATACATGTATGTATATAAACTAAGTACAAGCCACTCTGGGGTTCTGGTAATCATTACTCATGGACGGGACTGAAGCAAACAGCATTTGTCACACAGCACACAGGTCAGTACTAAAAACGGGAAAGGCCACTGTCCTGGTGAAATCACTATGCAGGAAGCTTTTGGAGAAACAGCAAGTTTCAGAGAGGTGTGAGCCCACACACAGCCCTGGAAGAAGAGGGTAGTCAGGCTGTGGGAAGGGGACACACCCCCAAGTTGCCAGGTCACTTGACAACTCTGGAGGTAAAGAGGAAATGGAACTATTTCTGGTAAAGGCCCCAGGTGGCCTGGGCAGACCCAGACCCAGAAGGAAGAGGGCCCAGGCTATTCCATAGTAACAGCTCTGCTCTGAATAGTGGGGCGGGGCAGGGGCAGGGGCAGGGGGGCCCCTCCAGGATTGCAGTGGCAGTGCTGTGCAGAGAAGGGGCAGCAGCACAGGCCCTTTGTCACCGAGGGTGGGGCCCAGGGAAAGTTGCCTGTCCAGAGGCTCTGACCACATCATCTCAGACTCAGGCTCAGGCACAGCCAGGGGGACATGGGTGGCATCAGTGCCTCGCCAGGCTGACCGGAGGTAGGAGCCCAGAAGCTTTGTCGAGGAGAGATGCACTTCTCTGTCTTGGGGACAGCCATGTGGAGGGAAGTGCTTTCAGGACAGCCAGCATCCAACTCAAGGTCTTGGGAGTGCAAGGCCCTTGACCTGTGGCCTAAGGGAGAGGTGCTGTGGGGATCTGGCTGGGTGAGCGGCCGCTTTCTAGGGACACAGGAGAATGTGGGTGCAACCCCCAAGGACATCAGTGAAGCCATGCAGTGGCTTTGTGGCCTGTGGCCGGTGTGTGTGCATGAGCTGAGGATCCATCCTCTAGGCTAGGACAAGGACACAGCCCCCCTGGTCTCAGAGTACCTGCCTGGCAGACAACAGCCACTTTTCCCAGTTGGCTTGAAAATGACAGCTTCTGGCCAGGGTTCACCAACCTTCCCCAAAGCCCACTTGGCAGTCCTCTGGGAGGAGAGGATTTTTTAGGTTGTTTTCACCTTCACTGAAGGATGAAGGTACTGGAAAGCCCACTTAAAAGATGCCCCACAGAACTCCTTGGGGACTTCGGCTGGGTCTGCTTCCTGGAGGTGAGGCTGCGTGGCTCCAGGCCCCACTGATCCATCAGGTGCTGCAAATCCAGACCCTCCATGATGCCAAAGGCGAGGACCCTACACGGATCCCCTGGGTGGACATGCAGCGTCTGCGCTCAGTGGGGCTGAATGGCTACAGCATCACATTAATCAAAGCGTCCGCAGGGAGAGCTGGCTCTCTACTCCAGGCTGCCCACAGCAGCCATCTCACAATTGACCCTCTGAACGTACCCAAGGCCTCAGTCAAAATACGGCCCTGCCACTTGCTCCTGGAGCCTACAGAGTCAGGAGTGCCTTCAGCGGTCCCAGCCACTGACCACCAGCAAGATAAATGCTGCAGGGCCGCAGACCCCACCACGTTACCGACTGGCCAACAAGCTCGGGAGTGAGAGTGCTAAGTGCTCCTGGGACACAGGCGGGGCCAACCCCACGGTCCACACCTGCACACAGCAGACCCTTCCCATGGGCCCTGCCATTTCTGGAGACTCCCATCGGGAAGCAGGAAGCCAAGATCAGCGACAAGGCCTGAGGAGAAATCAACTCCACGGACATTGTTCTGGGACTCGAACGGGCAGGGGCCACTCAGCAGTGCCTCAAGGCTGCTCGGTGCTTCTCCTCACTCACGTTCCCGGGCACAGCTCTCAGCCTGGCCAGAGGAGCCGCTGCTGGATGCCCACTAGCCAGGAGGGGGGTGAGGCGAGGGCTGCACATGATCCTGTGCCAACCAGTGGCTCCAGGGCCTTTACGATGCCAAACCCCGCCCCTTGGTTTCCACTCCCAGAAAACCACCACCCTGCTCGCTGCTCACAACAGAGCCAGTGGAAAACACGACGTCACGGGAAGTTACTCGGTATCTGGGCCCAGGATGCTAATGTGTGACCCTGGGGGTGACATGTATTACATGGGGACACAACAGGGTCTGGGGCCCCAGCCTGGCATCGGGGACATTGTACTCCCCACCTGATCTTGAGGCAGACCTGGATTGGAATTTCATTCAAAAACGCAAAGCTCTTTTATTCAGAGACAGGAAGAATGACAGAAACTTTCAGTGACATTTTGTAAACACATTGTGAAACGCAGTTTGATTTCAGTAGTTTTATTTTGGAGACAAAGCAGTGCAAGAGGCCAGCCACGCTTTCCTGCTTCCCTGGGACTCGGGTAGCCTAGGAAAGGCACAGTACAGACATTATAATCAGGATTCAACACCCAAGTCGTGTAAACGCGGCAGTCGGCAGGCCCATGGTGTCCAGGAGAGCCGGGCAGGTCTGATGGGCCCGCCTCACCCCAGGCCGCGCGCCGCCTCCTGGCAGTTACCACCCAGCCCTTTCTTCTCCAAGGTGGGCGGGACTGAAGGTACCTCCGAGCACCCAGTCAACAGACTCTCTTGGGGCACCCTTCCAGGACCACAGGATGGCCCAGAGGCCTTTCTTCCTTTCTCAAAGTGAACTGATATCTTAAATCAAGACACACTCAGGGTCCTTTGCATCTTGCCCAGGGCTCACACTGTCCGACTGACAAAGCGCCTCACTGGGCCCTTTCTCTGCAGAGGGGGATGTCAGCCCACCTGGGCTGTGGGATCTAGTATGATCAGCCAGTGGTCTGTCTGCTACCATCAGGGCCGGGGGTGACTAATGCAGGAGGGGCAGCATGTCCTCTGCGGACCTCTGGGGCTGCAGCTCCCTCGCGCCCGGCTGGCACAGTGCTTGGGGCTCGCAGAGGACATGGAAGGGGCTGGATCAGGCCAGCTGGGAAGCAGGAACTGGGCAGGTGTGAACAGGAGTGAAGAATATGGACAGCCTCCTGCTGCCCGAGAAGAGAGCCCCAAATTGCCTCCATGCTGGGGGGAGGCTCATCTGGGCCGACTTGGTGGAGAAGCAGGCTGCATTGCAGGGGCAAGGGCATCAAGCCCACACTTCAGTGTCCTCTGGTCTCCTCGTAGCCGTCAGAAACGAGGGCACGCTGGAGGCCCGGGGGCTCTTGGAATGACTTGCCCAAAGAAACAGCACAAATCCTTGGCACAGGCGGGATCTGCCCAGGGCCTCCCAGTCAGGCAGCCTCCTCTTGGGTCCTGGGAGCAGCAGTGCTTGGTCAGCTAGGAAGGCCTCCTCGCAGGGCTGTGTGGGACACGTGTTGGGGTACTGGACATGGAGAGAGGCAGCCTACAAGGCCTTGGCCTCCCCTGGAGGCCTTCTTCTCCTTCCCCTTCATGAGGGCAGCAAGTAGACCGCAGCCCAGACGCCCTGCTAGGAATACACCCCCTTACCCTGGCCCCTGCCAGGGAAACGCAGCTGCGGCTTCTCGCCAACTCTGGCTCCCACTTCCAGTAGGTGCAGCGGCACCCTGGGGCGGGTCTTCAGGCCCCACTCCTCACAAAGCTGCGGAGGCAGCCAGCAGCGGGGGAAACGCACAGGGCCAGGCCTCGGTGTGGGCGCTTGGAGGAGAGTGAGCCAGGCAACTGTTCGTTGGCTCTGCTCAGCTGCCGACAGCCTGGCCGGTGCGGCCCCCTCCAGGCTCCCTGAGGCCTGATTCACAGCAAGCCATCCAGACGAACAGATGTGGATATGCACACGCACTCACACACACACGGCAATCACACACACACATGCTCCACCTCACATTCAGACCTAGTGTTGAAAACACAAGCATGTGTAAACTCAGTGAAGAGATCTGCACAGCAGGTATTAGGCGGGATGGCCCTTTTCTGCAAGGCTGGACCACTTGGGGATCTCTTCCACATTCCCCCACCCACCCCTCATTCAGATCATCAGAAAATCAGGTTAAAAATTAAAAAAAAAAAACAAAAAGGATCAGATGGTTGGGAATTCTTAGTAGTAGCGTCCCCACTGGAAGCTGCTTGCCCAGCAGGTGTGCTCCGCGGCCCACGCCACCCCTCCGGGTCCTGGGCTCCATGGCTACTGGGAGGAGGCCTTAGTGGCCAGCGAGGCCACACAATGCTGCTGGAAGCTGGGTGACACAGCGGCGGTGCAGCCGAGTCTCTGGTGTGGCAGCTTGGTGGTGCCACCTGCACCCACGCTGCCCGCGTCGGCCTCCGCCATCCAGGGTGGGTCCCGGCCCATTGTGCTGCCACAGCAGCCAGGGCCAGTGCCGCATGTCCGCTCGCCTGCCAGGCTGCCCGCCTGCTCTGCCAGGAGCCTGCTGTGCCTTAGTGGGGCCACATCCCCTGCAGCTGCCGTGGCTGCACTCTGGCCCTGCAGGATGGTGGCGATGTGGTTCAGGAGGTCCGTGAAGAACTCGCTTACACCCTCGTAGCCTGGAGGAGGGAGACACACAGCACAGGGCCTCAGCAGGGGGAGGGGGAGGCGGGCTCTGGGGGTGGGAGCAGTGGAGGGCGCAAGGGCACTAAGGGCTGAATGAGTACGCGTGAGAACAAGTGAGGTGCCCAGCCGGCTTTCCTATAAAAGGAAACGCATCTGCCTGTTTCTGAACCCTCCCTGTCACCCAGCTCATGCTCACAACTCCTGAGGACTGGTTTGCTGACATGTGTGCATTTGAGCCTGTTGGAAAGTGCATCCTTCAGGGAGGACTCAAAGTGGGTGCTGTCATGATACCACTTACATAGGAAACCGAGGCTTAGTGGGGGAGGGGGCCAAGTGAAGCCACACAGCCTGGATTCAAAGGTGGATGTGTGTGGCCCCAAGGGGTGGTCCTTGAATTCAGCTGTCCCCAGTGACAAGCTGTAGACCTTAAGTGGATGGGAAAAAGCTCTGTGGCCCTGTCCCCTTGGGCACAGCTTCAGCATCTCATTTCATTACTCATGCCAAATGGCCTGAGGCCACATGGAACGTGGCATTGCTGGAGGTGGCACTACCAAGGTCCACTACTCACATCATGAATCAAAAACAGCACCAGGCTCCCCAGGTGTAAACTGAGAAGTCCCAGGGGAGGCTGCGGTGTGCACAAGGGGCTGGACTGGGGGTAATGCTGATCAACAGCAGCTCCTGGAATTGGCTCTGCTTCCTTCTTCCTGCCCATACCTGCCAGGAGGCTCTCTCTGCCCATGGTCTGAGCATCAAAGCTCACAGACAGAGACTGGGCACTGCCAACAAGGCCGATGCACACCCACCTGTCCCCCAACAAGCGGGTCCGTGTCTCCTGAACAGAAACTGCCGGGCCCCTGTCTGGAGGATCTACTTTCCAACAGGCTCAAATGCACATGTCAGCAAACCGGTCCTCAAGAGTCGTGGGCATGAGCTGGGTGACAGGGAAGGTTCAGAACCAGGCAGATGCACTTCCTTTTACAGGAAAGCCGGCTGGGCACCTCGCTTGTTCTCACACGCACTCATTCAGCAAACTGCTGAGGTTTGAGAGCTGGAGGCTGAGGGGGGATGCAGGGGCACCCGGAGTGGAAAGATGGATGAGCGAGCTGGCGCGCATGGCACTCCCACTGGAGCAGACCCACTACTGCAATGCCGCAGCTCTCTGTCCCCACTGCAGATGAGGCATCAGGCCCGAGGGTTCAGTGACTGGCTCAAAGACAGAGGACCGCCAACAGGACATGCGACTGGTCCCCATGAGGGTGAAGATGGTGCCGGTGGCCATGGCTGCTGCTTATCCAGGCTCACAAGCGCTGGCCTGGGGCCCACACTTCATGTTCCCAGCTCACGGCGTCTGGGAAGCCCCCAGGCAGGGGGCCCCAGGATCATCCCCCCTTTACTGAGGACACACAGCCACTACAGTGGCGGAGCTGGGATCTGAACCAGGCCGGTCAGTGCTGCTGAGCTTGAATACCATGTGGTATGGGTACCCCTAGGACTGGGGGCTTCTTTCAGCCCTGAGGCTGTAGAGGAAGGGCAGGGGCACCCGGGCACTTGGGGACCACCAGCAGGTACGCACAGCAGTGGGAGGAGAGCTGGAGGGCCATGTCAGGTCACCACCAAGGAACACAGCAGTTTCCTCAGCCACCACTCTGCTGCCCCAGAAGAGGCCTAGGGCAGGGGGTGCGTGCCCCCTGGGTGGTGTGGAGGCATGGGTGACCTGGATGCCAGGGAGAAGCCATGTGGGCCGCTCTGGCATCTGGGGAGAGCAGACTGAGGCGTGACCTCGCACTGTGCGAACGCCAGCCTCTCTGTCCCTGTGAGGCGGGGAATGTGATTCCTGCCATGCTCAAGTGAACACCGACGCCATCCCAGTGAGGGGCTAGTCCCCTCAGACTGTAAGAGCTGTCAGGATTTGAATCCATGGCTCGAGCTGGGAGGCAGGAAGCCTCTTGGGCAGGAATGCAAGGCCCTGATCCTGGTTCTACAACTTGGTGGCCATGTGATCTTGGATAAGTGACCCAGCCCGTCCCCATGTCCCCACAGGTGACGTGCTAACAGTATTTCATGCGCTGTGCTGCTGCATGGCAGACACTGACAGTCCTGGACACGGCCCCACATGCCGCCCCTCTGATGGGGCACAACCGGACACCCAGCACCCCAAGGCAGCCAGGGGAACAGGCCCACTCCCCAGGCTGGGCCCCACGGGAGTCCTAGCCCAGGCTCACAAACCAGGCTGGGAGAATCCAGGGAGTGGCTGTGGCCGTGGGCTCTGCCTCCCGGACGCCTCCTCTGCAGCCCCGGGCTGTACGCGCCCCCCACGGGCCTGCAGCCGGCATCGGGCTCCTCGTGCCGTCTCTGCCGAGCTCGGCCTCATCGCCCTGCTGCCTCGGAAACCCCTCGGCACCCAGGCCTGCCTCGGGGGCCCTTCCCTTGGCTTCCCTGGAAGAAGCCTTGCTGTCACGCTGGTTCACAATGACGGTCCCTCCTCTCAACACCCAGGACACCCCATCCACACAGCTACAGTACTGGCAGGGGCTGATTCTGGACCCTGCACAAATGCAAAGCTCAACCACAGAGCCTCATTCTCCCCACCTTGCACCCATCCTCCTGGAACTGCCCTGACAGCCCCGTCCCTCCAGCGCGCTGACTCGCCAGCAGCACCCCCACGTCCCCCCTGCTTTGGATCCTCCGATTTAGTATGACTGCTCCCCTGACGCGCCCTCAATTCCCTTGGCTCTCATTCTGCCACACTGGCTCATCAAGACCCAACTCCCCATCCAGGCTGCACCCAGGGCGACTGGAGAAAAACAGGCCAATGTCCCAGTGGGTCTGACTTGCTATAGGAGAAAACAGAGCTCGGTTGCCACTCCCTTTCCCTGCGTGCCGGGCTCCGCTCTGACCTCCTTGCCCCAGCCTGCCCTGTGCTGCTCCAGCTGCGATCCAGGCCTCAGGGCCCTGGGCCTCCACACTACCCTGCCTGGGGTGCTTTAGCAGGGGGCTCCTTCCTGTCCTGATGGGCTCTGCTCTCAGGTCACTACCTCAAGGAGCCCCTGGGCACCATGCCCTCTGAGGGCCCTGGCAGCCACGCTCACCTGCACCCGGGTCTGATCATCCAGGACATGCCATGGCCATTGGCCCATGTGCCCTGAATGACTGAGGGTGCCAGAGGCCTTCTCTGCACCTTGGTTTCCTTGGCTGTGAAGTGTGACACTGGCCAGGCCTGGCTTACATCCTCTCTGGAGTGCAGGGGGAACACACACCCAGCACCCAGCCCAGGGCCTGGTACAGCCCTGCAGTCATGCTCCACACCCCGTGCAGGAGGGCTTATCCTGCAGCCTGCAAATGCCACTGAGCAGTCCCCACATGCCAAGCATGGGCTCCTTGAGGGCAGGAATTGGTTCCCTGAACCCTTTTACACCCACTGAGCAATGACGCTGGCTTTACGCCTACAGCCAGTACTTGATAAAGGTAAGAGGGCCTGCCGGGAGGGCGAGGAGTCACTCAGCCTCAGTGTGCTCCTGGGAAGGGGGGCTCGTCCCAGGGAGTGCCAGCTGGGTATGTCACCATCATTGCCCCCGCAGGCTAACAGCCCCATGGACGGTGGTGAGCCCCTCACCGAGTTGAGATCTGAGTCGGACAGGGCAAAGCCGGTGGTACCAGCAGGCCCTGAGGGCCCAGCATGTGCTTCCACCTCTGCTCCAGCAGGGAGCAGGCGCTGCAGCTACGCGGAGCTGGCTGGCTCAGGGCCTGTCCACAGCGCCAGGGCTCAGGGGGAAGCAGCAGAGTCCTGCCACCCACCCGCAATGTGACCTGACCAATTCCTCCTTCTCTAGGGGCCTCAGGTTGCGACAGGTCAGCTGGGGGTCTTGTGCTCCCTCAGGCATCCTTTCAGCTCTTTAGATCAGTAAGGACCCGGGGATTGGCTGAGGTTCAGCCAAAAAGGCTAATGCTGACGGTGCAGTGACAGAAGGGGAAGGGGAAAGAGCATGTGAAGTGTGGCCCACCACACGCCTGGCGCTCTCACTGGCCGGATGTACGGACTGTTAGCACCTCACCACACCCCGGACACCCATTTTGTAGGTGGGGCTAATGTCTGGAAGGGGCTGCATTTACCTCGGGCACCACAGGCAGTTAGGGACGGAGCTGGTGAACCCAGTTCACCCGCCGTGTCACCTGAAGCCCCAGCCCTGCCGCTCACCGGGGAAGGCGTTGATGTCGATGACAGCATGCTGCCCGGTCTGGTTGTTGATGATGATGTCGATCCCGAAGAGAGAGACGCCCAGCGCCTGCCGCAGGGCCCGGGAGAGCTCCCGGATGACCTCATCACTTGGCCGCGCGAACACGCCCTCGATCTTGTCCAGCTGTCGATACACACGGGGGTCAGGCCATAGGTGGGGTAGTGCGAAGCCACGCCACACACTGAGACCCCCACGTGAAGCGCCCTAGGGCTGGCCTTACCCTCAGGCAAGGAGGCAGGACAGACCCGCCACAGTGGCCCGCGGATAACCATTTCCCAAGTCCTGCGGATGGGCAAGTACTGGGTGTACAGAGCATGTTACCCCTCTAGTCCTCCTAACGACCCGGGGGGTGGGCACTATTATCAGCCTTTTACACCCAGGGAACCTCAAGTTCTGAGAGGGTCAGGGGCTGTCCAGGTTCACTCAGCACAAAAGCACAGGGCTGGATCTGCACCCATTTGTTAGCCTCTAAACCCCTGACTCTCTCCACAGCAGGGGAAGGAGAAGGAGCCTCTTGTGAACCCCAGAGGATGTCATGGGGCAGGCAGCATGTGACCAGCTGGACCTTGGAGGTGAGGAGGACTGGCAGGGGCGGAGAAGGGTGGGTGCCGGGCCAGGCACAGTGGAAGTGGAGGCGCAGAGGCTCCTGCAGGAGACTGGTGAGGGCCGATCGGTGAGGCAGGAGTGGGCTGTAGGGATCTCTGGTTGGCGTCCCCATGCTCACCCCCGCCCCCACCTCCAGAGCCCGGAGGCCCTGTGGTAGAGGGGTCTGTGGACCAGCCTTCACTTGGGGGTGGTGGGGCTCCTGGGCGGGGCTCACTGATCTCCCTTCCCGAACGGTTAGCAGTGGTGTTTCTACACTGACTCACGCACGCCAAGCGGGCTACCTCAGACTGGCGACGCTGCTGCTCCTGTCTGACTCCCGGGGTGTGAGCTCAGCTTTCAGCGAAGCCCCTGTGGGACTGTCCCTTTGCACAGCCCTCCCCCCTGTGCTTATTTTCTGCTCTAGTCACAGCTGCCCTGGGACAGACACACAAATCTTCATGGGCTCAGGACCAGCCCTGGGCCAGGGCCTCTGAGGAGCAGAATGTTGCCCTAGTAAGGTTTCAGGGCCAGAGGGGCCTGGATATGGACCCTGGCAGTGACTTCCTAGCTCCTTGGTCTCATGGAAAAGTACTTGGGCTCCTTGTGCCTCAATTTGCTTATATGCAAAATGGAACCAAGGAACCTCCATCCCAGACTGCTGTGAGGGAATCAGGGGGGAATCGATACGAAGGGAGCAGCACACGGCTGGTGAGAGGAGGTGCTCTGTGCGGGCTCGGGCAGGCACAGCACCAGTCACCCCTCCATCAGCCAGAGGAAGCTCACAGCAGGTGCTTGCTAAATGCTGGAGTCCCGGGGGAAGAAGGGTGGCTGACCCATCAGAAATAAAGGGAAGCTGGGTCAAAAGTGCAACATAGACCTACTGTATGACCCAGCAATTCCATTCCTCGGTAGGTCCCCAAAAGACTGAAAATAGGTATTTATATGCCAACCTTCATGGCAGCAGTATTCACAAGGGCCAAAAGGAGGAAATAACCCAAATGCCCATCAGCACATGAATGGATCAACAAATGGTGCCATCCACACAATGGGAGAGAATGTAATGTGGATGGACCCTGAAACATCAGGTGAAGTCAAAAAAACAGGACACAACGGGTCACACAGTGTATGATTCCGTTAACGTGGAAGGTACAGCAGAGGTGAGTCCACAGAAGTGGGGGACAGACCAGCGGTTGCCAGGGGCTGGGAGGAATGGACGCCTGCTTAGTGGGGACAGGACTTCCTTTCGGGGTGATGGAAATTTCTGCAATGAGACAGAGGTGGTGATGGCACAACACTACGAAGAGACTTAAGGTCACTGAACTGTTCACTTTAGAATAGCTAATTGTGTATTATGTGAATTTCACCTCAATTTGAAAAAAAAGTGAAGCTGAGTCAGGAGGGCCAGGGACAGAGCCCTGGGCGCCAAGGACAAACGGCCATGACGCCAGCACAGGGAGCCAACATGGCGAACGGGGAGCTTCCAGACGTGTGCAGAGCAGGGACCCCCAACCTAGACACCATCTGGGCTCCACGGTGAAAGCCACTCACGCGGGCTCGCTTGACAGGCAGGGTCATGGAGGCCTGCAGCCCGCCGCCCTGGCATCCGATCTGGGGAAGCACTTTCTCAGCGTCACTTAGTACCTGCCTGAGCCTGGACAGGCGACCGCCACCAGGGAGAGTCAGAGGTCAGAGGGTCAGCCCCGCAGCAGCTTGGCCACTGGGCCTGCAGTCCCGGGCCCTCCCTGAGCCAGAGAGACCCGGGTAGATGCCTCTGCTGCCCCTTCCCCACCCTGAGCTTAATGTACCCTTTGGGGTCTCATTCCCTCACCCCAATAAATGGGGTAATAAGAATCCTACACTGTGGGACTGCGGTGAGGATCAAGAGCTAATGTTTAAGGCTCACAGCACAAGCCCAGCTGAAAGGGGGGCCACGGCTGCTGTGTTATTACAAAGTCTTGTGCCACGCTGCTCAATTCAGCTAAGGAATCTCAGAAACCCTTCTGAAGCTGTTCAATTATCTGACACTAAATTGCCATCCCAGGACAAGACAAAGTCATAGAAATCCTGCTCATGGGTTGTAAACACAAAGGATGTAAATACAATGATGTTCTGGAAGCCAAGGTGGCGATGGAGGTGAGATGCCCCTGTGGCTCACCCCACTCACCCTTGTCACCCATCACAATTGACTGCCCCACCTGCACTGTCCTGGGAGCCTTTCATTCAGGAACTCCCTGAACCCCATGGCCACCCCACAGGGCAGGATGGGGAAACTGAGGCTCAGAGAGGCAGTGTAACTCCCCCAAGGCCACACAGCTGGAATGCTTGGAGCTTGGGTCTCACCTCAGACAGTCCCGAGAGTGTCCACACTCTTAGCCAAAACCCTATACCAGTGTTCGGGGCCTGCAGGTTGTCTGTGGGACCAGGTCCACCCCAGGGGCACCCAGCAGGGGAGGGAGGGCAGGGACCCCACCCCATCGTGGGCCCCACCATGGGCGGGAGGAGAGTAAGTGTGTGTCTGGATGGGGAGCTGCCGGTGTCAGGCCAGCCTGTGAGGGCGCAGGAAGGGCTCTTGTCCCAGAGGAAAAGGGGACGGCTGGCTGCACTTCCCTCTTCTATTGTGCCACACTGTCAGTCCTGGGGGATCCCTGAATTCAGTCAGGAGCTAAGGGAGGAAGACGACAGTGGACACTACAGGTGGAGAGAAGGTCCCGGAAATATCTCTAGGCTGACCTTTTCCCATTTTACAGATGAAAACAATAGGCCAAGTGATAGCCAGGTGATTACCCAAGGAGGTCGCTTCCAGGTAGGTCTCTGCTTGCGGCCCTCACAGGGGTGCCCTGGAGTCAGCTACCAGCCCCAGTGGTCACAAGGGCCACACTGCACAAGGTGGTGGGCAGAGACAGCCTCTCAGGAGGTCTGTGGAATGCTGGCTCCACCGAGAGTCACTGGCCACACGTGCAGGCAAGAAGCCCCTCAGAACTGAGCTGGCCTAGGGACTCTGAGGCTCAGAAGACCAGCAACCGTTTCTTGCCCAGAACACTTACTTACGTCTCACGGTGTGCCCAGCAAGGCGCCAAGAGGCCCTGTTTAAGATCGAGCTGTTCCCCAAGCTTCCCTGACCACAGAACTTACTCCTAGGGAACGTCTATCAATATCCTGAGGGAGGGTGGTGTTCCTGCCAGGTCCCTGCCCGCCTGTGTGCTCTGCTGAACCCTCAACACACAGCTGGCTCCTCAAAGGAACCAGAAACAAACAGAAAGTGGACAGGCAGTTTGGGTGGGGGGCAGGAGGTAATCAGGACAAGTGCAGGCTCTCCACATGAAAAAGGGGAGTGAGACCCAGGAAGAGGGGTCTGTTGTGGATCTGGGGGTTGAGATGGGCCCAGGGCAGGTGACTCGGGAGTGGGACACCGAGCACAGGGCTCCAAGCGCAGGGGAAGTGGTGGCAGAGGCCACTGGCTCCCGAGACTTAGGCTGGGAGCAAAGGCTGGCCCAGTGGCGATTTCTACCTACCTGCTCTGGGCAATGGTTTCTCTCTAGTCACCAGCAAGATAAGAAAACCTAAATTCCTGGAAGGACCTGACTTTCAAACAGACCAATCTGGGAGCATATCCCAGCTCTGCCTGAGTGAACAGCCCTCTGAGTTTGGAGAAGTTCCTTAACCTCGATGAACTTGGCCTCCCCCTCAGGAAAATGGAGCTGGCGTCCCACCCCTGCGAGGCTTGTTTCCAGGCCTGGCTGTGAGGCCACCGGGCATCTGGGTTGGAACCCAACACACAGCAACATTCACTGAACAGCAGCCCTGAGCCCCCGCCACACTGCAAAGCACCCCAGCACCCACAGAAGAGCAGGCTCCTTACAAACGCCATCCTGGACTTACATGGACAGGGAAAGCAAAAGGAAAATGGAGATGGTGCTTTGTACACTAGGAAAAAGGCAGATCAGAGAGCAGGTTTCCAAAGTCCTCAGGACTTGAGGGTCTTCCTCATGTGAGGTGACAAGTCAGAAACCCTCCATAAGGAGTAACCTAGTGGTGAGCAGGCGTGGCTGTGACAGCCATCAGCATGAAGGCCAGAGGCAAGCCAGGAAGAGGGGTCTCCTGGGCCCCTGGCATGGAGGCAGAGGTGCCTCCCACCCTGCTCCGCTGGGAGCTGAGCCTGGGCCCCATGGCCCACAGAGACCCCACACGCAGGCTTGGGGCAAGGCAGCCTCCCACCAGGCCTCCCCAGCGAAAGGGACATACCGCGGTCAGGACGGATGATGACTCTGGCTTCGACACGTTGTGGCTGTTGAAGAAGATGGACTCACGATCTGAAAAAGCAAAGGAAGGGGCCACAGTTAGAAGCTCAAGGCAGGGACGGCGACTCCACCACCTGACACCAGGGGGCAGCACCAGCCCAGCCACGGGCAACGGTGGCCTTCGGCTCAGCATCCAGCGGCAGCCACATGGAGCCCCAGCCAGCTGGGCGCCCCCATCACCCAAGGAGACACTACACCATGGATGGACACATGCTCGATCTGGGTTCCTTTTTCAACTCTTCTTCCCATATAAAAACAACCGGTTTAATGAGCTTACTCTGCTCCCATCTCAGAGGATCACATCTGGTTTTCCCCATTCCTGAAGTGTCTAGCATGTCTTACGGATGTGGCACCAGAAAGGAGGCTGGGGCCATGGGGGTGGCCAGGTGGGGAATGCTGCATACCCGAATATCCAAGGCCCAGTAAACGCCATTTAATCCAGTATTCCTGACCCATCCCAGTATCTGCCATGGAACTCTTTTGGGACAGCACTTGAGAAAAGGCCGGACTGCCACTTGGCACATCAGTGCCTAAAATACAAAAAGTTCTGCTCTTTTCTAACTATTTAAGGAAAAAAACAGGAAGTCAGAACGTGGGCTTCCATGGATGCATCCAAGAAAGCACAGAGGATAATCTGTCTGCCTCTGGAAGCTGGCCCACCCCCTGAAATACCCTCCACACCATCCCACCCTGACTCATGCCCACCTCCACCGCAGCCCAAATCCCTCAGCCTCACAGGAGCCCAAGAATAGTGACAGCAATAAGCAGTCATCATTTATTCATCCCTGGAGAGTAAAGCAAGGTCAGTCATTGGGGTCAGAAACATGTTCTGGAGCGCTTGGAAGCATGGGCACATGAATGCAAGAATCACACAACCAGGAGCCTCGGGCTGAGCTCTGGTAAAGGCTCTCTATCCCCGTGTCCCCCCAGAATGGCACAGGGTTGTCCAGGGGGGTGAGTCCCGACAGGGCCCCGGCAGCCTCTGCTGTAGCCCTTCCAGGGGGCGCCAGGGCTCCCATGCCCCAGCCCACATTGCTCACCCCTGGGACCCAGGCCTCTAAGCGCAGCATGGAAGGCCCTGACTGAGCACCCGCGTGCTAGGGGCCAGGCCAAGGGGGCACTTGCTTTGGCTGCCAACCCTCGCCAGCTCCAGGATTACGGCGCCACAACAATCATGCACAAGGAAGTGATTCGGGTGGAGGCCAAGCAGGCAGGTGCTGAGATGTACCTGGCATCCTTCCCGCTAGCGGGGCACGCAGGCCCCTTGCCGCCCCGGTGTGCCCGACAGTCCTCCCGCCGCTACGACCAGAGCCAGTCCAGACGGGGGGCATGAGAGATCGTCCTGGGGAGGAGCCTGGGGAAAATAAACACCCTGCAGGACTTGCGCCAAGTGTCCCCACTGATCTCTATTCCTGGGGGCTGACTGCCAAAAGGGAGCCTTGTGGGGGCTGGGGCAGGCCAAATGGGCCAGAGGCCAGAAGAGGGCTCGAGCAGCTGAGATGAGCGTTCTAGCCTTCTGTAGGCGCTGCCCACCTTCTCACCTGGTAGTCCAGCCTGGCTGAGCCCCACCAAGCAGACGGCACTTCTCCCACCCCATGGGTCCCCCCAAAGGCAGTGGCCAGGGTGGCAGAGCAGGCCTGGGGCAGAGTAGGGCCACCCAGAGCGAGCAGACACAGCCAAGTTCAGAGATGCTGGGAAGGGCCTGCAGGAGCCGTAAGGAACACTGTGGGTGCTTCGCTATACCAGCGAGGAAAACAGCTGAGAGCTCAGAGGGGCAGGGTCAGTGCCTGCTGAGCTGGAGAACACTTCTTGTGGCAGGACCAACCGAAAGCATGGGTGTGTCAAAGGGGCCTCATTTCTCCTCCTGCCTAACCTGACATGAGGGCTCTGGCCAGAGGACTGGTACGCAAGCAGGAGAGCTGCCCTTTGCTCATATCCTCCTCACGCGCAGCCTGAGCAGGGGTCGGAGGGAGTGGGAGCAGCTTCCAACCGCTCCACAGCCCGGGAGACCATGGGGAGCTGCGAGTGGTCAGAACAGGCCAGGGTGTCCTTTGGCCCCAGCTCCTGGGGGGCGCTCTGACACCCAGTTCTGTAAGAGGGACCTGGCGAGGTGCATGTACTCTGACCACAGGAGGGCCCTGGATTTGGGGCCCATCCACTCAGTTCCAGGACTCGTCCCAAGACACAGAGCCGGGGTGAGGACCAGCGGCAGTTCTGTGCAGTGGTGGGAGAGCAAGCAGACGAATGGAAGTGATTTTGTCCCTGATTTACAGATGATGACAGGTTCAAAAGAAAAAGAGTATATGACAAGTTTCACCCCCAAACATGCCAGTAACTTAGTGGTGCAGCTATGAACCATGGCCATGCTTCAGCTTCATCTGCTCTCTCTGGGGAGGGGGGAGCGTGTTACTGCGGCCCAGGTCTCCCTCAGATCCCATACAAGTCTCAGCTCTGCAGAGGGGTCAGCCGTGGCTGCCCTGTCCAGGCGGCTCCCTCACCTCCAGGTATCCCAGGACCCACTGTTTCCCCCAGAGGCCCTTCATCTATGCTGCATTAATCTTTTCATTAGTTTTTTCTTTCTGTGTGATTTCTCCCACTAGAACATAAACACATGGGGGCAGGATGCCTGGTGGACTACCTAGCTCCCTACGGAATCCCAGCCCCTAGCACAGGGCTGGGTGCACAATACAGCCCATGACACCTGAGAGGCTCTAGATAAGAGATTGGCAACTACATAACACAGGCCAAATCCAGCTTGCCACTTGTGTTTGGAAATAAAGTTTTATTGTAACAGAGCCATGGCCATTCATTTATATATTGTCTAAAGCTGTTTTCAAACCACAACAGCAGCACTAACTAATTATGACAGATCTGGAAATATTTCCTCTCTGGCCTTTTGCAGAAAAAGCCTGCTGACCCTTGCTCTATGTGCTGAGTGGTACCATTCTTTCATAGATCCCTAAGGGAAAAAAGGATGGAGAATATAGTAAAGGCATTGTATATGCCCAGTAAAAAGACCAGAAATAAACCCACAGCCCAGAACGGGAACAGAGAACATTTTCATCTCAACCCCAATGCTGGCTAGTGAGAGGGGAGCAATCTCCCCAAGACTGAACCATGGGCAGAGAATAAGTGTTCCTGATGGCTGGCACAGGTCAAGGCCAACCCTCCCTGTAAGAACCTGACTTCAGTTCCAGCTGTGGTAACTGCAAGACATCACTGGCTGTGAGACACACATGCCCAAACCAGAAGTACACCTAAGAATCAAAAGAGCACAGCAGTCAGGCAAGGAAAGCTGGTGTCCTCGTCTCCACACCAGGTCCAGAAAAACCCCACTCAAGGAGCCCCCAGCTCCCCACGTGGACAGGGGAAGGTGCGGGCCTGCCACACCAGGCAAGGGGAACCCGAAAGCAGAGGTGGGGGCTGGAAAGTGGCTCGAGCCCCAAAGCCAGCAGCTCAACTGGTCCAGCTTCAAGGGCCACTGGCGCGTTATGCTTCTCATCCAGAAAGAGAACACGCATGAAGCTTCCGGGCACACAGTACTCTGAAGACAGCAGACACGGAATCAGCTTTGGGGATGGAAGGATGGGTGGACATCCCGCAAGCTACTCAGCCTTCCGAGCATAACATTTGTCCATTAGCTCTGTGTGTTTATCTACTATTTGGCCCCGGTCTACACTTTCTGAAAAGCCAACCTGGAAATGGCCATGAGAAGATACACAGATGTGGCGTCTCTCCTGAGACACAGGACATGGTACCCGGAAGGGCCCCTAGCACTGAGATGGGACATGGCCCAGCACTTTGCAACCAGAAGAAAAAGGAAGAAAAAAGGGACAGTTTTTGTGTGTAAAGGAAGGAAATCTAGTGCTAAATTTCTTTTAAAGATGGAGTGATTTTGGTCAAAAAATAAAAAATAAGATGAAAGATTATATAAGGTATAACTATCCTTGATTTAATACATTTTCATAGATTTAGCGCATATACATATTTTTAAATCAGTAATGTAATAGAGGATTAAAAAAAGTCTCTTGCAGCCCACAATGTGTAAGACGGTCTCTTGCCGGTGTGCAGGCACATACAAAAGGCCCCTTGGGGCAGTGGTCTCCCCACCCCCGGATCATTCCGTCATGCCAGTGGGTGGCATCTAGGACCAGGGTAAGGACACTTTGTCCCCAACCCTGGAAACACAGCCTTGAGCCCTGGAGCCCCCCAGGCCTGGCCAGGAAGGTCACCTATGAGCAGAGGAAGTGAACACAGACACACGTTTCCCAAGCATGTGCCCTCTGTGCTGTGTTAATGGGAAGGAAGGGGCCAGCAGGAGAAGAACAGCTGAGCCTCCTCACGAGGAGTGGCCTGAAGCCACTGGGAGCGGACAGCAACAGCAGTCTCAGCAGGAGGGACTTGGAGAAGACACATCTGTTTGCTCAGAGGGAGACAGAGCAGCCGTGAATTCAGCGCATCTAGTTACGGCACTTTCGCCTGCAGAGGTAAACGCGCAGCGTGTTTGAGCCGACCACGCCAGGGCACTCCAGCGTCCTCCGGGGGTCCTTGGGATGCTGAGTGTAGTCCAAAGACGCTGCCAGAGGATTCTGCAACTTGCCTTAGAAGTGCCCTCAGAACCACTAGAACGTTCTTTCAAGCAGCCCCAATATCAGCAAATCCTCATGTTAGCGTCAGTTTTTGTGAGGGCCAAGAGTCACCTGGTGTCGGGTAAGCAGCTAAAAAAAAAAAGCTGAGCTCATAGAGCCCCTCAGCCCCCCAGAGGAGCCCCTCAAATACTTCAAATGATGGCAGCGGCCTGCAAATGCCACCAGAGTGACATCTGAGGGCCACGGAGGACCACCATCCACTGCTCCACAAGACGCTCAGTGACGCAGCCCTACCTGTGAGGGGGGCACAGCCGGGGTGCCCACTTCTGAAAGGCCTGGGGTCCCCCAGCTAGGAAGGCCCACAGCCCTGCTGACCTCCAGCTGAGTGCACATGCACCTCAGCAGCTGCAGGAGCAGCAGTAACTCGGTGCTTCTCCACTTGGAAGAAAGGAGACCCGATAAAGCAGCCAGCACCCCCTCCTCTCTGCAGCCCTGAAGGGCTGGTCTGCATGCCCACATGTGCTTGTGAGTCTCAGGTTTGTGCAGGGCCCCAGCTGACATCAGACAGCTGGGGGGCACCTCCTGCAATTTAGGGTGGTCCAGATGCATGGAGCCCCTGCAATGGCCTGGTGGAACAGGGGCTCCCCATGTGCTCCCTGAGACCTCTTTATCTCCTGTACACAACTCTCTAAACCTTAAGATCACCTCTCCCCTCACCCAGCAGAAACACAGGGCGGCAGGGGAGGTGCTGAAGGACAGACAGCTGAGGACGCATCCCAGCCGGGCCCTGGGCTCAGGGGTGGCCTGAGACGGCGCAAGGCTTGTTACCTGACGTGCCCGCAGAGAAGTTCTTCAGGGAGGGCCTCTGGACCACAGTGTAGGATTCACCAACCACGAACACCTTGTACAGGACAGCATTGTGGCTAATGAAGTTCTGCACCACGCAGGGTGGCTGGATGGCGCTCAGGCCTTCCTGATTGAACACGATGGCCATCTGGGGAGACAGGGGGCCAAGGGCTCTGTCAGAGTCCACCGCCTCCTCAGCCTTGGACACAGGGCATGTCACCTGTCCAGAGAACATTCCTGGCCCTGTGGCCTGAGGACTCCCCAGAACTTAAGGCAGAGTAAGTGGAATGGGAATTGAGAAAAACACCTGTCGGTCAATTCACTCCTGCTGTGGGGGTTTGAGATCCTGTACCACCAGGCTCACCATGCAGGGTTGGGCTCGCCAGGCACTGCACAACTCACTCTTCACACTGCAGTCCGAGGAGCAGGACCCCCTGGTGTTATGCTGCTCAATGCTTATGACGTCCTTAGAGGCTCTGCCACAAAGGGGGAGAGCAGCGGGGGCAGGAAGCAGAAGGCAATGGATGGGGCGTTGGGCAGCCTTGGGTCAAAACCTGTATAACAATGAGGGCTGCCTTTCAACATGATATGCCAGCCCCACTTCATGAGTCACCTAGTGTCATCCTCACAATGCACCTTTGAACTGGGCACTATTATCAAGCCCCTTTTACAGAATGAGGAAACTGAGGCCCAGAGAAGTTCAGTGGCCTGTTGGAAAGTGAGAGCCCTGAAAGAGACTGGGTTTTCTGGACACTCAAGAAATGGGAACATGCTGCCCCCAGACCTGACTGATTACTCGGGGACAAAGGTCACTGAAGGGAGGAGCTTGTAGTGGCAGAGGGAGGGAGGGCAGAGGGGCAGCTGGAGAAAAGCTCTTCCCTTTGGCTGAGGCTGGATCTGCTGGAGACCCACTCAGGCGAGCTGCCACTGCGGAGGCCACAGCTATTGCTCAGCCCATAGACTGCAGGAAGGAGCCACCAGAGGCCCCAGGGGCTGCTGGGCAGGGATGACGGCCTAGACTGCTGGCTGCCTGCGCTGGCTGCCATCCCCCACGTCAACTGTCACGGATGCCACTGCAATGTGCCTGGAGCTCAGCTGCGTGGGGCCGAAGCAGAGACCCAGACAACATGGGGAAACTAAACATACGTGCAGGCATGCGTGTGTGTGCATGTGCCACAGGGACCGTCTCCTCAGCCTTGTGATGAGAATAAAGGGAAAGAACACAGGTGGGGTGGCTCTGGAGCCAGACACGGGTCAGTCCCAGCTCAGCACCTGCCGCCACAGCACAGCTGGGGGACTTGCCGGGTCTGAGCTCGGGCTTCCTCACCTGCAAACAGCAACAGGAACTACCATGGGGTGGCCTCAGAGGGGCTTTGGGCTTGTGACTCAGTAGCTTAAAAAAGAGAAGGTGGGGGAGGCAGTGGGTGGAGACACTGCACCGTGGGGCAAACCACTGCGCCTGTACTGCCTCAGTAACAGAAAACCAAGCAGCTTTGTGGGTATCAACTGAAAACAGAGGTTTGGCAAAACAAGCCCTGCTTTTGGCTGAGCTGGGGCCTTGGGCATTGAGAGAGAGGGCTCAGGTCGGCTGGACTACCGACGAGACCCCGATCAGAAAGCCCCACTTACCTATTTAAAGCCAATCACATGCACAGAGGTAACCTCTGTGCTCACTGCCCCCCAGGCACCCCTGAAGAGGTGAGGAGCCTTGCCCCGGAGCCCCAGGCTCATGCTGCAGAGGGCACATCACCAGAGGAAGCAACCCTCTGATGCTAACCACCTCCCAGGAGGCGGGCGGCCTACAGCGCACACAAGCCTCCTGGGGTCCCCAACACTCCAGATCCCAATTGCGGGGACTCTGGTCCTGAACCCCCACCCAGGAGAGGAGCTGGACTGAGGGGTGAAAAAGCCTCCCCTGATGGCACAGACCCCAAACCTGAGAGTGCAGACTCCTCTCGAGAGGACGCTCACCTGGACCCAAAACCCTATCCCTCTGCAATGACCCAACAGGTCAGGACAACTGGTTCCTCTGCAGTGTATCAAACACTTCCTGGGCCAGGCCCCTCGGTCCCCTCATCCTTCCCAACAGCCGTCAGATGCCCGGCTACGAGCGTGGGACCTACATTCAGGCTGGGTCAGGTGCCTGAAGCCACAGAGCTGGCAGTGCACAAAGCCAGGCCCGCCCCGGGGTGTGGGAGCCCAGAGCTCCCCCTGTGGGGAGCAGGGTGCTTCTCCACGGCTGACCTAATGCACTCAGCTGGCTGACCGCACGGTGGCTACGCTCACCCTCCCGCCCTGACCCCAAGCCGCGAGGCAGGTGGAAGGCTGGCAGGCAAGTGCTGGTGCCAGCGAGGGAGCACGGGCTCTGGGGATTTTGGCTGCCCTGAAGCCTTCCTGCTCACCCTGGGGCCTGGCACGGAGCCTGGGCAGGCTGGGTGGGGAAGGCTCCAGAGGGCTCCGGACCACAGGAGACAGCTGACCCTCACCACAGGCCTGATCAGGCCCCACGAGCAGAAGCCCCCTTTGACCTTGCGGCCCCAACACGACATGCACCTCAGCACTGCAGCAGGTTCTCTGCTCACAGACATTTCCCTATAAACAACGCCAAGGATGAAGAGGCTGTGTGACTATGGCAGGGCCCTGCTGCTTAGCCATATGTCTTGGGGAGCTTTTCTGATGGTGGGTCTGCCCAGAGTCAGTTCCCCCCACAGGGTCCTCCTGCTGGCTCTTCTGCCCAGCATACCTCCCCATCTGCCCTGTGGGGAGGCCCCCAGGCTGGGCTGGGCCCGAGGGGTGACACACAGAGGGGCCTTGACTGCAGGTGTGGTCCCGAGGATGACGAGGGCAACAGAGACCCAACAGAGCCCCGGCCTGGCCATCTCCCCTCGCCCCAAAATGGCTTCCTCCACGCCCTGCCCTTCATGTCACCCTGGCTTTGTCAGCCTCTGGGACTTCCTATGTCCCCCACTGGGGAGGACTCATACCTTGGGCATCTTTCCCCTGATACCCAAGGTGGGGCCAGGAATGACCATGAGGGGGATGAGAGAATGAACAAGAGGGTGGATGAGTCAACAGGCTCTGGCAGGAAGGGGGCCTTTTCCTCCCCCAGCCCCTTCCTGAATGCAGCAGAACCGGTCAATCCTTGGCAGTGATGGGCTGTCAGTGGGACCCAGGGCAGGGCCTGGCACCAAGGAGATGCCCAGAGTGATCTACTGATGGGCCAAGGGACAAATCAGACTGGGGTATGACTTGCCCATGCTCGGAGGGGGCAGGCAGGCCCCCTGAGGATGGGACAGGTGTGGGGGACGCTGGAGACAGCACACAGACAGGGAGCGGGAGCAGCAGGTGTGGGAGCCAGCACACAGACCCCAGTAGGCAAGCAGAGGGACACTGCGAGCTAGAGGGTGAGCAGGTAGCCGGGGGCTGGAGGAGGACACGCAGTCAAAACCTCCACTCACCTCGTGAGAGTTGGTGCCATGAGCCACTCTGGTCTTGCAAACTATGGGAAGGGAGAGAGAAAAGCAGAGGGAAATGAGTGAGGGGATTCACTCACAAAGCCCAACCCAGCAGATACAGGGAGACTCTCGGAAGTCCTGCAGCCCACAAGGGGCAGGGGCAGGTGGGAGCCAGGAAGACAACTGATCCAGCAGTGGCCAGCCTGCACTCGGGTGACCTGGATGCCCCCGGGCAGGCAGGAACTCTAAGGTGCAGGTGGGATGGGACCCAGGACACACCCTCCCCAGCTGCCGAGGCCTCCACCCGCCCCTGGGGACAGGCCGGCCACCCCCACCAGGCCCGCAGCCCCTGGACCAGTACGCACTGAACGGGAACGCCAGGCCGTTCTTCTCCAGGAGCCTCATGGTGTCATCCCCACACAGGCTCGTGCTCGTGAGCTCCATAAAGGGTGGCGAGCAGATCCTGTCGTCTGGGGACAGAGGAGAAGCCCTCGTGAGCCCACCTGACCCCCAGCTGCTTCCTGTGGCAGACCCCTCTCCCTGGCCACCCTCCGGATGGGATGCCCCAAGCCCTGCCATGACCACACACACCCCAACAATACCAACGGCATATTCTTGAATTCTACTTTCTAGTAACGTTTGTGTAGTTATAAAGCTGATACATAGCAACTGTAAAACTTGAAGAATAAAGGAAAATAAAAGCTACACACATTCAGATCTGACCACTCTCACTATTTCCTTGCCTTTATTTCAGTCACACATACATTTACACACAGGAAGCTCTCTCTACAGGGCACTGGTTTTTAACCCGAATTTTCACTCAATAAACTACGAATTTTTCTGGTTCCATAAAGACTTTTCATACCATGTGCTGTCGCAATAGCAGTCATTGCAGGAAAAATGCCACACATTTAGCTCCTACCACGTGTCTAGCTCTGTGCTGGGGTATTTGTATGCATTCACTTCTAAAGTCTGCAGGTCGGTCCCATGAGGAGGAAGCTGCCATCAGGGAGGCGGAACAGCGTGCCCTCATTCCCATGGTTACACAAGCCCTCCTTGTGACCTGAGGGACTCCTCTCAGCCACCTGCCCACTGGCTGTGGCTACTGACTCCCTGCCCTTCTCCAGCCCCGGCCCTCAGACTCTCCTGAGTCCCCAGGCACAGAGGGGTGCCCACCTCCTCTGGGCACCCACCCACTGAGTTCCAGGCATGTTTGGTTTCTGAAAAGCTCTGGAAGCTGAGTCTGCTCCATTCGTCAGGAACTCCTGGTGCCAGGCACCGAGTGAGGGTAAAACAGATTATTTGTGGGATAACAAAATACATTCTGACTCTCTCTACTGATGTGAAATTGCATTCCCAGTTTGTTATTACTACTTCGTGTTTAGTTCCCCTTCCCCAACCAGACCAACATCTCGGAGGTGGGACCATCCTGCACTTCTGGGCATGGGGGCCAGGAGGGGCTGAGCATGGTGCATGGGGGGGTGGGAATGGCCCCCCACGCACAAACTTGGAAACCAAACCAAAACTAAACAAGCAAAGCAGCCTGTCTCCAAGAGTTTCTGGCTACTTGGCTGGCTAGGAGGTCAGTATATTAAACCACAGTAAGATACAACCTCACAGAGCTCATAAAAACAAAGGCCAAGAATTACACATATTAAAAATGTTTCAATCCCCTCATCCGCAAAGTCCAAACTCCAAATAGGACCAAGGGCATTGGCAGAGTTTAGGGGTTGCATGGCTTCTTGGGGACCTCAAGGGTGGTTTGGAGGCAGTGTTTGCTGGGCGCTGGCCCGTGGCACTGCAGGCCCTCTGCAGAGAGCACTCATCTTGTCCTCAAAGTGCTGTGACAGAGTCCCCATGCACAGATGCCAAAACGAGGCCCCAACAGGCGGTCTTTGCCCAAGGTCATAGGAAGGTCAGAACCAAGACGAGGAGCCGGGCTCGGTGGCAGGCCAGGACAAGAGAAGGAAAATCAGGGTTGGGAGGTGGAGGGGATACGTCCTGCCTCTCGGCTGTACGCCATCATCTGAGTAAGGCCCCA